>NW_023425349.1:31401627-32003770 GCF_014108415.1 Molossus molossus
TACGTATATACCCAAGGGAAATGAAATATAAGTCTGCATAAAAACTTGTACATAAATGTTCATAACAGCATTATTTATAATGGCCAAAAAGTGGAAACAACCCATATGTCTATCAACTGATAAATGGATTTTAAAAATCTGGTATACCCCTATTGTGGACTATTACCCTGCTATAGATAGGAATGAAGTTCTGCCACATGCTACAACACGGCTAAGACCGGGAAACATTGTGCAGAGTGAAAGAAGCCAGTCATAAGAGACCACATACGTATGTGTATTTTATGTATGTTCATGTGAAGGCAGAGTGGGCTACTCTTATTAATCTATCCAGAATAGAAATATAAGTAGATTAGTGGTACCAGGAGATGGGGTCTGGGAGAATGAAGAATGATTACTAATGAGTTCAAGGTTTCTTTCTGGGGTGACAGAAATGTTCTGAAGTTAGATGGTGGTAAAGGTTTCTTAATTCTGTGAATATACTAAAAACCACTAAAATGCATACTTTAAAAGGGTGAATTTTATAGGTTACAAATTATTTCTCAATAAAGCTATTATTTAAAAAACAAATAGCTGTTATTAATAAATAAAATGGCAAAGCTAATGACAAATGAAAAAAATACCTGTAACACACAAGGAGTTCTTATATAATATTTGAAAATAGGTTATTTTAAAAATTGGCAAAAGCTTAGATATGCATTTCACAGGAAAGCAGCACAAAAGGTCAATACACATTTTTATGTTTATGCTCATTTTGGAATTTGGAAGTTACCACAATTGTTAGACGTGCTGCTAGATGTTCTCAGTGTGTCAATAATGTTTATATTTTACTGTGTCATAATTGGAGAAGGGGTCCTCAAGCTTTATCAGAGTGCCATTGTGTCTATGGCACAAAACGGATCAGGAATCCTTGAGCTATGGGAAACAGGTAAATGCAGTGTGGCACATCTGTAGAGTAAAATTCTATGTAGCCATTAACATAGATTTTGTAGGTAAGGATGTAGAGCAATTGGAACTCTCACAAGGTAGGAGAGAGTGTGACTGGGTATAACCATTTTGGAGACTATCTTTTTTGCTAATGTTGAACATATGTAGACCCCATGACCTAGCAATTGCATTCCTAAGCATATAAGCAACAGAAATGTATACATATGTTCACCAAAAGACATCTAAATAATCTTCACAGCAGCTCCAATAGCCAAAACCTGAAAGTAACCTACATGTCTGTCAACAGTAGAATAGATAAATAATTTGTGATATATTTATACAAAGGAATACTATATGGTAACAAGTGTTCAAGAACTGTTCTTATATGCCACAACACAAATTAATCCCATTCATACTCTGTTGAGTGAAAAAAATATAGACATAAGAATAAATACTGTCTAATTCAAAAGGTTCAAAAACCAGACAAAACTCATTAAAAATGAGAAGTCAGGATAATGTTTATTTTTGAGGGAGAGGAGACTAGGAGACTAGTAACTAGGAGAGGGTTCAAAAGGTTTTTTAGAATGCTGGTAAGTGATCTATTATTTTTATATTGAATATAAAAGTAGATTCAATTTATGAAAACACTGAGCTTTAGAGTTATAATTTTTTCATATTTCTTAATTTTAATTTTACTTCAGTCAAAAGTCTGCTTTAAATGACATGGTAGAAGAATTTTAATGATGAAAAGATATCCATGTTGTCACATTATATTAAAAATACAGGTTGAGTCTGGCCGGTGTGGCTCAGGGGTTGAGCGTTGACCCATGCATCAAGAGGTTGCCGGTTCAATTCCCGGTCAGGACACATGCCCAGGTTGTGGGCCCAATCCCCAGTGGGGGGCATTTAGGAGGCGGCCAATCGATGTTCTTTTTCATTGATGTTTCTATTTCTCTCTCCCTCTCACTTCCTCTCTCTCTAAAAAAAAAATCAATAAAGGAAAAAAAAATTAAAACAAGAACAAAACAGGTTGAGCCCGGCCGGTGTGGCTCAGTGGTTGAGCACTGACCCATGCACCAAGAGGTCGCCAGTTTGATTCCTGGTCAGGGCACATGCCCAGGTTGTGGGCCCAATCCCCAGTGGGGGCACGCAGGAGGCAGCCAATCAATGTTCTCTCTCATCGATGTTTCTCTCTCTCCCTCTCCCTTCTTCTCTCTCTAAAATCAATAAAGAAAGAAGAAATACAGGTTGATACAGGTGCTAATTGTGTGTACAGTAAGCTACTGTTTTTTCCTGGAGGATCACCATGAATATATGATTGTAAATGCGTAACATATCTTCAGGAGAATATACAAATAAATTATGGGAGTAATTGCTCTGGAGAGAGAAACTGGGAGAGAGATTTAGTTTTTAACTTATACCTTTTTGTACCTTTTGAAGTTTTAACTATGTACAGATAATGCCCATTCAATGAATAAATAAATTAATGATAATGCAGATTACAAACCTATATCATTTCATTTTTGTGAAAATAATGATGTGGCACTATCAATAGCAAAATGATAACCACGTTTACCTCTGGGTAATGAGGTTATGAATTATTTTTATTTCTTCTTTGTAAACGTGTCTGTGTTTTTTGAGTCTTCTAGTGTGAACGTGCATTTATTTAGAGAATGAGAAAAGTCATTAAACTCTTTTGCAATTCCATTTTTGTCAGTGTTATTGAAGTATAATTTGCAAATAGGAAAATGCACTGATTTTTAAGTGTACAGTTCAGAGTTTTGTAAAGGTCCTTATGTACACTTATGTCATCGCCACTCAGTCAAGACATGGAATGTTTCCATCCCCTAGAAAGCTTTCCATGCCCCTCAGGCAACCTTGCTCTCTCCCAAGGAAGCAGCGCTGCTCTGGTTCCTACATGGGAGCTTGGTTTTGTCTGCTCTAGAAGTTCACAGAAACGGAGTTGTACCATGTGTACTCTTCTGTGTCTGGCTTCTTCCACTCAACGTAATGCTTTTGAGATTGATTTATGTGTTGTGTGTATCAGTAATTCATTATAATTTTTCTTAATGAAGGGTAGTATCTTAAGTGCTTGCTGCTTTCCTATCTGTAGAGCGAGACATCTAGGAGCAAAACACTCCTCCACAGCCTCTCCAAGCCTGTCTCCTGCAGGCTGGGTGATTTTACAGCCTGGACAGCCACCAGCCACCCCCACCCCAATCCTGGCCTGCCTCCTCCCCCTCCTGGCGGCAGCACCTGTCTCAGGTGAGAGCCACCCTGCTCCTGCCATTGTTCTGAGAGTGACAGCCTCCGAGGCAAATGGAAAGCCGTCAACCTGAGGGCTGTCAACTGCAGAAAAGAATTCCTTTCTTTGTCAGGCTGGGTGGTCTCCGTGGCTTCAACATTAACCTGCACAAAAGATGATAAGCATCATGTGCACTTGCAGAAAAACACTGCCACCACCCAACAACTCAAACCGCACTCCTTTGTGAGGCTGGGATTAGGGATACGTGGCTTCCCTGGCCTGTGTAAAAATCAAATCCCAGCCCAGCAAGGGCATCTACAGGACGTTTTGTCCGCCTGATCCCACCACCTGCATGTTTCATGAAATGTATTTGTCCCCAAATTTTAGTCAGAGGTAGCTAGAAGTTCCCTTAGCATCTAGTCCAATCCTCTTGGGCTTCAAAAGGGGTCCAGACACAGGTCCAGACACAGGTAGGGACTTGTTCAAGGTCACACAGCACAAGGACTATGGCAAAGTCAAGAACCCCTGCTAGGAGAGTCTTCTTTGGACTTCCAAACTACTTTTGTTAACAGGTGATCCACCCCATCCCCAATAGTACAATGTACAATGTAATTTCTAACTTTCCAAAAAAAAAAAGGATTGTGGGGTGTGTGTGTGTGTGAGTGTGTGTGTGTGTGTGAGTGTGTGTGTGTGTGTGTGTTCCTACCTACTTGGTGGATCTCCCTTCCTGGCCCTGTGGCCAGGCTACCAAACTGATTTCATTTCATTTATGGAATAGTTTGGTGCCCTCTACTGGTTATCTGCAACAACAGCTGCCCCTTCCTGGCACCTCCAGTGCAGGACATTAAACATGAGCCTTTATTTCTAATTTAGAGTCCAAAGAACAGGTCTGTAGAATAGGCAGTTTTATAGAGGAGGAAATTGAGGTTCATAGAGATTCAATAGTCTGCCCAAAGTTGTAGCCCTGTGGGACTCCAAATTCCTTCCACTTCTTCAAGTCAATGTAGCACTTTCCCCTTAAGATGATTTATTGATAACCTCAAAATATGCCATGAAGCAGGTGTTATCACTCCTATTGAACACATGGGGAGGCCTGGGCTGTGCATCAGTGACTTGCCCAGGGTCACAGGTCCAGTAATGCTGTGTTCCTGTTCACTGTGCCCGGCTGCTGCCCAGAAGGAGTGGCACACACAGGTCTGCAAGGGAACTTCTTTCCTGGACAACCTTCATCCAGGAGAGGAACAGGGAGGCTGCATTATTCCCACCCAGGGGATCTCTGGCCTCCCTCTGTTCTGGCCTTATGTGGGAAGGAGTTTCTAACAAACTCAGAGATAAATAAAACACATTTTCTACACATGGGTAATTCACATTGTAATTCACTGCATTCGACAGATGCTGCGCAATTAGTCCCTGGTGTGTGTGTGTGTGTGTGTAAATGAGTGAATATTCGAATGATTGTGTGAATGAATGAATAGAGTGGACTAGAGGTTAGGGTTAAGTCTAATGGCAGAGGCCAGGCAAGTCAGAGTGGTTGGGCCGTTGGGCTGGTGTACTACGAAGTGATCAATTTCAACTTAATCTGAGGAATCCATTCCTAGCAGTCCATAGACAGAGATGGCTGCTTCTGCGAATGTGAGCTCCAGTCCCAGGGATGAGCAAGCAGAGCTAAGAAGACCTCAGCAGAGTTGTACAGGGATTTCAATCAAGCCTGCCTGCTTTTTTTATTTTTTTTTATTTTTAATCCTCACCCGAGGACATTTCCGAGGACATTTTTCCATTTTTTGGTCAGATAGAATGGGAGGGAGAGAGAGGAGAGAGAGAGAGAGAGAGAGAGAGAGAGAGAGAGAGAGAGAGAGAGAGACATCGACGTGAAAGGGACACATCGAGTGGCTGCCTCCCACCTGACCCAACCAGCCTGGGGACAAACTGCAACCGAGGTACGTGCCCTTAGTGGGAACCGAACCCGGGTCTCTCTGGACCGCAGGCCGACGCTCTAACCGCTGAGCCAAACCGGCCAGGGCTGCATATTGTTTTTTAAGAATCAGTGTCAACATATAGAAATTGGAAGATTTTATGTAAAAACCCAGATTTTTAGCTACTCCTAACAAGTGGAAGGCTTGCCTTCCCTCAGCCCAGGCACAGCTGCCCCCTCAGACCCTACTGTCATCCGGCAACAAGGATGACTGGTGACACCACTTCTCATTGCGAATACACTGTTTTGTTTTGTTTTTTTCCAATTATAAAAACAAAAATAAAAACATTTTTCTTATCAGATCTTTGTCAAAAAGGAAAAACAAAAGACCAAGTCATTTATTGTGAGGAAAACAGGCTCAACATATTTCTCTGTGGAAGTGAAGCTATTTCTATACATTTAAATGGCAAGTTCCCAACTACTTTTCCTAGTTTTCATCACAAGCTTTACCCCACGACGACGGGAATTTGCTACCCTCTAGGGTCTTTTGTGCCTTCTTATTCAAGCAGCGTGGGCTTGGGTCAGACTCTCATCCTGTTGTCTTCAACTCCAGAGAGGTGTGGGACCGTCAGAGAGGGCCACGAGTGTAGTCCTGGGCCTGGTGACCTGAAGTGAGAAGAAATCCTGCCCAGTGAGACTGCTGCGAATCTCTACTTAAGTGAGAGCAGAAAGGCCTGTAGCCCCCCTCTGTGCCCTCTGACCCAGAAGTCCTTTGGAGACCAGCTCCTTGGTCATGAACCGTCTAGAATTGGCCTCCCTCCCAGCACTTCCTTCCTGTGATAGGGTTCCTGGCTCTTCCCTCCCGCCGGGCCACACGATGGCTCAAATTCTCTCGGCGGTGTCCAGAAGCGGGCACAGACTCCAGATGTGGTATGAACAGCCCCAAACAGTGAGAACATTTCCCTCGGTTCCAACTCTGCTTTTGTTCTTGTCACCTTGAAGAAGTTACTTAGCATCTCTGTGCCTTAGTTATCTCGTCTATAAACTGGGATTAGTGACAATACTCACTGAGTAGTTAGGAAAATTAGATAAATGAATAAATTTAAAATGCGTTAGAAACCACAAGCACAATATGTGTTTGCCGTTATTATTGTTACTATTATTATTGCTGTACAAATGGCCAAAGCTAGATAACAGTGGAATAGGCTGTTCTGAAGTGGAGTGTTCTTTTTTTTGTTTTTTTTTATACTCACCCGAGGACATTTTTTCCCATATTTTGTTCAGAAAGAGTGGGAGGGAGAGAGGGAGAGAGAATCATTGATGTGAAAGGGACACATCGAGTGGTTGCCACCCTCACGACCCAACCAGGGCCAGGGACAAACTGCAACCGAGGTACATGCCCTTAGCGGGAACTGAACCCGGTTCTCTGTGGACCGCAGGCCGATGCTCTAACTGCTGAGCCAAACCGGCCAGGGCGTGAAGTAGAGTGTTCTTTACCACTACAGGTATATAAGCAGATTCAAGGTGGTTGTAGGGTTCAGCTTTGGTCCCTGAGTTTTCAGTGCTGGTGAAATATCCAACTAGGCTTATTCAGTATTATCATTCTATTTAATTACACAAACATTTACTGAGCAGCTACTGAGCTAGACAATGTGCTAGGCTTTGGAGATTTGAGATGAATCAGATGATCCCAGCTCTCCAGGACCTGATAATCTAGTAAGGATAGCAGGTAAGTATCACCTCTGGTATGGTAAGTGCCACAGCACCAGCACACATGAGGTTTATATGCAGCCAGAGGAGGAAATCAGGGCAGACTTCCTGAAAGAGGCAGTAAGAAGCAAGGTCCCCTGGGCCATACTCAGGATCTGGGGACTGTAGAGTAGGGAAGGTCCATGAGTGACAAAGGATTTGGGATTTTAGTGCGGATAGTCATTTTTTTCTAGACCTGTCCTTAGTTGAATCATTTGGACCCTCCCACTCCTTACTGCTTTTGGAAAGAAAATTCTTGTGAGTCTTTAAGATGCTTTCTAAATCCCTTTGCACACACATAGACATTTTATTGATCAAATTTCCAATATGATTTTTTTCACCTTAATCCCCTTATCTTTTGGTTCATGGAGGCTGAAACCTAAGTTTCTCCAGGAGTGTTTGCCTGGTCAATCACAGCAGAAAGAGTCTGCGTTTCCTGGATTACTAAATCAATACAGCCTAAGTCAACAGGATCAGACTAATTTCTGTGTTTCTGCATCCTTGTCCTAGACAGTTTCCCCCCTTGGCGTGCTCCTTCCCACCAGATGTTTTCCTCTTGTGAATTGGTGCCAACGATGTTCAAAGTGACCACATTAAGGGGTAAAGCCCCAGGGAATGAGGGTGAAAATAAAAATAAAAAAGAAAGCCACACACATGTACTATTTACTAGATAATAAAGACAAATGTGTTCACATCCTGTCATCTTGGCATGAATAACCCCAGTAATGCTCTTAGACAGGAGGCCCTGTCAGGAAACACTGCCAAGTTTCTCATCCCCCTTCCTGGCTTCCATTCTTACCTGCCTGCTGTTCTTCAGGCCCGGGTGAGGGCTTTCTATTCTTTCTGTGCTTTGTTAATCACCCCTCTTTCAGCCAGGATCACAGTTGGGAGATGAGAGAAGTACAAAGCAGGAAGACAGATGTAGTCACAGGTTTTCCCTGAGACTTCGAATGGGGAGAGGCAAGAATACATTCTCTGGTCTATTCTCCTTGCCTGTTTTCCTTTCGTGCCTCCGTGGAGATGACTCATGCTACACTCTGGGCAAGCCCTGCAGCCTCTGTCATCGTGTGAGATGTACAGATCGGGGCACGCACTCTTCTTCCTTTCTCTAAAGGAGGAGTCTCATTTTAGCTTGGTTAAGGCGTCAGCTAACAATTCAGACCCAGTTACATGAAACTTGCTAACAAAGGTGAGGAAGCCAAAGGAGAGGGGAGTTACCCGTAAGAGGAGACCCAACAGGTTGTCAAAAGTTACAAAATATCAGGGCTGTACAGCATCTTAGCTGTGGTCTGAGTCCTTCAGTATTCAAACTTGGAATGCTTTGTTGGGAAGGTGGCTCCAGGGGCTAATTATTCTTGAAAGGTTACGTTGTGGGGAGAACTGTTGCCTTATTCTTTAGAAATACTGCACATCCTCAGAGACTCTTAGAGCTATGTAGAGTCTAGAAGGATCATCTAGGGTTCTGGCTCTCAAATTCTGCTGCCCATTAGAATTATCTAATGGTGAGGGGGTGGGGATAGGGGTATGTTTACAAAATTCCGATGCCCAGATCCCATTCCTGACCAACATCAGAATCGCCAGGGATAGGGCCTAAGCATGTATTATTTCAACTTCCCAGATGCTTCCAATGTGCTGCCGAGGTTGAAGACCTTTGTGCTTGTTAGCAATGCACATTCTTAAGGTTCCACCACAGACCTACTGAATCAGAATCTGCATTTTAACAAGATCATCAGGTGACTCATATATGCATTAAAGTTTGAGAAATAGTTACTTTTCTTGAAGCACTGGGCCATCTGGCAACACTGGGCCCAAATTCTGTCTTGACAACTACCCATGGGAACTGTGTAGTAGCCGACCCCTTTAAGAGGTGCCCTCACACTCCATTTTTCCCAAGTCCCACACCCGGCCAGGTTCATTACTTCCATTAACTGCCTGGGCCCATTCACAATTTGAGTTATTTTAAAGTTTATTATGAAATAAAATTCACTATTGGTTACATTCAGTGTTGTGCAACTATCACCACTATCTAGTTCCAGAACATTTTCATTACCCTCAAAGGAAACCTTATACTTTAAACAGACATTCCCCAGTCCCCAATTCCTTTAGCCCCTGGCAACCACTAATCTGCTTTCTGTCACTATGAGTTTGCTTATCCATATATTTCATATAAAAGGAATGCATGTTTTCAGGTTTTGTGCATGTTTTAGCATGTATCAGTATTTTCTTCCTTCTATGGATGAATAATATTCCTCTGTATAGATATACCACATTTTGTTTATCCATTCACCGTTTGATGGCTATTTGGGTAGTTTCAAGCTTTTGGTTATTGTGAATAATACTGCTATGAACATTTGTGTGGAAGTTTTTGTTTGAACTCCTGTTTTCAGTTCTTTGGGGTATATACCCAGGAGTGGAATTGCTGACTCATATGGTATTTCTATGTTTAATTTTTTGAAGAATAGCCAAACTGTTTTTTTTGTTTTATCCTCATTCAAGGACATTTTTTCATTTTTTGTTCAGATAGAGTGGGAGGGAGAGAGAGAGAGAAACATCCATGTGAAAGGGACACATCACCCAAGGACATTTTTCCATTTTTTGTTCAGATAGAGTGGGAGGGAGAGAGAGAGAGAAACATCCATGTGAAAGGGACACATCACCCAAGGACATTTTTTCATTTTTTGTTCAGATAGAGTGTGAGGGAGAGAGAGAGAGAAACATCGATGTGAAAGGGACACATCGAGTGGCTGCCTCCCGCATGACCCAACCAGGGCTGGGGACAAACTGCAACCAAGGTACATGTCCTTAGTGGGAACCGAACCCAGGTCTCTCTGGACCGCAGGCTGACTCTGTAACCGCTGAGCCAAACTGGCCAGGGCAGCCAAACTTTTTTATAGCAGCATCATTTTACATTCCCACCAGCAATATATGAGAGTTCCAATTTTTCCACATCTTTGTCAATTTACTATTTTCTGTTTTTTTTTTCTTCTTTTCTTACTTCCAGTCATCTTATTGGGTGTGAAGTGGTTTCTCACCGTGCTTTTGATTTGTACTTCCCTAATAACTAATAATGAATATCTTTTCATGTGCTTGTTGGTCATTTGTATATCTTCTTTAGAAAAACATCTACTTAAGCCCTTTGCTCATTTAAAAACTGGGTTATTTGCCCAGGTGGTGTGGCTCAGTGGATTGAGTATTGTCCCATGAACTGAGAGGTCCCCGTCTGATTCCTGATCAGGGCACATGCCCGGGTTGCAGGCTCGATCCCTAGTAGGGGGCATGTAGGAGGTAGCTGATCTCTCTCCCTTCCTCTCTCTAAAAAATCAATAAAAACACATTAAAAAAGAAATAAAAATAAAAAGAATAAAAACTGGATTATTTGCCTTCCTGTTAGTGAGTTGTAAGAGTTCTTTATATATTCTGGCTACTAGACCCTTTGCAGATATATGATTTGCAAATGTTTCCTCTCTTTTTTTTTACCCTCACCCAAGGACATTTTTGCATTCAATGATAGAGGGAGAGAGACACATCGACTGGCTGCCACTCACATGACCCCAACCAGGCCAGGGACAAAATGCAACGGAGGTGCGTGCCCTTAGCGGGAACCAAACCCGGGTCTCTCTGGACCGCGGGCCGACGCTCTAACTGCTGAGCCAAACGGGTCATTTTCTTTATAGTATTCTTTAATGCACAAGTTTTCAAGCTAGTCAGTTTATCTAATTTGTAATTCCTTGCTTGTGCTTTTGATGTTTCATGGAATTTGAGATTTTATTACCTGGACAAGATTAATAGATAGGGTGAAAGAGGGATCTGAGAGGAAGACCAATAAGAATGGCTTGAGTTCTCTAGCTCCAGTTCAACCAGTAGATCTGAACATTTATCTGTTTTATAAGAGGCTCTCCAGCTTAAGTATATAATCAATAGATTAGAACCTCAACCACCGAATATTAGTGGGAAACTAAAGTGTGCCAGATTATTCTAAAAACTAGTCCTAAATGGTATATGCAATCAGATCTTAATGTTTTCTGGTGTCAATTTTTTTTTTTTTTGCAGTTATAGCCGGGTCTTTATTTAAAAAACTGATTTGCCAACTTAGCGTTTGCCACCAACACGAGGAGCAGAAACCTTCACAGGCTTTACAATCTTTTGCTTAGGTGCTGCCTTTGTGGGAGCCTTTGCAGCAGCCATTGCTGTTTTTTTAAGATGCTTGCTTAGCCTTTTTTGCTTCCTTGGCAGCCCTGATAACCTGTTCTCGTTGTGCCTTCCTAACTTCAGGTTTCTGATTCCTCTTGGCCATTATATCAGCAAGAGATGCACCAGTGATGGCCTTCTGAAATTTGACTGCACAGTGGGTTCTTTTCTTTTGAATTTCTTCCGATTGTCCCTTTTTGTGCTTTCATCTGTAGAGGACAGTCCCATTTATCTGTCGAGGATTCCTCTTGGAAAGGAATGCCGATTCGCATTTTGCATTAAGAAACTGGAAAACGCCCTGGCCAGTTTGGCTCAGCGGTTAGAGCGTCAGCCTGCGGTCCGGAGAGACCTGGGTTCGGTTCCTGCTAAGGGCACGTACTTTGGTTGCAGTTTGTCCCCGGTCCTGGTTGGTCGTGCGGGTGGCAGCCACTCGATGTGTCCCTTTCACGTCAATGTTTCTCTCTCTCTCTCCTTCCTCTCTCTCCCTCCCACTCTATCTGTACAAAAAATGGAAAAATGTCCTCGGGTGAGGATTAAAAAAAAAGGAAACTGGAAAACCTTCCAGTCGGTCCTGGCGTAGTGCCTCCCATGCCTGGGGTAGATCTTGTACCCCCTGAAACTGCACAGCTCGACCTTCATGGCTGCGGCTGCCAGACACAAGAAAAGATGGTGTAGAGGCTCAATTCAATTTTATTTGTAGTAAAAAGCATACATTTCTGGAAAAGCACACAATGTTTCTTTTGCTCCATTTATGAGACTTTTAGGGAGTCAGGCTTTAGCCCCAGTCCAAACCCATTGTCTCCCTGGTGGCAGCTCATCCACAATAAATATTCCATGGAAAAGATAGCGAAGCTCATGCATAAAAACCTTGGTACCACGTGCTGCATTTGCCTGAGATCACACAGCAAGTGAGCGTTTGAACCCAGCTGTTCTCATTTCAGATCTAAGGCTCTATTCAAAGTAAAGTCAGATTAGTCATCCCTCCGTCTCTCTTGAATAACACTACTATTACTACCAGCTGCTAGCATTTTTGGACGTTTATTATGTACCAGGCATTGTGTTGAAAGTCTTTACATCTAATCTCTCCAACAACTCAGGAAGTGGTTCCGTAGTTATCCTCATTTTACTACTGAAGAAACTGAACTCAGGTTAAATAACTTGTTCAAGATCACGCAGATGATGTCAGAGCTTAACCGAGGTCTGACTCCAAAGCCCATATTGTAAGCCAGCAAAAAAACATTACTTCAGTGATGACCAAGTCCTGAAAAAAATGACCTCTGTGCCGCTTTTCCCCCTAGTTTACAAGGCAGAGATACTCCGGGCTCCAAAGAGCGCGCAGACCCCGCCCCTCCCTTCCGTCTTCAAGTCGCGCAGGCGCGCTCCCTCTCAGAGACAGTTCAGTGGAGGCTGCGCGTGCGCAGCGCTGGAGATAAGGTTCTCTGAGATTGGGAGATGGCGGCGGCCAAGGAAACTTCACCTGACCCCGCGGCTTCAGAGCGGCCGGCGGAGCTGCCTGCCTCTGTGCGGGCGAGCATCGAGCGGAAGCGGCAGCGGGCGCTGATGCTGCGCCAGGCCCGTCTGGCGGCCCGGCCGTACCCGGCGACGACGGTTGCGGCTACCGGAGGTTTGGGTCCCGACGGCGCCTGTCCCTTCCCTCTCGGGGCGAACCGGGCGCCGCGCACCGTGTGTGGCGTCGAGCCCCCTGGCATCTGCGCGCGCACCCTCCCGCTGTCCTGCGGGGAGCCCACTCAGGGTCTTGTCGAAGCGAGCTGGCCCAGGCCAAAGAACGATTCCGCGGTAGGACCCAGGCCTCCTGACTCCCATCCCCGGGCTTTCCTGCACTGGGCTGCCCAGGTCTTCAGCTTGGGGATGCAGCCGCACTGCCGCGGGGGTGCCTGCCGGTGCCCGCCAGCGCCTCGGCTGTCCCGTCTGTTCCCTTCCCGCAGCTTCCACCGATACGAGAGGTGGTCCTTGTGTAAGGCTTTTCGACCTTAACCCATTTCAGTAATCTGCACCTGCGCCCTCATTCGTCTTCAAAGGCGATCGAGTGCACCATCTCTATGCAGCACAGGGCGTCAGAAAAAGCACATTACCGCCTTCGTGAGGCCAGCAGAGGGACACCTGTTACACTTGTTTAAAGGTAGTTAATTTGATTCTCAGGACTAACCCGGAAAATAATTAGGGCAGGGTTTGGAATCTGTGTTAGTGAGGTGGTAACTGAGGACCAGAAAAGGAAAGGTGGTTTGCTCAGGCTCATCCCAGCAAGTGTACAGGCTAATCAGGACTAGAACTCGGGTCATCTGACACTGGGTTCAGGTCCCTTCCTTGCCACCAGCTGCCTCTGCTACACTAGGCATCTCTCACCCTTAGGAAGAAAGGCTGTTATTCGTATCTTGATTGCATCTTCCTCCATTCTTAGGGCTGCCCTTGGCTGCCTGTCTGTTATGTATGTATGTATCTATCTCCACTGTAGTCAAGTACTGATCTTCCCCAGGGTTCCTAAAATAGTTTGGTTTACATGCAGGTCTTCAGGATTACCTCTGTTAACATGAGGCTCTACCCCATACTGTGTGAGGAGTTGAGCACAGCTTGAAGCTGTGACATCTCCTATCCTTTTTCATCAGCCAGGAGTAAGGAAGAGTGAGTAGAATCTGGGGCTGGTTTCCTGTCTTGATATTTATACTGACACTGAATCTACAATTTCCAGCCATTATTTAGTGGTTCTCGTCTCATCTTACTTTTTCTCGTCTGGAAAGCTTTTCATATGTCCTTTGATTCTAAATGAAAGGTTTTTTGGGTAGAGTAATCATGGTTGTAGAGCCTTGCTTTTCATCACTTTGAATATTTCTGGCTACTCCTTTCTGGCCTGCAGAGTTCCTCTGGAGAAATCAGCCGACAGTCTTATGGAAGCTCCCTTGTAGGTAACTAACTGCTTTTTTCTCACTGCTTTTAGGATTCTCTCTTTGTTTTTAACCTTTTGCATTTTAAGTATGATATGTCTTGGTGTGGGCTTCTTTGGGTTCATCTTGTTTGGGATTCTCTGCACTTTCTGGACTTTTTGTATGTCTCCTTCATGAGGTTAGGGGAGTTTTCTGTAATCTTTTCAAATAGGTTTTCAATTTTGTGCTCTCTTCTCCTTACAGCACCTTCATGATGTGTATGTTGGTATGGTTAAAGTTGTCCCAGAGGCTCTTTATACTATCTTCAGTTTTTTGGATTTTTTTTCTTTTTGCTGTTCTGATTGGGTGTTTTTTGCTTCCTTATATTCCAGATCTCTGATTCATCCTCTGTTCCATCTACTCCACTGTTGATTCCCTGTAATATAGTCTTTTTTTCTGACTGGTTCTTTTTTATATTTTCTAGTTTTGTTTTTATGTTTTCTATCTCTTTGTAGATGTTCTCACTGAAATGGTTGAGAATCCTTGTAACCAATGTTTTGAACTCTGCATCTGATAGATTGCTTATCTCCATTTTGTTTAGTTCTTTTTCTGGAATTTTGTTCTGTTCTTTTGTTTGGTACATGTTTCCTTTGTCTCCTTATTTTGGCAGCCTCCATGTGTTGGCTGCTATGTATATTAGGTAGAGCTGCTATGTTTGCCAGGCTTTGTAGAGTGGTCTTATGTATAGGTGTCCCCTAGGGCTCAGTGGCACATCCTCCCTGGTCACCAAGCTAGGCACTCTAGGTGGACTCCCCCCACTCCTGTGTTGGCTGTGTACACCCTTCTGTTGTAGTTGAGCCTTGATTGTTGTTGGTACATCAGTAGGAGGGGTTTACACCCAGGTCGATCAGCTGTGAGGACTGGCTGCTATCACTGTGGAGGATCAACTGTGCAGGGTCCCATCCCACAGAGCAGGACTTACTTCAATGGAGTTCTGGTGCCTGCTGAATTTGCCCCTTGAGTATATTGTTTGTGGACGTGGGTGGGTGGTGCTTTGATGTGGTCCGAAGCTGTCTACCAGGTGTGCTGGTTATGGGGTCTCCCGGGAGGTGTAGGCCAAGGTCAGCCACCCCCTGTGTTCTGCCAGGGGCCACCCAGAATGAACTACAAAGTGATCTGCAGATGCCTGCTACTTATGCTGGGCTTGGAGATGCCCAGATGGGGCTAAGCTACGAACCAAGGCTGACTGCTGCTAGTGCCAGGCCTAAGGTCACTTAATGAGAGGTATGGTGCGTGCCAAGGCCAGATGCTGCTTGTTTGAGAGATTTTTGGAAAGTCTAAAGCATGGGCCAAGACAAGCCATTTGTATGGAAAACCCACTGAAAACAGCTTGCGTGGGCCCACAGTTTGGGTGGGGCAGGGCCTCGGGGAATCACCAGGGTGGGGTGAACAGTGATATCCATCTTGATGGAGACTCAGATACGACTCTGGTGGGATGGGGTGGGGGTCTCAGAAAAGGAACAGTGGTGTTTGCCAGCACTTTTGTTTGGCAGAAAGCTGTCCCCTGGTTCTGTCCTGGATGCCAGACAATTTAGGTCCTCCCTGTATGTCCCTGGTTCCTTTTAAGCTACTGCCCCAGCGCTGGAGCTCTGAGGGAGTGAGTGGGTGTGAGTCTGAGTAAGTGTGTGAGCCCTTTAAGAGGAACTGCCTGGAACTCTAGCAGCCGTTCCACAGTCCCACTTATTCTCACAGCCAGAAGTTATGGGGACTTCTCTTCCTGGCACCGAAACCCTGGGCTGTGGGGCCTGGTGTGGAGCTGGGACCCCTTGCTCCTCAGGGGGGACCTCCATAGCTGGGATAATTTTTATCTGCTACACCCAGCCCTGTTCCATGCCTCCGCCCCTCTAACAAACTTTTGTGGCTTCTTCTTTAAGTCCCTAGTTGTAGGACATCCATTCAGCTTGATTTCAGGCGGTCTGAATGATGGTTATTCTGGAGTTTAGTTGTAATTTTGATGTGGTTGTGGGAGGATTTGAGTACCACATTTACCTACACTGCCGTCTTGGCTGGAAATCTCTTCCTAGGTGTTATTTAATCTTTACCCGAGGATATACTTTATTAATTTTTTAAAAAATCCTCACCTGAAGATATTTTTCCATTTGTCTTCAGATAGAGTAGGAGGGAGGGGGAGAGAGGGAGAGAAGGAGAGAGGGAGAAACATCGATGTGAGAGAGAGACACTGATTGGCTGCCTCCCGCACTACCCCAACAAAGGCTGGGGACCAAACCACAACTGAGGTACGTGCCTTTGACCAGAATTGAACCCGCGACTCTTTAGTCCAAGGGCTAATGCTCCAACCACTGAGCCAAACTGGCCAGGGCCACTTTATTAATTTTAATGAGAGGAAGGGGGAGGGAGGGAGATAGAGATAGAGTGTGTGACAGACAGACAGAGAGAGAGAGAAGAGAAACATCAGTTGCCTCTCATATGTGCCCCAACCGGGGACCAAACCTGCAGCCCGAGCATGTGCCCTGACTGGGAATCAAACCCACAACCTTTCAGAGTACAGAACGAAGCTCCAATCAACTGAGCCAATTGGCCAGGGCTCTAGGTATTATTTTTAAATTCTAATTGTAGATTCCTGTGCGTGTTCTATATACATAATCACATCAGCTGTGAATAAAGGCTATTTTATTTCTTTCCAATCTGTTTTATTTTCTTGTATATTGTACTAGCTGGGACCTTTAATGTTGAATAGAAGTGGTAATAGTGGACATTTCTTGTTTGATATATATTAAATTTAAGGAAAATTTCTGTTTATGCACAAGGGAACATAAGGGCTTACCTAGTTCAATTGTTGACTTTTTACTTACTTTTTATAGGCATGGCTAATGTAAAAGCTGCCCCAAAGATAATTGACACACATGGAGGCTTCATTTTGGAAGAAGAAGGAGAAGAAGAACATACAATTGGAAAAGTTGTTCATGAACCAGGTAAAGTGTGTTTTTAGAAAATAGGTATCTAGGTTGGTCGTTTTGAGTAACTTGCAAAATTCTTTGCAGATTGATGTTAAATAAGTTCAGCAGTGAGCAGGTTAGCTTTATAAGAGTGATAAAGTTTTGCAATTTAGCTAGTAGGTTAAAAATTAAACCGATTTGGCAGTGATTAATTAACTTGTTTGTGTACAGTAAGTCCTCAGTGCCATTGATAGGTTCTGTGCCTTGAAGCAAAACCATGAGAAATAAAACCACTTTTACCATCGGCTAATTGATAGAAACACAGTTAAGTCCCTTTGGCATTTCATTAATGTTACAATGAAATGACATTGAAAGAAATGTTATTCATGGACCTGCTGTACTTAGGGTTGACACTCTCTGTTGTTTTATAATGGATAGAGACAGCCAGTATATTGACCAATAGAATAAATACTCAAAATTACCTTGATAGGCTGAAATGAGAGGCTAGAACCCAAGAGATAAAATTTAGGACATTCTTTTAAGTTTAGAGAAAAACAGTTTATAAAGTATAAGATAGGGAGGGGAGACTTGGCATAAAAGAAGAATATAGCTCGATTATCTAAGGTTAAATTTGGTAAATTACATATATATTCATATATTCATATATATATATATATATATATATATCTCCTCTGGGTGAGGATATTTGCATACTCTTTGAAAAAGTTAAAGTTTTATTTGATCATAAATTTGATAGCCAATAAAGTTTTATTTGATCATAAATTTGATAGCCAATAGTTTAACAGAACAGCTTAAGAAACCTATTCCAGTTTTAGCTGCAGTAGCAGAAGTGTTATATATTCATCAGGGTGGGTAATAGTCCTTTTCTGTTCTGTGTGTGTCTATACTATTGTTTTCAGAAGCTGAGATTGAACAGGATAAAGATCCTTAGCTAGGTATTTGAAATTCTTAAAAATATCTAGCTTTACTCTACGTAGGGTTGTTTTTGTGCTGGGTATTGAGGATGTATTGCCAAGTACAATCTCTACCCTCAAGAAGTAGGCAGGCTACTGGTTGAGACAGATGAAGAGGAAGCAGTTTTCTTTGTTGGTAAGGGGTGGGATAGAGGGAGAGAAAAAGTTTCCTTTTTGAAACTTTGGAAAGTGAATTCTGTATTTGTCTCTCTTCTGTTGCCTTGCTCTTCACCGCTCCATTCTGTTATGAGTCAAGGAGTGTGGGCAGCCTCTACAAGCTAGGAGTGGCAAGGTATAGGTGGTCCCCTAAAACCTCTAGAGAGGAGGTAGCCCTACTAACACCTTGACGTTAGCCTTCTGAGACCTGTGCCAGACTTATAAACTATAGATTTGTAAGATAATAAATTTGTGTTAATTTAGCCACTAAATTTGGGGTAATTTGTTACAGTAGCAATATAAAACTAATACAAGTATCTTACACATGGTTTGGTTAAAAAAAATAGTTCGTGAATTGATAGGGTTTTTTCCCCCCTGATGTTATTTCCTTTTTCTTTTTTTCCTCTCAAAATCTTTTTTTTTAGATAAATGTAAGATTACTTAATCAAGGTTTTATTTTGTTTTTTATGTAAATTATTTGTGTCAGGCATAAAATACATGTCGAGAAGCTAATACTATAGAGGAAAATGTATTGTTCTAGTCACAAAAAAGAAAACTTAAAGAATTGATCTTTTTTTCTTTAGGACCTGTGATGGAATTTGATTATACAATATGTGAAGAATGTAGTAAAGAATTTATGGATTCTTATCTTATGAACCACTTTGATTTGCCAACTTGTGATAACTGCAGGTACTTATTTTATTTCCAACAATGTTCTCAGTTGCTAAAGTTTAATGTTTACATATAGGCTTAGGGCAAAACAATTAGATTCATTTGGATTTAATATTCTTTTAGTAATTATGATTTTTATTTTAGGAGTTTCCTAACATTTCTATGGTTTCCATTTTGCCAGAGAAATACAGGTAGCCTGTGTTTATCAGAGTTATATGTCACATAAATAGGAATGCCTCAGGTCCTGCCATGGATAGTTTTTTCTTTCTGCTGTCCTCAGAAGGAGGTTCCTAACCCTTCTCCAAGGATCTCCGTTTCTTGTCTCAGTGTGTTGGTGCCTTGGGCAGAGGACCGGGCTGTCGATGAGAGGAGGGGAGTAAAGCGCTCCAGCTGCTCTCCTGGTACTCAGAACACCTCTTCCCATTCATTTTTTACTCTCCTGAACAGTCCAGGAGGAAAATAGATGAGGAAAAATCACATTCTTCTGTCATTCTTTTTTTCTTTTCCTAGCTGTTATCCTCTTTTTATATCACCCTAGAGTAATCCTTTTCATTCCACATGCTGCTCCTGTTCCCTACTGTTTACCCACGCCAAGTCCTGTGTTGGTGTCTTTCACACCTTAAAGTTCTGTCCTGGAATCTTACCTAGCCCTCTCTTGTTCCCTATTCCCACTTCTTATACCCACAGCCCTAGATCAACTCCTGACCTGCCTTGAGGACCTGCCTGTTCAGCATCCCTGCTACAGATATTGGGAGCCATCACCACTGACTTTTGCTGAGTAGAATCCTTGGAAGATCTAGAGAATGGAGGTGTTTCTACTTTCATGATCACATCGGTGACTGGAAGTGGCCTGGCACCCACTGGAATTGTAAATTATAAACTCTGTTCCTATTGACACGGTGTCATTAATGTACACAGTGGTTAAGGTCCACAGTATTATCATGCTCCTTAAACTATAGATAGCTTTTGGAAACTGAATTAGCACATATTATCTTATTTCCATGAGAAAAATGAAATCAACTGAAGTATCAATTTAAAGAAAATTGTGTGGTAAAAGATATACTTTTAAAATTTGAATATAATTAGGAACACTGTCCTCCATTCTATTTCCTTTCAGCATCTCCCAAGATTATAGTTTCAGGACAGTGTAGCTTACCTCTCCCCTCCTTTAGTTGAGACTTGTAAATTATTGAGCTTTCTTAAAGGTATTTCCAATTCTAAATCTCCCCTCCGTGACCTGTGCCTCCTCTGCAGTGTTCGTTATTTCAGTAAAGGCCAGCTTTATTCATTGCCTATTGCTCTACTATCCCGTGTTTAATTCCACATCCATTTGGCTCTATGTTCAAAGCATATTCTCATCCTCTCTTCCGCTGTTACCTTAGACTGGGCCACCAACAGCTTTTGCCTGGACCCCTGCAGGAGCGACCTTTTAACTGGTCTCTTCCCCCCACTTTTGCACTGCTTGTCTCTTTTCCATGTAGCATTTTACCCAAAACTCTTTCATGGTTGTAATCTATTTAGAATAGAATCGCCTCCATCGTTGCTGGTGAGGCCCCTGCCTGTCTCTGACTTTATCTCTCATCACTCCTCACCATCACGCCGCAGCAGTCCTCCTGCTGTGAGCGGCCCTTGCAAAGCACACTGCTGTCCTAGAGCCTTTGCATCCACTCTTCTCTCTGCGTGGAGGGTTCTTTCCCTAGCTATTCAGAATATTCTCTGACTCCTTCAGGGCCCTGCACAAATGTCCCCTACTGACTTTCTCTGACTACCCAGTCTAGCTGGAAATTTCTGTTCCTTTACCTTCTTTATTCCCTCATAGCACTTTTTAAAGAAAATATGTTTTTGTTGATTTTTTAGAGAGAGAGGAAGGGAGAGAAAGATAGAAACATCAATATGAGAGAGAAACATCGATTGGCTGCCTCCTGCTTGTCCCCTACTGGGGATGGAGCCTGAAACCCCGGCATATGCCCTGACGAGGAGTTGAACCGGGACCTCTCATTCCACTGAGCCACACCAGCCAGGCCCTTCATAGCACTTTTATCTGTCACTATGTTTGCCTATCGACTGTCTTCTCCTTTACTAGAATGTAAGCTTCGTGGAAACAAGGCTTTGTTTTATTCTTTGCTGTACTCTTCATGCCTCAAACAATATCTGGCATGTCCATCGAGAACAAATGAATGGGAAGAACTATGTAATTGTCTATGTCTCCATTTTTACCTTGACTTTAAAAAGATCAGAGCTAAATGGAGACTTAACTGTGTTGGGGCAGTTGGACGTTGCATATTTATATTCCTTATATCCTGACTTTATGCTTTCATTTATATTTTTGTATTGAGTCTTAGTTCTCATTTATATTTGCTGTTCTCTTATGAGTCATTTCAGATCCTTTGTGGAAAAGAGGGACTTTAAATAAGAAAAGAAATTCTTAACATGTTAAATAACATGGATTTGCTGCTAATAGCTTCTCAGAATATGTAAAAGATAAAGCATTTTTCTGTTAGAACTTTTATGCTGACCATGAGGGCTGCAGGAAAAAGTACTTTATTTGTTCCTTTTGGCATGTATTCCTCTAGGTTGTCGGGCTCTTTAAAAACTTGGTTTATTTTAAATAACTAACTTATATCATGGACTTAATTTGTTTTCAGAGATGCTGATGATAAACACAAACTTATAACTAAAACAGAAGCCAAACAAGAATACCTTCTGAAAGACTGTGATTTAGAGAAAAGAGAACCGCCTCTTAAATTTATTGTGAAGAAGAACCCTCATCATTCACAGTGGGGTGATATGAAGCTGTACTTAAAATTACAGGTCTCTAAAAAGTTATACTCAGTCATTTTATACCCTGGGGCAGGTGAAGCTTTAACAAGAAACTAGTTCTAATTAGTTTAGATTTTGCTTATATTTAAAAAGGTCCTTTGCATTTTGTTGCTTTGCATATGAAACACAGCCATTCATAATGACAGTGACATGTTTTCTTATTTTGCTGTTTGGTGCTGCACTTTGGAGCAAGTGCATTGCCGTTGAATAACGTTAGGACTGCTGCTGGGAAACTAAAAATGTTTGGAGGAAGAGTCAGACCCTCCCCCAATAGAAATCTTTTAAAAAAATTCAGGAATTTCACAAATGCCTAAAATCTAACTCCATTTAGGAACTACTCATCTGAAACCCTATCAGGTGTCCATGTAACTCTAGTATGTCCCAGAGCAGATCTTCTCAACTTCGCTTGCTGCCATTGTATTACAGGTGCCAAGAGAGTTCATACTTTCAGCGCCGGGGGCTGCTGTGGTGCCCAGGCTGGGTGCCTTGAGTCATGAGCAGCCTCCTGTATCTGCCTCAGAATGGTACAATACTATAATATTCCTTTTGTGCCATTATCTAAAAAATACTGGGAGGCATTGCTCTAGAGCAATTTGAATTGAAATATACTAGAAAATTCTAGTATCTCTAAATCAAATTTGTTTTCAGAGATGCATGTGAAACCAAACATACACTGAATTTTATTGGACATGAAACGACTATCAGAAGATCCACTATTCATGTACTATCAAAAATGAAAACATGCTCATTAAACTGATCCAGTGCTTCCTTATCACTGATGCTTTTATACTTACTGAAATAGTGCCTTTACACTTGTTGTACTTTCTGCTATAGATCATGCTGTGTGTACATGAAAAGGAAAGTGCGAGTACAGCAGCTTTAGTAAGGTATTCCTAAACTACTTCACATTGCACGTCCGTCTTCTGAGCCACTTTGGACTCGGAATTGTTCAAGTCTTGTTAAGCACCTTGGTGATGCAGCATTTTTAGAGGGTTAAATTGTAGGAAATGTGATAGTTTGGAATTTTTGAAATAAGAGTATATCACTTTATTATGTTAAGAAGAAACTTGAGTTTGGCTACATTGATTGATATTTTGGTTCCCTTCACATATTGTGAGAGATATCCTGAGCATAATTCTTAGTGTGTATATTATTCTCTTAAATATAAATACATATCTTTACTCTTTGTACAATGTAATCTAAAGTTTTAAAACTAGAATAAAGACTTTTAGGTCGCCCTGGCCGGTTTGGCTCAGCGGTTAGAGCGTCGGCCTGCGGTCCGGAGAGACCCGGGTTTGGTTCCCGCTAAGGGCACGTACCTTGGTTGCAGTTTGTCCCCGGCCCTGGTTGGTCGTGCGGGTGGCAGCCACTCGATGTGTCCCTTTCACGTCGATGTTTCTCTCTCTCTCTCTCTCTCTCTTCCTCTCTCTCCCTCCCACTCTATCTGTACAAAAAATGGAAAAATGTCCTCAGGTGAGGATGAAAAACAAAAAAAAACAAAAAAAAAAAGACTTTTAGGTCATTCAGCTACCAAAGTTTTTTTAAAATGCATCTTCTGAAGATCAGAAGTTAGTCAAGTAGATGGAAAATATTATTGGTTCAAGAGAAGAAGAATAGCAGTGAGGTGGGAGGTTTTTAGAGATTCCCTCATACTTAGATCTGATGTGACTAACTGATAAGTAGATTTTGGGGGGTGAGCTTGCCAAAACTCTTCAGACCTACTGACTTACATGTACTTAATTTTGATTCAAGTGAAAAAGCTGAGTGAGTCAGAGAGATAATTACAGTCAGAGAACAACTTTTCTGTTTATAATCTAGGTCATTGTACATTCACTGAGGGTCTCATCGTTTTAGACAGAGGTATTAATAGAGTTTCTTATCAATATTTAAACTTTTAAATTTCAAATAAGTTTTTATAAAATTGCACTTGAGTCAGATCATTCTTTGGTGCCTGTGGATTTATAATTATAAATTTATAATTTACAACTCCGAATCAAAACTAATTTAGATATGGATTCTGTGTTATAGATTGTGAAGAGGGCTCTTGAAGTTTGGGGTAGTCAGGAAGCATTAGAAGAAGAGAAGGAAGTTCGACAGAAAAACCGAGAACAAATGAAACAGAAGAAGTTTGATAAAAAAGTAAAAGGTAGGTGGCTACATTTATAGCACAAAGGACTATATTTAACTGCTTTGCAAAAAGCCTTTAATTAGCTAAATTCTTCCTGTTTAAAAGATGTAGTGTCACCAGTAGATTGGAATATATTTTGTCATATATACATTGAAGAAAAAGATTCAAAGTTTGCCCTTGGGGGGTTGGTGTTTGAGGCTCTGAGTTCAAACCTCACAGCACTGCAATTCTAAAAAGCTTGTAAACCCTCACCTTAATGTGAATCATGTTTTTATATAAAATCAGGGATGTATCCCTGGTAAAAGATTTGGCATCAGTTCAATCTTAAATATGACTGATAGGGTTATAAAAAGCAAAGATATTCACCAGCAAGCCTCTCTAATTGCTGAAAATGAAAAAAATCATGGCTACATCTTATCATCTAATTTAGCAGCTAGAAGGAACCTTCTAATATCAGCTGGTCTAATCACTTTCATTTTATATATGAATAAAAAACTTAGGTAGAGTGACCTGTCACATAATTATTAGTGTTGGGACTGGAACCAGGCTTCATGACTAAAAGTCTGCATTGGTACGTTCATTTTTCTGTCCATACATGTGTCTGTTCATATGGCTATCCATTCTGTTGTCCATCTATGTATTTGTTCATGCATCCATCCATGTATACAGTATGTGCTAAGTCTCCCTCACTCAGTGCATCCAATAATTAGTGTGTCATCTGTGCTCAGGCACTGTGCTGGTATAAATGCTGGAGTCAGTTTGTCAGACGAGAAGTCATGATGAGTGTGATAAGTACTGTGACAGTGGTGAGCACAGGGTGCTACAAGAGTACAAGGAGCACTTTTTGCTATATTACATAATTCCTAAAAGCAGGGATGTGTAAATGTTCTTCATACAGTATTTGTAGAGTCCCAGTGTGGTGAAGTGCATATAGGTAGCATGTGTGTATGCAGGGTTATACATACACTAAAGTGGTCCGTTTAAAGGGAGTCTCTTAGCTATAATACATTTGTTTATGTTTTTAGAATTTAGAATAGGTTTTGGAGGGTGACTGAAGATACCTCAGATGTCTTAAAAACAAAACATAAAAAAAATGATTAAATGTAAGCTGCCTTGTGTCTTCGAATTGTGAGAGGATTTCCTCCATTGTTATTATAGGAGTAATTTATTTCAGTGCAGGAAAGTTACAAAACTACAGAGAACTATCCCAGGACTCTGCTACTCTGAGGCAATCATTAGTAACATTTCCATGTCTGTTTTTCCAGTTCATTTCAATGCATAGACACCTTAAAAATATTTTTTATAAAAACGGAAGCATTGTTGGCATTTATGAAGTTTATTAGGACAACCCCATTAAGAACATCCTTATATACATTTTTATGTAGATTATAGTTACTTTAAAGTATCAATTACAGAATCAGAGGTAAAGTAAGCATATGTTTATGGCTTTGTAGAGAGGTTTCCCGTAGCAAACGATAGCCAAGAGCATTTCACTGAAGAGTCTTCTCCAGATTAGCCCCTGCTCTGCCACAGTCTTCAAAATGCCTGCAAGGACTGATTGAGCAGATTTGGAAGGACTTCTTTGATCTTTTCAGTGTTCTACTCTAGCCCTTTCTCTCTTCTAAAATCAAGGAGAGCCTTAAAGGATAAACTAACAAATAAGATGTTTTAAGGGATGTGAAAGAGGAGGGCATATTTATAAACTAATTACATATTTGTTGAGGGTTTTTGTTAACCTGCTACCTGAATCACCTCAATTCTCTCCTCTCTGCTGTCTCTTAAATCCCTTTCCTGATGGTATTTTAGTGCTGACAGTAATATACAGTTAAAGGAATTAGAAATTTGTACCTGCAAAGTAGCAGAATATTTATTTATTTATTTTAATCCTTACCCGAGGACACTTTTTGCATTCATAGAGCGAGAGGGAGAGGGGGAGGGAGAGAGAGAGAAACATTGATGTGAGAGAGACACATCTAGTGATTGCCACCCACACAACCAACCAGGGCCGGGGACAAACTGCAACTGAGGTATGTGCCCTTAGAGGGAATCGAACCCGGGTCTCTCCAGACTGCGAGCCGACACTCCAACTGCTGAGCCAAACCGGCCAGGGCAAGAGGCAAAATATTTTTAAAATGTTTTTCTTAGACACTATTTCTGTAGATGTCATCTAAAGTTGACTAAATTTTTATAATTTGACTAACAGTAAAAGATTATGGCATCTATTTCATTTCATTATGCTTTTTCTATAAAAAGGTAATATAATTTAAATATTAGTATGAATAGAACATTTAAGATTTATACAATTTTCATAGTTTTTAAAAAAATATATAAATTCACTATATTAAATTGCCATTAATGACCAGATATATTACTGTGAATTTTCCTCATTCTTAAAGAGTTTGAATCTGTCCTGAATTGTTTCTTAGATCTCTCAAGGCTGGTTTCTTTCATTCAGTTCCTTTTTTGTTTGGTTGAAGCATGTCTTGTGAGGACAGTTTTTTAAGTGGTTACATGAGTAGTGTATTTTCCAAGTCCCTGAAAATCTAAGAATGTTCTGTTTCTTTTGCATATGGAAACATAGGTTCTCTCTGTTGTATAAACATGACTCCATTGTCTTCTGGTGTTTGATGTGCAGAGGTCAATACAGTACCTTCTTTAATTATGGCTTCTTGTTGACTCGCTTTAGAAGTTGGTGGATATGTGCCTGCTTCCCTGACTAGGCCACAGAAGGCTGCGAGTGGAACAGGCACTGTAGAGATTAGAAACAAGGGGCGTGCTGTGCAGTTTGCTCAGAAGGCTCAGAACAGAGAGGACTAGAAGCAAGGTTAAACATTTTTTAGTTGACAAGAAATTGGAATCTGGTTCCCTCTTGGTCTTCTGATTCTGACCCACAAAGAAGCTGACACAAAGTTTACTTCTTTATGGAAAGGTAAGAGATTACATTTACCTGCTTTCAGAATATGATTTACTTTAGCAGTTTGAGAAATCATTGATCTTACTACAGAAGAAAATTAAAAGTATAAATAGTATAATGTATATGTAAATATCAGGTAAAAGATGAGAGAATTTTGTGAGCAAATTCAAATTGTTCTAGCTCTCAGATCCATCTAGGTGAATTTCAGGGAAGGCAGTGTGTGTTGACCTTGATGTTGGACAGAGCTTCCAGCAGTGCGCACATAGAACGTGGTGGGTTTGCCTGCCTCCTTTCCGCAGCAAGGCAGAGAGAAGGCTTTTCTTTAAGGTTATGTGCATCTTTCTCTTATTTAGTACTGGTAGAGGTTAGCCTTCTAAAAAACTAACAAAAGAAAATTAAATTTTACTGTCTCTATTTACTCCCCCAGCCCGGAAAGCGGTAGATAAGAAAATTCCATTTGAGGGCCCCTTCTCAGTTTGCGGACATTTTCCTGGACTTCTCTCGGGAAAGGTCCGTTACTCCTTCAGTGTATGGAGGATGAAACCAGATCAAAGCTGGCTATGTTGTCTCTTCATTTTCTGGTGATTTTTTTTCTCTATTAACAAGGGACGCCCTGTATCAAAACTTTCTGCCTTCCCGTCAAGTATTTAAAGCCATCTGGTACCCTGGCTGGTTTGGCGTCGGTCTGCAGACCACAGAGTCACAGGTTCAATTCTAGGTCAAGGGCACATGCCTCGGTTGGGGTTGGGTCCCTGGCCCTGGTCGGGGTTGTGCAGAAGGCAGCCAGTCAATGTGTCTCTTTCACATTGGTCTTTCTCTCTCTATCTCTTCCTCCTACTCTGTCTGAAAAAAAAAAAAGAAAAATATCCTCAGGTGAGGATTTAAAAAAAAAAAAAAAGCATCTGGTCTCCCTCAGCTGGTTCTCTTTAGTTCACCTCATAAGCAGCATTCGAATTCTTTGAATACAGGCTGCCTCTTTTGCAAAATTAAGATAATAAGCCAAGTAAAATGCAAGTTTTAGAGTGGTAGAAAATAAATTTTTCGTTGAAACAAGGATTTAGGGGAAAACTTCTTTCGGTAAAAAGTTTAAGCAGTTCCTGAAGATACCAGTAGTGAGACCGACCGTCTCACTCCATTTCCCTGGGGGCCGTGCACAGTCTGAGCTGTGGGATCCTAAGCCCGTGGCTCGGAGGAGGGGACACGCGTGGAGGAGGGGAACCACTCGCTCTCAGCTTCTCTTAGGCTTTCAGTGCGCTAGGCCTGTCCCCTCCTCTCCCTCTCCACGGTCCCCTCAGCGCCCAAGGCCTGTCACCTCTTCCTCCCCTCCCCAAAGTCTCTGACCGTTCTGCCTGCCACTTCTCCTCAGCAGTAGGTGGTTGATCTCTACTTTCCAAAGTTTTAAGTTACTTAAATGAAGTAATGTGAAAAATGTATTAGTCTTTTAAGCAAATTTTTATTCACCAGATGTTGTTTGCCATGTGTGTTTTTTTTCTCTCCTTCATGCATAAACATATATTTTGCTGAACTATTTAAGAGTTACTTGTAGCTTGGCCGGTTTGGCTCAGCGGTAGAGCTTTGGGCCCGCAGACCTAAGAGTCTCAGGTTCTTTTCCAGTCAAGGGCACATACGTTGGTTGCGGGTTGGTCCCCAGCTCTGGGCGGGGTCGTAAGGGAAGCAACCAATCAGTGTGTATCTCTCACATTGATGTCTTTCTCTCTCTCTCTCCCCCCTCACTATATCTGAAGATATGGAAAAAGATCCTCCAGTGAGGATTAAAAAAAAAGTTACTTGTAGACAATGATTCTTATTAAGTAGTCACTGTGTTATCTCCAAAAAAACAATAACATTCTTCTGCATAACTAAAAACGATGATCACACCCAATAAATTTAACATTCATGTAATGTTATTATCTAGTTACATATCTATTCCCCCAGTTGTTCCAATGTCTTTTTTTTTTTTAAATCCTCACCCAAGGACATTTTTCCATTTTTTGTTCAGACAGCGTACGGGAGAGAGAGGAAGAGAGAAAGAAACATCAATGTGAAAGGGACACATCGAGTGGCTGCCACCCACACAACCCAACCAGGACCGGGGACAAACTGCAACCGTGACACATGCCCTTAGCAGGAACCGAACCCGGGTCTCTCTGGACTACAGGCCGATGCTCTGACCACTGAGCAAAATCGGCCAGGGCTGTTCCAATGTCTTTACTGCCTTTTTAGTTGTTGGATCCAGGGGCCATTCAAGGATGATGCATATCTGTAGTCTTAGTTCCTCAGCCTTTTTATTTTTCATGGTATCGACATTTTTTAAACTAAGAGTTGACCATTTTATTTTTACATTTCACAATACAAATGAAAACTGCTTTTTTTGGTCCCACTACTTCTTTCCAAAACTGTTGATAGGAGTCTTCCTGTCATGCTATTAGAAAACCCGATCACATCTGGTGAAGCACAAGTGATATAAATTGATAGAGGCTCCCTCTCTTGAGTCCGGGCCACCTGTTTGGTGCAATGCCCCCTCCATTGGGGTTTATTCACAGCTTATTTCTTATAAGTAGATTTGGGTTGAACAGTTTTGGTAGGAAAGCTTCCTAGGTGAGACGACGTCGAGTGCGTCACACCAGGACACACACACCGTTCCCCTCTAGGAGGGTGATGCTCGGTTTGATTGCGTGGTTGAGGAAGCGTCTGCCAGATTTCTCCACTCTTCTCGCTGGGGGCGACTCTGACGCTGTGTGAACTTCTTATTCCTTAAGTTTCGCTTAGTGGTTTTAGTACCGAGTCAGTTATTAGGGTGATGTAAATGGTGATTTTCTGTTTGTTGTTCATTCTATAATTATTATTTGGCTTCATTTGGAAAGAAGAACATTTTGGATTCATAGACTGTTATTCTCAAATCAGTGTTATAGTCCATTCCTATTCTTTATTTTGGTGCTTATTGTCCCAAATTTGGTCAGTGGAAGCCCCTTCAAGCTAGCTCCTGTCTTTTTGTTTTTATTTGTAAATAATTTCAAACTTGCATAAAATTGCAAGAATAGTACAAAGGACTTTCATATATCCTTTATCCAGATTTCCCTATTGTTAACACTTAATTCCATTTGCTTCATCATTTGCATTCTCTATGTACACAGTTTTTTCTGCTTTAAGAGTAGATTGTATACATCATCCCCCTTTACCCCTAACTACTACAGACTTCCTAAGAATTGGAATGTTCTCTTACAAATCAAAGTATAATGTTGATATTGTTATCTAGTCTGTCATCCATAGTCTAGTGTTCGCTAACCCAGGAACGTCCTGTATGAATTTTCATTCGAGTACAGGATCCAGTCTAGGATCAGGTATTGGCTTTAGGTACTGTGTCTTTCTAAATTTCTTTATTCTAGACTATTTCCACAGCCTTTATCTTTTTTTCTTTATTAATTTTTAGAGAGAGAGGAAGCCAGGGGTGGGGGATTGAAGTCACAACCTAGGTATGTGCCCTGACCGGGAAAAAACTGGCAACCTTTTGATGTGTGGGCAGCGCTCCTTCCTGCTGGCCACCCGGCTCAGCCAGCTCCTGTGTCCTTTCCATGTGTCGTCATCATTGGGGCGCTCCTTTCTGCTTTCTACATAAAACACGTGTCTATTTATTACATTTTTATGTTTGCTCATATATACACGTGTATACAAATTAAAATCTTTAATTCATACTGATAAACCCCATTCAGTCCAAAAATTTAGGCTTCGTTCTATTTTTCTCTGACAGTGAGAAACCTGATTCCCATGATCCTTAATGTGGCTAATTGACGAATGCCCTGTGTGTAACTAGTCTCCCACCACTGCTGCCAAGACCTTCCTTATGTTTCTGGGCTCCCCCACCTGACCACAGATGCTTCACTTGCTCCACTTAGTAACGGTTTTAGGACTGGATTGTTCGGGAAGGAAAAGGAGGGCAAGAAAATGACAGACATCAGTTTTTTAGTACTTTATTTTCTAGCACATTTTCCCAGAAAGCTAGATTTTTGTTAAGTATTCTTTTAGTGTTAATAAGTTTTCTTCTCTCTAAATTCACAGAATGCTCCGATTAGGCAGAGGTTAGCTTAGCAGTGATTGGGGTGCAGTCATATTTTGAGAGATTTCCTCAGTGGGGCAGAGTAAAGGAAAAGTGGCTCGGATACCTTACATCAGAACAAAGTTGAAAAGTGGGTACTGGACCTCAAACTGGCGACATGACATCTTCCTGTCATCTGAAACCATGAGGTACCTGTGCAGTTCTGGGTAGTGTATCATTTCATTTATTTATTTATAAACTGTCCTAAGGTAAAATAAAGTGATAAAAAGGATAGAGGGCATTTTGGGTATCTAGAAAAATTAGGGTTCTTCAGACTATGAGATGATACAGGAATAAAGATTAGAGTTTGGGTGAACATGGTTTCCCGTAGTCTATAAATTATCTCGAGGTGTGCATGTTGAAATTTGAATCGTCTCAGATAAAGTGCTTTTCATACTGGAGGTATGAGAAGGCAGCACAGCTTAGTGGTTAAGAACATGGACCTGAGCTAGACTGTGCCTCTGTCATCAACTGTTTGACCTATGGCCCAAGTTATGTGACTTCTCTGTGTCTTAATTTTCTCATCTGTAAAATTGGGATGATAGTTGTACTTATTTCAAAGGATTGTGAGGATTAAATGTTTTTCTAATGTGCTCAGAGCAGTGCCTGATACATGACCCTGTTTGTTTGCTTATCCTCACGATGCAAAGATGCGGGTGTTATTTTTATATTACTTACAAAATATTTAAAATGGAGTAAAGAACATGTGTGTGATTACTTGGTGTATGTTGGTTTTTGTGGTAGACATAAAATACAGCTATCATACTCTCCCTTGGGCTGTGCTGCTCTGAGACAGTGCTGGGATGGATCACTGGTCAGAACAGAAAAATTATAAACAATCACTGTTGCTTTTTGTTCATTAAATTAGAAACTGAGAAGTTACTAGCTTCTAAATTTCCAAGTGGAAAGAGTTCTGAACATTGACCTGGGTATACATGCTGTTTCCCCTACCTGTAAAAAAATGAAATAAAATAAAAACTCTGGTTCTTTGTAGCTTTTAATAGTCTATGATTCTATTTCGATCATACTTTCCAATAATTATTAGCAGCCTCTCTAAAATATTGCTTATTTTATAGGATAAAGAATTGTTTTGAATGATATTTTCCTTTAAAAAGCTGTTTTTTTTAGGTTAAAGAATTTAATAGACTAGTTGCACAAGCAATTTTTCTATGATACCTCAGCCTAGTGACACGGTTCTTGGCTTTCTCATTTTCTTGTAAGCAAAGGTCGACTTGCCTCTTGTAGCAGTGGTTCATGACTGATAAGGAACTTAAAAACGCTCCTTGTCCTGCCCTGGCTGGTTTGGCTCAGCAGTTGGAAAGTCGACCTGTGGACCAAAGAGTTAACAGGTTCGATTCCAGTCAAGGGCACATACCTTGGTTTCAGTTCAATCCCTGGCCTAGTCAGGGTCATGTGGGAGGCAGACAGTTGATGTGTCTCTCTCACATCATTGTCTCTCTCTCACTCCCACTCTATCTGAAGATAAATGGAAAAATACCCTCGGGAGAGGATTTAAAAAAAATGCATCTGTCCTCAGTCATCCCCTTTCCTGCTGTGGCATCCTGTCTTCCAGTCAGTTGCTTGAACAAATCCTGTTTCTTCCATTCTTCTTCTTTTGCCATCTCTCTAACCCACACTCTCCATTTCTGAGCCTGCCATTTCATACTACTCCAACAATGGTGTGGATGATTTGACAGGCTAACCGGGTAAGTTTATATAATCAATTTTGATGTGTTAAAGTTCAGGTAAACCATATTAGGTATAACACACACATGAAGAGCACTACTGAAAAACTGGCCTCTTTCTTTCTTAGAATTACGGCGAGCAGTAAGAAGCAGTGTATGGAAAAGGGACACGGTGGCTCACCAACATGAGTATGGACCAGAAGAAAACTTAGAAGATGACATGTACCGGAAGATCTGTACTGTGTGTGGCCATGAACTGACATATGAGAAAATGTGATTTTTAGTTAAATGATCTATTTTATAGCGTTTTAGGTTTAGAACAAGGAAATGTAGATTGGTCTTGTTCAAAATTCACCAAGGAAAAAAGTCTTTATAGATGAGTGAAACCGTTTTATATGTAGTGCTTCAGAAATGAATGTATATGTTATGGCTCAAGAGTAAGTTTGAGCCGAGGTTCAGCAGGTCTGTGATCATTTGCTCTGGAATAGGCATGGGAGCTCAGTACCGTAGGCTCAAGTGTTAGGTGAGAGCTAACATTGGAAAGAAACCAAGGCAAACCTTAAGTTGGGGTAGGACGATGAACTGTTTTTGGTAAAGGCTAAAGCAGGCTCAACTGGATTCTTATCCCAAGAAATAGCAGAGATGGTGTTAGACCCTGCACCCCAGAGGCTGGTTGGAGACAGAAATAATCTAGAAGCCCTAAGTCAGGGAGCAGGAAGCTACTGCTGGGACAAGTCCTGACTAACAACAGGAATAATGAATGAGTTGTGGGAGTCTGATCATGTTTTCTGTATCTTAGGGTTAACTACAGGCCCTAATATTAGTCACTAGATAGACAGCAAAGAAGGCAATTATAAGTTTATCATAACTTGCTACCATTTGCTAAGCCCTTACCATGTACCAGGAAAGCACGAAGCTAAGTGCCTTACAGGTATTCTAATTTAATCGTGGGAGGGAAGACAGCTTGCTTCTGTACTGACTGAGCACTCGGAAAGGAAATAACCCTACAACCTGACATCACCCCAGACATCTAGATCAAGTTTAGGTAGTCAAAATTTCCCCTATCATCTCAAAAGGATTACAAGGTAGTTATAGTTAAGAGGATTTGATCCCATGTGCTTGACTACACAGCTTATGCTGTCTTTTTTTTTTTTTTTTGACAAAAACAAATTCAAGATGAAAATATCTGGTTATTCTTTGATATAACTTTTTATCCTACTGCTACAAATAGAAGAAATAGGAAGTTTATACATTTTCAGTTTTTCTTTCTAGAGCAGCTCTTGGAGATTATGCTTAAAGAAAGGCAAAGTCAAAACAAGTCAGTTGCTCTTGCACTTTTATTTCTTTAAAATTCAACCTCTAGTTTCAGTTATTTTTTTTTCCATATATTTAGCTGCCAGACTGGGACAGAGCAGTCATATCAGTGAACAGTTGTTAAAAGTAACCATTACACATGAAGAGAGGATTCAAGAGAAAGGATGTGAAAACCTAGCAATTCCTCTAGATTTGGATCAAGTACAATTAGCCAAACTTTGCTAGTGACTTGCCTTCAACTTCAATTTTGTGAATAGTAATTTTTTGTCTTAAATGGTGTGGTTTTTACAAACCCTAGGAAGTCCCACCTGTTGAGCAGACTATATTCTGTAGCCACTCAGTGTGTGGTAAACCAAAGATACCATATGTTAATACGGAAAATGCTAATGCATCATAACCTATGTTGTGCAAATGCTCAAAGGTAATACCAGCTGTGGGGTTAGGGTTTTTATTGGGGAATTTTTTCCAAGGTTTAATGAAAAACATCTAGGAAACAGGCTCAGGAATGATTACTACTTGGACCAGTTCCGTAGAAATCCAAACTTAAATCTAATTCCAAGTGTATTTTTAGCCAATTTAGCTACTTCTAGAGGAAATGACCAGGGTCTCTAAGTGGTTCCCAAAGTTGTGTGCATATTGGAATCACCTGGGAAACTACGGATGGGGCGTGTTCCACCCCCAGAGATTGTAGTTTACTTTAAAATATAACTTGAAACATTTCCAGGTGATTTATGGTCACAAATTTGAGAACTGCTACCCTTTCTTGTAATAACCACTTAAGAAAAATGTTTTAAAGGGAAAATTTCAAATGGAGTTAAAATATACCTTCAGTAAGAAATCATTAGTTTTAAAGTAGACTGAGATGATAAATCATGAAATACCAAAGTTTAAAAAACAGTTTTATTTTAGCCATGTTAAGTTATCCATGAGCTGTGAAAAGCTATATGCTACTTGGTAATAAACCCACTGGTTCTATATACTACTTTGTAAGCTTGACCTCTAGTGTTCACATACCTCCAATCAGTTATTTTTTGTGCCTTGAGGAGAACTGTCAATCAGAAAAGTTGTATCTGTCACATATATAATAATACATCCTATGGTCAGGTCATTGTCACATTGTCATTAGGGAATATTTGCTTTCTAGGGGCAATCTCAGGTAACCCATGCCATATTCTTGACTGTCTTCCTCCTGTTTCCCTTAGAAAGTGAAAGGATGCTATAAGAAAACAAGCATTTGAAAGCAAGCATTCAAACCACCAAAAATAAGACAAATAGATTTTTAAAAAAATGTTGACATGAGGGGAAAAATGACCCTTAGGCCTGCAGGGCACAGAACTGCTGGAACACAGCCAGGATGTGCGGGTCTAATTCAGCAGTGAAGAGCAGGTTCTCCAGGGTCACCATGTACTGCTGGATTATTTGGTGATGCTGTGGACAGAAAAGGGAGTGTTTAAATCAAGAAAAAGAGCAGTCCCTTCAGCAGCCCACCCACATTGTGAAATGGTGGGAAGGGGGTGTAGGGGAAAAAGGTGGTTATGCTGATGGGAGTAACAGGCCCCTGAAAAAGCTCTAACATGAAGGAAATGAAGAAAAAAAAAGGATGTTAAATAACTTAAAAAAACAAACACCCAGTCCTGACCAGCTTCTATGTAAATACACTCATGCTTCAAGATAGTGCCTGCTGCTACCACAGCACTATTATTACAGACTAGGTTAAGCTGGCTCTCTCTATCACTAATGAAGACAACACAAGTATGACTCAAAAATTAGCCCAGACAGGGACTGGACATAGGAAGATTTTTTAAAAGTGGAAGGTGGTATATGTTACAAATAGGAATAACACAATTGCTACTGTTAAAACCCTGGTCCTGAAATGTTAAGTATTTTGGAATCCTTTTTCTGGGTTACAGCATTAAAATAATCTCTCTGCAAATTGCAAAAGAAAAACATTAATAGAGAATTAGTGAGCTATTAAGCATTCCACAAAATAAAAAACCCAAACCTCATTTTTTTTTCTTTTGCAAATAGCTCATCTGTCCTACTAGAAATCTGACTTGTTGTGCTTACATGGAAAAAAAGTGTCAAAATGAAATAATCTATGTGCACCCATATAACTTGAATATACTCAGAGATCCCTAAAGGACTACGGGTTGTTTTAATCGGCAATGACTAAATCTAGAGAGAATTTCTATTTGGAGGCGTAAAGAACTTTTTTTCCTTTTATGACTTCTAATTTAGTAACTTCTGGAATAAACGAGGATTTGGGCTGTTAGTTTCTGAAAATACAAAGAATTAGTTCCACTGTCCTATCAATCCATAATGGAACCTTGCTTCTATGGCACTATTTTTCATTTGAACATTAGATTTTAAGGACCGTTGTTAATGTAATTAGTGTTCTCTGCACTTTGTATTGTAGCTAGGCTTTCTAGCAAAGAGAATGGCAATCCGGAGCCTCAGTGATACAGAACCAATTTAAGCCTAAATATTCTGATTAGCAACAGTAGAAACAAACGGACATGAACTAAAGGGCTTACAGGGATTACATAACCTTCTGACAAACTCGATGATTTTTTAAAAAATGGAGTATCTGACCCGGCCAGTGTGGCTCAATGGTTAAGCGTTGACCCATGCACCAAGAGGTCGCCAGTTCGATTCCTGGTCAGGATACATGCCCGGGTTGTGGGCCAAATCCCCAGTGGGGGGCATGCACGAGGTGGCCAACTGATGTTCTCTCTCATCGATATTTCCATTTCTCTCTCTCCCTTCCTCTAAAATCAATCAAAAAATCAATTAAAAAAAATTAGAAATGGAGTATCTGTGGCCGAGACTAGTGATGTTTATTATTTAATCAAAGTTTCCCACGGACCTGTAAGAAGATCTGCTGGAGCCTCTCTATACAGTTCTTATACCACGGTGTTAATATGCTAGTTCCATCCGTCTCACATTGTACTAAGTGCTCAGTCAGGATCATGATAAAGCGCTGGAAAGGGGGTACACAGATAAAGAAGTGTTAGAGAATTCTTCAGAAACAATCACACTTTAGACTAAGAGACTCAAAGGTGTTGTTTGTTCCACTCTGTCTTTATGGTATATAACTTTGATAATTCGATAAATACTGTCAAGAAAGGTACACCAGTGATATGATAAAGTTAGTACATCCTCTTTGGCAACACGTGAAGACCTTTAATGTCTAGATTACTTAGCTAGGACATAATCAGAAATGTAAAGAGGAATCTATGCACAAAAATGTTCATCAGGAAGGAAAGTCATCTAAATGATCAACAATTGGGAATTAAATAAGGGGTATTTAACACTCGTTTTTCAAAGCACGGAGACATGCTCATGCAAGAATGCTGAGTGAACAATAGAACTGGAGGTATACATGGCTACCTCCAAGTACTCAGCTTTTATTTCCTTTGTAAATTTTTGTCTTTTTAGCTTTTATAAGCGTGCACATATTACTTTTATAACTAAAATGAACATTTTTTAAAACTAAAAAATGTAGGCCCAGCCGGTGTGGCTCAGTGGATTGAGTGTCACCCCATGGACTGAGAGGTCCTGGTTTGATTCCCGGTCAGGGCACATGCCTGGGTTTTGGGCTCAATCCCCAGTGAGGGGTGTGCAGGAGGCAGCCGATCAATGTTTTTCTCTCTCCCTTCCTCTCTCTCTAAATACATACTAAAGAAATGTATTATTATTATTTTTAACATATCAATGCCCCAAGCCAAGATACCTGAAATATGACAAGGAAGAGGTTCTTTTGTTCACTCTGAGCAGATTCCACTTTTTCCTGCAGTCTTTCTATTTGCTCCTCAAGAGCCCCATGTTTCCTGTCACTGCTTCTGTCATCATCATCACTTCTCTACAGAATGCAAAGGAACAGGAAAATGCCATTTAGAATTCTACTGCATTAAATCCCACCAAGTGAGGAAAATATTTCATTCTGTCTGGTCAAATACTACTGAAGACTTGTATTTTATAGGGACAGTACTCCACCCGACCCCCAAACACACCCAGAAGTCCTAAGGCGAGAGAAATTCTGTGGCACTTGTCTGGGATAACAGCAGCGGGAATGTTTGATTTTAGGCAGATGTTAGGGCTTTTACAAGAGTCCACTCAGGGAGGAAATGTGTGTCATATATTTTTCCTTCAGTCAAAATGAAAACAACTTTGAGCTCCATGGAAAATGTATTGATTCCTGTTATTCATCATAGCTATGCTTTCTGAAGTAGCTGTGAATCCTGAATTAGTTAATACTGAACCACTGCTCCTAGCGGAAATAAAGGGTTAGATTCTTGGGGAGCCTCTTGTCACATTTTCACCCACTAATCAATATATAACCTTGTTTTATGTGTGTTTCTGTATAAAGATATCTTATGTCTTACAAATAATTATATACAGTATTTCCTTATACTAAAACACTAGCTGAGAAGGATTTAACAGTTTCCTGATCCCCCCAGTAATATGACTAAATTGCTTTGGCTTTCAGCCTCACAAAAATGTTATCTACTACACTTTTTAATAAATCAGTCATCGTCTCATAAATCCAGCCACTTTTCCAGTTCTATCATCACACGTTACAGATGTTACTTTAGTATTTGATGGAGCAGCCTCATGTACAAATTGGTTATTTCGTCTTCCTTTTTCTGGGTGTATGTTGTTGATTCATGAACACTGAACTCAATCAAGTACTGTAACTCATGCCTGGATGAAGCTTAACTAACACATGTATTTTTCCCATCAGGCACATCATGGCCTTCTTGTGCTTAGGAACACTAGACAACCCTTTAGTCCTATACTTGGGGACCATTTTAAAAAGTGAAATAACCAACAAAAAGGCCAGCACAAAATGTGGAAACACAGAAAGGACACTTTTTTTTTTTAAACAGCAGGAGAACCAAAATGAAGGTAGAGTTGCCTTGTTTGATCTCAGATGGGCAACTCTGTGTATGTCTGTCAATGGCCAGGAAAGCATCCAGAGTACTGATTTTGAGGTTACAAATACATTTTAGTGAGTAGGTAAGTTTGTAAAAACAGAACCTGCAAATAGTGAGGACAGATAGTATTCTGCTATTCTTTATACAACAAAGTACATGACCAATGAAAAAACCGACGGTGCTTTCCAGTCATTAATGAATCACTACCTGCCCTGGCCAGTTTGGCTCAGCAGTTAGAGCGTTGGCCCTCGATCCAGAGACCTGGGTTTGGTTCTCGCTAAGGACACGTACCTCAGTTGCAGTTTGTCCCCGGCCCCAGTTGGGGTTGTGTGGGTGGCGACCTGTCAATGTGTCTCTCTCACTTCGATGTTTCTCTCTCTCCCTCTCTCCCTCTCGCTCTATCTGAAGATGAATGCAAAAGTGTTGAGTGAGGATTAAAAAAATAATAATAATAAAAATAAATAAATCACTACCTGACCATCTGAGCAGTAACAGAGGGGCAACTTGCTAACCTTTCATCCTCTATGGGCCACACAGAGAAACTGAGCAAGTCCTTACATAGCTCAAGAGACACGGGCTGCTCATCTTTGTAATGTCAGAAATGGCTACGAATGACATGCAGTAATTCACAGCAAACTTTTAAGACTGCTGGCAATGATGGGCTTGTTATACCTCTTAAACTTTAACAATTTCTTTTCAGCTCACCCTGAAGAACTTAAGAGCATTTAAGGTGTGTGTGTGTTTTTTAAAGCAGATGAAAAGTCATGATATTACAGGTAAGAGAAGAGGCTCAGATGCTATATAACTTTCACAGTGTCACAGCTGGCAAGTGGCCAAGCCAGAATCTGACTCCAGGTGTGATGTACCAAGGTCCTTTAGCAAAAAGGCAGGCATCACCAAATGCAGAAAGCCCATTTCTTTCTAGATAACACTCTACTGGTAAGGCCCCATCTACCCTTCAAACAAAATCATCAGAATCAACCTCACTCTGTTTTTATAGAATTATGCTTTTATCTCTCACACACCACCTGTTATGGGATCTGCCTTATTACGTTCTAGGCAACTGGGTACATGTTTGTACACCACACTAAGGCAAAGTTCTAGAGTACCACTGCCCAATACACCAATCTGCAACGAGGGAACTGTTACATAAATCCGTGCTGCCTATCACAACAGCGTGACTACTGAGCCCTTGCAATGAGGTTAGTGTGACGAACTGAATTTTAAATTGTATTTCATTTTAATTAAAGTTACATGTGCCTCGCAGTTACCATATTGGAAACTACATCTCCATAGAATGGTGTGGCACGAGGGAAAGTGTCTGGAGTTTGACAGACCTGGGTCAGATCCTAGCTCTGTCACTTACAAGCAAGTTATTTAACTTCTCTATGCTTTAACTTGTACATGTATAAAATGGGAATGACACCATTTACCTTGCAGTATTTTAGGTCTGAGGGTGTGTTTATAAACATATATACATGTATGTCTATACAGAGACTAGAAGCATTTGAACTTGCTGCAGGTTCATATAAATCATTAAACTTGCTCTCACTTTCTACTCTGGTAAACATGTATAACACTGGAAAATACCATCATCAAGAAAACCAGTACTATGCTGACCCACAGGATATAGCCAGCTCACTGCTTCCCCCTGAAATGGCAAAGTACCTAAACTTATTAGTATGAGAAGTATTTTGTAAACCTGGAAATGACTGCCTCACCCCTCTCAAAGTACAAGTGGAGTGGCAAACGTCGACAATCTTCTTCCTCTTCCCCTCGTGCAGCAGAAACTTACAGAGATAGAACATTCTCTTTCCCTCTCCTTTTCCCATTTGGGAAAGACAAACATGAAGCTGATCCAGAGATGGTCAACTAAGGAAAAGTAAGGGCTGTGGCTTCCTAAACAGGCTCACCATGCAGCAGAGCAACAAAACCCCATGTCCTACCTCTTCTTCCATGTCCACAAACAGCTTACATAATCTGGCCTCAGAAAAAATAAGTTCTAAATCAAGGTAATGAACTTTGAATATTCTCAAGAGTTTCTGGTATACCTTGACCTTTTATGAACTGAAACAAGACTTACCCGTTTGTGCTGCCTTTCGAGTTTTCCTTTAGCTTCTTCCAGCTCTTTCTGAATCTTCAGAACATGTTTGTTCATCTTACGGATTGTAGAGTGCAAGATTTCCCAAACAAACAATCTTAAAGCAAATGGTATTTGGTTACTATATGCTAAACTATGCTTATAGAAAATAAGACCTCTCAACTTTTATAACCTGCTCATTAAGGTCTGGTATAGCCTTCCACTTTTTAGGCATAATTAGCCATACATCTCCAGCAACATTTAAGCACCTATCTATCTACCCACCAGACTCAGGTGAGCTTGCTGAAGGCAACACTGGAAGATAGTAAAACAATCTGTTTATAAAACTCAAAGTTTAGAATGTTAGCAGACAGGATAAAAGCAGAGTACTTTAATGTTGGGAGAGGTGTCAGAACACTTTGTGATATATCCATTCAAGAATGCATGTGTTTGAATTCTGGCTCTGCACTTAATTCTGTGTGACTTCGGGCAAGCTATTTAAGCACTCTGCAACATCTTTCTACTTTGTAAAATAGAGAAGATAACATAACTCCCCTATGGTGGTATTGTAAATGAGCTGCAAATGTAAATCACTCAGGATAATGGCTAACATATACTCAGGTGGCCAATTTTCTGAGAGTTTACAAATCTGAGAATGTCTTTCTGTTGCTTTCATTTGTGAACGCGAATTTAGCGTATGATAATCTTAGATCACACACCCTTTCACCTAAGAACTCAGTTTATTTCAGACCAGTGTCCTCTGCCAATAACAGATACAATGAAGAGGATAACTTTTTAGTGTTTACATTTTTATGTCTTTGTAATTTTCCTTTGTTTCCTGTTTTGTGTCAACTCCTGCTGTCCCAGTCCTGATCAATTATAAAGATGGGGGACTCAACTTTATGAATAAGAACGAAGCTTAATGAAAAGTCTCTTCTCTTAGGGGGAATGGGTCTAGAATGAATCTTCTGCATTAAATATAGGATTTTTATAACTGAGACCTCCACTCTCTCACAGGCACCCAGGTGCCCACCAGGCTTCCTCAATCTCTCCAAGGATGTGTCTTTAATCTACTGTGACTCTTCTCCCAGTTCCTAGTGTGCATTCCAGGTCCCCAACAGAACTGGAATTCTTTTCCATGTCCGTGTCTAGCTGAGACGCTGACACACAGCCTGATCTTCTCTCCTAACAGTCTAGAGCAGTGGTTCTCAACCTTCCTAATGCCGCGACCCTTTAATACAGTTCCTCATGTTGTCTGTGGACATATCTGCGTGTGGGTGGACCCGCCTGGAGATGCATAGAGGAGCGGTGTCTCAGTTACTAAGACCAATGGAAATATGTGTTTTCTGATGGTCTTAGGCAACCCCTGTAAGGTCATTCAACCCCAAAAGGGGTCGCAACCCACAGGTTGAGAACTGCTGGTCTAGATCCTTATCAGCATTTCTACTTGACTGGTTGAGTCCTGATTCAACTTACATGTGTCTTCCTAAGAGATGCTGCAACCTGACTGGCTGTGTGTATTTCCATTGTCCAGGTATCTTTGCCAAGGCCAATTCTACCAGCCGGGTCCATTAGTTTATATATATTAATATCAACCTAGTTAGGATCAAAATTTGGAGCTCATGTATAAGACCACACAAAAACCAATTCTAAGAGACTATGAACTTGGTAAAGTAATTCATATTACCTAGTAAAGTCACGAGATAGTTCTGAAGAGAAGATCCAATTTGCAACTGCAGCACAGTCAACAATCTGTATGCGAATCATCTTGTCTACTAGTATAGCAGTCATCTACAACGAGGGAGCAATTACCAGTGTAAGTCACACACATAGGTCATGATAAGCCCGCTGCTCAAAGATGAAATAGCAGGGTTGGGAAGTACATTTTCAGTGGCTATGGAACAATTTGACCATTAGGCCTTAAGATTTATTCTGCCCTCTTCTTGGCTCTGGTACTTATTGCAAGAATACTGTAACACCAATAAGGACTGAACAAAAAGAAAAACTGAATGGTAATACAAACTTTTTAAAAAATTTAGATAATACTACAAAAATATATAATTTCTAATGAATCTTAAAACTTAAAAATGTTTTATTATAAAAAGTCATATATAGCCCTGGCCGGTTTGGCTCAGCGGTTAGAGCGTCGGCCTGCGGTCCAGAGAGACCCAGGTTCGGTTCCCGCTAAGGGCACGTACCTCGGTTGCAGTTTGTCCCCGGCCCTGGTTGGTCGTGCGGGTGGCAACCACTCGATGTGTCCCTTCACATCGATGTTTCTCTCTCTCTCTCTCTCTTCCTCTCTCTCCCTCCCGCTCTGTCTGAACACAAAATGCAAAAATGTCCTCGGGTGAGGATTAAAAAAAAAAAAAAAAAAAGTCATATATATTCTGAAACTTATTTCAATGCCTCTTTCTAACTTGTGGTATGAAAACACTGTAATGAGATTGAGAAATCTGGGGCATGTTTGTAGAACTTGGATAGACTACACAACTATTTCCTACCCAATTGGTAGAATCTTCAAGAAACAAACATTCTTACTATTGAAAATGTGTTAAGATATTATAGTCCCAAACCAAATCATAATACTTGCTCTTAAAAAAACAACCAAACAACCCTGGCCAGTTTGGCTCAGCGGTTAGAGCGTCGGCCTGCGGTCCAGAGAGACCCGGGTTCGGTTCCCGCTAAGGGCATGTACCTTGGTTGCGGTTTGTCCCCAGCCCTGGTTGGGTCAGGGCCGTGCGGGAGGCAGCCACTCGATGTGTCCCTTTCACGTCAATGTTTCTCTCTCTCTTTCTCCCTCCCTCCCTCCTGTTCTATCTGAATAAAAAATGAAAAAATGTCCTCGAGTGAGGATAAAACAAACAAAAACCAACCAAACATCATTAATTCCATAGTATTAAAAAAAATTATAGATTTTAAAACCATTCTATAGATAGTCAAATTTCACGATCTGCAAATAAACTAAAACAATGGTAATAATAGCCTTGTTTTTATATCTATATAATCAAAGCCTCAACATGTCTAATTAAAAGTTTTTACCTGTGGATGGTTCCTCCAGACATCAAACATAACTCTTAAAACATGTAACTTTCCTTCATCACTTTCAGCTAGGGTTTTGAAGACTTCATGAAACCTTTTGATAGAGAGGTGGGGGGGAAACCACATAAAAATTTATTCATTAAGCATTTTAATGTTTCAAAACCTTTTCAGTATTACTTAATTTATAGTGCAATGTATAAATGCAAAACACCAAATGTTAACCCTTAAGGATAATGATTAGGAATTCATAGTCTGCATGGAATTTGTCACAAAAATCTTAAGAGATTTACAATATACCACTGATAGCTCAGGACTACAGTTTACTGTGTATCTAAGAATAAATGAGGGCTAAGGAACCATCATCTCCATACACAGGTGATGTATTCTATGAGACTCACCTTCTGTGGGAACCCTACAAATAATACAGAGACTTGGAAGTTGAGATGAGGTGAGGAGCCGTTTTTCTGCTTGGCTGGAGGGGTATCTACGTGTTCTTTCTAATTTTGGACTGTTTGATGAGTTAGAAAGTGCTTTCTTTAGATGCCAACTTTTGGTTGGCTCCCAAAAATGTAGTAGGCTCTAATTTCTGTTCAACTTCCTTTAGGAAGATGCCTAGACAGAGTGGGAGCTTCTTGACTATATATATGACTGTCCTAAGGACTCAAGTTTTGTTTTTTTTTTTATCCTCACTCGAGGACATTTTTTTTTTCCGATATTTTTTTCAGATAGAGTGGGAAGGAGAGAGAGAGAGAGAGAAACATCGACGTGAAAGTGACACATCGAGTGGTTGCCACCCACATGACCCAACCAGGGCCGGGGACAAACTGCAACCAAGGTACGTGCCCTTAGCGGGAACCGAACCCGGGTCTCTCCGGACCGCAGGCCGACGCTCTAACCGCTGAGCCAAACCGGCCAGGGCAGGACTCAAGTTTTTCACTGGTTTCTCTAAGGTCTATATAAAAAAATATAATGCAGAATGACAGAAGCCCACAGGACAAGGATTTTAGTTACCACAAACCAAAACCCATTGTATCAAGTTACATCATAATACTATTAAGATCTTCATATTCAGCCATTTTAGGTAAAAATGACTATATCATTGGTATTCAAGCAAAGTTCTAAAACCTAAAGAAAGGGTGTGTGCTCTTGTTGCACTTACTTTGCAAGAGCACTAAAAGAGTAGCTGAACGATTTGGCTGCCAAGTGTAGCAGAGTCTGCACAAAAACCTCTATTTTCAATGGGTTAAAGCTGAATCCTTCATCTGAAAAATATTCCACAATAAGGTAGTTAGAACAACGTAAGTATAGCAATTGCTTGGTCCCTCACCTGGAGTGCTGAACAGATGGCATGTTCACATCCAAATATTAAGTCAGACATTCATGTAATATCTGTAATACTAATAGACAATAAAAGACCACCACGGATTTCAATTACTCAAAATACAAAACTAAGCAGAATCTTAATTCTTCGGTTTTTAGGTGCTTGATGCATTTTCTTTTACAAAATGCCACAGATTTCCTTGTTCTTATCTCTCTATATGGTAGTAAGATACATATATTAATACAAAAAATATAATAAAACCTAAACACTTAAGTCCCTGTCCTAAGATGTCTGACAATGTCTAAATTTAATACCATCATTTTGACTTAAGCTTTCTAATTACATTTTTCATAAGTGTCTTAGAAAAATCCAAAATCCCACTAATAACCCAAAGACCATTAATGTTTTATTTTGATTAGCCCTTTTTCTGTGCATGTCTTATGCATAGATCTAACACACACAAAAATTACCCCGAAATAGTTTAGTTCTTGCAGTGGACTTTCACCTGTTTTACTGATTTGTCTGTTTTTGTGTCAATATCACATTGTTTTAGTTACTGTAGTTTTCAGGATGTTTTACATTTGATAAGACAAGTCTCTCTCAACACTTGTCTTAGACATTTGTTAGTTCAAGAAAACTTATAAATTATTTTGCCAACTTTCCCACTCTCTTCCCCCAGAAACCTAAGGATTTTTGTTGGATTTATATGATACAGTGTCAAACATTATTATTATGATAGCTTAATTTTGAGAAAACATCCAACTTTATAATACACCAAATCTTCCTGTTCACGAACCCCTCAAAAGTGAAAGCTGGGATTGCTTTAAAATCTTTGAATGATAAGAATATATTTTATTGCTGTATTTAGTTTATATACATAATGCAAGCTATTTCATAAGGATGTTAGGTTCTCTTATTACATAAAAGAGAAAATACCTGGGTTCTAGGAACAACTGACAAGCTGAATAGCACAAAGGAATACATTGCTTTATGAGCATCCAATGAGATTTAAGAGGAGCTCGTGTTGCCAGAGTTATGTTCATGCTCTAATCTGGCCTATGTATTCATAGTTCCACTCACGCAAGAAATATTTAATCTCCTTACCGTCATCATCATCCTGGTTAGGATTTGGTACATCTTTCAGAATGCTGAAGATTTCATCATTGGTTGCTTTACTTTTAAAGGCAACAGCTAAACAGAGAGCGACCGAATGTCCAGGAAGAGAATCTGGCACAGAATTGGGGGGGAAGATCAGGTTTTAAGATTATTCTTGCAAATAGTTAAATTAACTGAGACACTTAAAAAAATTATTTTCTTTCAAAATAGAGTATTTTTTATCCCAAGATCAATATTTAATCTGTACAAAGATAAGCATATGTGAAAGTTTCATTTAATAGGTCAATGACTTTTCCCTAAAAGGAATAATTCTCACTTCAATACTTGCTTTTTTTAATCCTCACTCGAGGATATTTTTACATTAATCTTCAGATAGAGCTGGAGGGAGAGAGGGAGGAAGAGAAAGAAAGAGAGAGAAAAACATTGATGCAAGAGAGACACATTGACTGGTTACCACCCGCACAACCCCAATCGGGGCTGGGGATGAAACACAACTGAGGTATGTGCCCTTGGTCAGACTCAAACCTGGGATTCTTTGGTTGGCGGGCAATGCTCATACTACTGAGCCATACCGGCCAGGGCTCAACACTTCCCTAAGAACATTTAGGTAATTGAAATTTACAGTACAAGGATGTTATCTTCCTCAGGGATGATGGTAAAGGGAACTGTGACTACAGTTAAATTGTCTTTTGACAGTCCTCCAATACCTTGGCTTTTGTAAGCTGAAAAGCTGAGAATCAATGTATTTCTCTCTTATTTTTGCCAATCCTATTTTCTTCTTCCTTTTCTGAAATAGTGGAAACTGAGTTTGAGTTTGAACAAGGTAAAGGCTGCTAACATAGGACGGGTTTTTTTTTGGCTTTTCTCTTTTTCTGAGTCCATATGTAAGCCAGACGCTCATGTGCTGTGACTCCATGTGTTTACTACTGGTTAGCCTCTGTCAAGTTGTTATTGTATAACACTTGTGCTAGTATATATTGTGCTAGTATATACCATAAGGCATCACCAGAGCAATATACTTTACTGTAAGGCAGACAAGGGTAATGATTAAAAAGGCAGTTCTGACACAGAATGAGTTATTAGGTACTTGGAATGAATGGAGTCAATTACACCAGGTCACATGTACTTTGTTCTTTTCGTTGAAAGTGGGAGAGAAAATAAGTGACCTAAAAAAAAAAAAAAATTCCTGCCCTGGCTTGGGTCATCAGTTAGAGTGTTAAACCACAGACCAATGAGTCACAGGTTCAATTCCGGTCAAGAGCACATACCTTGGTTGTGGTTGGGGTCGTGTGGGAGGCAGACAATTGATGTGTCTCTCTCACATCAACATTGATGTCTCTTTCTCTTCCCCCCTCCCACTCTATCTGAAGATTAATAGAAAAAATATCCTCGGGTGAGAATTAAAAAAAAAAAAATCCTGTCACCACCGATGCACCTAGATTCTAGCTGGGGAACCAAGATATTCACAGAGGACAGCAACAGAAAACTGGTCTGCCGAAGGGTAAACAATATTTAGCTGTGGAGGTTGGGCAAGACACTAGAAAGAGAACAGGGACAAGAGACAGAAAGGAGTAATAGCACAAAGGCAAAACCAAGAACCAGGAGGATGGAAAAAATATAAAAGGAAGAGGTCCATGTGGGAAGAACGGACAAATAAAAAGCAGGAACAACTGTTAGGAGGGCCTTAAATGTTAGGCTGAGTAGTTTCTATGGGAAAAAGGAAGTTCAATGTTTAACAAAAGTGTGAGCTCCCTGACATCAAAGAATATACCTTATAATTTTGAGCCAGTAGAAGGCAGAACTCAACTAAGCACTTCTAAGTGCCGCATCGAGCTTTGCTCTTTGGTAAAGAGCATGGCTGCTCAGTCAGTAAACATGGATTCAAATCTCGGCTCTACCACTTAGAAGCAATCTCTGGCTTTATGTTTTTGAAGCCATTTTCTCATTGTAAAATTGGTATAATAAATATACTTACTTCTCAGAATTGTTTTAAGGATTGAGTGACATAATACCATAAAAAATATACTTAGCAATGAGAGTTTACTTCAAAGAAAACAGACGTAGTCTGAGATGTAGGTGAAGTGCAGTATTAGAAGGCAAGGGAGAGAAGAGGGTTTCAAAATACAAAGAACCTACACAACATGCAGAGGAAGGCTCGTGGAGGAGCCATGTTTAATGCCATCTGAAAAGACTAACTTGGAAAAACTCCACACCTAACTCTCTACCAGTGATCACTAATTGATACCTAACTTTCATTAACCATAAAGCTCAAAATGGCATATCAAATTATAGTCCCTCTGGTTTACAGTGCAATCTCACTGGTCAAAATATAGTCTATGTACACCTGTGTTCCCACACCTGAACTGGTATTAGATGATAATCAAAGTAATCTCCATCACTATGACAAATATACTTGTCCATTTCAGTAAGTTCCGGCTATAAATTCATTTTACTGTGCTTAGCAATATTTAAAATAATGTCATGAATATAACACAATAACCAATGCTAAAAAAAAATTTACAAGTCTGTAGTAACTAAGTAGATTACAATGAATCTTCAAAATGATGACGGCAAATAAAACAACAGTGGCTAATAACAGATCATCTTTCAAAGAGAGAAAATATAAACCCAAGGAAGAGTTCACTTTTTCTTCCTTAAATAAGTGATGTCAGAGAATACTTGCATTACTTTTTAAAGACAGAGAGATTTGTTTTATTACTTACTGCTACTTTCATCTCCATACTTGTAAATGCAGGTTGGGTTTGCAGGACATAAAGCTGAGAAGGTAGGAGGGACAATATCTAATATACACTGATGGTAAGACAACCTACAATACAAAGAAGAGCCTCAGAAAATATTGTTCATCAGTTCCATTCTTCAGTAGTTACAATCTCCAACACTCTCACAAATAGAATGCCAGCTAATAAAGGAAGGAATAATGGAAAAAGAGAAACATCACTTGGCAATCATCACAATGGTGGCCAGTAAAGGAGTTTTGGAGGTTTGATGAAGAATAGGGCGAGAGTGATCTCAGACTATTTCCTACAAAATAATAAACTACAAAGGGAAAAATGGTGAATTTAGGTGTAGAAGTCTGGCAGACACTGACATGACTAGGTAGCCAAGGTTAGTATCTACAGTGGTGGGACACATACTGAGAAGAGTACCAACAATGCAAAACTTGAGTCTGGTCATAAGGACACAGCAGGGCAACCCAAGAATGTAAGACCTACATCCTTTAAAACTGACAAGGACAGCCCTGGCTGGTTTTGCTCAGTGGTTAGAGTGTCGGCCTGCGGACCAAAGAGTCGCAGGTTTGATTCCAGTCAAGGGCACGTACCTCGGTTGCGGTTCATCCCCAGCCCTGGTCGGGGTTGTGCAGGAGGCAACCAGTTGATGTGTCCCTCTAACATCGATGTTCCTCTCCCTCTCTCTCTGTCTCTCCCTCCCATTCTATCAGAAGATATTTGAAAAAAATATCCTCAGGTGAGGATTAAAAAAAAGTAAATAAAAATAAAACTGACAAGGACATGAAAAACAGAGTAATAACTGTTCACGACTGAGGAATATGAAGAGAATGACAACTAAATTCTACACGTGTTCCTGGACAGGATTCTGAACCAGAAAGAAAAAAGACATTGTTGGGGGTGGCTGACAAAATTTCAGCAGCAACCATGGATTGTATGATAGTATTACTGTATCAGAGCCAATTTCCTGATTTGGAAGGTTGTATGCTGATTGTAAGGCACGTCTATTGTTTTGGGGAAATATGCAATGGACTATTAAAGGTGACAAAAAGTTATCTGCAGCTTGTTTCCAAAGGGTTCAGAAAAAGTATATAATGATATATACTTGCAGAGGGGGAAAGGGAGTGAAACTAGAACAAGTGTGGTAAAATGTTAACAACGGAATCTGGATGAACAAGATAGAGTTCTTTGTACCATTCTGGCAACTTTCCTGAAATCTGAAATAATTTCAAAGTATATTTGACAAAAAAACAACAACAACTGGAAAACCAAAAAACAAACAAATAAAAAACTCACAACATTTAGGCTTAATTCAAATGTCATGGTTGCCTAATTTTTTCAGCCTAAATCTTGATTAAAAACTAAGAAGGAAGAGAGGCAGGTACTTAGATTTTAAAAATTACATTCTGGACATATAACACAAATGCAGAGAAGAAAAAAAATCCTCCCACAGAAATGAGGAGACCTAAGCTAAAGAGAAAACACAAAGAACTTACCTCATACATTTTTCTAGAACTTCTCTTACAAACTTTGGTTTGGGACTTTCAGGATCTTGAGTCAGACAATCTGACCTAATAAGGAAACATAGTATTATAAGTTCTTATACAGAATCTGCATTTATACGTAACTTGTACTTAGGTACAAATAGTTTCCTTTTACCTAAATTATCTCATTTACATATCAAAAATAAACTAAATACTTTAGACCACGAAGATTGTTTCTGTTTTAGTTTTAAATATTAACAGTAGTTTTAAAATTATGGTAGACTGTAGAGAAAGGAAAGCTAAAACATAAGACCACTTACCAATCTTCCCAGCTCCAACGAAACTGGAAGTTACTTAGATGATGAGAAAACCAATTGATAAACCTATACAGAGAAATGGAAGGAACAGAAAAAGATGAATGATTATAGTTTATACCAGGAACTTATGTAGTCCTTCACAAATAAAACCTATTTTATAGAATTAAATAACAAGCATATACCCTTACACCTATAGTTGCATCCTCTCCCACTTATGCTTTTCTCTGCAAATCCTTGTAACTCAATCTTGTACTTCAAAAAATAACAATCTCCTATCTCACTCCTTCTAATAGTGCTATCCTTTTAAAGTGAATAGATATGATCTGAATGCTACTTTGTGCCAATTACCTTATCCTTATATGTTTATATAATTTAATAATTCCTGAGGAGTGTATTATTTTTCCTATTAACTGACAATGAAACAGAGGCAAAAAAAAAAAAAGGGTAAATACATTTCAGATATAACATTTTATAAATGGCAGAACCAAAGTATTGCTTTTCATCATCACACCATGCCCTTTCAACCACAACCAACAAAATATACCACTGAAACCCCCCCTTCCCCTAAAAATATATCTGATCTCTCTATATAAGGATCACCTTAGCAAACTATAATGCTGTGAAATTTGTAAGAGCCCAATAAATATGTGCTGAATGAATGGCAAAACTGAGATGCCCAACACAATTGGTAGTTTTATTAGACTGTGAAAAAAAATTAGAAGATACTTTCTTAAAGTATGTCCCTCATGTATCTATAGTTTCAGTCACTGTAATTAGTCAAAATAGGTCAATGACACAGAATAACCCTTACTGATAGTTTTCCGATATGGAATTTGAATAACGGACATAAAAGATCATGGAAATTGAAGAAATATTCAATATCTGTCCTGATCTGATTTGGGAAACTGACAGAGGTAAGAAATAATACAGCCCAATAAAGGTGGTACATAGCTCTCACTCAAAAGACAGTGGGCATGCAACTATAAAAATCCAGTATGGTTTTTTTTTGGTTAATACTAACCCAAGAATATTCTTCCATTAAATTTTAGAGTGGAACGGAGGGAGGTGAGGAGAGAAACATTGATGTGAGAAAGACACATCAATTGGCTGCCTCCCACACAATCCTAACCAGGGCTGGAGATCAAACCCACAACCCAGGTACGTGCCCTTGACCAAGAATCAAACCCATAACCCTTTGGTACAAGGGCCAATGCTCTAACTACGGAGCCAAACTGGCCAGGATCCAATATGGTCTTTTGTGTAAAAAGTCTTTAAGCTGGCATTATGTAGAAGCTAATTATTTTAGAAGCAGGTACTGTATCTAAACAAAAGTACATATGCATTTGTATATAATAAATATACAGCATTAGACTCTACTTCTACAGAGAGTTAGCATAAAGCTTTTAAAAGCTTACATATCCAATTACAGTGGTAAAAGTATGACTATGTCAAAGCACCAAACAAGTAAACAATGATGAAATTAAAGAAGACCATAGCACGGGCATCATTTCGTACTGAAAATAGACTAGAAAGTGTAATGCGATATTTACAAGCATGAGTTTTAATTTTTTTTTTTTTCATTTACATGAGTTTTATTTTTATACAAAGGATTATTTTGGGGAGGCAAGAAAGAAAAATAAACTTGGAAATTCTTAAAAAGGCAAATCAAATTCTTTTATAAAGTATAGGATATAGAAGCAGTTAACCAGTAGAGAAGTAAGGCAATTACCTGTCTACACATGTAGTATTCATCGTGTCCAAACGCATGTATAGCATTTCAGTTGCCTGTGCAAGCTGTGGATTTGAGGATAAGGAAAACTATTCTCCACCCTCCTTCAAAATAAGCTGTGATAGAAAAATTAATATGTCCTACAAGTCTGTATAATGACTAATAATGTTGAACATCTTTTCATGTAATTGACTTTTAAAAAAATAGCTTTGAGCCCGGCCACTGTGTCTCAGTGGCTGACCGTCAATCCATGTACCAAGAGGTCCCAGTTCGATTCCTGGTCAGGGCACATGCCCAGGTTGTGGGCCAAATCCCCAGTGTGGGGCATGCAGGAGGTGGCCATTCAATGTTCTCTCTCATTGATGTTTCTATCTCTCTCTCCCTCTCCCTTTCTAAAATCAATAAAGAAAAAAAAATAGCTTTGAGGTACCAATGTACAATGAATTCGACCTGTACACACCCATAAAAACTAAAATAATGAACACTTATATCACCTCCAAAATTGCCCTCCTTTGTAATCCATTCTCCCACCCACACCTATGTCCCCAAGCAAATACTGGTCTGCTATCACTAGATTACTTTGCATTTTTTAGAACTTTGTGTAAATGGAATTATGTAGCATGAATTATTATTTAGAAATATATTTCTTTCCTCTATTGATTTTTAGAGGAAGGGAGAGAGAGAAACATTGATGAGAGAAACATCGACTGGCCCACCTCCTGCATGCCCCCCTCTGGGAATGGGGCCCACAACCTGTGCATGTGCCCCGACTGGGAATCCAACCAGCGACCTCTTGGTGCATGGGTCGATGCTCAACCATCGAGCCATACTGCCTGGGCTGAATTATTTTTATTGATTATTTTTTATAAGAGGGAGAGGGAGATAGAAACATTAAAGAGAGAATGGCTGCCTCCTGCAGTCCCCCTAGTGGTGGTTGAGCCCACAACCTGGGGCATGTGCCCTGACCGGGAATCGAACTGGTGACCCCTTGGTGCATGGGAGGATGCTCAATCCATTCAGCCACACCAACCGGGCTTGGCTTTTTCACTCTTAAATCCTCACCTGAGGACACGGTCCCATTGGTTTGAGAGAGAAGAGGGTGGAGAGAGAGAAACACTGATCAGCTGCCTCCAGAACGTGCCCCCACCAGGAACCAAACCTGCAACCGAGCTACATGCCCCAACAGGGAACTGAAACACAACACCCTGGTGCATGAGATGACGCTCTCACCAACCCAGCTACTCGGTCAGGACTGTTTGGTGTTTTTGACTCAGCATAATTACTCTGCAATTCATTCATGTTGTTGTTGGCATCAAAATTGTGTTCCTTTTTATTACGGAGTGGTATTCCATTGAATAGGTGTTAAAAAATTTGTTAATCCACTCATGTGTTGATGAATATCTGGATTGTTTCCAGCTTGGGGTTATTACAAATAAAGTTTCTATGAACAATAATGCCTAAGACTTTGTAGGGACACGTGCTTCCATTTCTCGGGTAAATACCTAAGAATGGAATGGCTGGACTGTACGGTACACATATGTTTAACTTTTAAAGAAATGCCAAACTTTTCATGAAATGATTTAAACCTATGAGCAGAAATATTTAGTAATCTTTTAAAGCTAGACCAACAAGAGTAAGTTTAAAAACAAGGAAAAGGATACAACTTGGGGTAGAGAGCCAGGCTGAAGTTTGCACAGTTCAATGAGAAGTGTTGTGTACATCACATCAATGTGAGGGGGTGCTGGAAGTTGAAAGAGCTCTGCAAAGATCACCTACAAAAGAGTCAGGAGTCAGAATTCAATTCAACAGCTATCTCTGCATGTCTAATATTAGAAAGACCTCAACATTCTAAACATAAACTCTTAACTCCATGACACTTATAATAAAAAATTACTTTTTAATCTTTAAAATTATGTTCTTTAAAACATAAACATCTATAATTTAATACTACAGTAAAAATCTCTTCTCTATAATGCAATTAAATAAGAATATGCAAATATTAATGCTTATTTGATATCCCCAGAGAACCGTGCAATTAAATTTCAACTCTGGAAGTACAGGAGTTGATTTAATGAGGTACTCACATATCCGTCAATTTTATTCCTATAAATTAAGTCGTAAAAATTCTTAAGAGATTCTGAGGATGGAAACAGACAATAGTCAAGTCACTCCACTATGCTACTTGAAACTGGTGCCAGAGACCTTTTTGATAATCCAGGAATTCTTTGCCATGCCTCTTGTTCAGAAACTTGTTCCCACCCTCCCCCATGTGCTGTGTGGACCACCTGCCTAGAATTCTAAAACCTGATCTGCATTCCTTCCTCTGATTCCCATCACCCACACTTCTGCACTTCATTCTGATGACTTCCTACACATTTTGCACATTTAAAGACAAGACTTATATTTTGCACTTCAAGTGACATGTCAGTGAGCCAAATTCAGGGTCTAAGATTACTATCAAATTTTGAAAAAAGGAGACAGATGCAGTACTTTTTTTTTTAAAATCCTCATCCAATGATATTTTCCCACTGCTTTCTAGACAGAGTGGAAGGAAGAGAGAGAGAAACATTGATGCGAGAGAGACTCATCGATTAGTTGCCTCCCGCATGATCCCCACGGGGGCTGGGGATCAAAACCAAAACCCAGGTATGTGCTCCTGACTGGGAATCGAACCTGCAACTCTTCAGTTCGCAGGCCGATGATCTAACCCTGAGCCAAACCGGCCAGGGCATATGCAGTACTTTTAAGAAAGCACACAAGTGCAGTATAAATAAAAAGTAAATCTTAAACAACACATTGTAACTATGCTCATGAGTATTTTAACTTAAAGGAATATGTAAGTGACAGTTTGACCCATGTGTTAAGTGAAAACACCTTCTCAGAACATAAATCTCACAAGGTGTTCAAATATACTACTAATATCATTCTTCTGTATGACTTCATATGGGGTCAAAAGCATTATTCATTCTTTTTACTTCCAAAACATTTGTTTTTTTTTATTTCTAAGAATAAAAGATTCATACTTAAACCTACCTTGTGATAACAGCAAATAATATACTAGTCATATGTATACTACTATTAAGAGGCCAGATAAACACAGTAAAAAAATAGATTTTCTGCTGAAAGTAATACAATATTTCAAAGTATTTAAGCCACTTATACATCTGTTAAGTGGACAATGTATTGACAGAGCTAGAGGTAACTTACATTATCTATGATAACTATCCATGAATGAAGACATACTACATAAATAATTTATAGGCAACTCAAAATTCCATATGGCTACTGGTTTCAACCTCCTCTTTTCTCTGTACTAACATGGCTAACAGAGCACCAAAACAGACAGCAATTTCCTCGCTCCTCTGTTTAACTTTCAGTACCTGACAAGTAGCAAGAAAAAACAATAAGCCAAGAACAGATTACATTTAAGGCAACAGAAAGCTTCTGAAACTTAGAAACAAGCACCATGTGGAATGCATACCTCAACTATGTGGTAATTCAAAGGGATCTTGTTCTTCCCTGGATAGCTCACCAGCTGTGCAGCACTATAAAAGGTATAATTTAAGTTCAGTAATTATACAAAGACACATGAACAATCAAATAAGTAGTTTCAAAAGCAACTGTTTAGATATAAGGAAAGGTAATCTTTTCTGAAATGTTCTAGATTTCACTTGCTTCACTACAAAAAAACTCTTTCATGCATCCAAAACTCCTTGAAAGATCAGGAATTTAAGTAATACTAAGGAAACATTAAATCTACTAACTTAAAAAGTTTTAATAGGTCAGATCACTCCTAAAAGACAACAGAGCAAAACCATCAGTATTCATTCAGTCACCAAAAATAGTTATTCAAGTTCATTTGTCCATAGCATATTACAAACGTCCACACAAAAGCCGGCATCGTGTGCATTATAATAAAACACTATAGTACTATAAGGCACCCAGAAAAGTACTATTTTGAGAAAGCAAAGCAGACTGACCTTAGCAAAACAGGATGTTAGGAAGAGAGGTTTTCTTATACTCTTAATATACATTTTGCTTTTATCAAATGATCAAGATTGCTACCTTTTCTCCACTTCACTCTAAAAGTAACATGAAAAGAACCCTACCAAGTCTTTCTTTCCTTCCAGTGGGACTTAATGATGCAGTGAAGATTCTCTTCTATTACAAATCTTTCCACTGAATGACTCCCTGGCATTACAGGACCCTGGAAAGAAAACCAAATGCATATACTATAGACCTAAAAAAGATACTTCTTTCATTTATTCAACAAATATTTGAGAGCTTATAATGTTTGATAGTATATTGGGTGTTGGCTAAAAAAGTTCGAAATTGTGAAAGCTCTGTATTTTAAGCAAATTTCATTGTTGTGTTCACTTGTATCTACAACAGAATGAGAGTGCCGGCTGCAGTGTTTCTTCAATACACCTGAAACGTCAATTCTTGTATGAAATAATTTTTGTACATCATTAGCCTTATGCAGTCTGATTTATTTTTTTAAACCATGAGGGTGGATTACTTCCATAATAAACATGAGGGAAAAATTTTTCAAGTACTATATAGACATAAAAAAATCATGTATGCATTATAAGATATCCAAATATTGTTTTAAAAAGGTTAAAAAACATTATTACAGCCCGGTTGGTGTGGCTCAGTGGTTGAGCGTTGACTCATGCACTAAAAGGTTGCCAGTTCAATTCTTGGTCAGGGCACATGCCCAGGTTGTTGGCCCAATCCCCCGTGGGGGCCATGCAGAAGGCAGCCAATCGATGTTCTCTCTCATCGATGTTTATCTCTCTCTCTCCCTCAAATCAATAAAATATATATATATTAAAAAAATCATTACATATTGTTTAATATAAAAAATGTATATGCATAGCAAACAGGTTCAAAGAGTTTATCTTTACTTATTTACTATTAGATTCTTAATGGTGACTTTTAATCTTCTCTATAATTTCTAATTTGTAAAAAAAAAAAATTATTTTTTCAAAGGCCAGAACACAAAATCACAAATCCTCTTCATTTTGAGGGGAAAAGGTATTTTTTATTTTATGCTCTTCTAGCAAAGGATGATGGGCATTATAGAGGCAACACCAATTACGTGTAAACAGTCCAAGGTGAAATAAATTTTGTGGTCCCATTCCAGTTCCCCTTGCACAAATAAATACCTAATCACAAAGACTTTAGCAGTCTTAAGTATAAATTAGACTTTAAATTAGAGATACCTAATTAGGCCATTACATAATGTTGGCTAAAAGCGTTTTACTATATATAATATAGATAAAATAGAGGTTGCAAGTTGATAATTTCATATACCACTCCCAAAAGACTATATTCCTTTCTACCTTAAAATTTAAACAGGCCTGGACAGTTTGGTTCAGAGGTTAGAGTGTATGCCTGCAATGAAAGGGTCGCAGGTTCAATTCCTGGTCAAGGGGTATATACCTGGGTTACAAGTTCGATCTCTGGCCCCGGTTGGGGTCGTGCGGGAAGCAACCAATTGATTTGTCTCTCTCATGTCGATGTCCTGCCCTTCCCCCTTCCACTCTATCTAAAAATCAATGGAAAAATATCCTCAGGTGAGGATTAACAACAACAAAAAACCTTAAACCAATCTTTCCAAAGTTTAAGAAAATATTAAAAGTAAACTTTTCCAAAGCTAGATGTCTAAATGCTAGGAACAGAGCAAAACCATTAGTATTCATTTATAGTATTCCAATAACTTGCAAAGTAGGTTGCAAGTGAAAATTTCATATATATAACCAATTATCTGACAATTTTTTACCCTGAGGTAGATTATACATATACCAAATCTTCACTGGTCATTAGCAATTTATGGTAGGACAGAAAAGAGAGGAGAACAAAAACTCAAATTTAACCTTAGGTGGTAAAATTAATATTGGTTCTTATACCAATGGTTCTCAACTGGGGGCAATTTTACCCCTAAGAGGACATCTGGCAATCACTGGAGATATTTTTGGTTGTCATTGACATTTAGCCTCTAAATGCTACTGGCCATTAAATGGTAGAGGCCAAGGATGCTGCTAAGCATCCTACAATTCACAGATTAGTCCCCCCACAACAAAGAATTATCCAGCCCCAAATGTCAGTTGAGCTGAGCCTGAGAAATTCTGCTCTATGCTGACTGGGATACACTAAGCCAGCGATTTTCAGCCCTTTTCATCTCATGGCACACATAATCTAATTACTAAAATTCTGCAGCATACCAAAAAATTTATTTTTTGCTGATCTGACAAAAACCGGCCAACCAACCAACCAACCAACCAAAAAGGTATAATTTAGATTCATTCACCATGAATGGCTATTGTGTTGGCTGTTGCCATTTTTTTATTTGACAGTCTAAGGGAAAAAAGTTCAGTGCCTGTGACTAAATAGTCAGGTATTCCTTGTTTCAAACATGCTTGTAGCACACTGGCTGAAAATTGCTATACTAAGCCAACAGGTATGGTACTTCAGCCAGGTGAATTTCTAATCAGAGCAAATCCCGCTGTGCCCACTGCTTGGTTATTAAAATTAAGATAGGCATTCAAATGCAGAGATACAAAATAATTAAAGCATAGTTACAATGTAAACTTTTATACTAAATGCTAATATCAAAATTATACATTCTCCTAAACAGCTCAAGTATAATGGCTGCCAACAACTTGACCTCACAAAGAATATAGATATTTAAAAACTGTATAGTCAGTATATACTCATCTTTGGGGTTTTTAAATTTAAAATACTGTATTTATTTATTTATTTAAAGATATTTTAATTGATTTTGAGAGCGAGAGGAAGGGAGACAGACAGAAACATCTATTGGTTGCCTCGTGTATGTGTCCTGACTGGGAATCAAACCTGCAACCTCTTTGGTGTATGGGACGACTCTCCAAACAACTGAGCCACTCAGCCAGGGCTCAAAGCTACTCTCATAAATTGCAAACTGTGCTGTCTCTTAATCTATATACACATGCTAAATATAATGTCTTGTATTAGGTAAATTAAACAGTTAACTTCATTGCAATTGACCCTCTTAGATAATAAACTCAAAATTAAAATGTATCACAGGCACAGTCCAAATAAGACTAAACCACAAGTACAATGAAACCCAAGCCCTTGGACAGGAACTTTAGTTGGTCACATACCTCGGGATCGTCTGTGTAATCAAACATTCTGAAGATGACCCTTGGCATTGGGTACACTGAATCCTCAGTATGAGGAGGGGGTGTAAAAGGAGGCAAGTTGTGCTGCAGTGCTTCACACAGGATGCTGTCAAAGGCAAGGTAAGGTCTTAGGATGTGCCGCTCTTGCCAGAGATCCTTTTTCAATTTCTGAATCTGGGCCCACAGGCAATCTAAATACTAAAGACATTAATTTTTAATAATTAATATATATTTGGAGACTATAAGAAATAACACATTGAGTAGACAAAAGCAAAAACATTACTTCTGAAATACAGGGTACAGAAGCTAACTTGCAATTAAATTAGTACAAAGCAATGGTGCTAAATTTTTTGTTTTAATGACTTTATAAAGTCTACCTGTCTGAGGCTGTTACCTCTTACGTTTTTCAAATTGGGCATTTAAGTTAAAAAGAATATGTCAACTCTATGACATATGGAATCTTCCAGAACAGGGAATGTTTCAATTACATTCTAACATTTATTAAAGATACACTACATGCTTAGGGCTATGAGGAGTGGGCCTGTGATATGAAATGTGGAAACCTAGCTAAAGTATACAAAATGAAATGATCTGAGTTTCATCACAGAGATGAGAATCTATTCAAGAGCCGACTGTGCCTGTATCACAAGAGGCTGAAATCAATTTACCTCTTCTTGTGGATGGGGTTTCTCAGCAGTCCATACTTGTAACATGGGTACATGAGTCTTTTGGCGTCTTCTAAAGATAAAAATGAAAATCTACATTTAGGTTTTTAAAAACACAAAGAGATGTTCAGTTGCTTTCTTAATTAATAAATGAAAATTAAAGCAATGAAATACATTTTTACCATCAAAGTTTTTGACAGTGTACTGTATTACCAAAGTGTGGGCAAAGATGCAGTTTCAAATATTGATATAATCTCTTAAAGATTTGGAAGAGTATAATGTATTTGAAAAGTAATTTGACTAAATCTATCAAAATTAAGACACACTTCAACCCAGCAATGCCATTTCTAAGAATTCATATCCCCCACAAAAATAATTGCACATGTACACAAAGATACGTGTACAGAATATTCACTGAAACCTTGTCTATAATAGCAAGAGACTGGATATAACCTAAATATCTTCAACTGTGAACTAGTTAAAGAAATTATGGCACATTAAAAGAGGGTAATACTATACAACTGTTAAGAAGAATGAGGTAGAGCTATGTGTGTTAATGCAACAAATCCAAGTTATAATTAAGGGGGAAAAATGCAAGTAAAGAACAGTGTGCATACTGAACTACTGCATGTATAAAAAAGGGGAAGGACATATACCAATACTCAAATGCTAGGATATTCATACATTTATTTTTACTCTTGGCAAACATCCATATTTTTAAGAAAACCAGCACAACTTTTCAAAAATATAAAAACATTAAAAAAAAATCTAACATGTAAAGGTAGCTTAACACAGTAAAAAAAAATTTCTATCTTTAGACTTCTTTTAGCTTTATTTATAACTGATGAAGTAAATAATAACAATAGTCAAAGAAGTATCTATGGATGGAAAATGAAACCTGTAACAAAATTATTCTGAAAAACTTAAGGGGGCATAGAGTCATTACCTAGCTACTGGGTAATTAAGCTTAAGTTTACTAATACGACCTACTGTTAGTATTAAAGGCTAAGGATCACTGTTTTAAGGGATTAACCTGAAATAAATATATTGCATGTTCTCCACTTGTGAAATAAACTAATAATACAGATATCCAAACCTCAAAAATATTGTGATTCAGTAGGTCTGGGGCTAGGTTTACAGGTTATTCTTCGCACATTAATATTTGGAACCACTGTATTAAGATGTTTTATGCCTTTGCAATATGTACAAAGGCAGCTATGTTACCAACTCTTTTGCTCAAATGAAGTAAGCAACATATCTGATTACTCTGAGGTCTCAGTAAGTTACCACAGTAAGGGTATTAGATTGCCTAGAGAAAACCTTAGGAAACTCTAAAGCTTATTTTTGAGAAACACAATTTAAATGATATTAATAAACAGATAAAACGTAACACATTTATGATATCAGAAAGATATCCTTTACTTAAACAACAAAAAGAACTATGAGCCATATCCTTACTTAAGATAACTTTCAGTGTTGGCAAAGATGCGGTCCATCTCTGCATCTTTCTTCTCATACAACTCCTTTCCAACCCAGGGCAAAGATGACAGAAATGCATACACGTACCAATCCCGTCGCACCTAAATAATTTTTTAAAAGGTAAGTTTAAAATATGTGCTAGTTAATTTTCATTTACATTGTATTCTTGAATGAAATCCTGTGCAAGCTATTTACCAGGACTTAAGTAAGACATCTGGCTCATTCAGAGATTTCTAGATATTTTAGTTTAAACCTTACTAAATAGAATCATTTAACATACAGATGTCATGAGAATGCACCAGTATACTAGTTGACTTAACTTTAAGATATTAAGAATTTATAGCAAGATAACCAACTATTATCTTTTGTTTTTTAATAATAAGGGTTACCAGTGAAAAATTCCTGGTACTATATAGACAAAATTCAGCATAAGGCGATTTCTTACCTGAGGTACATCCTCTTCCTGAGTTACGCTTACAAAATTTTCAAACATAGCAACCATTGATGGGGCTGCAATGACGTGACAATTTACAAGATCAGCTAAAAAACGAACCTGTTGGAGAAAACAATTTCTATTAAATTGAAACGTGTCTTATAATAATTACAAAACATCTTGTAAGGTTCAAATCACAGGTCTGAAAAACTAGAGCCCAAGGGCCTAACCTAGTCTGCTGCCTGTTGTTGTTTTTTTTGCATAGCCTGCAGACTAAGAATACTTTTTACATATTTAAATGCTTTGAATAAACCCAAAAGAATACTTTATGATTTATATAAATTATATAAAATTAAATTTCAGTGTCCACAAGTAAACTTTTATTGGAACACAACCATGATCTCGTGTTTATATATTGTCTATGGCTGCTCCTGAGCTACAACAGCAGAGCTGAGTTGGTGTGACTAAGACCTTATGAAGGACAGGAATCTGTACATTTATAGGTTTCCATTCTATACTATACTAAGAACCTAGACTATAATATTCTAGCTACTTCAACCTACATTCTTTTCTTTTTGGCTGTGGTGCTATAAAAACCAAGAGATAAGTGTAAAGAATCAAATACTACAGGGAGATGAAGTAGGATTAAAAAACCACTGCACGCCCAGCTGGTGTGGCTCAGTGGTTGAACATCAACCCATGCACCAAGAAATTGCCAGTTTGATTCCCAGTCAAGGCACATGCCCAGGTTGTGGGCCAAATTCCCAGTAGAGGGCATGCAGGAGGAGGTCAATTGGTGTTTCTGTCTCTCTCTCCTCCCTTTCTCTCCAAAATCAATAAAGGAAAAAAAAAAAATTAAAAACCAACCACTGGACTTGGTAATGAACTCCATGGTACCTTAATGAGAATAGTTTCAAAAGAGTAGCTGTTGTGGTGAGTGGGGAACTGTATTTCAAGAGAAAGGACAAATTATATGGTTATACTTCACCTCTCCTGTCTGTCCCTGTCTTAAAATACCAAAAAAATAACTTACCAAATATACAGCTTCATTATAATTGTTTGCTTTCAAAGATTCTTTAAGTTGACGAATCATGGCTTCTACAAATTCTCCACCAAAGTTGTAATTCCTGGCATTCAGCAGTCCGACTAATGTTGTATAAATTGTCAACTTCTCAGGTAACAGACGTGCACTGATTTGAAAACCCAGTACAAGAAGAAAATCCCCAAACAACAGCATTATGTTAAGTTGTTAAATTTTGTATTATATAAACCTTTTATCATTATATTAACTTCGAAACAGGTTTACTTTTAGCTGTTTTCAAAACTACTTCAAAAAAGGCATAAATATTGAGAACAGTTGCAGACATGGCCTCCCCAATTTTTCATTTTAATTCTAATTAGTTAATCCAATAGTTAGAAAAGTAAAGCACTATAATTATGAAGTTACCAAACTAGAAAGAATATAACTAATGATAGACAATGTGTTTAGTGGAATTGAATAGCAGTTCTACAGAAAATGCTTTTCATGGTAAAATATCTGGGTAATACTGGTTGAAACAACTTTCTTTAATGCAGAATCATTAAGGGGGAGATTCATGCTTAAAAGAAAACCTCTGAATGTGAAAGTGTCTACTTTCTCACTTAAAAATAATCAACTCAAATAATTCTTGGGTTCCAAGACACAAAATGTAAGGAAAATGCTCAATATTTATCTGAGAAAAAAAGTTAACCAAAGGGCCACAGGTCATTTCATTTGTACGAAATTTCCCAATAGAAGGAAAACTGATCATATACAGAACATAAATATATCTTTTGAACATTTCCCAAAGCATTTAAGAGTAGATAATACATTATCACCTGGATTCATAAATCTTTTGCATACATACACTGTACAAAGAAGCCTTAAGATCTTGCTCTTGTAGTTAGGAAGATCAGCTTCCAGAACACCCGCCAAGCCTTCCAGATTGCTCTCCAAAGAGCAGGCACTCTGTGGAGGGCAGCATATTAAATATCTGTCAAATACTCAGCAAGCAGTAAATTAAAAGTTTGTAGGTGATCATAAAAAAGTTAATCTTACACACACAAGGCACTAAGACAGATTTAATATAAATCAATTCAGGTAGTTTTTTTTTTTAAAGAAATCCATGAAAAGAGAATGAACGAAAGTGTAAAATTAAGTAGTCTAAGATAGCAGAATAAGTATTAGAAATGAAGACGTCATGAGCTCTATTCTCTCTGATTCACTCACTATATGACTCTGGGCAAATTACCTTAAGTATCCAGGACTTGTTTGGCTCTTCATTTATAAACTGAGAGACTAGTCCCTAAAACCTCTTAAGATTCATATTCTATGAAAAGTACTAAAAACATTTAATTCACAATTATCTGCATCCCAAAGTTTTTAATGTGCACACTCTGGGATACAGATGCTGGGCAATACAAACTTTGCCTAAAACAGACCATTAAATTTTCAGCTGATGAAGTTAATCAAAGCACGGTGAACTACAACCCTAAGCCCTTCACAGTTTGTGCCTATTTTGGTGCATACCTTTTCTCCTACTGTGCATATTAAAGATTCCAAATGATCTTCAGTTTCATTTGCATCAGAGGTCTTCCTCCTTTTGTGAGGTTGTCTCCCTGTTTCAAGAATGTAAAAAGTTACAGTACATGATAAATTTGATCACACATTTACTTAGCTTTTTAAATGTTAAAGTCTCCTTTTTACTAGAAGCCCTACTTTTTACACACAGTAGAAGCTCTTCACTGACCCTCCACACCCAGGGCCACTCTAACTCCAGAAGGTATTATTTATGTTAAATTTTCTGTGAAAGGTGCCTCATAGAGGGATGAATGCAGCAGCCCTCTCCATTTCTGTAGATAGACAGGAATGGTGCTAGCCTCTGGCAGACAGAACACTCACTAATACCATGTATTGCTAAGTCCATGCTCTAAATGTAAGTTGTTTGCTGTTCCTCAGTTGCCCATTCCTAAAACCTGTTAGTGCCAGCAGTACTCCTATAATAATAAAAATTATTATGTAAGCTGATAAAATATGGTGCAAAACCAAACTGAAGCTTTGGAAAGACTAGATTAGAAAATAAAGCTTTTCCCAGGCTGGTGTAGCTCAGTGGTTGAGCGTCAACCTATGCACCAAGAAGTCACTGGTCCAATTCCCAGTCAGGGCACATGCCCAGGCTACAGGCTTGATCCCCAGTAGAGGGTGTGTAGGAGGTAGCCAAATGATGCTGATACTTCTCTCTTTCTCATTGATGTTTTTATCTTTCTCCATTCCTCTCTCTAAGAAATAAATAAAAAACATTAAAAAAAAAAAAGAAAGAAATCTTTTATATTAGGTATGAAGAGGAAAACTTCAACAGATAAGAAAAGGAGCATAACACATTAGAATTCTTCACAAGCTTTATAAATATCTGAGTTCTTAACTCTTCAATTAATAGTTTTGGTTTTGTAGAGCACACAGCAAGCAATGGGAATCACAATCAGCAGACATATACTCAAAGAAAAGTCCTCAGCACTCAACCCAATAATTGGTGGGAAAAAAAGTATACGTTTTATGATTCCCTACTTTAACTATTGATCCTATCATATATAAAAAATATATATATAATTAAAAAAAAACTACCACTCTGAAATCATTACCAATAATCTATCTGTCCTTTTGGTTGCTAAAGAATTCAAGTTGAATGAAGCTATGCTACAAATCAACCTTAAGCACTGGACTATCTTCTGTTCAGACTCTTGCTGCTAATGATCTCTTACTATTTGTTTAAAACTGTAGCATACTGCCCTGGCCAGGTAGCTCAGTTGGAGTATCATCTCATGCACCAAAAGGTTGGGGTTTGATCCCGGGTCAGGGCGTGTACGGGAAGCAACTGATCGATGATTCTCTCCCCCGCCCTTCCTCTCTCTCTAAAAATCAATAAAAACATATCCTTGGGTGAGAATTAAAACAAACCCATAACATACTGACCGCATATCCTTTTGTGGAATAACATAGGCTTAAAAATTTTCAAACTAATATTAAGCATGGAGCATAATGCTGTTGCTACACACGATGCTAGCTAATCTTCCAATATAATTTCATTTTTGACTTCCAACAATTAGATTATTAGGACAGCATGTGGACAAGGAAGCAATAGTCTGTAACTGTGCTGGGGATCTGTATTAATAATGAAAATCTACAGTTGGATATAGGGTTACCCAGGAGCAAGTTATGTATAACTTCAATTTTCTCCCGACTTGTACGCCAAAAGAACTGAACCATTTTTACAGAGTTCATAATCACTTACTTGCCACTGGAACATCTGGCTTGAAACATATAGTGACTATCAAAATACAGCACTTGGCTATTGGAAGCTTGGGGTGTTAAAAGTCACTGCAATAACTGAAATTATTTTCACATACCACTTGAACATATGCTGAATAAAACCAATCTACTACTATCCAGGTAGGACCAGATGTAAAGGACACAGGGTAAAGCACTCTGTGCTTTGACTCCTCCACCCCTTAGTTATCATTATGATCTGGATTAAACAACCACTGAATATAGTTTGAAGGGATAATGCCATTAAAAATACAACATGCATGCAGTATGACAGCTGAGATATATTCTTGGAGACTTCTTCCTGTGTAAAGTTGTGGACATGGGTGGCACTGTGGGATCAGTGACCTTGACTCTTAAGTATACATCAAACCTAAGTCACAGGATCTATAAAGGTTCCACCACCTGAAGAGCCAACTTTCATACAAAGATATTCTATTTCCAGGATTCATTCACTGAAAAAAAAAAAGCATATTTGATGCAATGTTTATGTAAGCTATTAGCCAGGACATTAGAAACAGCCTTTTCCTAGAACAGTGGTTCTCAATTGGGTGAGATTTTGCTCCCTAAGGGCCGTTTGGCAATCTCTGGAGACAATTTTAGTCACACAACTTGGGGAATGTTGCTGGCATCCAGTGGGTAGAGGCCAGGGATTCTGCTAAATATACTACATTGCACAGACAACTCCCAACCACAAAGAATAACCTAGCACAAAGTGTTAACAATGCAGATGTTGAAAAACTCTGTTCTAAAAAGCAGAACACTAAGTGTTCTTCAGAACTAGAATCCAGTAAGGACGGGGCGATGTACATGCTGAAAAACTAGCTAAATGAGAGCAGTTTGTTGTTTTAATTAAAACTTACCTCCTGCTTCCTTCTTTTTGGCCCGTCTACTTTGCCAACACTTTATTCCATAACCTCTCTAAATTAGCCAGCTGGCTTGTTCCCATACCAATTTGGAATCATATTTTTTTTTCCACATTGCCACCTAATCATTTATTTAATAATCTTTGATCTCTACTTATCTTAATGAAAGCAGACTTGTTATCCAATAAAAGTCCTGAATATTCATCTTTAAAATTGCTATTGAGTATGGTAACTGGTACAATTAGGCTGATCTGGGCTCTCCTTGGATAAGGAATTAAAGAGTGCTCTTTGCCAGAAGCATTGGGTCTCTCTTCATTTTAAGTCTTCTGATTATCATTTTATTAATTAAGCCCATTAATTCATGAAATACATCCCAGTCTTTTAAAATATATAATTGATTTTTAGAGAGGAAGGGAGGGAGATAAAAACATTGATGAGAGAGACACATCAATTGACTGCCTCCTGCATATCCCCAATGGGGATAGAGCCAGAAACTCATGCAGATGCCCTGACTAGGAATTGAACTGGTGACATCTTGGTCCATGGGTCGACACTCAACCACTGAGCCACACCAGCTGGGCCAAACCCCAGTCTTTAAAGCAACCCTCCTAGGTCCTCTTGTAAGCTTATAGAGAAGGAAATGACAAAGTAGGGAGAGAAAGCAAGATTTCCAAAGAAAAGCTAGATAATACAAGTACATAGTCCTATTCTGAACCACAACACCTCTTTTTTCTCTTCTTCCCATATGACTATATGGAAAAACAAATTTATTTTGGAGAATGGAAAGAGGCAGGAAGTATTAAGAAGAGATGTCCCACTCTCACCTGATAGTGGAGAGAATTTGAAGAGAGGAGTGAACTACAGACACAATTTGAACTCATGGACATGGACAATAACAGGATATTGAACTCAGAAGAGAACCTGGATGAGAACATGGGAGAGTAGAATAAAACATATTTTTTTAATCCTCACCCGAGGACATTTTTCCATTTTTTGTACAGATAGAGTGGGAGGGAGAGAGAGAGGGAAACATCGATGTGAAAGGGACACATCGAGTGGCTGCCACCCGCACGACCAACCAGGGCCGGGGACAAACTGCAACCGAGGTACATGCCCTTAGCGGGAACCAAACCCGGGTCTCTCTGGACCGCAGGCGGATGCTACAACCACTGAGCCAAACCGGTCAGGGCCATTTTTTTTTAAATCCTCACCTGAGAACATTTCTCCATTTTTTTGTTCAGATAGAGTGGGAGGGAGGGAGGGACAGGGAGAGAGGGAGAGGGACAGGGGGAGGGGAAGAGGGGGAGGGGAAGAGGGAGAGGGGAAGAGGGGGAGGGGAAGAGGGGGAGAGGGAGAGGGAGAGGGAGAGGGAGAGGGAGAGGGAGAGGGAGAGGGAGAGGGAGAGGGAGAGGGAGAGGGAGAGGGAGAGGGAGAGGGAGAGAGAAACATCACTGTGAAAGGGACATATCGAGTGGCTGCCACCCACATGACCAACCAGGGCCAGGGACAAACTGCAGCTGAAGTACACACCCTTAGTCGAGTCTCTCTGGACTGCAGGCTGATGCTCTAACCACTGAGCCAAACAGCCCAGGGCAGAATAAAGCATTTTAATTAAGAATAACATTTGGGGCCCTGGAAGGTTTGCTCAGCGGTTAGAGCATTGGCCCTCGGACCAAAGAGTCACGAGTTTGATTCCAGTTAAGGGCAAGCGCCTTGATTGTGATTAGGGCCCTGGTTGGGGTCGTGCAGGAGGCCACCAGTCAATGTCTCTCTCTCACATCAATGTTTCTCTTCCTCCCTCCCTCCCTCCCACTCTGAGAATAAATGAAAAAGTATCCTCAGGTGAGGATTAAAAAAAAATAATAACATTTGGGGAATTAGCTGAATGCTTCACATACCTTCAAGAAAACATATTTATGGTAGCTCCCAAAGTAAAACAGATTTTATATTAAAATGTAACTATGTAGAAGTTTTGCAATGTAAATTAAAGTTACATACTGCCACTTCACTCAGACACTCATGGCTAGTAGGGATCCGAGACACAAGTCCTCTTTTAAACCCATCTAAAAGGATCTTAATACACCAAATAATTTTTACCCCTGTAAGGTGATTCTAATTTTATATGGATATGTTGTCCTACAGCTTATATCCTTATTTAGAATTAGATATACTGTAAGAAGTTTTAGACCCACAAAGTTAAAAAAACAAAAACCAACAAGGTCCAAGGGAAAGTAAAGTAACAAAAACCTACAAGGGAAAAGTAAAGTACATTGATCCTGCAGATTTAAAGCAGAGGTAACTATAACTTCTGAAACAAACTATACTCTTTCTAAAAGTAACAAATCCCTTCACTTCTATTCAATTTATTTTTCTATAGTTAAGTAAAAAACTAGTTACAGTCTAAAGGATAAGAATCTAAGTAGCTTAAATGGGGCTAATGTGGGTTTTTGACTAAGATTATGAACAATCTAATTACTTTTTTAAAAGATCTAAACAATGTATTGAACAGTTACTGTCCTACACATATCCTATAACTGAAAAGCATCAGAAATACTCTTAAAGAGATTCTAAGAAATAAGTTAGATTTAGCATTGGATCAGTATCCATACACATTAATTTCCACTTTCCTTTCCTTGTCTATAAATTGACCCCTAGGTGAACTTCCTTGTTAGAGTCTCCTAAATGTTTCCCTGGATCCTAGATACTCTAGTCTCAACACGGAGATACAATTTTAAAAGCATCTTCTATGAGCTGATCCTCTGTTACATCTCTAATCCTATCTCCTACAACTCTTTCCCTCACTCTGCTAAAGCAACACTGGCCTCCTGGCTGTTTTGTGAACAAGACAGGAATGAATGTTCAAGCCTTAAGGCCATTGCACTATATTTTACTTGACTATTCCCTGTCTGTTTTCCATCTTTATCTTGTCCACTGCTGTACTCCCAGTAGTTAGGACAATGCTTGGCACTGTTGAATACTTGTTGAATAAATGATTATATCTCATGAAGCATATGAAAAGCCATGGCAGTAGGTAACTGATTAACAGCTGAAAATAATGCTGAAATACTCTGGTGTGTCTATTAAACTATAATAACTCAGCCCATGATTATAGTAATATAGCCTGCAATAATATTTAAGCTCCTAATGTTTCTAATTTAAGAAAAAATTAATAGATGCTCAACTAAAACAAAAGTATATAGAATACTTGATTCAGATCACTGTTTAGGGTAAGCCTTAATTAATCATTCCCCGAATTGTGGCAATTTACAAAAGTTCCAGATTTGGTGTAGTATCCAAGATGTACTATAAACTCCCTCCATTACTAAATTATTAGTGAATACTAAACTTGGATTAATTAACGCTTTACTCTACTGTCTTTACCTGCAGCAAGACCCAATAGATAATAATTTAGCTGCCAGCTGGTATTAAAAAAAAAAAACTAACCCCCAAGAAAATTATGCCAGCATCCCAATAACCAGAGCAAAAGTTGCATTTCTACATATTCAAATCCAATTCTCCAGGCTGCCCTCTGGAAACATTTTCTTTCCCTTTAGATTTACTCAAGAAGGGAGAAAGAGGAATGGAGAAAAGAAAGCATGAGTAAGTAAAGCAAGGAAAATATAAGAACTTGAAAAGGCTCAAGTTCTCTAAACTCCAAGTAATGACTTCAAACATACCAGCTTTCGAGTAATCAAATTCAAAGCACATAAAAACTACATTTCCTGTGCCCCAAATGTCCATTATACAAAAAGCCTATGTCTAAAAAAAAAAAAAGTATGAGCATAATACCTGTGCAGTGAAAAGAACCCTGGAATTACTTTCACTGGTATCTCACTGCTAGCTGTGACTCCATGATAATGACACTAAAACTCAAGACCTTCAGGTGTCAGATGAGAAGGCTGGACTAGAATAGTCTCTCAAGCCATGCCCTAGCAGAAATCTGATGTTTCGTCGTTAACACTAAATACACGTGATTTGGTTTCCCTACCCCGAATTGCACCAACACTCAATGAGATAAATATGTTTGCGGAGAAAATTAATTTAATTAAAACTTTTTGTTCTGTATATATTTTTTTACATTATTGACATCTGCCAATGTTTATCACCTCTTAAGCATTAACAAGTGATAAAATAGACATCATCATAAGCCATTCATCACGTGTATTATTTCATTTAATCATCACAAAACTAGTAAGATGTACCATCTTCTATATTACTTCAATATTACAGACTAAGGTTTAAAAAGGTGCTATAACCTGGGCAAGATCACAAAGAAAATGGTAGTGTTTAGCTTTAAACATAAACCCCCTCATTCCAAAGTCTGGATACCTAACCACCACACTACAGTCTTTTCAAAGAACGATACACTAAAATACTAATAGAATTAGTCTTTTTTGTGTGGATGTGTGATTATGTAAAGCAAGCATCTTTTTCTGTTTTTAACTAGCAAAATTATTCTTGATTTTTAGGATGCACCATGATCCCCAGGAGCACAGCCCTCCAAATGGGGATGGCAACCCTTGAGCTAGATCTCTAAGAGCACTCCAGTTAGTTTTCCAGCACGCTCGCTACCACACCAGGGAAATACAGTTAAAGCCAGCTCAAAATCTAACACAACAACATGCATCTGTTTATTATGACCTCTTGGGTGTGGATAGATCTCTTTCCCTGCAGCTTAAAGGCAGGCAGATCCACCATGGCCGGTAGGGGAGGGAGCTCACATGGATTCATCAGATCTTTCCGTCAAGGCTTTGTTCCTTTCCCTCAGCGGTCTGCCCGGAGGCCTTTTCGGGTGCAGTTTGACTGTCATAACAAGACACGAGGACTAGAGGGTCCCCGTCACTGTCCCTATGAGGCGGCCGCACAGACACAGGTGTACTTCCCTGCTCCGCGGCGCTAAGGCCCAAATCCTGAAAAGTCGTTGGAGACGTGCCCCCCTCCCCCACGCCCAGGCCTCCAATCAGCCAACGACGAAAGTGTCTGGGACGGGGAGAAGCAGCTTTCCAGAAGTCGCCAGGCCACAGTCGCGCTGTGCCACCCTCCTTCCCTCCGTGGCTTTCCGAACGCTCCCGGGTGGGAAGGGCTTCCCGTCCTCTTCCCTCGAGACGCAAAGACCAAGGAATCCAAACCTCAGCCCCACCTGGGGACGGCCTCGGCGGCCGGGCCCAGGGCACTTACCGTCGTTCTCGTCTCTGCGCCGCCGCCGCGACATGCCGCGGGCCCCTGCGCCGCCGCGCCGAGCGGCCGGGCGTGAAGCACAGAAGGAACCGTCGGAACGCCGGCCGGCGCGAGGACGGCGGCGAGGCGCGCAGGGTGGCCTGGGCGCAGGCGCACTCGCTCGTGACGGCTCCCGGAAGCCAGGGGAGGCCGCCGGGTGGGCTCAGCGGCGTCGAGGAGCTCCCCAGGCCGCGGGCTCAGGGTCCGCTCGCAGCTGCCCCCTCGGGCTTCCTCCGCCTCTCAGCTGCTTCCCTCTCCCGCCGTTCGCTCCAAGTCCTTCCGGGGCCACGTAGTTAGCGCCGCCTCTTCAGCCGGCCGAAGCCCGGGGTGGCGAGCCACGCTTGGAGGCGGGTGGTCTAGGAGGGACGCTTCTGTCCCCGCCTCAACTTCAGACCTTCCCTCGGGGGACGGGTTTTCCCAGCGTCCCTTTCGCTAATAGCCGCGGAGACTTCCGGAGCGAGCTGACGTCTCCAGCGTTCCTTTCTACGTCAACAGCAGGCGGGACCCGGAGGTTCGAGGGTGGGGAGCAGTGCTCAGTCTAGGCGGAGACTGTGCTATGAAGAAAGCGAGGCAAGGATCCGGACTGGCAGGTACGTGCCCTTCTTACTCCCACTTCCAGGCCTTTGCCTCCCCGGGAAAGCCGGGCGGAGGGATTGGCCTTGCCTGGCGCGCCAGTCCGGTAAATGGCACCATTCATCGATTTTGCTCAATCCAAAAAGAGAGGTAGGAGTCGTTCTTGGGGCCTACATTTCTTCCACCTTTACGTAACAATGGGTCTGTAAAGCTTGTCGGCCCTACTTTCAAAACAAATCTAGACTCAGACCACGTTGCTCCTTGGTTTACGACTCTCCTATGACTTTTCACTGCAAACCCCAAACCCTTACCCACAGGGTTCTACTGTCCCGACACTGTACTCCAGCCACTCCGACTCTCCTCCCTGTACCTTCGCTAGGTCAGGCGTGTTCCCACTTTAGGAAATGATACTGTTTCTTTTGCCTGTGGATGTCTGCTGCCAAATGTGCATGGATGGCTTCCTGTCATTCAGGTCTCAGCTAAAACATCAGGTCTTCAGTGAAGCCCTCTCTGGCTACCCGATCACTGTTTTATTTCATTCAACAGATACTGTATTAACATTTAGCACCTCCTGGGTGCCTGGCAGTGTTCTAGATGCTGAGGGTGCAGAGGTGAACAAAGGAAAATCCCTGCTTTCTTCGTGTGGATGACCAATTCAGAAGTGGACAGGCAGAGCAAAGGGACAAATAGAAGATGAGATTAGAGAGGTGGTGGAAAGGGCTTTGTAATCTGAGTAAGTTGAGAAGCCTTTGGAGACTGTTCTGACTTATTTTTTAATAGTTACCTTTCTGGCTCTTACATGAGGAGGCCAGTTAGGCTTCAGTAATGCAGTCAAGAAATGATGGTAGGTTGAACAGGGTGGTAGTGAAGGTGGTGTGAAGTATTCTGACCTGATTGTATTTCAAAGTTGATAGGATTTTCTGAGGGACTGGGTGACAGTGAAAGAATAAGGAGTCAAGAAGAAGCCCAAAGTTTTTTCTTTGAGTAACAGGAAGAATAGAAATGTTGTTTATGCAGGTAAGGAAGACAGGGGAAGAGCAAGAGTTTGGTTTTGAATAGTTGCACTTGAACAACCTGTTAGCCTTCCAGCTGAAGCTATCCAGTAGACTGTTGGATATGTCCATTTGGAGTTCAGGAGAGAGGCCCAGCCTAGAGAAAAAATTTGGAGTTAGTGTATAGTATTCTAAACATAAATTTCCCTTTATTATGATTGCTTACCTTTTTTTTCCTGTTTTCATGGAAGCTTCAAATATTTACACAAGTTGAGAAAATTATGTAATGAACCTCCATGTACTTTATCAACCAGCTTCAGCAATTCCCAACTAATGGCCAATCCAGTTTCACATATATAATTTCCCCCTTGCACGGTTATTCTGAGAACATTTATTTTTTAAGTCCTTGAACTAGATGTGATCACAGAGAGTGAGTGTAGGTAAAGTGATTGAACATTTAAAGGTTGGGCTGTATGGTAAGGAGGATCCCCAGCAAAGGAAATTGAGAAGCAGCAGCTCTTAACCACTGATAATTTCATGTTTTTAAATTTGCTTACTTATTTAGTGCCTTGCTCCTCTTACTAGAATATAAGCTTAAAAAGAGCAGGGACCTTAACTGTTTTTTTTTAAATCCTCATCCGAGGACATTTTTCCATTTTTTTGTACAGACAGAGTGGGAGGGAGAGAGAGGAAGAGAGAGAGGGAAACATCGATGTGAAAGGGACACATCGAGTGGCTGCCACCCGCACGACCAACCAGGGCCGGGGACAAACTGCAACCAAGGTACATGCCCTTAGCGGGAACCGAACCCAGGTCTCTCCGGATCGCAGGTGGACGCTCTAACCGCTGAGCCAAACCGGCCAGGGCTTAACTGTTTCTTTAAGACCTGCATCCACAACACTCTTCTATGTGCCAGATGTATTGCAGTCTCCACGTAGAATAGTTAAGAATATCTAAATTAAAGTGAGAACTGAAATGTACTTAGAGTGAGGGGAGGTCATTTTGGGGTGGTGGGTAAGGTATGTGTGGAGACTGAGACAGGGGAGGGCATGGGTCATTTGTGGAACTAGGCAAAGTTCATTGTGGCCAGAGTAGGTAATGTGAGGGAGAGTGTTGTCTGAGATGAACCTAGAGTTGTAGGGAAATTAAGGATGTGCCAGACACTTTACCCATTCATTTCCAATCCTCATTACAGTCCTCTACGGTAGATGCTGTCATTGCATTTTAGAAATTAGGAAATTAGAACTCAGAGAAGTTTAATAGCTTGCCCAGGTTCACATACTTGCACTCAGCTACACGGATCCCAAGCCAACGCCATTCCCTTTCACACCATTCCCTTTCACGCCATTCCCTTTCCCGGTGTTTCATGTTGCCTCTTTGTCACTTGTAACATTTGCTTTATAAAAGAAAGAATGCAGTATGTTGGTTGTAGTGTGTCTATTTTGACAAGATTTGGCCACAGTAGTAATTTGCACAGTAGTATTTCTTTTGGCTCACTAAAATGGAGCTCTCTTGGTAGTTATGTCTTCTAAGAAAGGGAATTTGCATAGCTCAAAAATTTAGGGGACAAAAAAGAACAAAGTGTTTATAACTGAAGTTACTAGCTCATACCTTGGTTGTACCCAGTGCTTTTTTGGTATCACTTACCTTAAATGTTTGCATGGCTTGCCCTCTCATTACAGATTTTTGCTTATATGCTACTGCCTCAGACTTTATTTACCCTCTGTTTTAAAGATTCCCCTCCATCATTTTGGCTCCTTCCTCTGTTTATTTGTCTTCATAGCCTCTTTTACCATTTGACTTAAACAATAAAATAAAATAAAATAATTTTCTTACCTTCTGCCTGTCCCCATTGGAATGTAAACTCTAAGACTTTTTCTGTTTTATTCACTGTTGTATCCCTAGTATCTAGAACAGTGCTTGCTAAACAAATATTTATTGAATGAATGAGTGTATGAATGGATAGCTTGGGTTACTGGGCCCATGCTCATTTGCATGATTGATTAATTTCAAGTTTATTTCAAGTAGTACTCAAAGACGTGGACATTGTTGTTTCTCCCTTGCTCACTTCTCAGAAGATAGTTAACTGAAAGAAATCTGCCCCACTGCTGCTGCAACCAGATGCCTTCTTCTACTTCACCAGACCAAGGAGATGACCTGGAGGCCTGTGTTTTAAGATTTTTAGACTTGGATTTGAAAGACACAAGTCTTATTAATCCCAATAGCAGTCTCAAAGTAGAGCTAGATGTCAATACAAAGAAGAAATACTCATCTGCAAAGAAAAAGGTAAAATTGCTAAAATTGTTGTTGATGTTTCAAGATCATGTGTGTATAGTTAATGGAGGTAGATCTAGAAGTAGCGCATCAAGATTATCCTCCAGGGAGTGGAGGGATAGTGAGACAATAGGCTGTTGCCATGTTAAAGGTAAGGGCTAGTCAGGGCCATTATCAGTAATCTTAATTTAGTGCCAGGCAAAGGAGAATCATAGGCATGATGTGGCTTTGGAACATGTGTGGCGGGGTACAGATCCTAGACAGATGGGCTGGATTCCTTTCCCCACCCAGGGTTAGGGGAGGAATCCTAGGAACCCAGAGAGCTAGTCATAAGGAGAATGGACAGGCAGTAGGGCAGCTGCTAGCTAGACTCCTGATCTGGTACAGCTGGTATAAAGCTTACTAATAAAACTGTTACTCCCTCAATGCAAATTAAAACAACTGTGAGGTATCACCTCACACCTGCCAGAATGGCTACCATCAACTAATCATCAAGCAACAAGTGCTGGCGAGGATGTGGAGAAAAGGGGACTCTACTACACTGCTGGTGGGAATGCACACTGGTACAGCCACTATGGAAAACAATATGGTGTTTCCTCAAAAAATTAAAAATTGAATTGCCATATGACCCAGTGATCCCACTTCTAAGTAGAATATATTAGAATATATTCTAAGAAGCTTGAAACAGCAATCAGAAAGAATATATGTACTCCTGTGTTCATAGCAGCACTATTAACAGTAGCTAAGATCTGGAAACAGCCTAAGTGTCCATCGGTAGATGAGTGGATAAAAAAGCGGTGGTACATATACACAGTGGAATACTATGCAGCTATAAGAAAGAAAGATCTCTTACCCTTTGAGATGACATGGTGTGATCTGGAGAGTATTATGCTAAGTGAAATAAGCTAGTCAGAGAAAGATAAGTATCACATGATCTCATTTATTTGTGGGACATATTGAACAAATAAGCTGACAAACAAAACAGATCCAGAGACACGGAAGTAGGGAACAGACTGACAAACCTTAGAGGGAAAGGGAGTGGGGAGTGGGAAAAGAACCAAAGAACTTATATGCATATATGCATAACCAATGGATATAGACAACAGTGTGGTGAAGGGAGGCGGGAAGGAGGGTGTCAATGGGGAAAAAAGGAGGGACATCTGTAATACTTTCAACAATAAAGATTTAAAAAAAAAAAAACCTGTTACTCTCCCATGTTCTATTGAATAGTAGGACACAAAACTAGAAATCCCCGTGGAACGATAATAGAAGGAATTTCACTGAGGCTTCCACTAGTCTTAAACCTACGGTTATTTAACAGTGACAATTTGAAATGTAATTGCAGGCGTTTGCCCTTTTTGTCAAAACCAAAGAAGTTCCAGCACTTTCTTATAAATGTAAAGAAATATGGTGGAAATGCTGTCAGCAACTGTTCACGGACCAGACCAGCATCCATAGACATGTGGCCACACAACATGCTGATGAGATTTGCCACCAGACTGCTTCTATTTTAAAGCAGCTGGCTGTGACATTGAGCACCTCAAAGAGTCTTAATTCTGCAGACAAAAGGGACCCTCTAAAAGAGTACCTTACTGGAAACCATGAAGTATCTACTTTGCTCCCTGATATTAGTTGCTTTAGCCCTGATGAGCTGATAAGGTAAGAATTTTATTCTGTGCTTTTGGTTTAATTTAAAAAATGTTTTTCCAGCCACAGTGAGATATCACTACCCATCCACTAAAATGGCAAGATCCTAAAGGCACAGAATTTCTCTATGGGCCTAAGCTAGGCTGATAAACATGCACCATGTGTAATAGAAGATTATAGCCTATGCAGTAGCATATACTTACAGAGCTTGCAGTGTTGCCAAGTTTCTTGAAAGCCATCCTGTATCTTATCTTTAGGGAGAAGTAAGGAACAGAGAATTGTATTATTTTCAGAGAAATCAGAAGGCCCAGAAATGTTAATGAGTCCTCTACTGTGAATAATGTCAGCTCAAAACAAGTTTTTTTGTTACCAAATGTGGTTTTCTGAGCTGAGTATGTTTTAGAAAGTATGTTAACTTTTAGAACTGAGGCATAGGATTAGAGGTTTAGAATCTGCCTTTGAAAAACTTATCAAATCATACTACAGAATTCTAGAGGACAGATTTCTGATTTTAAGCAATTCCTGAACTAATGTCTAAATTTGATATACTTAAAAAATTTTTTTTTCCTTTTATTGATTTTAGAAAGAGAGGAAGAGGGAGAGAAAGAAAGAAACATCGGTGAGAGAGAATATCGATTGGCTACCTCCTGCGTGCCTCCCACTGGGGACTGGGTCCACAACCTGGGCATGTGCCTTGACTGGAAATCACACCGGCAGCCTCTTGGTGCATGGGTCAATGCTCAACCACTCAGCCACACTGGCTGGGCCAAATTTGATATACTTTTATCAGTAGTATTTAGTGCTAAATTCACCTTGTTTATCAGAGAAAAGGAGAAAGAAAGAGAATTGAACTTGAAGTCAGATTTGAGCTAGTTGCTAAAATGTTTTGTGCTTTCATTTCCTCACTTCTAAAATTGGAATAATAATGTCTGCCCTGCCTACCTCACAGTATTTCTATATGAAGTATATAAAACAATGATGGTAAAAGCACTTGTGAACTATAAAGTGCTATATAAATATGGCCTTTTCATTTATGTATGGCGCTGCACTTCAAAATTTGCTTTCTACTTAGAGAAACAAAGAAAAGGGCATGGAACAATTAGCAGATGAAATGAGACAGGCTGTATAATGATTGTTAAATTGTATGGTTCAGAAAATTTGTTACAGGAGTTTAGAGAAAGGAAAGTAGGCTCTAAAATAGAGAAGATGGCTTTGGAGGAAGCTAGGCCCTGAAATATGATGAGGGTATTGATGAGAGTGTTACGATTCCAGAGCTGGATGGGACCTTAATTATCTTCCACTATAGCATTCTCTAAAATATATCTGTGCAACATTATTGTGGAGGATGTTATCAGGTATTGAAAAGAGGTACTAAAGACAAATAAGTATGGGAAGCACTAGTTGAATATGTTCTTTATTACAGGATTTCTCAGAGTCTTCAATAAGGGGCTTTTACTGGGATTAAAAGAGGGAAATACTGACTGCAGGGTTTCTCAAACTTGATTTCATAGAACAGCTTCACAGCACACTTTTGGGAAATGTAGCTTATTTCAGTTCTCCAGTTTTGCAGATGAGGAAATCAAAGCTGAGATGTTAAGAGACCTGCCCAGATCCCACAACTAGTTAGCATAAGACAGCACAGTGCAATGGAAAGAGTATGGGTTCTCATGTCAGAAATCTGGTGTTCAAGTCCTGACTGTCACTTGTAGCTGTCTCACCTGGAAGGAATTGTCTTCAGTTTACTCAGCTATAAAGTGCAGGTACTGTCTTCTTTAGAGCAATACAGATAGGAGTTGCCTCATTTCAGGAGAACAACAGTATGTGCAAAGGCAGGCAGGAATTGCTCCATTTAGGCCTTCCCTCTGACACTGCCTGGGTATACTTTATGAATTGTGACTGTCTTACGCCAGCTACTCAAATGCTCTTTCCCTGTGGCTTTCTTTTTACAGTGGCCAGGGCAGTGATGAAGGAGACGTGCTACTTTATTACTGCTACTGTGACCTGGAGGATCCCCATTGGATCTGTGCCTGGCAGTCAGCTTTGTGTCAGCACCTGCACCTTACAGGCAAGGTAACAGCTTCTTCCACTCCCCATCCTCCACTGGGCTCCTCTGGCCTCCAACTTATATTGCAGAGGCTGTGCTCATTACAGAAGGATTCATTGTTTAGTTTTAGAAATTAGCAAACTCCTGCCAGGCATTTAAGTAGAATACTAAGTAGCTATTAATATGGTGTTTTGTCAGAATATTTAATGGCATAGACCAGAGATCAGCAAACTCTTAAAGAGCCAAATAGTAAATATTTTAGACTTTGCACAAAAAGCTACTCAACCCTGCCATTGTAACATGAGAACAAGTGTAGACAATATGTTAAAGTTGGGTATACCTATTTTCCAATATGTAAAAGAAGGGTATGCCTTTTATATGCAAAAGCAGGCATAATGTCCCCTGGCATAGGGAAATGTTCTTGATATAGTAACTGGAAAAACATTTTACAGAACTATACATATAGGTGTGATTTCAAGTTTCTTCTTAATTTTCCTAGAACATGTCATGGCCTTTACCATTTCGTGGTACTGACATTTGCTGTTTTCTTTCCCTCTAGAATGCTTTTTCTCTAGATCTTCACATGGCTCATTCCTCACTTCAAGTCTCTGCTCAAATGTTATCTCCTCAGAACTCTAATCTGAAGTGGTCCTTTTTGTAAGCCTCATCACTTTCTATCCCCCTCTACCCAAAGAATTTCAAATAATTTGCTACTATCTGAAAGTACAATCTTTGTTTAATTTGTTATCTCTGTCCCCTGTAGAATGTAAGCTTCATGAAGACAGGAACTTTGTCTTAATTGATGTATTGTCAGTGCCAGAACAGGGCTTAGCACATAGTAGACAGTAAATATTTGGAGAATAAAGGACTGAATGTGTGTTTGTAACAAAACCACAGTGTGTGTGTGTGTGTGTGTGTGTGTGCATGTGTGTGTGTGCGTGCGTGTGTGTGTGTATGTGTGTAAAGATGGAGGGTAGTAGATATCAAAATGTTGATTATGACTTTCTCTATAAGAGGATTATGGATGATTTATCTTTTTAAAAAATATCCTTGATGATTACATATCTACACATGTATGTGTATATTATATATATATTTTTTAAATTTTATATCAAAAGTAAGTGAATTAAGTTCCCTCTGGGATCCAATGTAGTTAGGACACTGCGATCTATGCCTAATCTTTCCCACACACATCCAGGTTTTCATTCCCCTGCAGTCATTTGATCAGTCAGTGACATTTTCCACATCCATGATTTCTAATAGATAGTGACTGAAAGTCACTTTACCTCATTCAGTTTATCACCCAGTCCTGCCATTTCTACCTCTAAAATGTCCCTTGACTCCATTCACTCTGTCCTCTACTTCCACCACCTTAGACCAAGTCCCCACCCTCTCCTACTCCTACCTAGTCCATTTCAGTAGCTTCCAAACTACTCTCCATTCTTCTATCCCTGCCCCGCCATTTAATCCATTCCACATACAACAGCCAGAATGATCTTCAAAGGTAGATAAAATTATATTACTCCCTCGTCAAAATCTTTCAGTGGCTATTCAGTGCACTTAGACTAGAACCAAAATCTTTAACATGCCCTTAGGTTCCTGCATGATTTGGCTCCTTCTTACCTTTTCTGCTTACCTGATACCATTCTTTACTTACTACACTCCTTCAACAGAGTCTTGTGGTTTCTTGGAGCCCACAAGTCTTTTTGTGTCTTTGGGCCTTTTTACAAGAAAAGTCTTCAAGGAACTCTCTCATACCCACTTGATTTCTCCTATCTAATTTTTACTCATTCTTCACTTCTCAAAGAGATCTTTCTTGACCTTCAATCAATTTTATTTTTTCCACATATATTCTCTCATAGCATCTTACAGTACTTTTTTATAGCACTGGTCAGTTTATAACTTTTATCTTAATATCTGTGACCTCCATTAGTCTATAAGCTTCAGGAGGGTAAGAACTATTTTTTTTCAACCACTACATTTATCCCTAATTCCTAGTGCATAGTAAAAAATTTAGTAAACATTTGTGGAATGAATACATGTATCACCATCTCTATTTAGAGATCATAAAAGATGGATGTATTCACAGTAAACCTGAATGTACAAAATAGGAAATCAATCCCTTGGTTTAGGAGATTTTTATTCTTGGCCCAACCCAAAGTGAACTAGCTAGCAATGAGGGTCCTTACCCACAAGGTGGCAGTACCTGCCTAGATCTTGGGTCTAAATTCTTAGGTTTCAATGATACATGTTCAGTTTACTGAGATCATTTTCTGCTGATAGATTTGTCAAAATATTGGCATTTGGGTAGGGAAAGAGGAGAACTTGAAAATTCTGGAATTATAGAAGGAAGCTTCTTGTCCCTATTGCTGTACATTTATTATTCCCTAAAGATATTTAAGGGAATGCATTGGAGGCTTTGCTTTGGAAAGGAAAAATTATGAGAGTTAGAGCCAATAAAATCTTGTTTTGAATCCCAGATCTACACCTACCAACTTGTGCCCTTGGGCAAGTTAATTGATTTCTCTGAGCTTCTGTTTCCTTTTCTATTGAATGGGGATTATGACATCTACCTTTCAGGATTATAATATAAAGCTCCTGCCTCAAATAGGTGCTCAGTAAATGCTAACTATTGCTTTTCATCTCTGAGGTTTAAGACCTTCCTCACCAAGGAGCTACTATGAAGGTTTTCCTTGAAGAATCCTAGAGATTGAAAGTCTAGTTGATGAGTTTAGAGATTGCTGTGCCCCAAGTGTACAGGGAGTGGATGTGCTTGTCTTTATTTGGGTTCTGAGATAAAAATAACATAGGAAAGAATCTACTAATTTACTCCAAAGACAGTTATGTAGAAGCATGTACCTCTTCATCATATCTGTCATGGTCAGAAACAATTTTAGGTAGAGTTTCTCACCCTTATACTGGTTCAGCTCTGTTTTTCTATGTAATCCCTTAAAAATACATAAGTTGAAACACCTAAACAAAAAATTCTCTCTGAACATGGTTTAGAGGGAAGTTTCAGGTCTAGTGGGAGAGAAGATAGTTAATATTACTCATAGGACAAATAAACTTTAAACATTGACCCATTAATATTGTTATACATACACAGAAATGGGCATTCATTTTTAATGATCTCTACTCTTTTCATAAGTTTATTAAAATAACAAGTAGCAAAAAAGTATTATTTGGTCCTGGCTGGTTTGGCTCAGCAGTTAGAGCGTTGGCCTGTGGTCCCGAGAGACCCAGGTTCGGTTCCCGCTAAGGGCAGGTAGCTCGGTTGCAGTTTGTCCCCGGCCCTGGTTGGGTTTTGCAGGTGGCAACCACTCGATGTGTCCCTTTAACGTCGATGTTTTTTTCTCTCTCTCTCTCTCTTCCTCTCCCTCCCTCCCACTCTATCTGAACAACAACAACAACAACAAAATGAAAAAATGTCCTCGGGTGAGGATAAAAAAAAAAATGTATTATTTGTATTAGTAGTATTAATACCTATAGTTATCTCAATTTTGAAATAAAGCCTAATTAATAAATAACTTTGTTAAATTGGGGGGGGGGATGTGTATATATAAGTTGGTAATGGGTATAGCAGTCTGTGCAGCAGAGGTGACCTATACTTCCCACATTCTTCTCCCATGCTGAGAACAGGCTTCATAAGACTGTACTCTTCATTAGACTAGTACTCTTTCCTAAGAAGCCTGAATGTGGTCCAGAATGCTCATGATGGAACCCCGGATAGCCACTACTAGTGAGCTGTCATTGGCTTGTGAAATGAATCCCATTTATATTCATGCCCTAAAAAAAAATGAATCAAGTGTGACAGCAAATGAAGTATCTTCTCTGGGCCCTGAAAAAGGGGAGCCTTTAAAAATTTTCAAATTCTAATGCATTGGGCGGTATCACTGTTATATAGATAGTAGTAACAATATGGGACCTTAAATGATCTCTCTTTCCAGAGAGTACCGTGATACAAGTGTTGCATTTTCTCTCTAGCACTTTTCTCTAGAGAGCTTAGCTCCCTCTAAAGATGATCCATCTTTAAACTCATCCAAGGATTTTGTCACACCAAAACTAACTTTGCAGGGTCCCCAGAGCATTGCCTCTTAAGGCAGGGGCCTTAATCCAGACTCTAATGTTCCCTAACCAGTGAAGCATTTCAAAGAGAGTACAGGTTTGAGAAGCCAGAAAGCCTCAGATGTGGATACACATTCATTTGTTCACCAGACACATAATGAAGGTCTTCTATGAGACGGGTCCTGTTCTAGGCACTGGTTATGCAACAGTAAGCAAAACGAACACACACTCCTCCTGCAACTTTGTATTCTAGTGGGTGGGTTTGGGCTTTCTCCAAACACCATGCAGAGATGTACTCACTTCCATTCCCAGCTCTCAGGTGTGCTCTGTGCTTTAGGACTTGGGTATTGTTTCCCCAGCAGTGGTTTTCATTGTTGGTTCTCTTTAACCCTGTTTCATCAAGATGAAGAAATTTAAGTTCAAAGAAGTAAATTCATTTCCTCAGGGCATGTTGCAAGTAAGTGGCAAAGCTGAATCTTAATTCTAGATCTGCTGACCTGGATTAAGCTAAAAATGTGGTTCTTTGGCCACTGGACAACTGGAGTTCCATAGCAAATGGGGCTTTCCAGTAGTTTCATTCATTTCATGCTCTTATTCAGCACACATTAACTAAGTACCTCATCTGAACTGTGGGCAGCGCCAGTTTAGAAAACTACAAGTATCTTTGTGTGGTAACACTTTGGTGTCCACAGCAGTGTCTCTGCATTTCCTGTTCAACTCATTGACACACCTGAGCCTGTTCTGCCCTGGAAAGATTTAAACTAAGCTAAGAACAGACTGCAGTCCCTTCCTCTCACCATCTTGTGTCTCAGGTGCGAATTGCTACGGAAGGAATCAACGGCACAGTTGGTGGAAGCAAACTGGCCACCAGACTCTATGTGGAAGTCATGCTTTCCTGCCCGTTGTTTAAAGATTATCTGTGTAAAGATGATTTTAAGGTAAGAGACATTGAAAAGAAAATGGTTGTAGAGCTATTTCCTTCTGCCTCAGTACCTCTTCCTGCTGTAGGTCATGAAGAGGAGGTCAATGTAGAGAAATAAACAGTGTCAGATATATAACCTTCCCCGTTACAAGGTTACAAGGCAGTGTGTTGGAAAGGTGTCCTTGTTCCAGTTCTTCCACTAAGTGGCCTTGTGATCTTGGACAAGTTAGTGCCCTCTCTGGATCTCAGTCTCCCTGCTTAAAGAATAAGGTTGATAACAGTTTACACAATCTAAACTCTAAAACTTAGATGTGTTTGCTCACTTGGGGACTGCCTGGCTATTTCAGTAAACCTGGAATGATCAGATCAGCACTTCACACCACCTGGGAACAAGGTAGCTCTTTATCAGCTGCTTTATCATAATAGGTGATAGAGGTGGTAGGAAGTACCTTGCTAGTGTTAGTGCTGGCGGTGATGGGTAAAGAGAGATCATTGCTCCAGAACAAAAGCTGGGATGTAACCTTACATGTTGAAATTGTTCAGTGGTCTTTCAATTTTAAATGCTTATTGCTATACAAACACCTTTTCAATGTGACATTTCTGTAGATGGTAGATATGCAGTAAATAAGTATCAAATATAAGAATTAAGTCTGTTTTGTGATAATACGATAGCTGAAGTATTAAGAAATCTCAAATAGAAATTCGCTTTGCTGGGAAAAGGGAATTAGGGCCTAGAATGTTCTAGATAAGTCAACATTATTGAATGTCTTACACCTGGAGATGGAGCGAAAGACTGTATTCTGCTTTGTTTCTCATTGGCTAGACCAGCAAAGGAGGAGCTTGCTGTTTTCCAGAATTGCGTGTTGGTGTATTTGAAGAAATTGTGCCTATGGGGATCAGTCCCAGTAAGATCTCCTACAAGAAACCTGGTATGCTTGCTTTTAGAAGGACAAAACAACATAGAGACAAGGAACTGAGACACATTGATCTGCTAGAGTTGTGATGAATCCTGTCATCAAAATAGCTGTGGGTGGCTAACATGTGGGTCATTCAATGCTTAAATTGTCTCTTTGGTGCTATGGTAAGTGAAGATCCCCCCCCCCCCCCCCACCTCAGAATGACCTGCCTTAGTTATTCTTGATGGTTTGGCAAGAAGTCATTTTCTCTTTTAAAAGATGGCAGTTTGGGAATAGTGTAATTATTACTTGTAAATAGTTGATCAACTGAATAAAACACACAGGCTTGTTGCTACAAGAAGCAAGTCACTTTCGACACCAAAGCAGTTTTTTGCAGTGCTCTAGAATGTTCTCTTTCCCCTCTTGCTCAAGGTCAACATAGATGCTTGGAAGAAATCTGTTTGGTGGGCTTTCTTGTTTATGTTTTACCTTTTACTATGAAAATTTTCAAACATTAAAAAGAGAGAAAATAGTATCGTGAACTCCCATGTACCTGTCATGCACCTCCAGCAATTACAAACTCATGGCCAACTTTCATCTGTGCCCTTCCCCCATTTTGGACTATTTTAAAGGGAATCCTGCTATGTCATTTCACTCACAAATATTTTAGTAGCTGTCTCTAAAGATAAAGATTTTGAGAAAAATGGCAAAACCATTATCACACCTAAAACATTTTTCTTTTTAAAAAATAATTTTGTTTTTAAATCCTCACCCAAGGATACCTCTCCATTTATCTTTAGACAGAGTGGGAGGGGGAAAGAGAGAGAGAGAGAGATACATTGATGTCAGAGAGAGACATTGATTGGTTGCCTCTTGCATATGTGCCCTGGACCAGGAATCGAACCCAGGACCCTTTGGTCCGTGGGCTGATGCTGTAACTGCTGAGCCAATCTGGCCAGGGCTGAAGGAACTATTTTTTCATCATTTTGCCTGTAGAGTTTTCCAGAATCAGGATAATGCTCATCATAGCCCCATCAGATATTCTCTTGTTCTCTGTATTTCCTATAAATTGGTAGTGCTGCCTAATAGAAATATAATGTGAGCCACATATGAAATTTTACATTTTCTAGTGGCCACATTTTAAAAAGTAAAAGGAAATAAAATTAATTTCAATAATATGCCTTATTTAATACATTGCAACCAAAATATTATTTCAACATGTGTCCAATGTAAAAAATTATTTAGATGTTTCAGCTTTTTTTTTGCATACTAAGTCCTTGAAGTCCTGTGTCTCTGTCACCTTATTAGAGCACATCTCAAGCCACATTTCACGAGCCCGTTTGCCACATGTGACTGCTGGCTGCCATCTTAGACAGCTAAGATCTATAGACTTGATCAGATTCAGGTTTGATTTTTTTTTTTAATTTATTTTTTTCCAAGACTACTTAATAGGTTGTATTGTCTTCTTTTCATCAGGAAGCATGAAGATCTGACCGACTCTATTTCACTTTTTAATATGTAAATATTTAAAAGAAGGTTAAGAGTGAAGCCAGAGGGAAATAGAAGTAAGATATAAGCATCTGGGAAAAGAGACTCATGTATGAGAAGTGAAGGGCCACAAAGGGCCATGTCCACGTAGTGTCCCTACCTTAGCAGGGGGAAGATGACTACAAACAGCTCTTCCTTGGTTCTACAGGACATTTCTCAGGAAGCTGGGGAAGAGGGGGCTCCAGGCAGTACTGTGCTGCTTTTATTTGAGCTAAGTTTGCAGGCACCTCTTTTAAACATGTTCCTATGAGTCACTGTCCAGTCAGCCCTTCCCAAGGCCAGGATAGCAGCAGCAGATGGTCCTTGTAAGTAGAATTCTTAGCAGATTTCCATGCTCCTCATCACAGTTCTGGACTTCACTGTTCACCCCACTGTTTTGGTGACCATGTAATTACATAACAGTAACATGACAGTACAATCTGATCTTACTTCATTGTCCCTACAATCTTGGTTAGGTGGGTTGGAACCCAGATTCCTTGGCCATGCTCTGGGGTCTCTTGCCCCACCTGGGTACCCAGCAGTTCCAGGTGGTGGTTGGGATTCATTCCTGAGCAGAGTGAGGCTCCTGTGGTGCTGTCAGCCTCATCACGAGCCCGGAGGTGTGGTTACTCCACACTGCCGAATTCTCCAGAAGTTCCTCACAATCTACTGAGATGTCTGAACCTCGAGAGGTACAGGGATGTTTCTGTCCTAGAGAGTCAAGAAGACAAAGGGCCCCACCAGACAGGTTCTCTCCTTTTAGTCTCTTTGTATTTTATTTCTTCTCTGTCTTCTAACCTTTTCATGCTTTTCTCTCTCTCACGCTTCTGTCTCATATATCATTCCTGTCGTTAACCCCTCCCACCTTATTCTCTTTTCCTCATGCACACAGACTTAGACACATTCTTCGTACCCTTTTGTATTTTTAAAAACACATATTCTAACCTTTTCTTACAACTTTGTGTTCTCACCTGCTCAACCTGGGATAGAACAGTTTATAAAGCCTGTAGTCAAGCATATAAATGACCAGGATCCTCCATATGTAGTGACAATAGAAGACTGGCCATAAAATGGACCAGCAAATCCACATGGCAGTTTAGATTCCAACTGTCTAGCTTTTGTCATTAGGTTAGGCCAAGTATGAGGATGTAAACTTCTTTGACTAATTATTTCTAAACTGCCAGGTCTCCATACTGCTCATCTTAGGAGGAGGGAGAGTAAGGACACCTGGAATTACTACATTATTTCATCATGATCACCAGATAGTATTATTTGGAGACATAATTATAATTATGAAAAAGTTTAGGACTCAGGGGTGGGGAACTTTTTTTCTGCCAAGGGCCATTTGGGTATTTATAACATTTGCGGGCTATACAGAATTATCAGCTTAAAAATTAGCCTGCTATATTTGGTCAGGCTAATTTGGTGAGGTGTGTGATGGTAGCCGGTATTGATTTTGCAGGCCTTATATGGCCTGCGGGCTGGACGTCCCCCACCCCTTGTTCGGTGGAAAGAAACAAAACAACATCTAAGTCCTTGGTCTGGGCCAACTGTGATTGGGCTTTGTGTTTTTGTTTTGTTTTGTTCTAACTGATTTTTTGTTTGGTTTTAGGAATCCATTTATCCCCAGGTGAATTTCATAAAGAAGTAGAAAAGTTTTTGTCTCAGGCAAATCAAGAACAGAGTGATACTATCCTCCTGGACTGCAGAAACTTCTATGAAAGCAAAATAGTAAGAACCAGAATTGGTCCCCACTGTGTGTGCCCACCTGTGGTCAGGGCACATGGATCTCTTCCCACTGCTAGCAGCTTCAGAGAAAACCCAGGCCTTTGAACTCAGTATCTGGTGAGAAAGTCTAAGGAAATATGAACCAAAGACATCTTGGCACATAGTGCGCATTCTGGCTTCCATGTGCCTACCCTTGACATGTGTCAAGGGTCTGGTAAAGTTTGCTTTGGGCATCCTCTCCACTTCCCCTGAAGACTCTGGGAAGGTGACCCACAGCCACCAGCCTTGTCTCTCAGTTCCAGATCTTGAAAGGTCAGAGTGTGGGATGAAAACAGCAACTAGCAGGTGTTTCCTTGCCAAGGTAGCGGGTGGGTGAGGGGGTGTTTGGCACAGAAAAAAGAATACCAGGTATCCTTTTTTGACCATTTTCCTTCTGCTTCCACCTTATAGGGACACTTCCAGGGCTGCTTAGCCCCAGACATCAGGAAATTCAGCTACTTCCCTAGCTACGTTGACAAAAATCTAGAACTTTTCAAGGAGAAGAGGGTATTGATGTATTGCACTGGGGGCATCCGTTGTGAGCGGGGTTCAGCTTACCTCAAAGCCAAGGTGAGTCACCCTTCTTGGGGCACTACAGGCCTGGTGCTAAAGAAGGTGCCACCCACAGCAGGTGTGGAGCCCCCCCCCCCATTTCCTCTCCTACCCCAGCCAGCAGGGGGTTTATTTTCCCCCTGTGTGGGTTCAACTTAGAGTTTATAAGTACAGAATCTGAAGTTCTTAAATCTTAAGCTGTGAGAAACACTTAGCAGTCTTAGAGACTCATGAGTACAAAGGGGAACGATTAGTTAACATCTCCCTTTGCCTAATACTTTTGCTTGATCCTGACAAGAGCAAATTCAGTAATGTTACATGTCCCAACAGGTGTCTTCCTATATTTAGGGGGCGGCAAAAATAGTTGAGCTTCCCAGGATCTAGAGAGTGAAGGCCCTGGCCGCTGTCATCACCCATCCCTCTGGGAGGCAAGATCTGGCCAGTTGGTTCCTTGAGCCCTTGGTCAGCAGTTTCTCAGTGTCCTGCAGTGGGAGCCAGGAGCCACGCTTGGGCATCCCTCCCCACATGCCATCCCTCTGGGGCTCCTTCCTGGTCTCTGCCCGTCTCCTCAGATCTCCTGTTGTTTTTCCGTACACAGGGCGTGTGCAAGGAAGTGTTCCAGCTCAAGGGTGGCATCCACAAGTACCTGGAAGAGTTTCCTGATGGCTTTTACAAAGGGAAGCTATTTGTTTTCGATGAGCGTTATGCCTTGTCCTACAACAGTGACATAGTGTCAGGTAGGTCAGCACACGCCCAGAACCTAAACTTGTGGTCAGCACACTCTCCCTATTAGCCATTCTGGAAGGCACTGATTACATGAAGAATAAAACAGAAAAGGGGTGTGTAGCACCACCATTGCCCGACAGAGTTGGAGATGCAGCGGTGGAGCAGTCAGGGCCTGTACTGGGGTCATGGCTTCAGTGTTTATTCACTAGGCAAGTCCTTAAAATGGGGATAATGTCCCTTGCTCTCTCGACCTGCTAGGTGTTGAACAAACAGGCTAATCGGGTCTTCTCCTGGGGTCAGTATGTAGAATGCAGGGATTCTGTGAATTTGGGTGGGAATTATAATTTATCTTTATTTTCATAAACCTTCACTAAATGTAACACTTCTGTCAATTATGAATGTAAGCAACAAATCAGTAATATTAGATGTACCTGTGACTTTGTCAATAAAAATCACAATATTTTCATAGATTACAATTGCTACCAGTATCTCAAAATAGTATTTATATTCGTTCATCTTCGCTTCAAAATGCAAATAGCTATTAGGCCCACCACTAATTCTTATTATTTAATGTGCTAATATCTTACTATAGTCCAGATTTTAAAAAATATTTTAATATTTTGTATTTCTATATAATTGGTTTCCTTTGTAATCCTATGTAGTTTATTTTATGCATTTAAAAAGTATTTTTAAAGAATTTACATAGTCTTCACTGGACTGACAAGTAAATCCATGGCACAAAATAAAAGAACCCCTGGTTTAGATGGTCTGTGGACACATGTGGTATGTACTTTTGAGTGGTGGGTGGGGCATTCCAAGGTGGGAGCTGAACCTAGGGCCAAGGCCAGAGCCAGGGGTGGCCACAGGAAGTGTGGTTTAAGTCCACACTAAAATGTGGTACCAAATGAGAGCAGTCAGTGAAGGAGGATAGAAATAATCCTTTAGAAAAATGGCTCTTACCCCTGGATGCCACAGTCTTGAGTATGAAAGGTCATAGGCAGACAACGTCAGTGGCTATTAGAATTTTCTAGAATGGGGATCAGAGACTGAGATTGCATTAATATTCAGATAATAAGATGTGAACTGGATTGTCCTCTCCCCTTCTTAATCCTTGAATTAGTTTGGAGGGTCTTGTATTTGTATTTCTTCTTGAAAGCTACTTCACATCTGTTCTGGAGCTAGGTGGGAGTATAAAGGGAAGAGAGAAGGCCCAAAGGTAGCTTACATAAGCTAGGTAAAGAGACTTGAAGAAGGATGATGTTACCAATGATAACAGAAGTCAGCAGGGAAATACCACTGAGAAAGCAGATGAACATGAGTTTTGGGAATCCTGGTGGCAAGTGTCTGCTAGCAACAAACAGCAGGAGAACCTCAGGCCTGGGGAAGAGGGGTGTGGGCTGCAGAAGCTGAATGTAGATGTGGGATCATCTGCACTCAGGTATGTTGTCTCAGTGAAAAAGCGAATGATCTGCAGGGGTAGGGAATGTCCAGCCCGCGGGCTGTATAAGGCCCGAGAAATCAGTGCCAGCTAATATCACATACCTCACAAAATTATCCTGACCAAATATAGCAGGCTAATTTTTAAGCTGATAATTTTGTATGGCCCATGAATGATGTTATAAATATCCAAATGGACCTTGGCAGAAGAAAGGTTCCCTGAAAGGAAAACGACCACTGAACAAGGGGTTGTTTGGCTAGCTTTGGAATAGTTAATGAAAGGGAGAAGAATTACTACTTGTTTTCTAAATGGGAAAAGAAAATGGGTCAGTGAACGCTGGAATCGGGAAGACAACTTCCAAAAGCAACCTCTCCTCCTGAAAAATGGGGATAAGGGGCATTTTTTGTTAGAAGGTAGGATACTTACTATTAGAAAACTTTCATAGGCGCAACAGGATATATTTGATTCTAAAGAGCTAAGAGATATTTAGGAACTGGAGAAGTGTGCGCGTGTGCACGCGTGTGTGTGTATGTGTGTGTGTAACAAAGATTGTTCTTCCTTCCCCAGAATGTTCATACTGTGGAGCCCCATGGGACCAGTATAAACTCTGCTCCACTCCCCAGTGCCGCCAGCTAGTCTTGACATGCCCTGCCTGTCAAGGACAAGGATTCACAGCCTGTTGTGTCACATGTCAAGACAAAGGGAGCAAGCCAGCTTCAAGCCCTACCCAGAACAGCTTTAAAGAGGAATGTGAATGTACAGCCCGAAGGCCACGCATACCCAATGAACTTGCACAGCAGGCGCAACTCTGCAGAAGCCCAGAGCCAAGACCTGGTGTTGGTGAGGATGGGCCTTAGTGTGTCAGCGTTTCCCTAAGCCCTTACACATCTAGGTTTGAGGCAACCACGATCTGGAGAATGTCAAGGCTGCAGCAACAGAGAAATGGGGACTTTTAGTGCTGGCCAGTGCCACCATGGCAGACGTCACCATACTGGCCACCTATACTTCATAAAAGGAGGGAAAAGGGAGTTGGTGCAGACCACTTACCTGAGACATTCTGATGCTAGAGCACAGGAAAAGGTGAGCTCTGTGGGATCCCAAAGCAGCTGAGGGATAGAGCCTTGAGCCTGGTGATCAGGTCATGCCCTTTCTGTGCCACATATCAGGGCTGGTCATAGTCAGTTTTTTTGTCACCAAACCTGTCCTGATGGCAGAAGTGTGAAAGTCGTGGCCCTGAAAGTAGACTCCTTAGAACCAGTCCTTTTAGGTCACCTGCCATTCACCCCTGCCCTCACCTCATCTCTGTTAGCTTGAGTGCACTGGACCAGGATCTGCAGACTACAGCATTTGGCCCATCTGCTTTTGTAAATAAAGTTTTATTGGAATAGCCACACCTATTTATTTACATATGGCTTATGGCAGAAATAAGTATTTACAACAGAAAAATTATGGCCTGCAAAACATATTTACTGTCTGGTCCTTTACAGAAAAAATTGCCACCTCTTGGTCTAGACCAACAGCTCGTCTGGTGGAACAGATGGCTCACCTTCATTTTTTATTGATTTGGCTTCTAACAGATTTTTCCCTAATAGTCTCTGTTTCCCCCAGCATGCACTATACTTAGCTTTTAAGTATTTTCTGTGAGAGATTCATATTAGCTCAATGACACTGACATTTGGGTGGTTTTTACAGGAGTGCCTCAGGATACAAGACACATTCTGCATGAGGTCATTCAGCACTGGTGGTTTCCTGGCCTTGTCGGGCGTGTGTCCCTGTCACACAGGTCCCAAGAAACACATAAACACAGCCATTCATAGACCAACAGATTTAATGTTAGATTGCAGTTTCCAGTGATGCAGAATACAGCTGCAATTGTGTTTCAAGGAGAAGCCGGTGGGGATGGCTGTCCCTGCAGTGTGGTGCCACTCCTAGGCCCCTCTGCAGCCTCAGTAGACACTTCCATAGTGGTGAGGCCCTGGCTCCACCCCTGGTTACCCTGCACCGTCCAGGCCATTACAGTTCAGTGTGTAAGACTTTTCCGTTTTCATCAAAAGCTGCTCTGCCCAGTGCTCTATAGAATAGTCTGCTTGTCAGCTTTGTGGCCTGTCCTTTATCTTAAGATTTGTCCAGTCACTCATGAAAGTAGCTCCCCAAGCAACAGAAATACTAGCTTGACTGGCACGGTGGTATGTTAAAAGGCACAGGGGCATTGTGGCTTCACATTTTTGCTGGATCCCAAGAGGTGCTCATGATGTTAGAAAGGCATATGGCAGAGATACCAAAATTGCTTTTTCAGAATAATCATCTTGGGATGATTTGGCCAGGGTTTCCTAATTTATTACTATCTGGCTCTTCGCCATTGGCCTTCAGAGGCTTGATTTTTACAGGCATGTAATTAAGAGATTAGCAGTGACTTGTCTAATAAGTGCTGCCACAGGTAGTTGAAGTCTGTCAGCACAGACGACATTTATCCCTCTAATGTTTTCCCACGGCAATACAAAAAGGTATTTTCAAGTATTTGGCCATAGGTTTTCACATCTATCATAAGGTTAGCATTCTATAAGGAAAAAATCCTGACTCCGGTGTTAAATTGTAAATAAATTCCAAATTCCAAATGTCATAAAGGACACTCAAGGAGCTGTTTGTTGCCGAGGATTGGTAAAGACAGGATGGTTTTTGAAACTTGGAATTTCCCCATTGGCTTTTCTGTCATTTCCTTGTATCCAGCAAGGGAATCTTGTGCTCGCTAATCCCTGGCAGTGCGCTGTGCTTCAGTCTTTCTGTCTTTCCTGAGGGACAAATTCTGTTCTTGATCCAGTAATCAATTTGGCAACTTTAATCTTGAGGTCCTTCAATTTAAAGGAAGGTTAATAAAGAATCTGTTCTGCTTGCTAAAAAGCTAAGATCAAATTTATAATCAAGTATTTTATAATGCTTCTACACCGTGCGGAAGAGTGCTGTTTGTTCGTGTGGTACGCATTGTAAACACACCTGAAATGCCACAGAGCAAGGCCACCAAAACCGGGCTCTCGGGGTTAAGTTACTGCTGCTGTAATGTCATCTTCAGGAAGATCTGCCAGTTCGGGGCTTTTTAGTTTTTAAATAATAACCAGACTGAAATTCTGTGACTAAAGAAAAACTTCACATTAACCATAATTTATAAAATTTTAACTATAACCACTAGCTAACCTAAAACCTTAGTGCATAAAGAACTGAACCACAAAGGGGTTTTGTGCCGGCATTCTGCCTTCTGGTTTCCACCGCAGAGCACAGATCATCCGTAGAACATGTCCAGTTCAAAGGCGTGGTCATCATCACCACGCATTAGACTCCACTCCGGCACTTGGGAATGATGGGCCCAGTCAGGTCTGCAAGCCTCCTCTTCCTCACTGGAAAGGAATGGAGATGAGATGTAAGACAGTTGTCTCTGTGCGCCAGGAGCCACCTCTGTGGCTCAAAGTATTGTGAAGCCTCTTGCTAACTTTTTGGTTAGCAGAGTCTGAAGTCAGTTGTTTCTAAAGGACAGTATGTGTGGGCTGTCTGATGGCCCTCCGGTTTGTCAGGGTTCACTGATGAGGGTCTGTAGTACCATAGATTCATTCATAAATTACTTCTATGTCGCTGACCTTACAGGCATAAAACCCCTTTATCCAGCTCCACTGTTTGTCCTTTGCACACAGGGCCCTGCAGCTGAAGAGCCTTACTCCACTAGGATAAACGTTTAGTTGATCTTCTTAATGAGACTAGGGTCTTAACCTGCTGGAAGCTTCCCTCAGCTCCTTCTCAGAGCTCCTGGACTCCTTCCTGCCTCAACAGCAGTTTCTATCCTAAGATGCCCCTGCATTATCTGTCCCCTTATGGTTACCCTGACATCTTCTCAGGGGCAAGACATCATAAGCTCACACACTGATCACATAACAAAGTAGTTAAGTGCCAGAAAGAAGAAAGGACTAGCCAGGAGGTCGCAGGCTGGAGGCATTAGCTTACAGGATGACTGGGGACAGGGAAGAGGGGTTCCCTTTGTTGCAACAAGGGAGAGTGTTTTGAAATGAATTAAGTGTCTGCAGATGAAGACCAAGCAGCAAGCTAGATGGGCCACAAGAGAAAAAAGTCTGTAGAGCTGGAGAGTGGCAGTCAGGGGGCTGCTGGTGTGGCAGAGACAGGAAGTAGAGGGAAAAAGTCTGTTTATACTTGGATGTCTTCCATTTCCCAAGCTCAGCTGAGACCTGTGGTCATCAGGTCAATGCATAGGGGCTGCAACAAGAATTGAATCAGCTTGTGCAAACGTTGAGCATATAAAGCAGAACCACCCAGAAGATGTACTCAGGTTGTGGCTGGGAGCTGGGGGAGGGGTGTGGGACTTGCAGGGCGCCCAGTATGGGGCTAGAGTTCAGCTGGTGCCTGAGCTCCTGCACACCCCTTTGCCCCCATCAGAATAATAAATGCAAACCAATGGGCACTTTGGTGAGAAGACTCTGGCCAGATTCCTGGAACAATCAGAATGTCCAACAGCTTGTGGGTAGATGTGAAGAAACAAAAACCTAAAGAGCGAAAGAAGTGACCAGAGGGTTTATGTGAACCAGACTTTTAGGCGTGTCCGTGTTACCCGTGCAAGCATGCCCAGCAGGGCAGCCCTCATGACACCTCTTTTACACTCAACACCTCATTGCAGCCCCTCCAGCAATTCTTGAATGCCCATGTTGCTACCATTCCCATGTTATGGATGAGGAAAGAAGGGTGGAGAGAGGGGTACACTTCTTGCTCAAAGCTATACTGCTGGTACCAGAGACAGCCCAAGCTTGTGCCTCAGTCCAGCGCCTCCCAGTATACTCCGGGCCCTCTGTGTAGGTTTTGCATATCCACAGCTCATCTGGTTCTCACACGGAGGATTCGCTCCTTTCCCCTGGAGAAGAGCCAGGGTCCTGAGAGCTGGCAGCAGTCAGGACTGGAACCTGGTCCCCTGCCTGAGGCTCAGGGTACTGAAAGGGATCCCATGTTTCTTCCCCCACTACATGCCCTCGCTGCACCCACTGGGCTGGCCTGTGCTGGGTTCCCCAGCACTGATGTCACAGGGACTGGATGAGGAGAGGGGAAGGTACCCACTTACTCAGGTAGTCTTTCCCCCATTTTAATGATGAAGAAAATTGAGGCCAAAAGAGGGAAATAGGTGTTCCAAGTCACCAGAATAAGTGACAGAACTGGGAGTAGAAGCCAAGTCTCCCAGTATGCTTTTTACTCCCAGGAAAGCAAATTCCTCTGTGCTGCTTATCCTTGCAACAGCCAGAGGCTCGTTGACTGTCAGAGCCTGAAGCAGTCTTGAGTCCTCCAGCCCAGCCTCCAAAGAGGCTTGCGCTCCCTCCACCACTTCCTGCCAGGCTTGGACACTCCCATCATGTCTTTGGGAAGCATTTCACACTCATTCATTTATGTAACGGCACTTACTAAGTGCTATTAGGTACCAAGCACAAGAATCAGAAATAGACATTGCTTAACAGGGGACCAAGATAACCAACAATAAGTTTGATAAAATATTACAGGTACCCTGGGCAGGTCTCTATCAGGCATGAGGCATAATGCACGAAGTGGTCAGACCTTCTGAGGGTGGGCAGGTAACATTCTGCTGAATCTTACACCATAAAGGGGCAGATGGTGGGAAGGGAGTGGGAGAATTAGGAGTAATGGCCTTCTGCAGGAATGCTTCTGCCTGGGTCACTCAGAGGCACTCCAGCTACCTGGACTGGTTGCTACTAATATGGCAAGAGGATGGCTCATCGAGGGTGTCAGAGATGTGTCTGGCAGGGCTGATATGTGTCTGGCAGGGCTGGGGCTGGGGCTGGGGCTGGGGCTGGGGCTGGCGAGGAGGCGGGTGGCTGGCTGGGCAGGAGCAGTGTGAGAGAGAGGCCCAGAGTTCTGGTCTGAATGGCTGTGAGGAGAGTAGTGCCCTTTCCCAAGATGGTTTTGGGGGAAGATGATGAAATTGATTTGGGGTGTGCTATGCCTGGGGTGCTTGTTAGAAAGGTCTTCCTTGAGAATACAATAAAAGAGTGACTTTTCTAGGAAGAGATGCTTTCTGCTTTTAAACATGTCCACCTGCTCACCATCACCACACAAACATACACATACACAACTCTTAACTTGGAAGCTGTAATTCGGGTTTCATGAAGTGGAGAGAACTTCAGTGGCAGATTTACAGGACCTGACAGCCAGGCTTAGCCTAGGTCTGAGCTATAAATAGTGTGGAGATAGGAGTCATCTGAGATCACCATGGGAAAACATAGATGGGGATCCATGGCTCCTCCCAGATACCACCATGCCTGGGTCCCTGCTCTCTCCCACAGAATATTCTGGTCAGAGGTCAGTGCACAGGGTGGGAAGGATCAAAGACATACCAGTTAAGATGGGCCCAGGCAGGCTGCCTGTCTGGCTGCCCCATGGCCTTGGGGACTGAATATCCCCCAAGGATGAGCCCACCTGCCTCACAGGCAGGCAAAGCCCAAGCACCCAGAGGCCCAGCCGCGGGCCAGCAGCCAGGACAGGCGATCGGAGTGAGAAGGGAACGAGAGGGGCTCAGACGCTGCTAACAACCATGGTGGCTGGGCAGGGCCCATGGGAGGATTTTATGATAAAAATATTCAGCTGGAAAACACAGAAGCCATGCTGTTCCATCTGAGCATCAAGAGCAAGATGAAATGCCTGTGCTGGAAAGAAAGGATTTCGCTTTTACAGGAGGAAGCTGATGCACTCAGAATCAGAAGCGTCTCTTTTATAAAAATTAGCAGATGGCCACAAATTCGCTTTTAAAGCTAAAAATCCCACATCACCAACTAGCATTCTGCATGTTGTGTGTAATCACTGAACTGATTCTGCTCTAATTCCTCCTCTGGGAACCCAAAGGAGACCTCTACACAGTTCCTGGGGTACCCCAGAGGCCCACTCCTGCCCAGGAAACTAGGCAACGGCCACCGTCCCACTTCCCACCTGCTTTGTCATCAAACTCCTCAGGCTGGCATTAAAGGCCTTCTGCTCAAGCCTCCCACATCTACCGAGTCCCCTTCCTGTGAACACCTCACATACCTGTCGATCATCCTGCCTTTGCCTGTGCTGTTCCCTCCGCTTGAAATGCCCTGCCTCCTTTCTCTGAGGGTTCCTTCTAGGTCTAACTCCCCATAATAGTTCCTCAGTCCTTTTAGATCTGTCTCTCTTGTCCTGCAACACTGGGGCCAACCACCTTGTCTTTAGTGCCCACATCAGGAATGCTTCCTGACCTCCCCACAACCTCTCTTCCTTTCAAGGCTGGCGAAGGCCCACCCCAACCAGGATGCTTTGTTTTACTGGCCTCATTTTATTTGGGAATAGTGTTCAGGCATTCTTGAATTTGTAGGCACATCTTTGAGTCTCTTCTCTAAAAAATATCCGGGCTCTTGAGCCCAGGAACTAGCCTTTCTGTTACCCCGTATGTCACCGAGCACAATCCTGGGCACACACACGATGCTCCGAAAGGGCTTGCTGTAAGTTACTACTCGTGTGACTTGACCGAGCCACTGCAGAAGGGCAGTCCCTCCCAGGCTGCACTTTTTCCATAGGGAAGTGGGGATGGGCCTGACGTCATTCTCGCTCGGGCACTCTAGGGTCCTGCCATAACCTCAGAAGATCCCTTGTGTTAGGAGTTGAGCCTGGATTTTGGGTTTACAGACTCTCTGGATTGAGAGAGTCCTCCAGGGCATTTCATTTAACCTCCAGCTGATGTTGGTGTCTCCTCCCCCTCTCCCCCATGGCACTTCTGGTCTCTAGTCATCTGGAGCCTTCTGTTCCCAGAAAAAAAGACCTTCAGACCATCTTGCTAATGAAAGACCGAAGCTGGATTAGCCCTGAGAGAAGCACTGAGGGCCACCCAGGAGGCTCAGTCTCAGCGGGGAGGACAGTGTGAGGCTATTGCATAGCGCAATACAACCAAAGGCTTTGGTTCTCAACCTTCCTGATGCTGCGAGCCTTGAATACAGGTCCTCATGTTGCGGTGACCCCCAACCATAAAATTATTTTTGTTGCTACTTCATAATTGTAATTTTGCTACTGTTATGTCTTAGGTGACCCCTGTGAAAGGGTTGTTCGATCCCCAAAGGGGTCGCGACCCACAGGTTGAGAACCGCTGCTAAGTGCTTATTCTGAAGCCTGATCACAACTGGGCCCTTGGAGTTTAGATTGATGGCCTCCCTCAACAGTTCGGGGTGGCTATCACCTCCGGGGCACCAAACTCATTGTGACTCTTAGTTATTAGTGTTAGTTCTTCTTTTATTTTAAAAGACGGCATGTCAGATAAACCAGGACACTGGGTGCATGTGTTTGTTTTATGGACCTTCCTAGACCTGCAGCCCTAGAGTAAGTAATGACTGAATAGCCTCTGGGCTGTGATATCCTTAAGAGCAAGGACCGTATCTTCAACACCCAATGCCCTACAGGACTTTGACAAATGTCTGTTGGACTGGCTAACTCAACCTACAGTGTGTGTGGCTCCGGGGCTGTCCAGGCAGAGGTTCTGTGAGTATCTGCCTGTGCGTACTCATCTCCACCCTCCCAGGCTTTGCCCTGCCTCAGTCATCACCACGTCCGCCAGCACTAGGCTCTCTGTATTCTACGAGTGTGAGAGACAAAACACCACCCGCCACAGATAAAGCAAGTTTGAATTTGATGAAAAACTCACTGAACACATTGTCCTTCAGAAAACATAAGTTATTTCATAATTCAATCCCAGAAAGCAGCTTTCTTTCTTTGTTTCTTTCAACTCTCATGCTTCCTTCTCGTCCATAATAAGAATAATGTAACTTGGTTTGTCTCTTCCTGCCGTGGGCCTTGCAAACTCACGGCTAAATATAATAAATTATGTTAACATATTCGACCTACTCCTTTTCTTGTTTTTTTTTATTTTGTCTAATTTTCCTATAGCCTCATCAGACACACTCCTTTTTGGAGACCATATCAAGTTCTTTTAGCAGTCAGCAGGAACACACATGATAAATAACTACACACAGAGCTTGAGAACAAGTGGCATCTGGAAAACTCGGTGATTGATCTCACTTTTCATTCAACTGACTTAGATACCTGTTGGGTGTATGCTCACAAGAAAAACTGTGACATTTTCTTTTTAGAAAAGACAACCTATGCCTTTAACTGAGATTCAATTAAGGTAACCTGTTTACTATGAAGTCAACAAGTTCAGCTTTTATCTTAAAAGAAAAGAGAAATCCCAGGCTTGGGGCTGCTTGGGGGCTTTGGGGTCCGGGACTAGAGCCAGACTGTGATCTGGACGGAATTGTTGCGTTCACAGGGTGTTTGGAGGAGGAGACCCAGGGGGAGCCTGTGTTCTTCCACGTCTCATTCCACTCAGCTCACTGCTGAGGGGGCCCTCTGGGCCCAGCCCTCAGCTGAGCTCTGCTGCAGGGAGGAGGGGACCCAGCCCTGGCTCCTCGAGACAGGCTGCTCACAGCCCAGGGAGAAGACGAGGTACAAACACAGAAAACAAATGTAACCAACATGAAAGTTGGAGTCAGGCTCACCAAGAAGACTCCCTGGAGAAGGTATCGGTGAAAATGTCCCTGCCTTCCCCCCAGGACAGGTGGAAAGATGACAGGTAGGTGGGCAGGCAGCACATTTCCACTCACCAAGGTCGTTGTTGTTCATCATGGCGTTGGACGCCCGCAGCCGGGGCCCCTGCTGGGTGAAGTGGTAGCCGAATTTCAGAAGCGTTGTGTTTTTTTCCAACATGCTCACGATCTCCATTTCCACTTTGTTGCCCAGGGGCTGGCTCTTTGGTCAAGAAAGAACAAGAGTTACCACTCATTCCATTTGGGTGGGACCTGAACCCTTTTCTACCCAGCGGACACCCTGAATGCGGGGCTGGGATTTCACCACCCACTCCAAGAGCAAGAAGTACAAGCCTGGAGAACGTGAAAGGTCACACAGCCAGGAGAAAATAAGCTGGGATTCAAACCTAGGGCCACTGGACACCAAGGACAGATCTTTCCACTGGCCCACAGTAGCCGTCCTAGAAGGTCTGAGCAGGAAGGACCTTCAAAGCATCTAGTCCCAAGGAAATAAAAAAAATCCTGCCGCCCAGGCTATTCCCCATGCTAATTAATTCAGAGTAACTGGGAGTGAGGCTCAGGTGTCTGTGGCTGTTAAAACTCCCCAGGTGATTCCAATATACAGCCAGGTTTGCTAATCAGTCATTTAGACTAATCTTCAATTTACAAATGAAGACACTGAGGCCTAGAGAGGGAAAAGGATTTGCCCAAAGTCACACAGAGGCTTGGGAATGCCAGAGTCAGCTTCCTACAGCCTCTTATGTCCCTAGCCCCAAATCTACAGCGATCACCTGACAAAGATTTTAAAAAAAGGGAAAACCTGGCCATACACAGGGCCGCAAGGATATGAGGATGTTCATCAGTCTTGTTTATAATAGCGAGGAAAGAAAGGGAACAGCTTGAACATCTATCAAGGGGAGTTGCTCAAATAACAACAGTCAGCTTCACAGCAGCTGTAAAGTGATGGCGTGAATCTATGGTCACTGGCCCACAAAGATGACTGAAACAGTGCCAAGTAGAGAAAAAAGCCTAGTTACACAATCATATTTAAGTCAAAGTGCCTTTACTTTTCATACAGGTATATATACATTGACAAGGCCTGGGTGTTTATCGGTGATAGTGGGATTTGGGCAGTTTTGTTTTCTTCTTTATACCTTATTGTATTTGAGTTTTCTGTTACCATGTACAGGGGTGGGCAAAATAAGGTTTCTAGTTGTAATACAAATAAACAATACAATAATTAAGAAATAATAAAACAAGGGTAACTTTCGTGTACTCACAACTGTAAACCTAGTTTTGCCCACCCCTGTATAATAAGATAAAAAACAAATGTAATCTTAAAGAGGTTTGAAAAGACATAGAAAGCAACAACATACTTAATGGTTAAAGAGTTGTCCCCTCAGAGGAGGGATAAGATAAGGATGTTTATTTTCACTAACATTGTCTGGGAAGTCCTGGCCAAATCAATTAAGCAAGAAAAAGAAATAAAAGGCACCCATACTGGAAATGAGGAAGCAAAATGATTTGCATTTGCAGATGACTCAATATTGTACATAAAAAATTCTAAGGAATCCACAAAATACTACTGGAGCCAATGCACGAGTTCAGTAAGATTGCAGGGCATAAAGATCAATATCCAAAAGTCAGCTTATTTCTGGATACTAGTAATAAACACAACAAAAATGAAATTAAGAAACCTATTCCATTTATAATAACATAGAAAATACTTAGAAATACATTTAATAAAAGGAGTAAAGGTGGGGCTCAGTGGTTGAGCATCTACCCATGCACCAAGAGGTCGCCAGTTTGATTCCCAGTCAGGGCACATGCCCAGGTTGTGGGCCGAGTCCCCAGTGGGGGGCATGCAGTATATATTCTCTCTCATCGATGTTTCTATCTCTCCCTCTCCCTTTCTCTTCTCTAAAAGCAAAAAATAAAGGCTTGTACACTGAAAATTGCAAATGGCATAGTACATTAGACAAGACCTAAACAAATGTAAAAACATTCCATACTCATGGATTAGAAGATTTAATATTGCTAAAATGGCAATATTCCCAAATTGATCTAAAGAAGAAGCAAACAGAAACACACAACGCCCCTCCAATGGCCTCCCTCTGCTGGTAACTGCTACTATTTATTGAGAGCTTACTTTGTGTCCAGTGCCTTGTGCTCAACCTGGAGGATCTCAGTTCATTCCCTTTAATAACCCAACAGGATAAGCCCCACCTCCTCCTCAGTCTGGCACTCAAGCCGCACGCTTTAGTCCTTGTCTTCCTTTCCTCTCTCAGGCCCAAGTCAGCCTGTTTACCCCGGGGGTCTGGTACACGGGACCTGGTGCCGGCAGAGGTCTGCTTCTAAACATGTGCCCTCCTGCCTCCACATGGAATGCCCTGACCTCTTATGCCCGGCTGGTGTATCCCTAGTGCTTTAAGATCCATCGCCAAGGCCCCCTCTCCAACCAGGCCTTTCCTGATCCTGATCCCTGGAGTGACCTTCCCCCGCTCCACACGCAAGTGGCACACTGCATGTCCCTCTCTCCCCCCGCCCATCCATCTCTTTATTTGGGTCACCTGCCTCCATATCTGTCTCTTCAACGAGCCCGGGTTGCTCAGTACAGTAGCCATTAGCCACATGTGACTCTTTAAGTTGAGGTGTAATTGACATACAACATATATTAGTTTTAGGTGTATAACATAATGATTTGATAACTGACTGCCACAATAAGCCTAGCTGACATCTGTTATCATACACAATTATAAAAAGTTTTTCTCTTGTGATAAGGACTTTTAAGATTTACTCTTAAAAACTTTTGAATATGCAATCTAGTATTATTAACTATAGTTAACACATAGCCCTGCTGTACATTACTTCCCCGTGGCTTTTATAGTTTTTACTGTTTGATCCCCTTCACCCATTTCACCCACCCCAAACCCCCTACACCTCCAGCAACTAGCAATCTGTTCTCTGAATCTATGAGCTTGTTGTTGTTTTTTAAAGCTTCACCTGAGGATATTTTTTCAAATATCTTCAGATAGAGTGGGAGGGGGAGAAAGACAAGAGAAACACTGATGTGAGAGAGACGACCCCACCTCCCCACCCAACAACCTCGACCAGGGCCGGGTAAGAACCGCAACCGAGGTACGTGCCCTTGGCTGGAATGGAACCTGCGACTCTTTGGTCCGCGGGCCGACGCTCTAATTGCTGAGCCAAACCCGCCAGGGCAGTTTTTTGTTTCGTTTTGTTTTTAGGTTCCAGAAATAAGTGAGGTCGTATGGTATTTGTCTTCCTCTGTCCGTCTTATTTTACTTAGCATGAGGCCCTCAAGGTCCATCCATGTTGTTGCAAATGGCAAGATTTCCTTCTTTTTAATGACTGAATAATATTCCATTGTGTGTATACATACACCACAGCTTTTTCACCCATTCATCCACTGATGGATACCTAGGTCGCTCATGTGCTTGGATTATGAATGATGCTGCAGTGAATGTGAGCACACACACTGCGTCTTCCAAATGGTGTTTTTGTTCTCTCAGAGGGGTCATGTGGCAGTTTTCCATTTTTTGAGGAAATTCCATACTGTTTTCCATAGTGGCTGCATCAATTTACATTCCTACCTACAGTACACAAGGGTTCCTTTTTCTCCATATTCCTCACCAACACGTGATTTCTTGTCTTTTTGATGATGGCCATTCTACCAGGTGTGAGGCGATAGCTCACTGTGTTGTTTTTTTGTTTTTGTTTTTTTTATCCTCACCTGAAGACATTTTTCCATTTTTTGTTCAGATAGAGTGGGAGGGAGAGAGAGGAAGAGAGAGTGAGAAACACCGATGTGAGAGAGAGACATCGAGTGGCTGCTTCCCACACGACCCAACCAGGGCCAGGGACAAACTGCAACCGAGGCACGTGCCCTTAGCGGGAACCAAACCCAGGTCTCTCTGGACCGCAGGCCGATGCTCTAACTGCTGAGCCAAACCGGCCAGGGCTTATTGTGGTTTTGATTTGCATTTCCCTGATGATTAGTGATGCTGACACCTTTTCAGGTACCTGTTAGCCATCTGTATGTCTTCTTTGAAAAATGTCTATTCAGATATTCTGCCCATTTTTCAATTGGACTGGTTTTTAAACTTTAAATTTAAATAATTAAAATTAAATAAAATTTAAAATTCAGTTCCTCAGCAGCACCAGCCACATAGCAAGTGTGTGCTAACCACTGGCCACCGTGTTGGTCAATGCAGCCATAGAACATTTCCGTCATCACAGGAAGTTCTTTAGGATGTGCTATCCTAGACTGTGAGCCCTTGGATGGCACACAGTCCCCAGGACCTGTAGGAGTTCAGGGAGTTGAACTGAATGCAGGAAACAGGAACAGGCTCTGTGCACAGGAGGGCTGAAAAGATACATTGGCCCAGCATCCAAAGGGACAAGTATGGAGCCGCAGTTGGAATCTTGACAGAGAAATCCTCCCAGGTCACTTTGAGTTCACCAGAGCTTGTCTGGGTTCAGAGGGGCTGGGGACGCTGACTAGGGCAGGCAGAGGGACACTGGTGAAATTCCACCAGCCCATCTGGCAAGGCTCCTAAAAGTGCTGGGAAGAGCCCCGGCTATCCTCAGAGGACTCAGAGCAGCCTGCACTCGGGCTGGTTTGGCCTGGCAGACGGCGCAGAGACCATCTGAGGTCCCAAGAAGGAACTGGCAGGTCCCAGCCCGCCCTGCTTAGTTGGCAGGCAGCTGGCCTCTCCTTGAGGTCACTTGCTGGGAGAGCGTGGCTCGAACTCAGGATGGGCTAGTGAGAGAGAGCGCAGGTCCTCCCCGACCAGAGGGTCAGCTCCACATCGCTCAGTCCAGAGTCCAGAGCACCCCGATGCAAACTGCCCCATCCGGCCTTCCTACCTCTGGGGAGGTGCGCCGGGCAGGAACTAGCACCTCCATCTTAGAGGGAGTAAACTGAGCCCATGTAGAGATGGAAGCTGGACTGGGCTCCCTTTGCTTAATGACAGAGCCCAGGCTTGGCCTTGGCCTGGGGCTGGAAGGACTTTGGAGGATCCTGTAGGCCCACATTCTCCAACTAGCATCCCCTATCCCTGAGACACAGGATTCGTTTAGATAATTTGGCCAGTCTTCCCGGCTAGTTCGTCTTGGACCAAGCCCACGATTTTTGCATTAAGGAGTAAACAGAAGATGTACACGCACCTTAACAACTTTGTGCTTGCTTCATTCTCGGGCTGTCCCTTCCTCTGCAGGGACCCTGAGATCAGAAGGCCACGATCATCTCACAAATGACAGAAGGGGCCATGGGGACAAGGTTAGGACTAAAACTCTGGTCTCACTTATTTTTCACATACTTTTTAGCGATTACTGCATGCCACGTAATGTCATAAGCACCTCACATATGCTAACTCCCTTTCTTCTTACAATGAACCTATGGAATACGTACTACTGCTGCACCTCTCATCTCACAGGTGAGGGACATGAAGAACAGGTAGCCCCGAATCACAGAGCTAGGCAGTGCAGACCAGGATTTGAACACAGGCAGTTTGCTCCAGAGTCTGTGCTAGTTCTCACCTGACTCAGGGCTAAGAGCTCAGAAGGCAGAAGTAGGGCTGATGAGATGAGGCAGGTAGAGTTGGGCTACGTGTGCAGGATTACGATGTAACCATCAGCAGTGCCTGCACACGGGAGGAACTGACTGTGGGGTAGTAGACTGCCCGTCCTTGGAGGTGTGCAAATAAAGGGCAGACTGTGTGTGGTAAGGGTGTCCTAGATGTCATCACGAATTAAGAAAACTTGGGCTCTGTGACCTTTAAGGCTCTGGGGCCTGCATTCTGTGAATCTTGAATAACTTTCTTAGATGGTGTAAAAAAAAAAAATCAGGAGCCGACCTCAACAGTGGGTGAAAGGCAATTAGAAGCCCCCGGAGCGAGACCACGGGCCAGTCATGCCAGGACTGGCAACATCCGTTCTGGCAGCAGAGCCAGGGAGATGGGGGGTTGGGGAAGAACTCTTGCCTCCCTTCAGATTTGCTTAAGAATTAAATAAATCACTTGTGAACTAATATAATCTCATTATTAAAAACTCAAATGCTACTAAAGCAGAATGAGCAAAATGAAAGTCTCCCTTCACCACTTACCCCCAATTCCCCTCCCCTGCCTTCCACAGAGGTAACCACCGTGGCCAATGGGCTGTGTTCCTATGATCTTATCCATGCATGAAGTATATAACAGAAATATACAGTTTTTATTTTCTTTCTTTAAATGGATTCATGATATACATATTTTTCTGCCACCTGCCTTTTCCATTTAATATTTTCTGGAGATCTTTCCAAGTCAGGACATAGGAAACTAACTCACTCCTTTGAACTGCTTCATGGGATGGCCCGTATAGATGGATATTGACTTTGCTTCCATGTTTCCTTGTCATAAACAATGAGGCAGTGAGCTTTCCGGGGAGGGGGTAGTACTCTTTAGGCTGGACATGGAGATGTGGAACTGCTCTGTTAAAAGATGGGTTATTTAGAATTAAAACTGTGGATGACTCCCAACACATGCAAATGCTGACACGCCCTTAATGATGTGCGATGGCTCTCGTGTCTCGCAACTTCACTAAAACCAAGTATTATCGACCTGATGAGACGATGATCAGATTCGCTCTTTAACAAAACAACCAACCAACGACTCAGGTAGAATTGAGCTGTGACCTGGAGCTGGTGGCTCTGGGCAGAGGCACCCTGGGCATAAAGAAGCTCACTTTGCACATCTGATGGGGCCAATCACGGCCTCTTCTTGGTGATCCCAAAGACATGGATGACTGGGAATACTCGACAATACTGCAGAAAGGAGCCCTGGGAATTGTCTAGTCCAGCTCCAGAGTCCCAAACCCTGGTTAATATTGAAATTCCCTCCATATCACAGCTGCCGAATTGTTCCGCTCCGCTCACACACCCCTGGTGATAGGAGCGCATCACCCTCTGCGGCACCTGCTCCATCCTTGGGCAGCTCTGCTGGTGAGAAAGGTCTTTCTGGTCAAACGATAGCAACAGAGAATAATATAGATAATTCTCGCTTTGGTGATTTAAAAACACGTCCGCAAATTCTTTGATACTTCTCCTTCAAAAGGCGGAGCCTAATTCTGCTCTCCTGCCGCTGTGCTTTGTGATTCACTTCTGACAGGCAGACAATGGCAGAAGCGACTGTCTGACTTCCAAGGCTGGATCATAAAAGGCGTTTTCGACTTTCTGATTTCTCAGCCTTGGGTCACTCGCTCTGGGGGAAGTTAGCCTCCATAGAGTGAGGGCACTGGAACAGCCCCATGGAGAGGCCCGCCTGGCAAGGAGCTGAGGCCTCCTGCTAACAGCCACGAGGGAGTGGTCAGGCCTTCAGACTGCACCTGACTGCAAGCTCATCGGAGATCCTGGGCCAGAACCGTGCGGCCAAACTGCCTCTGGATCTCTGAGCCTTAGAAACTGTGAGCGAAAACATGTTGATTGTTGTTTGAAGCTGCTAAATTTTGGAGGATAATTGTTACACAGCTATAGATACTTGATATACTCACGTGTAATGTTGAACAACAACAACAAAAAGCCACACAGACATAAGAGAGCCCATGTACGTGATTCCATTTATCTAAAGTTTAAGAATGGGCACATTTTTAAATGGTGATAGAAACAGGATACGACTGTATTTGGAGGGTACTGATTGGGAGAGGGCGTGCAGGAGTCTGCTGGGTGCTGGAAACACTCTATGTCTTGGTGGGGATCACACAGGTTTATATACATGTATAAATCCACTGAAGTCTCTTAAGACATATTTGCTTTACTATACGTAAGTTACATAATTCCCTAAAAAAGTAAGCATAAGTACGAACGAAAGGGAGGGAATAGGGAAGAAAGAGAGGAAGTAAAAAGTTGTTCCTTGCAGGAGCCAGAGTCTGTCTCTCAGAGATCAGTCCTCCCACCCCACCTGTCCACCAGCACTGGGTCTAACAAGCAATAGAAATATCACCCCTTTTATTGAGAGAATATCGCATGCCAGGTACTGATTAAGGGATCAATACATGAAATCCTCTCACTACCCTGTTAGGTTGAGTATCAGTATTATTCCCACTTTATAGATGAGGAAACTGAGGCACAGATACATTAAGTGACTTTCCCCAGTTACGCAGCAAGAACAGAGCTGGGGCTTAGCTGGGGTTTGATCCTTTGTCTGACTTCCCGTGTCAGAAATCTGAGACAGGTCATCCTGGGGCCGGCCTGTGTCTGGTCTGGAAAGCTGGTTTTTCCGAAGAGTGCAGGAGGAGCCTCTTCATGGAGCGAGATGGTTGTCACAAATCTTTATTCCGATTCATTCCAATCTGCACCGGAAGGGGGTCTTCTCTTTGTCATATTGTTTTCCCTCTCGTTTCCACTGATTTTATCTCATTTTCCTCTGAGAAGTGAGGTCAGTGGAAGAACACAACTGGCACGTAGTGGAAGAAACAGTAACGCAGGCCAGCCCTCTCACTGAGGTCGATGGTTCCAGGCTGAATGACTTCGATTCACAATGAAAACAGACGCAGACATGAGGCCCAGACCAGGAACTGCTGCTTCGGAGGTAAATGTACAAGGCACAAAACAGAGAACACGACTGGGCGAAAAGTCTTGCTCTTTTGGTTCTCAAGAGTGTTTTGCTTACGTCTTGCAAAACCCAAAGTATATTCAGCCTCATTTAAAACAGTCAGCCAGCTGACACAGTGTGTCATCTAATATTAAGGGGGTGTCGCCCTGTGTGAAACCCTTCAGGGTCCTATTTCAACGTGGCTTTTGTTTTCTTTCTAAACTTATTTTCATCAGAAAAAAACAATCCAATCTGGATAAACAAGAAACCACAATCCACTTTCTTTAGCTTTTTTCAAAATATGAAGCACATCCTCACTGTCAGACTTTGGAATGAAACGCGACAAATCCAGCTAAAATGCCAGGCTTCGCACATGTCTTCATGTGGGCAGGGGCCGTGTTTTCAGGCCCTGCTGTCTGTTCAGAGGGGCAGGGAGAGCGTCCTGTGCCCTCAGGGTCCCAGGGAACGGCCTGCTGGAGGGAGCTCTGTTGGGAGTGAGGAGGGTCAAGTGAGAGGCCCAGAGAACCGCCGTCTGGGTGTGACCTGCCTGGGATGGACCGGGCCTGCAGAAACTCTCTCCGTAGGGTCTGTGCCCTGGGGGCTGTCCATGCATATGTGCAGCCTGTTTGAAAGTCAGGGCATCTCAGCTCCAGCCCAGCTCTGAATCTTACTAGAGCTAGGACTTCGGGCAAGTCTCGTCCCTTCTCGGACCCTCAGTTTCCCCACCTGCAAAAGGAGGGCTGGATTAGCCGCTTCCTCGGTGCCCTCAGCTCTAGGCCAGGGGCCCTCTGCCCCCTCCCACCCTCCCTGCAGGCTCTGGGCAGCTTCAGGCAGCAACAGAGCATGTTTGGAGATCAAGAAAGACTGGCTGAGTAAACAAAGAGCCTCAGAGTCCTGGGTCCTGAATTTGTGTCCTGAGCCAGCCTGGGAGGCTCCGTGTCAAGGGGTAGAACGCCCGAAGTCCCTTTCTTTGGCCATATAAGGAGGAAGGAGAACACAGACTCACTGACACAGGTTATGGGCACAAGGGCTGAGGAGAAGGCTGCAGGCTCTGAAGGCTTCGGGGACTAACCAAGAATGAGGAATAAATCAAATGCCACTCACCACCTCCTTTTGGTCACACTCCCCAGAAGTCTAGGGGCTGGGGCACCCGATGAGAGGCAGTCACCATGCCCAGACCTCCTAGGACACACTGCGAGAGGCATGGTGGCCTTCCCCAGAGCCTGGGTGGCGGAGCATCCTCCCCAAGACCAGCCTCCTCCCCGCCCGCCTCCCCCCTGCCAGACCGCGTTCAGTCTCCAGGCTCCGGGCATAGGGAGCACTCCCCACGGGCCTCCTCATCTAGCACGTTAACACCTGCTCTGGTCTCCCAGGCCCTGGCGCCCGCTCCCTGCTCCCAACCCGCTCCGATCCAGCAGGGAGCCATGTTCCCAGAACACACCTTCGGTGCACAGGGCAGTCCGCAGCCCCCCTTCCCTCAGCCCCCATTCAGAGCCCCTCGGACTCCCAACTCCCTTTCTGGCCTTCCTCTGGGGTACCATCAATCATGTTTAGATGGGCTCCTTGGCTTTCCCTCTTCCTTCTCTTCCTTCATGTGGTTTCCTGCAATAGGGATGCCAGGGCCGGTACTTCACCCCCTGAGATACTCACACTCCACCCCCTCCCAGAAGCCCCCGGATGCCTGCTCCTGCCGGAGGCCGCTCGCTCCGTGGGCAGCAGGGCCGCTGTCTGTGGCTCGCTGGGCACCTCATCTGAGGTCATTTCTGCACGTGTGTATCTCCCTTGGCAGCGCGGAGTCCCTGAGGGCAGAGGTGGAGCCTCATTCGCGCAGTGCCCAGCACAGCTCCGGGGTGCAGCCGGCACTCACCCAACACTGAGATAAACCCAAAGGAGGCTCCGGGATGTGGGGGTAGGCGGTGAGAATGCTCCGGCCTTGCACCAAAGCGGAGGGACAGCTGAGAAAAGCCAAGCGAGGTCCATGTGAAACGACAGCAGGGTTCAAGAGCCCAGACAGGCACAGAGCATGGATTCTGAAGTCACGGACCTGGGTTTGGATCTTGCTTCTGCCACTTACGAACTGTATGACCTTGGGCAGGTCACATTGCTGGCATGGGCCTCAGTTTCCTCTACAATTCCAGGATGAATTGTAACACTCCATCATAGTCTGTGTGAGCACTACATGACATCATGGATTCACGGTACCTGCTCAGGAAGTTAATTCAGAATAATGTGTCAACTGCCTAGATCACCTCTGGAGTAACTACAGAAGTTAACAACCACGCAGTTTAATCTGCCATCTCCTCAGGAGTGGAAATTCTTATTATCCCCCTTTACGTGGGAGGTACTGAGGCCCAGGGAGGTGATCATTCCTGCACTAGGGAGTTCAGCCAGGGTGAGGGTGGGTGACGGTCAGCACTGGCTCCTTGTCTGGGCTTTGGGGGGATAGTAGTGAAAAGGCAGGCAGGCAGCTTGTTCCCTGACAACTGCCACCACGGTGACCTGAGGCCAGGGCTCTGGGCCATCTTTGGCCACATTCTGCCTGGGTGTCAGGTTTCAGCTGCCCCTGGGTAGACCCTGACTCGCTGCACAGCCAGGCTAGAATCACATGGCCAGCCGATTCCAGGGCCTGGCCCGCCTGCTGCCAAGCCTGCTGTATGCCTTTGTTCCATCTGCTGTGCCCCTCCTGCCAATAAAGCAGGGTCAGCAATGGCCCAAGGAGGGACATAAAAGGTGGGCAATAAAGTGCAAGGACCCCGGCATTTGAGAGATGCAAGGAGTCCAGCGCAGCAGATTCACACGACAGGGCCGCTGCAGGCTCCTGTGGCCTTTTTATATGAATTAGCATAAAGCACCCACTCTGGGGAACAAAGCCCCACACCGAGCTTTGGAAGGTAGAATGCGCATTGGACTCCGACCCCTGCCCCTCACTGTGCAGTGAACCACACACACAACCATCCAGGGCAGCCTGCTTACCAAGCACTGCTGCAGGCCGAGTTCTGAGCTCGGCCCTGAGATATCGGGGTGACTCAGACACAGCACCAGCTTCTGAGATTCTCACAGGGAAGCCAAGGTCCCGGGAGAGCACAGGGAGGGAGCGCCTAACTCACTCTGGTGGGTGAATTTCCATAGTGTCAATGTTCCCAGTAGGGGTGATTCCAGGGTTCCAACATGCCATTGCTGAAGGGGAGTTGGAAAGAGGTGCACAGACTGCTCTTGCAAGCTGGTTCAAGCTGGCTCTAAAATACCCCGGGATGCCTGGTCCGTGTGGCTCAGTGGTTGAGCGTCGACCCATTCACCCAGTGGTTGCTGGTTTGATTCCTGGTCAGGGCACATGCCCAGGTTATGGGCCTGATCCCCAGTGGGGGGCATGCAGGAGGCAGCCAATCGATGTTCCCTCCCATCGATGTCTCTCTGTCTCTCTCTCTCTTTCTCTCCTTATCCCTTCCTCTCTCTAAAGTCAATAAAGAAAAAATCAAATTAAATATAATTAAATACACCGGGAGAAGGAAAAGCTTCAGCTGGATCCAGAGGAAGAGGAGGAGTCCTCCAGGTAGGAGCAGGAGAGGACTCTCCAGTGGGGGAGAAAAGCAAGAGCAAAAACATGGTGGTATAAAAGTACGTAGGGAGCAAACTGGTAAGAGCTTTGAAGGGGTTATGACTGAAAAGGGACCACAGAACTCTTCTGGAAGCTGCTAATGTTTTAGTTCTTGACCTGGGCAGGGCTTACAAGCCTGATGTGATTCATTAAATGATACATTCAAGTTTTATGCCCTTTTCTGTATGTTTGTAATATTTTACAATCAAGTTAAATTTCTCATTCAGGGAGAACCTCTATTTATAATTGTTATATTCCCTTCCAATCTTTTTCCTATGCACACATTTATAGGACCATTCAGCAAAGAGTTTCATGGAGAGAAAAAAAGTTCCCTATCCACACACCATCAAGAAGAAAGCGTTTTAACATTGGAGACAATGTGGTGTAATGGAAGGAGTGTGGGTTTTGGAGCCAGAGTCCTGGATTCAAATCCTACTTCCTAAAGTGCAAACTTGGTGGCCCTGAGAAAGTTGCTTGTCTCAGCCTCTCTGAGTTGTTTTTCCTTCTGTAAACTGGGATAAATAATGCCCACATCCTGCAGCGAGGTTGGGAAAATCAGAGATGATGTGTATCGGGTGCATGGCACAGAGCCTAGCCCACAGTGCACCCTCAACACATGTAACATACAAGATAGCTTACATACAAGGTTTTGTTACTAGAATTATTTTAAAAGTCAGAACTGAAAGAGTCACCTTAAAAATAAATAACTGAATCATAGAAGTTATAAATAAACAATACCCCATAAGGATCGAACTAGAATTTGCCCAGAGGATATCCTCAATGGTATGGAGACTCAAAAACTCAGAGAGAGAGAGAGAGAGAGAGAGAGAGAGAGAGAGAGAGAGAGAGAGAGAGAGAGGGAGGAGAGAGAGAGAGAGAGAGAATGAATGAGAATGAGAATGAATAGGGGGTGATTGAATAAAATGAGATATTTAGCCTGGTGAGGACGATTCCCATGATTTATAAGATTTGTAACAACAGATATGTCCTGTGTGTGTAGCACAGAAAAGATTTAAGCCCAACAAACAGGACTTTAAGAGAGACAATTTCTATTGGATATAAGAAAGGATAGTCTTGCCCTGACCAGTTGGGCTCAGCTGTTAAAACATCAGCCTGTGGACCAGAGGGTCTTGGTTTTGATTCCCAGTCAGGGGCATGTACCTGGGTTGTAAGTTCGATTCCTGGCCTGAGGCAACTAATTGATGTGTCCCTCTCACATTGATGTTTCTCTTTCTATCCCTCTCTCTCTTCCACTCTATTGAAAGAAAAAAAAATCAATGGAAAAATATCCTTGGGTGAGGATTAACAACAACAACAAAAATAAAAAAGGAAGTAAGAAAGGATAGTCTCACTAATAACAGAAGGGTAAGGAGTGAACTCCCCATCACTAGGGGAACACACTAAAAGCTGCAAGAGCAGTTGATGGGGATGGAAGGTGAGCATGTGGAGGTCCCTTGAAGCCGGGACCTGGAGCTTTTACAATCAAGCAGCACCTCCTCCAGCCAGCAGCATGCAGGACACGTACAGAGTGGTGAGCATCACGTCGTGAAGAACCCGAGGAGGCCCTTGCTCATCTTACCTGGTTATCAATTTTCAGTTCCACCAGAGAAGTGTTGTGTGGAAGAGCTTCCACCAGGCGCAGGATCCCAGCTCCGGAAATGAAGTTGGATTCCACGTTCAGTGTCTTCAACACCTTGTTCTCCTTGAGCATCTCCGCTAGGGCCTTGAGCCGCAGGAGAAAAGCGGGGGTACCCGTGAGTCACCCTGAGCAAGACTTGAGCCCCTCTTGGCTAGAAACTAAACTACTGAGGGAACGTTGCTGGGAGCAAGAGTCCCTTGTACACTTCTGTTCGAGCTAGGGACCAGGCAAGAGGATCTCCACACTGCCTTCACCAAGCACAGCTCCGTGTCTCCCCTCCCCTCCAACCGGCCATGGCTCCCGAACCCCTCCTGGATTATTCCATGCTCCTCAGCCTGCATCCAAAGCCTCTACAGAATGCAGGTTCTACTCTCTCCTTCAGCCTCAACTCTCGCTGCTCCCTTATGGTGGGGCTACTCCTTCATGGTGGGGCTACTCCGTCCCCCATGCATGCCCAGTGCTCCCCCACTGCTTAGCTTCTGCTAGCCTGTCCCTGCTACATGGAGTACCTCTTCCTTTCTGCTTCCCTCACCCAAACCCTGCCTGTCCTTCAAGGCCATTCTGTGCCCCTTTCTCCGAGCCTTTGCTGACACCCCCAGCTAGCTGTGGTCTGTCTTCTTGAAGCTCATAGAATGTATCCATAACCTCCTTTATGGAGCTAGTATTTCCAGGTTAGACTGTTTTTATTTTGATGTTGTCTCTGCCAGCAGACTTTCTACTGTTGGTGGGCTGACAATCACCTGGTTCACCATGGTGCCCACAGTGCTCAACACAGAACAGGGCCTCCGTCACTTCACCGAGTGACTGGTGGAGTCCCAACCTCCCCCCATGTCCTCACTGGTCTCTTCTATTTCCCCGCTGGGATTCCAGAGTCGTTCTCCTGGTCTGAGCAGCATGGAGCAGAGAGGGAAGCCTGGGGAACCACCCCACTGGGCAAGTGACCAGGGCAAATGGGAGGAGAGGAGCTCAGGTAGCCCCCGGCACGTTCGGGAGGAATTTGGCGGGGTGCAGATGACAATCAGAGCCTTGAGGGAAATGAAGTAATTAGCGGTTGGTGGAAACAATGTGTCAGGGAGGAAAGGAGACACCAGCAGCTGATAGGCCCGGATGTACAATCTGTGAGCCCTGCTTGTCTGAAACGATGATCTGAGCCAGGAGCGCCCTTCCACGTCCCTGCTTGCTGAAACCTTCCACAAGGCTCAACTCCCAGGAAGCCTTCCTTATTGCAATCCTCACTCCTTCCTCAGCTCGCCCCGCTGTGCACCCCGGGACGCCGTGCCACTTGCTCTGTGACCCTGAGTAGGTTGGACCCTCCTGAGGGGAGGGGCCCAGTCTGTGTTCTCTCCGCAGCATCCCTCTTGCTCCCCAGGAGAAGCCTGCCTGAGCTTGATAATCAGAATATTGTTAAATGTTCAGAAGGCAAGTCCATCGGGCTGATCTAAGTGGACATGCTGGTGGCTGAGCAGGTCCTAGAGGCTGTTTGCTGGACTGGGGTGGAGAAACTGGGTGTAGGGGTGGGCAGAAGAGCCGGGGCAGGCAGCGGGGTACAAACAAAAAACATAAATAAGATTGGTCACCAGGACCTGCTGACAAAGATAATGATTTTAGCTATGGAGAAACTGAGGTCCAGTGTGGGGCAGGCCCTTGTCCAACAGGACATGCTAAATGCAGGTATCTAGCTGTAGGGTCCATGGGACTTGCATTTACATCTCAGATTCAGCCCTGGCCGGTTTGGCTCAGCGGTTAGAACGTCAGCCTGTGGACCAGAGAGTCCTGGGTTTGGTTCCCGCTATGGGCACGTACCTCAGTTGGGGTTGTGTGGGTGGCAACCAGTCAATGTGTCTCTCTCACATCGATGTTTCTCTCTCTCTCTTCCCCCTCTCTCCCTCCCGCTCTATCTGAAGATAAATGCAAAAATGTCCTCGGGTGAGGATAAAAAACATAAATCTCAGATTCACCTCCCATTTGCTCTGCAACTTTGGACAAAGCAAGTTTCCTGAGCTTCCTGCACCCCAGGTTCTTCATCTGCAGAGTGGGGAGACCTGCACTCCTGGGATCAGGGGTGGTGGTGAAGAGTAAGTAGGATGACGCACAGGTGGTGCCTGGGTAACAACCATTCTGTCCGCATCCTCTCCTGGCTCTCGCCCAGTGCGCTTCGCCTCACCACGCCCGGTTCTTCATCAGAGGGCTATGGCCAGCCCTGAGGCCACAAGCAGCCACCCTCCTATTTAAATGCCTCCCACCCTCACACAGCAGAACAGAAAGGTACATACAAAGGCCACGGGGTCATTGCTCCGTGTCCCCACGATGCTGAACTTCTTCACATACGAGTTGCTTTTCAGGGCTTCTGCGTACGCCTTGAGGGTGGGTATGGGAATATTCTGCAGAGAGAAAGGCAGTGACAAGCAGCCCTGCCAGGGGCACACTGGGCGAACAGATGGGAAGCAACTATCTCACACATGCAGCCTGATTTACAGCAAGTCTCTGACCAAAAAGCTAAATGGGCAAAGGATTAGGGCTTTGCTCCAAATGGCTGGGGTTTGGGGAGAACTTTCCGATAAACAGATTGAGAAAATCCTCCCTGAAAATTTCAGGCAGGATGCACAACTCCTGCTGTGTGCACACAGGGATGAGAGAAGGGAAATCAAGGCAGTGCGCAGAGAGGGGTGTTGTGCCAAGACTTCAAGGGGGCTGGGGGGGGGGGCAGGGCTTGACCTCTGCCCCAGCAACTGACAATGTTTCTGATTTGCTCTGTGACTTTGGGGAGGTCTCTCCCCTTCTCTGGGCCTGTTACTGGAAAACAAAGTGTGTGTAGGGGGGTTGCCCTAGATCATCTTTAAGAGACATCTGTCCCGGAGGGTCTCAGCCCTGCCACACATCAGAGGTTCCTGGGGAATTTGTACAAAATGCTGATGCTTGAGCCTGCTCTAGACCAATAAAATTAGAATCTAGGGACAGGTAGGTCTGGGCACTGGTATATATTTTTTCATTTACTCAGGTGAAATACAGGGATCTATTCCAACTGCCTAATGTGCAGAGGGCCACCTGGGGCCTGGCGAGGGCGAGTCCCAGCGGAGGCCCTCGGTGAGGGCACAGAGCCAGGTCCCGCACCCCAAGCCCTGCACGTCGGCACTCACTGCCAGCGTGCGCAGTTCTGAACGGTGCCCGGCTCCCGCTAGGCACAGGGCAGGCAGTGGGGGCACTCGAGAGAGGCCCTGGCTGTGTTCGAATGGGTCTCTCATTTCAGAGTGTCACCTTAGCTCCCCATGGGAACAGAGCCTGGGACGCCAGGTGGAGGGGGACACTTCAGACCCAGGTTTCCAATCTGATTGTGCTATGGGGCTGGCAGTCACTTAAAAGAAAGTGGAGAAGGAAGGAAAGAGGAACCGGGGAGTGAGGGGCCTCGTCTTGTCTTACTGCCGCCCCCGCCCAGGACTAATCCCACTGGCCTCCGGCTGAGCAGGTGGGCAGGCAGCTGGGCTGCTTCTGAATTTCTCTCGCCGCCTGTCCAGCGTAGGACGGCCCGTCCATCTGTCCCTCCTGTGCCCTTGGTGGTCACACGGGAAACGTCCGGAGAGAGATGGCTGACAGCTTGGGATACCTCTGCAGATATCTGGGCCGACAGCTCCCTCCCGGTGCCGGTGCCGAAGGAGGCTGAACGGGGCACGATTCAGCAACAGTGGAGTTCAGGGGCGGCCCCTCCGGGGTCGGGTTACCCCGCGAGCCTGGTGGGCACCGGGCTCTTCCAGCCTTGAGATCCTGTGTCGCCAAGTGTGTGACTCAGGAGTTTATCTCAGAGAAGCTGTGTTTTGAATAACATAGCGGGTTTCCGAGCTGAGGCTGGGTTGGCCCCGGGGGACCCTGGGCCTGATGGCAGTCATCCACAGGACACCAGGACCACGGGACGCGCTTGTTAAACTGCCCTCCCCTCTGAAAGGTTGTGCCCGTTCCTGATGCAGAAGCTCCCGGACCCACAGGCCGTGGCCTCTGCGAGCTCAGCCTCAGCGCAGGGCGGTGACAGGCCCAGAGCTTCCCAGGGGGTGAGGCGAGAGGAAGGCTCACCCGGATGTTGTTGAGGTTCACCTCTTCGAGTTTCGGGTCGTTGCTCTTTATCCGCTCCAGCGTTTCCTCCACGTCTGTGGAGTTTGGCTCTTCATCGGGCACGGGCTTGTACTGCGTCGGTTTAATCACACCTAGAGTGACCCACGAAAGGGAGGTGGCTCACGGGAACTTGGGGACCACTTTCCCGCAACACAAGCACACCCTGGCAGGAAGCGGCGGCACCGGTCAGGGACAGGGGAGGGCGTGAGGGCCCTGCTCGGACGGTCTGACATCCTGCCAGAACTAGGTGACATCCTTAAACTCTCTAACGGCCATGTCCTCACCCTGTAGCCTGTGAACAGGGCTCCTGTGAGGAGGACAGGAAGCCTGGATGGGAGAGAAATGTGTAAGCCTCCCAGAGGAGTCAGCCAGTGACTCTTGGCACCCACTCCTCTCTGGGGCCCAAACGCCAGCTTGGAACAATGTGCCTGAGCAGTGCAGACTATGCAATATTGGCACAGGAAAAGACAAGGAGACCCGTGGAACCGGAGGGCCCCCAGGGACAGAGCCGTGTGGATGCACGGGAGTTCGCGATCACGGTGGAGTCCCAAACCAGTGGGGGAAAGACACGCTTTGCAAAGAATGGTGTTGGGACAATGAGATATCCATTAAAAAAATGAAAATTTGATCTCATCTCATACCACACACAAACATAAGCTCCAGGTGGATTAAGAAGTCAACCGCTACAACTTTTAGAAGAAAATATAGGAGGAGATTTTAATAATACTGGGATGAAGATGGGCTGCGTAAACAAGACAAAGGAGAGAAAGAGGAACAGGTGGATAGGTTTGGCTACATAAGAATATAAAAGTTCTGCCTTGAGCCAGAGAGCGTGAGGGGAGGAAGCAAGCAGAGCGAGGATGACTTCACTCCCAAGGTGGCCTCGCTGGGGCAGGAGGGTGCTGAAGCCGCAGTCAGGTGCGTACTCACTGTTGAGTCCCTCCTTGTTCACGATGGAGCTGCTGCCCAAGGCCTGGTAGTACTGCTGGTTGCTCATGAGCGTGTGCATGCCCAGGATAGCTGCGGGGACAGGGATGGGCCCATGACTTGGCCCGCTCAAACAGAAGAGCCTCCGGGCATGGACAATCCACACCCTCAACATTTTTGCTCCCAGAAATGGCAAGAAATGCTCCCATTAAAACTTTTAAATTTTATTTGCCTCTATTTACATGAGTGTCAAATCTCTGTCAGCGGCCTAGACTGCTCTGGTCCCCAGCCTCGGATTCCTAGATGGCCCCCGAGGTCCCACTGGCACACCCAACCCAATGTGGCCCAAACAGAATCTGCCTTCCCCAGCGACAGCCTCTTCCCTTGTCATCCTCCCTGTCCCTCAGGGTAGAGCCTCCCTACCTGGCACTTCACCAAGTCCCCACCCTTCTAAACAGTGTTCTTCATCTGTCCCACCTCCCACTCATCACCTTTGTCATGGCTGAGGCACTATCATTTCTTGGCTATATTGTCACACATGTATAGTTGCTGGTGCCCTGGCCCCACCCCCAGCTTCAGCACAGAGCAGCCAGAAAGATCTTTCTGGAAATGCAAATCTGACCACATCACACCTGTGCTCAGTCATTCTTTCGTCCATTCATTTATTTCACATTTATTCAGTGCCAACATCATGTGTCCAGCTCCAGGGGCGAAGGGGACAGCAGGGAACAAGAAAAACAGGATCCCTGCCCAGGTAGCTTACCGTCAGCTGGGGACAGAGCCGCTAGGCAGGTACCCACACAACAAGAAACAGGCACAGAGTAGAGCAGGTGTCATGAAGGAGAAGCTCCGTGTGTTCTGGGAGAGTGGAACAGGAGGACTTGGATGGGAATGACGAGTGTTGGCCAAGTTAAGAGAAAGCAGGTAGAGTATTCTGGGCAGAGGGAACGGTGGATGGGAAAGCCCTAGGCTCAGGGAGTGGAAGGCCCGGAGGGAGGAGGGAGGAGACACAGATGATGGACAGAGATGCCATCAGGAGACACAGATGATGGACACGTGGTGGACGGCGTAGCGCCCCCGCTGAGCCACCTGCTCTGGGCCAGAAAGGTGCTGTACTTCAGTGATTCTCGTTTGGTTGCACGTTGGAATCACAGTGGAATCTTTAGGAACTCCTGACGCCCAGGCCTTCCCAGACCAATTAAACCACAGCCTCTGGGCTGGAGCCAAGATATCTGCCTTTTTTAAAAAGCTCCCCATGGTTTCAAGGACAAGGTGGACATCACCACCTGACACTATCCCCCTGAATCCTTTCAGTAACCCTTGGGAGCAGATTTTATTCAAAGTCGGTGTTGGACCCTGCAGGGTCTTTTAGGTTTAGATAAGGAGTTTGGATGTCTTTTCCCAGGGACAGCCTGGGAAGCCACTGAAGGCCAGAGCAGGGCACGAACTGGTTCAACTTGAGTTCGGTGTGTTACTCTGGGTCTGGAGAACTGACTGCAGAGGGGAGAGAAGGACATGGGGGGACCGTGAGCTGTTACAGCCATCGGGGTGGGTGGATGGTGGCTTGTGATCCCCAGAGCCTGGCTTCACCGACCCTCCTGGGCTGGCCCTGCTCCCACAGCCTTGTCCCTCTGCCACCCCCTCTCTGTCCCGGGCAGAGCCACCGCTCAGTAGATTCTCCTGCTTCTGCCAACCTCCTGTTCCGACGGCGACCCTCTGTTCACTCGCACTGCCCACGGCTGACCTGATCCTAGTTGTGCTGCTGGATTTAGCACATCAAACTAGAGACACCCAGTTAAATTGGACTCTCAGATAAGCAATAAAAAATGCTTAGTATATGTAGGTCTCATTCAGTATTTGGGACCTACTTATAGTGAAAACTTATCCATTGTTTATCTGAAATTCAAATCCAACTGAGCATCCTGTAGTTGACCTAACAACTCCCCATCCCTCAGGACTTAAAATAATACTTCCTCCCCCAGGGAGTCTTCCTGGATTCCTCCCTCTTCCCTGTTAGTTCTCCCATGGCACCTGGTGTCCTTATCACGGCACATCGTCCACATGGTGTTAGAGATATCTCAGTACGTGTGTGCTTCCCCGTTGGACTATGGACTTCCAGAGGCCAGGAAAGAATATCATCTTTCTTCTACCTCTTCTAGAATATAGTAGGTATTTGGTAAATACTATTTGCTGCTGGTTTTTTAAAAATTCCCCCAGTCATTTTATTAGATATGGTTTCTAGTTAGAGAAGAAACACCAGAGCCCTTAGGAAAGAGTCAGGGGATCTGTCCTGATCATGTCCCCAGTGCTGTGGGACCTGGCATAAGTCTCCTCCCTCTCCAGGCTTCAGCCTCTCCTGTCCAATGAAGACGTGAGACAAGATCATGGCTGTACATACGATTCACCTGAGAACTTTGAGACAATATCCATGCTCCACCCTGGACCAACTAATCTGGATCTCTGGAGGTGTCATATTTAATCTCCTTGGATGGTTTTGATGCTCAGTGGGAGCTGAGAACCGCAGGATGAGATGATCTCAAAGTCCCTTCTGTTTCTCACATTCTAAGAGTCTTCCCTGCTAAAATTAGACCTGCCTGCTCATCGCTAAGGGGAGCTGGTAGGGAGCGAGGCATCTGCATTATTACAAGCTCTCTGGGCTTTTATTTAGGCTGTGCCTACGTGGGTAGTGGAAGCTGGGCCTGAGTCAGCGGCAGGTGAATTGGAGCACTGTGCATCACCTTCCGGAGCCGCCTTCCAGCTCCTACACAGGGAGCAGCTCCCGGTGGTCCTGGGCTGCTGCTGCGATTGCAGGTTTGGAAAGGTTGTTGGGAATCACAGGAAAGACGTGACCTCATGTGGCTGGCTGGTCTTGCTTAGAGTGTATAGAGAGGTGGAAAATGGGAAATGCATTCTGTGCTCGGATGATAGCTTCCCATTACAGTCCAGAAAGGGGGACCTAGGCAGGAAGGTTACAGAAAGTGCCAGGGGCCAGAGGAAGGAGACCTGGGCTCCAGTCTGGCCTTGGTACTAATTTGCTGGGTAACCTTGTCCAGATCACGTCTGCTTTTTGAGCCTCAGTTTTCTCACCTGTAAAATGGGCATGTTTGAAAGCTGATCTCTTACTTTCACATAGGACTTAACATCCCATCTTTTTATCCTGTTTGATTTTTTACACCCTCCAGGGCAGGTGCTGTGGACCCTTCATATTCCCAGCAGGCTCGAGAGGGAAGTAGCTTGTCAAAGACCATTCAGCGAGGACTCTCTGGCTTCTAAGTTAGTATTCATTCCCACACACTCCTCCACACACTAGGTCACCAGCAGGTCTAAAGTTCTAAAACTTCCCCTCTACTTCCAAGTTCTAAAAACAGATAACATATATCTAGGAGGGAATAAATGTCAATAGTAGGCCTAAGAAGAAACAAAACCACCCTGTAGCTCCAAGAAAATTAGGGTTCCAGGAAGGAAGGAGGAGGGGGGGAGGGAGGAGGAGGAGGGAGGGAGGAGAATGATGAAGGAAAACAGCACATCAACATTGCGCTGCTTCATTCTTGGTAGATATTGGCAAGGCTGAATTTAGCACTGGGGAATGTGATCTTTTTTTTTTTTTTTTTTTTAAATAAGTCAAATCTTCCTCAAAACTCAAAAAGGACTATTTTTGAACTCTGAAAAAGAACATCAAGTTCTCTTTCCTCTCTGCCTTGGCAGGGTTTCCTGGGTTCATAACTCCACTGAGGATGCAGAGGGATGACAGCACACATCAGGCTGGGGCCGACGGCAGGCCTCCTAGGAACAGGCGGCAGAAGCTGGCTCTGGCCCAGGACTTGGGTGCAGTTGAATGGCTCCTGGATCAGCGCACCCTGACTCTTGTAGGGCAGGAGTCTAAGGGCAGGGAAGTACATCAGGAGCTGGGGGGGGTCTTCCTAGAACTGCCTCTGAGAGTCACAAGAACCAGGGGGTGCCAACTGTCCTTGGGGGTTGCCTGAAGGTTGGCTCTTTCTGAAGGGTGAGTCTCCCTACCCCCCATTCCTTCTTGGATCCTGTCCCATTTGAAGGTCCCTAAAGGCAAGCCAGGATCACCTCCCTAACTGGGGATGGGAAACATTGATAACGCCAAATGCTTGCAGATGACTCCCTCCTCCAAGCTCCAACCCAACGCCACACGCCAAGAATTTAGTACTGTCAGAGCCTGTAAGTTCCGCTCACCACCCCGTGGTGTCACTTGACATTAAAATGTACATGCTTCTGCTCTGTCCCCCTCAATCCTGGGCCCACCAGGGCAGGGAACAGATCTGATTCATTCTCATGGTAGGAGTTCCCTAACGGACACACACATGAGTGAGTGAACGAATGCATGGATGGTGCAGACATGAAAAGAACGAATGAACAGATGAGAGTTCGCAGACCTTGCCTCACCCGTGCCACACACACTCGAGTCAGGGGACACATCTGCTGTACCTCCTCCAGGTGGCTAGCATCACCAAACACTGAGCCTGCTGCACACGAATCTGCAAAGCAAGCGGCTCAGGGGGGCCTGCCTTCCCCCCTGTTCCCCGGGGCTCCCTGCCCTTTCTCCTTTAGGATCAGCTTCATCTCTGCCCCCTCACCCAGCCAAGACCCCATCCTGCACCTGTTCTTTTCCTCTACGACACTCACTCTCCCGGGTCATTTCACACTGGCCTCGGTGTTAGTTTATGTGGCTCTGTGAGGGCAGGAACCAGGCTGCTTTCTTGGGATTCTTTCCCCAGAGCGGTCAGAGCCTGGCACACAGAAGGGAGGCCAGATAAATGGCTGGCAAATGTGTGAATAGGTGCCCCGGCTTCATGGAAGGGCTCTGCCTGGGAGCTGGGTGGCAGCTCCAGGGATGCCCTCCTCTCCCTACGGTTCTGTCTCTAAAGGCTCGTCCACACTCTGGCTCCATGCGCTCCCTCCTCGAGAAAGGCCAGACCACCCCCTTCCACCCTGCCCCAGGTGGGCTTGCCACGCCCAGCTCTCTGGCAAGATGTCCCGCCCCCACCGCCTCCACCTCTTGCAGCATCTTTGAAATGCTGGCCTGATCCAGCACTAGGAACAGCTGGTCTCTCGGTGGAGCCACAGCTCATAAGCAGTCCTGTGGCTTCCCCTGGCCATTGGCCTTACCTGGGCTGCTTCCTGTGTCCCCCCATCCTCTAAACACCACTGCCCCTCTGCCCACACCCTGCTTTCAACAGTCTCTCCCAAAGCTCCCCTAGTCCCAGGAGTCACCCTAGTGAGGCATCCAGAGTCTTCCTCCCCCAGATGACTCCGTGAGGCCTGGCACCCCCTCGCACCCACCACCTGTGTCCAACCTGCCCCCCACCCTGGAGGGCTTTATCCAGGCTGCACTGGACGGCGATGCTGCGAGTGGGCCATAGCACGAAGCTGCCTGGGGGTCAACCCCACGGGAAGGCGTCTCACCTCACCGGGCCCACTTCCTCCATCCAGAAAATGGGGACAATAAAACTTACTTCACAGGATTGTTGTAGTCAATAAAAACAAAGCAAGGTATTGGAAGCAACTCCCACAGCACCTGGGACATCGTTGGAGGTCAATAAACGTTCAGTCCCTCCTTCCCCAGAGACACGGCACCTTCAAACGGCTGACACACAATGACAGGCGCCAAGGTTAGCCAGTGAACACCGATGTCGACTTACAGCTCCCCCTCCTTTCTGGACCTCAGAAGGGGATGGTATCATGAACAATAATAATTAGCCACGCCAACGAAAATAAAGAGAAAGCATTTCAAGAAACTGAGACAGAAACTTAGCCCAATATTGCAGTCCTATTTTGGCACAGAAACTGGCGGTTCTGAGTGTGGAGTCATTTGATAACCCCTCTGAGCTGACTAATGAAGGGAGCGATGTCACAGAGGGTGATCGGAGGAGAAGGACCAGGAGAAAAACAGCTCCAGGGTGAGTCAGAGGGAGATGCTGCACAGGGTGTCACCCACCTGCATCCCTGCTGCACAGATGGACTGGAAGTCAAGGGGACCCCCCCCCATCAGGGAAATGGGTCAGTCCAAATATATGAGCAGGATGTGGGATCTAATATGATTTGTGTGATTTTGTCAAAACAGAACTAAACTTCAACGCAAACCAGTTACGTTTTCTGAGTTGCGTTCAATTTCCACCTGGGCAGGGTGCTCACTGCTTTCGTACTTCCCAGGGGAAGGGGAAACCTTTCTCTCTCAGCCCTGACACCCTTCAAGCCACTGCCCTTGGCCTCTCCCAGGTTTCCTGCCTCCTGGACTCAGTCTACAGCCTGGCTCTCCACCTTCCCTCCTTAGGCCCTTTCCCCCGGCCTTGGGCACCAGCACCAGGGTCCCCCCTCTTGCAGCCTGGAGCCTTCTCACTGCCCCGGCCCACAGGGCCCCACACAGATGACAGCCATGCCCTTCCTGCTCCCAGCCCCCGCAACAAATGCCATCAGGACTCATGCGCAACACTGACGAGAAGCCAGAGGACGTGAGGGGGCAGGAGACCGAGTCCACAGCACGGGTGGCCTCACCTGGCCTCTGGCCTCACGTACCTCTGAGTCTCAGGCCAGCACTGAACCGCATTCTGTCTCCCTAGCTCTTGCATTGGGTTCTGCCCAGTTTGATTCGGCCTTCGGTTCCCAGCCCATTTCTGGCTAACTGGCCCCACTCACTGGCGGTGCCTCATTTCCACCTCTCCTCTCTCTGCCCCGCCAGGACACTTGCCTGCAGAGCCCTAGGCCCCCTCCTGCCATGCCCTCTGCCTGGAGCGTGGGATGCTAATGACTCCCATATCTCTGCTAATGATGCCACAGGCTGCAGTGCGGATCCCGTGCAGAACTCAGAACTCGGAGACTTTCATGTTCAGCTGTTCCCTCCTGGGAGGCCCACGGGCACTCCAAAGGCCTCAGAGTGAACGCAGCATCTCCCTGGAGCCTGCTCCTCTCCCGCGGCTGTGGGCTGAACTGTGTCCCTCCAAAAGTCATGCATTAAACTCTAATCCCCAGGACCTGAGAATGTATCACTGTATTTGGAGATAAGGTCTTTAAAGAGGTGGTTAAGTTACAATGAGGCTTTTAGGGTGGGCCCCGATCTAATCTGACTGGTGTCTTCATAAGAAGAGATCAGGACACACAAGGGGACACCAGGGGACACATGCACAGAGGGACACAGAGAGATGCGGCCACCACAAGCCAACGAGTGGGCTCAGAACAAACCTAACCTGCCGACACCTTCATCTTGGGCTCCCCACTTCCAGAACTATGAGAAAATGGACTGCTGTTGTTTAAGGCACCAGGCTGTGGTATTTTGTTACGGTAGCTCAAGCAGACGAATACACCCACCTTCTTTAATGGCACCGACACCCACGTAGTTTCTGGAGATGGCGGTCTGGAGCCTTCCCTGACTCCTCCCCGATCCCACCTCACAGCAGCATCAACCCCATCCTCCCTCGCCCCTTCTCACCTGCCTTGAGTCTCTCCCCACACTATCCACCCTCCTGTCACCTGGGTGATGGGTAATAGCCCCCAAGGCTGCGAATGAAAAGACCACCCACCCGCTGGCCAGGAGCACAGCCCGATGGGGGCACGGGAGTGTTCGCTGCGGCCAGCCCGGACTCGCGGTGGGCACGGAACGCAGGCGTGGGCGCAGGGCCAGCCCGCAATGAGGAGAGATGACGAGGGGGCGAAGGGCTCTGAAGGTCAGGCCACCTCCTGGAGTTTTAGGGGCTGTTTGGGAAGACCATGTGGAAATACACATGAAGGTGGAAGGTGTTGTACAAATATGAGATAGGGAGGTTTTCTGAGCTGTGCAGAGTAAAATGAGATGGTGTTGTTCAAGCCCTTGTGAACCTCCCAAACCTGAGATGCCCGCAGCCCTCCGTCTGCCGCCCCGTTCTCTCTTCTAGATGGTGTGGGCAGGCTCTGAAGCAGGTGGGTACAGGGCCCTGCAGCCCCACCCCCACCCCCAGGATGCTTCCACATCCCTCTGGGATGGGGTCTCAGGGCAAGAACAGAGGGCTGTGTGGTGTAATGGGTTTGGGTGGTTCTATCTCTATTTCTCTCGTTTTGGTTTTTGATGGTGGACTTCTATTTTAATATGGACTTCTATTCTTGGTCTCCTCTGGTCCTTGTTAGAAAGAGAGAGGGTGTTCATGCTGCAATAAACCACCCAAGACTCCCTGCAGACGCTCAGCTCCTTCTGGAGGCTGTGGGGGTGCCTGGCGCCTCACCTGCGATGTCACAGAGCTCCGCGTCCGAGGCGTTCGCCAAGGCCTCCTCCAGCTCCGGCTCCAGCGTCACACTTTCCAGCACGGGGTCCATCGGCTTCTGCTTGGGGACCCAGACCTTCCCTGCAAACACAGGAGTGTCCATTACACGGAGAGTGGCAGCACTGGGCAGCCGCTGCCGACAGCCCTGGGTGACCGTCCCAAAGCCCTGTGGCCCCTCGGTGCTGAGAGTCCCTTGGGGTTTGTCCCTCTGGGGACACAATGCCAAACTTCCCCAAGAACAGGAATGGAAGATCTCCCACAAAGCACCTTTCATTTTGAAAATAATACCTTTATAGCTTGGTCAAACTAGACTGCTTGCTACTGAAAACATTAGTCATTAATTTAAATGACCTGTAAGTAGGAAAAAGACACAAAAGAAAAATATATTAGAATGCAGGGTCTGGGATATCCTAAGGGTTAGGACAGAAGAGAAAAATTTAGAAACATCTCTAAACAAAATAAATAAAATATACTCAGATGATCAAAAAAGGACTAGGGAGCAAGAAATGTCTCCTTGCCTCATGGGACGTGATATTTTTAAAGTGTCAGACTCGTAACTGCACGAGGGAGCAAAGAGGCACACACGAGGGTGGTCACTGCAGTGTCCACCACGAGGGACTGCTGAAGACATTCTGGGGCACCCCTGTAATGGACTTCCAGCAGTTCTTATAAAGGGTGATGGAGATCTCCACTTACTAATAAGGAAAATGCCAAGACAAAATGTGGCAAAAGCAATTTTGCAAGATAACATCAAATTTAATTCCATGTATGAAAAATTACATATATATATATATACATTCATGCAACAGATATTTATTGAGTGGGCCAGGCACCTTCCTAGGGACTAGGGGAACAGCCGTGACCAATGTACAATTCAGCAAGAGAAGATGGTAATACACAAGCACGCAGAGCTCTTAGAGTTACTGGGGGGGAATAAGCCGAGCAGATGACTGGGAGGTTCCAGGAGGGTGTGACCGAGGTGGGCACTGCTCTTTCAGGTGGGGTGCTGAGGGGAGGCCTCCCTGAGATGATGGCCTATGCTCTGGGGAGCATGAGAAGGGAATGAGCCCTTAAAACCAGCAACAGAACAAGGGTGCTTGCGTTCATCGCTGCCCTTTGACATTGCATGAAAAGTTCTAGTCAGAGTAAATGAATAAGAAAAACAAATACATGGCACTCAGACTGGAAAGGAAGAATAATTCCTGTTTGCAGTTGACATCTTATATGTAGAAAACCCAAAAGATTCCGGAAAAAACTAATACAGTGATACCTCGGTTCTCGAACGCCTTGACTTTCGACCAAATCGGTATTCGACCAGGAGATTCGAGAAACTTTTGTCTTGGAATCCGAACAAATATTTGGAACTCGAACTTCCGAGATGAGCCGAGTTGAGCCGAATGGCGTTCATTCGGCCCAGCGCGCCTTGCTTGCGCCATCAGTGTGAGTGCAGAGAGAGAGTCACGCTTTGTGGAGAGAGTCACGCTTCACACTGAATTTAACCCTTAGACATACTGTACACTTTTATTTCTTGTTGAGACTTATGTTTTTCTACATATTATATACAAATTAGGCCAGTAAATAGGCATTTTCTGGGGCTTGGAACGAATTAATCCAGTTTCCATGATTTCCTATTGGGTTTCATTGCTTCGGTTCTCGAACAATTTGGTTCTCGACCGTCCTCCTGGAACGAATTATGTTCGAGAACTGAGGTATCACTGTAAGTGAATTCAGCAATGTTACATGGTACAAGATCAACATATACAAATATGTGGTATTTCTGTGCACCAGCAATGAACAATCTGAAAGGGAAATTAGGAAAATAATTTCATCTACAATAGCATCCATAAGAAAAAAATACTTAGAAATAAATTTAACCAAGAAGGCGGAAGACTTCTGCACGGAACACTATAAAACATTGCTGGAAGAAATTCAAGAAGACCTAAATGAATTTTAAAAATCACAAGTTTATTGATTGGAAGACCATTTTAAAATGGCAAGGATGGCCCTGGCTGGTTTTGCTCAGTGGTTAGAGCATTGGCCTGCGGTCTGGAGAGACCTGGGTTCGGTTCCCACTAAGGGCATGTACCTTGGTTGTGGTTTGTCCCCGACCCTGGTTGGGGTTGTGCGGGTGGCAGCCACTCGATGTGTCCCTTTCATGTCAATGTTTCTCTCTCTGTCTCTTCCTCTCTCTCTCTCCCACTCTATCTGAACAAAAAATGAAAAAATGTCCTCAGGTAAGGATAAAAAATAAATAAAATAAAAATAAAAAATAAAATGGCAAGGATGTCCAAAGCAACCTACAGATATAATGCAATCTTTATCAACATGTCACCAGCTTTTTTTTTTTTTTTTTTCAGAAATAAAACCAGCCAATTCTCAAATTCATATAAAATTGCAAGGGGCCCCAAACAGCCAAAACAATCTTGATAAAGAACAAAGTTGGAGGACCCAGATGTCCTGATTTACTAGAAAGCAAAGTGATGTGGCACTAACATAAGGATAAATATATAAACAATGGGACAGAATTGAGGGTCCAGAAAGAAACCCATACATGTATCTATGGCAAACTTGGTTTAGGGTGCCAAGTCCATTCAAAGAAAGGAAGAAGCATTTTGCTTGGCTGGTGTGGCTCAATGGATTGAGTGACGTCCCATGGACTAAGAGGTTCTAATTTGACTCCGTCAGGGCATGTGCACAGGTTGTGAGCTCAATCCCCAGTAGGGGGCGTGTAGGAGGCAGCAGATTAATGTTTCTCAAATTAATGTTTCTCTCTCTCTCTAAAAAAAATCAATAAGAACATATTAAAAAAAAAAATGAATGATTTCTTCAAGAAGTTGTGCTGGACAGCTGGAAATCCACATGCACAGGGAAAGTGGGCCCCTATCTCGGCATATATGAAAACGAACTGGAAATACATTAATGACTTCAACATAATAGCTAACACTACAAAACTCTTAGAAAACAGGCGTAAATCTCATGACCTTTGATTTGACAATGCATTCTTAGATATAACAAAAAAATACATCAATTGGACTTCATCAAAATTTAAAACTTTTGCGCAGCAAAGGATTATCAAAAAAGTGCAAAGACAACATGCAGGATGGGAGAAAATATCCACAACTCATATATTTGATAGGGTCTAGTATGCAGAATATATAAAGAACTTTTACAACTCAACAACAACAACAGAACCACATTAAAATGGGCAAAGGATTTATGGACATTTCTCCAAAGAGCATATACATAATGGCCAACAACACATGAAAAGATGCTCAACGCCATTTGCCATCAGGAAACTGCAAAACCACAGTGACATACCTCTTCACACCCACAGGGATGGCTACAGTAAAAACCAAAATGACAAGAGTCGGCAAGGATATGGAGAAAGTGAACCCCCTGTGCATTGCTGGTGGGAATGAAAAATGGTGAAACTGTTTTGGAAAGGTTTTCTAGTTCTTCAAAAAATCAAATGTAGTATTACCATATGATCCAGTGAAAAGAACTGAAAACAGACGCTCAAACAAACACTTGTACATAAATGTTCATAACAGCACTAGTCACAATAGCCAAAAAGTGGGAACAACCAAAAGTTCATCACTGGATGGATGAATAAACAAAGTACAGAATATTATTCAGTTATAAAAGGGAATGAATGAGTCTCGAAAACAATACGCTAAGTGAAAAGAGCCAGATACACAAAGTCACACATTATATGATCTAATGTATAGGAAATATCCAGAATAGGTGAATCCCCAGAAAGAGATTGGTGTGCCAGGGCCTGGGTGCAGGGGAATGGGAGTAACTGCTTATGCGGCACTGGGTTTTACTTTGGAGTGACGAAAATGTTTTGGATTTAGATAGAGATGGTGGTTGTACGACACTGTGGATGTACTAAACAGTACTGAATTGTTCACTTTAAAATGACTAATTTTATATTATGTGAATATTGCTTCAATTAAAAAAAAAAAAAACCTGCTCACTTTCACTATTGATTGAGAACAGCCCAAAGAGGGGGGAGTACGGAAGCCGCCGGGAGAGGGTTAGGAGGCTCCTGCAGTAGTCCAGGTGAGAAATGATGGTGATTTGGACCAGGGTGGTAATGGTAGAGGTGGGAAGAGAAATGCCAGAGGCATTCACTAAAATGGGATCAGTGTCTTTCAGTGGAGGAAATTACTTTGTTTTATTGTCTAAGTTGTTTACAGCAATGGTCAATACCGATATAAGTAAGTCTCATGACAAGCTTCTGGGGGAAAATGTATCATAACCTCCACTGTATGTGGATCTGGAAAAAGGAAAAACATACAAAGAAAACAAAGTGGCTAAAATGAAAATCAACTGTGAAAATGACTGATACAATGACTAGGATGAACATTCACTAAATATTTAAGACCTGTGGTTTACTATATCCCTGCAGCAGGTGTCTCCAGTAAGGGTGATGACTCAAAGCACCACAAGAAGGACTTGGACTTCTTCCCTTCCTTCATCTTACTAATTGGAATGTGGATGTGATGACTGGTGCTGCAGCAATTCGAAGTGCCACGAGGACAAGAACATATTGCAGCTATGGTAGATGTAAAAAACTGGAAAGGGTCTTGATTCCTAATACCAGGCAAGATTCCTTACCAACTTTGGACTGCCTAACCCTGCAACTCTGCTAAGTGAAAGAGTTAAACTTCCACCTTGCTTAAGTCTCTCTTATTTTACTTTTTACCCTAGCACATGTAGCCAAATCTAATTCCAATGAAAATATTCTGCATGGATATTTTATTCTGATCCCCCACTTGAATGAGAGTGAATGAAGTTCAAATTCCTCGGGATTTTGCACCAGGGTATAGCTCCTGTCACCTTCTGTTAGGTCCTGTGGGCTGGAGTGGTCTCCCCTCAGCCGAGGCAAGCTCCAGGCCCAGCGTGGGTGAACGCCCAGCGAGGGCCGGACTGAATGGCCCCATCTGGCTGTTAGAGCTGGACAGTCTTCTCCACACTCTCTGTTGAGACCCCCGCATATTCAACCTACAAGGACTGCAACAATAATCAATGTTATGGAGATGACATTGGTGGTGATAATGACAATGATGATGATGAACCTTTTAGGCTTGTCATGAGGCAATGAATAAATTCTAGCTACTCTCCCTGGGTCAGCCTGGTTTTTGTGAAGGCTGCAGGCTCTGGGAGCCTGCAATGCTGTGCAAGGCTCCAGGCCAGGCCGGCATTCTCTGGAGGGGCAGGACTGGTTATGTACCACCCAGATTCCCTTTCCCACCCCCACCCCATCTACAGCTCCTCCCCTGGGAGAGGGGTGGGTACCTGAGGAAGTGGGAGCCAGCAATGACTCACCAGCTGTCCACCCTGGCCTGCTGCTGACTCTCTCACAGCCTCAGTTTCCCCATTTTTCAAATGTACAGGTGGGACACTGGGTGTTTTAAGGGCCCATGAAACCCAGAGATATTATTTTTATCTGGTGTATAGAAATCAGTCCTCATGGCACAAGTACCTTGCTTAAGAACATCTTGTGCCCACATTCCCAGTGGGGCACACCTAGCCCTGTGGTCAAGGTCCCAGTCATTCCCACCCCTGGCCCTGCTACCACCTTCAGGACACCGCAGATCACACGGTCCTTCCAGAGTTCTGTATCCAGATGCCCCTAGACTTCCCTGACCCTCCATGTGTTCAGTGGTCTGAGCTCCAACACCAGGGTTTGGGATGACTCAGTGTCCTCCCCACCATGTCTATTCCTGCTGACTTTTTCATTTTATTATTTATCAAGCAGATACTCTGTGAAAGGTACTGTGCTAATTCAACAGGGACTAGAGATACAAGCCACAGACCTGGACCCTTTGCTCATCGCACTTCATTCTTGGGGGTAGGAAGAATGGAAGAGACTAAAAATAAATAATTACACAATTAACTAATTAATTCAGTAAATAAATATCTGGTGTCTGCTACATGCTGGGGTTTATTAGATGTGGATATAATGAACAAGATAAAGTTGGTCCTAGCGGGAACCAAACCTGGGACTCTGGTCCGCAGGCCGATGCTCCAACCGCTGAGCCAAACAGGCCAGGGCCAAATTTGGTCTTTGTACTCATGGGGCTTATATCTTTTTTTTTTTTTAATATGTTTTTATTGATTTCAGAAAGAGAGGAAGGTAGAAAGAGAAACATCAACCAGTTACCTCCCATACACACGCCAACCAGGGATCAAACCCACAATCTAAACATGTGCACTAATTGGGAATCAAACTGGCAACCTTTTGGTGCACAGGATGACACCCGACCAACTGAGCCACACTGGCCAGGGCGGGACTTCTATTCTATGGAAGTAGTCCACAAGATTCATTGTACATTTATTTCATTTGGACTCATTCATTCATTTACCAACTGTCTACTGAGTCCTGCTGTATACCAGGCCCTGTGCCATGTGCTGAGGGCACTGTGTGAGCACAAACAGCCCGAATCCCTGCGCCCATGGGGCTCACAGGCCAGTGAGAGAGGCACAGGATAAATAAAGAGATAGTGATAAAATGGGAATTACTATGAAGGAAGCCCACAGGCTCCTGAGATGAAGAATTACCAAGAGGGAGCTGAAGAAACTGCACGTCCTAAACCACGGCGACAGGAAAGGCTCCCCTGAGAGAGGAGGAGGACAGCTGAGGCCGAAAAGATACTAATAGCTAATACTTGCGTAGCCCTCACTATGGGCTAGGTGCTGTTCTAAGCGCTTTATATATATCGTAACTCAGTCCTCATAACTGGTAATATTATTTTCATCACCCACATTTTACAGACCAGGAAATGGAGGCACAGCAGGCTGAACAGTTCACTCAAGCTCACATAGCTGGTAAGTGGCAGTGCCAGGATTGCCACCAAAATGCACCCTGCTGCAGGCTGTTTCCAGCCATGACGCCTCTTCCCGGGCAGGAAGACAGCAGGAGGGCCGCGCCAGCGCCGGTGCCGGAGGGTGGCATCCGGCAGAGGGCTGCCCGAGGCAGAGAAGAGCTCAGCAGGCCTGCGGGAAGCAGTGTGTCTTGTGTCGAGCAAGGGCAGCCTGAGGGAAGAGGGCAGGAGATGGTTTGGGTGCAACAGGAAGTCCTAGAGGGGCTGGAGAGTCAGGGAGACTTGCCTTAGGCCAGGCAGACTGGTGGAGGGACAGATGAAGGAAGGAATAATGCAACTGCCAGAGAGAGGGACTTTTGAGAAAGAGCAGGGATGGTTGGAGTGAGAGAGGGGATCTCTTGTTCTTGGTTTGCACAGGATGGGCCTTGTTTAGGTCTCATGTCCTGGTAACATGATTAATAGTTACTTCTCTCATTTCAAAAGTGTCTAGGTTTGTATAAAAAATAAACAGGACAGCCCAATTAAAGAGGATTAGGGGGGAAGTTTCACCGGTTTGGTTTACCCAAAAACTTCCCTAAATCTACATCATCGATTTTGGAGTTGGGTGTATGTTTTTGGCCAGGCAGGGATGCAGGCAAGGAGGCCCAGTCACATCGGGCCCAACACAGGCCCTGGCATGCAGTTGGCACTCAGCAATGCACAGGGAATGACATATTCATAAAGCAACATTATTCAGTACCTCGCTTTTCCCCTGTGTAGGGGACCAGATCTTCTCGGTCCTTAAACTCCTTTGCTTGCTTTTCCAAGTGATCCAAGAGCTCCTCCCTTTTAAAGGGGCCCGTGGGCGCCTTGGTGGTCTGATCCTTCTGCCTCAGGCCTGCAGGCAGCAGTGCATTCTACAGTGGAGGTGGTGGCCCGGGTGTCAGAGAGAGAGAGAGAAAAGGAGGGGGGGGAGAAAGAAAGAGAGAGAGAGAGAAAGCGGTCAGCTGCTGAAGACATGCATTTCCCCAGAAACTCATTACTGAACAACGGGGCTGAAGTCACTCATTTACATGGAAGGAGTCTGACACCTGGTAGGGGCAGGAGCTTGTCTAAGTTCACACAGCAGATGTGAGGCCGAGCTAGGTTAGGTTTCTTGACTTCCCTGTGTTTCTCAGCCTCTAATGCTTTTTGAAGAGGAGGGGGTGAGGGGTCAGCCAACACAGGGCTGAGCACAGAGGGATGCTCCAAGAGCATCTGTTGAGTGACAAATATGATTAAGCTGGTGTTTGGATGCAGGAGGATATTTATAGCCATTGTGTATAAAGCAACTGGGGAGAGAAGAAAACCAAGGGGTTTGAGTTAGAGCCCTGGATGCAGAGTTGGGCAGAAAGAGGCAGACCCAAAAAACAAGCTGTGAAGGCTCAGCAGACGGTGAGGCGGCCGAGGCGGGCGAGGTGGGCGAGGCGGGCGAGGCGGGCGAGGCCAGCTTTCAGGCTGCAGCCCCAGAAGGCCAGCCAGCTGCCTTCTACCCTCCGACAGTCTGTGCTCATGCCATACTGGCTGTTAAATATTTTGAACGTCTCCCCTGGAGATGGGTCTCTGAAGAAAGATAGCATCAACCAATCATTGTCGTGTCTCCTTCAAACATGGACAAGCTTCTAGGTGTGGGCTTCCCACTAACGCAGACTCCTAATTAGGGTGATTGAACCCCTGGGTGTCCCTTTACCTCAGCCCCCAGTACCTTAGAGATTCAAAATTTATACTTGCAAAGATGCTTAGAGATTGTCTAGTGCATGCACCCCTCCTTCAAGGGGAAACTGAGCCCAGAATGAGGCAAAATTTGCCCAAGAAATTTCGCGGACAGGTCCAGAACAAAAGCCAGGGTCCTTCTTTAGATTGGGGGAGGAGGGCAATCTTCAGTTCTGATCATTGCTCTCTCTCCCTTTCATTTCTCCCCCTCTGTTCAGAGAGGTGGAAGGCAGGTGTAAGCAGAATCTCACCTCACTTCCTGCTGCTCCCCCTAAATTGCTAAACCGGACAGCCATTCCAACTTCAGTCTTTGTACCATCAAAACGCGAATCTTCACTCACTCACCCACCCACACCCCAGCTCCTTTCCTGAAAGCCCCTCAGAGGGGCTGATACCAGGGACGTGAAGATAGCTATGTGCACACAGAGGGGTAACGCCCGGGAGGGAAGCAGTACTCACTGTTGAACTGCAGTGTACTTTTTACAAGACGTTTGAGCACTAACACTGCACTGCTGCTCCAGTATGAGGTCAGCGGACCGGAGTGTGACCCCGACTCTGGAAGAGCTGAAGGTGAGCCGGCCTCTCAGTGCACGGTAAGTATGAGGAGCTCAGGGGAGGTGCTGGTGTGCATGCGAGTGGATCTCACCACAGGGCAGGAGAGACCTCTGGGAGCTGGAGCATGTTAGGAGATGGTCAGTGGGTAGAAAATGAGCCTTGACTGATTCGGGGGTGAATGTCGAGAACATAAGTGATGTCACAGACATCCCAGCTTTCCTTAAGCAGCAGTCCTCAGACGCCGTCCACCGTGATATGCAGGACGGTGACGGTCACGGTGAGCCACACATCCGTGGGCATGTCTGAGGTGAGATGGGCTTTCCTGTGCCGGCTGTGTGTGCCCCTCCCTGCTCTCCGATGGCAGGGCACTGACCGACTTAACTGAGTCGAACAACCTAACTTTCTCTCTGCGATCACCTGCAAGGAGTAGTGCCTGCCCCTCACAGGCAACCCCTCAGGCTCATGCCCGGACTTGGAGTAGTGATGACTCATATGTGCTGGGCCAGCTTCCTGAAAATGGGAACATTAGTCACTGTGTCAGAGTTGCTGAGAAAATTAAAATAGATAACCCAGGAACAGGGCTCAGCCCAGAGCCACACACTCACAGTCACTTATAACGGTTATATAATCAGATAAAATACACTGTAACAGGAGATTGGTTACCCACATATGTATGTTGAACAGGGAATGAGTTATTAAAATATATCTCAAGATTCAAAAAAATGAAACATACACATATATAAAATAAATTAAGCAACCTAAACAAGTGTTTTCCCAATGATCCTCACAAGGAAAAACCTGATAGATTTTTGTCTGTAATGCATTGTGATGGAAATAAGGTTCTGGGCACATTCTGGCCTCTGAAAGGCTTAGTATTGTGATGGGAGAAAACCACAAGGTTGTAAACGAGGGGGAAAGGGTTTGCAAACTCACATCTCTTCTCAAATACATCTGCTAGAGGATAGATCTGACTTAGTCAGAGCAGGGTTTTCAACGCTGGCACAATTGCTATTTGGGGCTGGATGATTCCTTGTGCTGGGGGCTGTTCTATACACTGCAGACTGTTTGCCGGGTGCTGGTACCATCTCCTCCCCACGCTGTTACACACATAATGTTTCCAAATATTTCCGGATGTCCCCTGGGGAGCAGAATCACTCCTGATTGAGAACCACTGTGTTAAACTGAAGCCCATATAATTATGAGGAAAATAAAGATGTTTTTAATATTTTAAAAAATATTACTTATATTTTTTAAATATATATTTTAGCATGCTAAAATATGGCTTCATTTATTTAAATCTTTACTGAAAGCTGTTGATTTTTTAAAATGTCTAAAGCCTTTTCTAACAATTTTTAGCTTATAGAATTCTTAGTGAATATTGAAAATATCAGCCTCGTTAGGAGTTAATTTTTACCATTAAATGATATGTTTAATAAAATATAACATGATTTTCAATTAAAATCAAAGACAGCTGCACGTTTTTAAAAGTCCTGCTTATTTCTCATTTTAATTTATTTTCAAAAATGGAACGTGACCTCACATGGTATAAACAAAAATCAACTCAAAAATGGATCAAAGACCTAAATGGAAGAACTAAGACTATAAAACTTTTAGAAGAAAATATAGGCATAAATCTTTGTGACCCTGCATTAAGTTTCTTAGATAGGCTACTAAAATAATAAGCAACAGGAGACAACTAGATAAATTAGACACCATCAAGATTAAAAATGCTAGTGCTTTAAAGAACACTATCAAGAGAGTGAAAAGACAACCCACAGATTGGGAGAAAAGTTTTGCAAATCACATATCTAACAAAGGTCTGGTGTCCAGAATACACAAAGATATCTTACAACTCAAAATATAAACACATAACTCACTTTAAAAATGGGCAAAAGATCTGAATAGACATTTCTCCAAAGAAGACATAAAAATGGCCATAACACACATGAAAAGATGCTCAACGTCATTAGTTATCAGGGAAATAAGCCTCAAACACAGAAGGAAATACTACCCACTAGGATAGCTGTAATAAAGACAGATAGCAAATGTTGGCAAGAATGTAGGGAAAGCAGAACCTTCATTCACTGCCAATGGGAATGCGAAATGGTACAGCCTCCTTGGAAAACAGTCTGGCAGTTTCTGAAAAACTTAAACGTGCAGTTATTGTGAGATGCAGCAATTCCACTCCTAGGTGTTACCCAAGAGAAATAAAAGCATGTGTCCACACAAAAACTTCTCCAGTTCATAGCAGCATTATTCATAATAGCCAAAAAGTGAAAACAACTCAAATGTCCATCAAATGATGAACAGATAAATAAACTGTGGTATCCATGCAACAGAATACCATTGGCAATAAAAAGAAATGGAGTATTGATACATGTTACAACGTAGGTAAAACCTTGAAAACATCTGCCCTGGCCAGTTTGGCTCAGCAGTTAGAGCGTCGGCCTGCGGTCCTGAGAGACCCGGGTTCGGTTCCGCTAAGGGCGCGTGCCTCGGCTGCAGTTTGTCCCCGGCCCTGGTCGGTTGTGCAGGTGGCAGCCACTCGATGTGTTCCTTTCACATCGATGTTTCTCTCTCTCTCTCTGTTCCTCTCTCTCCCTCCCACTCTACCTGAACAAAAAATGGAAAAATGTCCTCGGGTGAGGATAAAAAAAAACAAAAAAAAAAAAACAAAACAAACAAAAAAAAAAACCTTGAAAACATCGTGCTAAGTGAAAGAGGCTAGTCACAAAGGACTACAGTGTCTGATTCCATTTATATGAAATGTCCAGAATGGTCACATCTGTAGAGACAGAAAGCATGTTAGTGGGTGCCTAAATCAGGGGAAGTTGAGGGGGAAATGGGGAGTCGCAGCTAATGGGTATGGGTCTTTTTTCTTGAGGTGATGAAAATCTTCTAAAATTTATTGTGGTGATGGCTGTATAACTGTGAATATACTAAAAAATATTGAGTTTCACACTTCACATTTTTTTTTCTTTATTGATTTTTAGAGAGAGAGAAACATTGACGAGGGAGAACATCGATTGGCCGCCTCCTGCATGCCCCCCACTGGGGATCTGACCCACAGCCTGGGCGTGTGTCCTGCCCGGGACATCTTGGTGCATGGGTTGATGCTCCAGCAGTGAGCCACACCAGTCGGGCTTGAATTTCACACTTTAAATGGGTGAATTTTGTGGTATATAAATTATATTTCAAAAAAGTTAGCACGAATGGCATATGTTATCTAGCAGATGGCCAGTGCAATCATTAAACTGAATGGCTGTGGACTGCTGGGGACAGAAGGTCCTCTGAGTGCCCGCGACCGATAGTGATGCTGAGACTGGCCCGGCGAGAGCTGGTCAAGTTTAAAATGGTGTCCTGTTTTGTGACATGATGTGCCTTATTATGTGAATTTGTTGTTGAGGAGTTACATGGGCAAGAAAACGCTGCCTTGGATCTCTCATGACTATCGGAACCTAGAACCGACTCTCAGACCCAGGTATCCAACAGGTGAGGAGCGAGTTCCCCAACCACGGGAACCCTGACCAGGAGAGCACGGGGTGGGCGTGTGTGCGCAGAAACGCATCTTCCTTCCTTTACTCCCTCTCACTCAACAAGCAGCCATGGACAGCACTGTGTGTCCAGGCAGTGTGCTAACAGGCAGGGCCAGGACCCCACGAAGAGCTCTCTAGTTTGCAATAACCAGGGAGATGGGAGGTAAATGGGGGAAGTAGAGTAAAATGGGAGAAAAGTCTCAATGACAGCATGTGTGGAAAACAATGTGTTGTTTTAGATTTTATAGTTAATCAAGATCCTAAAGGGGGGTCTGCTTTACTGAATAGCAAGGAGTAGTCTGAAACTAGCCTCCACAGTGCCTGAAAAGGTCGTATACTTCTATGGTGCCTGCAGGGATTGGAACCACCTAACCTTTAAGGAATTTAAGTTTCGGTCTTCTGATCTTTAATGTGCATGGAATAAATTAGCTGGGCATGTGCTTTCTTCACAGTTAGTTCAAAGGGAAGTATCAGTCTGGCTGCTTCAGGACAGTCACGAGCTGTCATTAGGGGAGTCTGTATTCACATGCACGCGTCACACGCACATCGTCAGTCCAGAGACAGGTTGGTTACGGGTGAGGCTTGCTTTGGGAGAATGCTCTGGTATACAGGACTCTGAGCATGTCTTCATGTCCTTACTTACAACTGGAAATTGACTGGCGTGAGGAAGGCAGTGACTGATGGCTGGATGACCTTATCATCTCCACAGAGAAAAGTTGGTGTTGGTTTTGAGGAGGAATTACCGGAGGCTCTGTGACCTTAGCCTAAAATGATAGCTGTTAGCTGCCTGGGAGTGGTGGGTGCTATGGTACACTTTCAATGCTCCAGCAACTTACTGCCACGGAAGCATGTGGGCAACGTTATCAGACCTACTCATCTTTACATGAACTCTCTTGATTTTAATACAGACACATGATCCAAATATTTCAAAACAATGTTCAGGCCAAAGAAGACACATCTGAAGGCCGGACTCAGTCCAGTTTGCCAATTCTGACCCATGATACCTATCAGACTAAAATTCTATGTAGAGATAGTCAAGATATTCATTCATTTATTTCACAAATGTGTAGTGAGTGTTTTATCGGGCTGTGCACTAGAGGAAGAAAGGGGTATATACATAGGTTTTTAATTTAGAAGGTTTTTTAAATGTTAAAAACACATTAAAAGTTTAATTTGCTCTTGGAAATAACCATAAGAGGGAAAATTAGGCAATCTCTTCCTGTGGCGCCCTACTCATGTATTTTTAAATGGTGACTTCTTTTCAATGTTGTAAAATTAAAACTGGGATGTGCAGCTTGACAGGTTAACGTCTTGGTTTAATTTTCCCACCCACACTCTGGAGTCCAGTTGTCCAAAGGACGATGGAAACTTTGACAAATCCTCACCCGTGCTGTTAGGAGCTCTAACACCCTGCAAACAGGTGCCAGGCAGACCAAATATCAAGTATCCGCACAGTTATCATTGCTATAGATAGTTAGGGCCACATGAGAAGCTGTTCCAGCTAAGACCACTGCAGGCTTGCTCAGATGTGCACACGTGTACAATATGTGCACACATAGGCAACACACGTGCCCCCCCACACACTCTGCTAAAAGAGGCATAGACTCCTGCAGCTCAGAGCTGCAAAGCCCTTAGAGAGCCTCTGGGCCAATTCTTTTATTTTCAGTTGGGGACACCAAGGCATAAGAAACTGAAGCCACTTCCCAAAGTCACACAGCTTGTTAGCCACACAGCCAGAAAGCCTGAGCTTACATAGAGATGACACTAGATATAAATAGTACACCCACAGATCAGTATGCATGTCTCAGATGGTGGCTAATCATATATAAAGTGTCCCCTAACCTGATTCTCCACAGTGACCAAATATAAACCATTTATCATCTTCCCCCAAATAAACAGCTACATCTCAGAACAAGGGAATGCAAAATGTGCCCCCTGGGTCTGGGCTCTAGGGGTCCTGGGTTTCTGTCCTGTGACTGAACCAGACACCACTCCTTAGAAGAGGATGGATTGTGTGCTACAACCCCATTGGCTACTGGGAGCAGCCAAGAGCCAGGGAGGGGAAGGGCCTTGCCTGAGGTCACACACTGGACAGAGCCAGGGCTCCTGGCTTCCAAGCCACAGAAACTTTCCATCCCACTGCCTGTCTTCCTCTAGGAACAGTCCCTGGAAGCCAGACGGGCACCATAGCAGAGCCGGGCTCCTCTCCAAGTGTTAGAGGGCCCGGGTTCCCCTCCTTGTCAAAGTGGTCTCATTTTACAGGTAGAGAAACTGAGGCCCAGGGGCATGGAGGCACTGTCCTAGGCCAAGAGAAGCCCAGGAGGCTTAACTTCTCAGAATGTCCATGGACTTCTCTCCCCGCCCTATTTCAAACGAGCCTGCCCTCGAGGCCTGCCCGATGCCCCGGCCCCCACATCAGCCAGGCCAAACATTCTACAGAACCTCAGTCACCCCGTTACCTTTTACAAGGTATTTGACCAAAACAATTTTTTCCCCCCAAATGGTCTTAATGACTTTTATTGTCTAGTCATCTGCTGGTCTGTCTCCCCTTGTGCGAAGCACGCCCTCTAGTCGCACGGGGCCCCGCCCAGGTAAAGAGCAACCAGCCTCTGCATTGCCACCAGCAGCTCCCAGATCCCACTAGGAATCACTCGGCGGCTTCGACAGAGATTTCTGGTCACATATGGGGAGACCTGACCTGAGAGTGTGGAGGGGTGGAGGGGCCACACCACTCACGCCCCAGTCACAGAGGGGACAAGCAAGGCCCAAACCTTTAAGTGCCCCTCCAAACATACGCCCCACCCCAACAGACACACTCTGGGCATCTTCTCTTTTTTTCCAGAAAGATCAGGGCTTTGGCTCAACCATCATGACCTTGCTGCAGGACTGGTGGAACCCACCAACTGCTACTTCCCACAGTGGGCTTTACAGGGCATTAGTGCTGACTTCCAAGGGCATCCTGGAGGCCCGAGCCCAGTGACTGTTGATGGCGGGACCTACTGGTCACAACAACAGGCTTCGTCTCTCTCTGGCATTCATGGCACAAGGTGGGGCCAAACCTGCCCCTCCTGGTTTTCTCGTGGTCCTCCTTGTCGGCACATCTCCTGCTGTGCCGGCTCCGGGTGTCCTGAGACGATGTGTGATCCTCCTCCACAGGGGCTCACGGCATGAAGGGAGACACACCCACGTGTGAGCAGCTCACTCTGTCCCCCAACCATGGGCTTCTTGGAGGAGGGGTACCTGAATGTCCCAGGGGACCAGATAAGAACCAGCTAGAAGAAGAGGAGAGAAGAAAGTGGTGCTCCCATGGGCTAAGCACAGCCCAGGCACAGGCACGGCAGGACGAGGGGCCATGGTTTGCTAGGGGAAGGCTTTGGTGAGTCCAGTGATGCAGGGTTTCTAACTGTTTCCATCCCATGGGCACCACTCTCATTCAATCTGACCGTTCTTCCTGGGACCATCAGCTCAACCTCCTGGCTGTTCTCCCTTCCTTGGGCCTCTCCACCTCTACTCCCTTCCCCTCCCGTCAGCCAGACAGACCTCACCAACATGAGCAACTGACCGTGCCACTCCCAACAACGCACAGGTGCTCAGCACTTTCATTGACCTACAGGGTCATGACCAAATTCAGCAGCCAGGCAAGGTGAGCTCGTTATGATTTTATTCCAACTTACTTCAGCCTCCTGATTTGTTCCTGGCTCCAAGTGTGCCATGTTCCAGCCACTGCAGGCTACTCCACATTCCCCAGCCACGCCTTGCGCTCCCGCTCTGCCATGCTTTGCTCAGACTGTGCCCTCCGTCTGGAATTCCATCCCTCCTCCTCCCCTGCATTCATCTTTCCAAGCCCGCCCCTTGGGCACCCTGCTCAGCCTCGCAATGCTCCCCACATTGATCTGGCAAGTCTCTTTCCAAACTCCCCTAGGCATCTTGCCAGGTCTTATATAATGCTCACCCTAATTTGTCTTGGAGCACATTTATACCATCTCTCTCCATGAGGAGACTGGCTGCCCCTCAGAGGCCAGCTGGAAGGCCTCTTAGTCCTCTGAATCCCCAGCACCGAGCACTAGGCCCTAGGAAAATGTGATCTGAATCATCCAGAATCACATGACACGGATCCAGCTAGGAAAGGGATGGTATTACTTGGACACCCTTCAGGTCAACATCACACCTGCTGCCTCAAGTTGTTTGCTGGGCCACCCAACTGCTGCCCCAAGCAGGTTTGGAAGAAGGGACACATTATGGAAGGTACCAGGGTGGGGGTGTCCAAAATGGGACAAGAGTTCACTGAGGTTTGGGAAATGCCAAGCTGCAGAGTAAGACCTTTGTCACGTTATTTTTTTTTGGGGGGGGGGGGGGCTGAATTTTTGATTAAACCCCTACCAACTCCTCTCACACCTCCTCAGAGCTTTCGGCAGAGCAGAACAGCAGGCCATGAAACTGGCAAACCCAAATTGCCCCTAATATCATGTCCCCTTCTTTAGTAATAAAAGCACTCCATTCTTTAAGCTGAGCACCTGGCCACTGAGATTGAAGACTTAATTTCCCAGGCTCCCTTGCAGCTAGGTTGAACTATGTATGAAACTAAGTTCCTGTCAATGATATGAGAAGTGCCCAGTGGCAATGTCCAATAATCTCCCTTAAAACAGGTACTTGAATAATGGCTTTTCCCCTTTCCTTTCTTTTTGCTCCGTTCCTCGATTGCAATGCCCGGAATGCAGCAGTCTGGACCCACCTTGGACCATGAAGATGAGGGCTATACCTTAGGGATGACAGGAAAGTGAGCTGGATAGGATCTGGGACTCTGGGAAGTTTGGGGAGCCGAACTTCATACAAGCTCAAGACTGCCCACCTCCGAATTTTACTTGAGGGAAAAATAAACCACTGCTTATGTCATGTTATTTTGAGTCTCTATTATTTGCAGTGAAACTACATCCTAACTGACAACCTGAGTTCTCATCTCAGGGCTGAGAGACCAAAACCAGGGTGCTGGTGCTCTCTGACTTTGGATCCCCCTTTTGTAAAATGAAGGTCAAAGCCCTTTTAGCCTGAAACCTCAGAATAAAGATTTGAATTCCATAGAGAAGCAACTTATTGCCAATCAGTTTTCTCACCATGGGGCATAACTGTTTACTTCTGTCCAACTGAACAGACACTGTGTTACGGAGACTCTGTCGGGGCAGCTGCACTGGTTGTGCAGGCTGTGCACTGTGGACGGTGTCTCCTGGAGTTGTGCAGGACACCTCGCACATCTGCGCCTGCTGCCCTGTACCCGTGCATTACAACTGGCTCCAAATCTCAAGAAGCCTAGACTCTGGTGAGCAAATGATATATTCAGGCTCAACAAACCTTTATTAAGCACTTACCATGTGCCAGGCACTGGGGTAAGTGCTTTAATATACTGAACTACATTAACGTGTGTGTGTGTGTGTGTATAAACATATATATACACACACACACATATATGTTTATACACACACACACTCATATATATACCTATATATATACATACACACACACACTACATATAGTACATATATAAAAGTACATATATAAAAGTACATATATAAAAGAACAAAGACAAAAACTGTACTATGGAACAGAGTCACAGTTGCAAACTGGGAGGCCTACAGTCCAATCAAATGCCGAAACATGGCTTGTCTGGTCTGTGTGTTTGAATACATTGTCAAAATGTTAAAATAGGGAACCTGCACATAAAAATTCAAATTTCCAGTATTTCTTGAAAATTAGATGTGGTGGTATTGGATATGCACTTTCACACTGTCAGTAATTGGTGGAACTGAATAGCAAGTGCCCTTTAGTCAAACACAAACTTCCGTTTGCCTCAGGCCCCACCACTCCCTATTGTCCCTGACATAGAGGCTAAGAAACAGTTTTCATTTATCACTGGCTTTGTTGTTGCTTTTCTTCTTGGAAGGCTAAGTGAAAACTTTCTTATGTACATATCTCGTTCAAGAATGGAAAAGTAAAAGGTGACCCAAGATGGCCAATAGCCTCAAGAAAACTGATCCACCTTCTCCCTTCATACTAATTGCCTGCCAGACGTTGTGGGTGTTCGGTTTGCTGCCCCTCAAGTAGAAAGTGTTCACGAGTGGGAAAGGTGGGGAAGAACAGGAGGGAGGAGGCTGAGTTTAATCTTTATCTACAGTGATTTTTTTTCTTCTTTTTATGGGTGATTTGAATCAAATAAGGTAAAATTTTTATATTTGTTAAATTTATATGATGGAAATCTAGGTATATTCTGTATTCTTCTATATGTTTAGAATTAAAAATGTCAAAATCAGCTCAGCCAGTGTGGCTCAGTGGATTAAGTGTTGTCCCATGGACTGAGAGGTCCCGGTTTGATTTCTGGTCAGGGCACATGCCCAGGTTGTTGGCTCGATCCCCAATAGGGGCATGCAGGAGGCAGCCAATTGATGTTTCTCACATCAATGTTTCTACCTCTCTCTAAAAAAATCAATAAAAACATATATTTTTAAAAATTAATAAAAATGTCAAAATCAGCTCTGGCCGGTTAGGTGCAGGGGTTAGAGCAACAGCCCTTGGACCAAAGGGTCGAGGGTTTCAATTCCCAGTCAAGGTACCTGGGTTGCAGGTTCAATCGCCAGCCCCAGTCGGGATCATGCAGGAGGCAACCAATTGATGTGTCTCTCTCACATCAATGTTTCCTTCTCTTTCTCCCCTACTCTCTTCCACTCTGTCTAAAAATCAATGGAAAAATATCCTCAGGTGAGGCTTAAAAAACAAAAAGTCAAAATCAAAAAGGAAACAGCCCAGCATTCTCTGTGGCATGTGCTGTGCTGGGGGTTTGGAGGGGCTGGTGTCGGGAAGGGTTTGAAAGGGAGGGGCAGGAGGTTAAGCCTTGAAAAATAAAAGGATTCCAACTTGAATAAAAGGCTCCAGGTCTAAGAGGTCCCCCAGCAAGCAGCAGCAGAGGGGTGGGGGGTAGAGGAGAAAGGAGGGCATCCTGGGGAGGCTGGAGAGGGGTTAGGGGGAGGTGGTCATGGGGACAGACTGACACCTGGCTTCACTCACCCTCATTGCCCCCCCCCCCCAGGCCCATCCTTGGCTCTGTGAACAGCCCCAGTGTTTCTAAGGATATGTGTCTATTTTTAGAGCAGAGATTTATTTCTTTCCATTTCAACTGTTTACTTCTGTCCCGGGCTTGTGAATCTGCCGGTTTGTGTTACAAGGAAGCACCATGGCCCTGTGGACCAAACTTGGCTGCGTCCTTCATGGCCAGGAGCGTCCTCTGGCTCACAGGTTATGATCTGGGGCATGAGTAGGGAGGATTTCATTATTTTGTGGAGTCTGGTGGGAAGCCATGCGGTGGCACAGGAGTCCCAGGTTCTCACCTTGTCTCTGCAGCTGACTCACTGTGTGACGTTGAACAAGTCCTTTCCCCTCCCTGGGCTTCAGAGTTTTTGTTGCTGTTGTTTTGATTTTTCATCACTAAAATGGTAATGGTAATACTTACCTCATAGGACTGGCATGAGGATTCGATGGGATACGTGAAGCCCCGAGTAAATGATGCGTGCCCAAGAGGGACTCCTGGAACCAGGGTTTCTTCACCTGCTCTGTGTATGTACGGGCAGGGTGGGGGAGGGTTAGATGGTCCCTAAGTGTCCTTCCAGCTCTGAGATTCTACAGTTCTAGGTTTTCTCCTCCATCATTTCTTCCTATAGTTCATGGCTCTTTGTTCTCAGATCTCTTGACACACCATGGACTAAGGAGGTCAGGTCTGCCTGAACGTGGTCTACCACTTACTAGCTGTGTGATTCTGGGCATCCACTTCCTTGCCTTAGAACGGTATCAACCTCATAGGGTCCTCACAGAAGTTTTATGAGATGATCCCCATAAAACACCAGCACAACACCTGACATGTAAGAAGACCTCAAGAGAGAATAACAGTTACTTATTATTATTGTTATTTAAGGCTCTGCAGGGGGCCTGTTGTTTTCCATTGTTGTTTCTGTGGCTATAATGTGTCACAGTTTCCCAAGGGCTGACTTCAAAGTCAACTTTTCGGACCCAATTTATTTACAAGGTGGGATTATCTCTACCATCTTTTTTCCTGCAAATATTTTGATCTTTTTACTGAAACACTTTAAAAAAATATTCTTCCTTTTCTCCAAAGCCTCATTAACGAGCAGTATTTATAAATTCTTTGTGTTAGTGGTTTCTTTTCTTTTTTTTTTTTAAAGATTAGTAGTTCTAGTAAAAATAACAACTTCAAAGGAAATCAAATTAAAAAAACAAGTTGCTGCTACTGCCCAGGCCCTTCCCACAGGTGTGCACTGGAGGTGGTGGTGACAGTGCAGGCTACCGGGTCACGACTGTCGAGCCTGGCATCCCAGCACACCGTGTTGCCTCCTGAGCAACTTACTTCACCCCTCTCAGCCTCGTGTCCCCGCAGAGGACTAAATGAGATGATCCACTCGGGGCTTTGCCCACAGCAGCCCCAGTAAATGTCAACTACCTACTGACCCTGTAAGAACGTGTACAAGTCAGTGCGACCTGCCATTCTTGAATGTCTGTGTACATTGCCCATGTTGCCCACTGCCCGGTATAAAGCCAGTCTGAACCGAGGAGCTGGCTCGGCTTCAGAGCAGCATCCACTTAACTCCAGAGACCGAAAGGGCAGATCCTTTTGGGGAATCAGTCAGCGGGGATACTTTTAGTGCAGGGAGCATTCCTCTCCCGAGGGAGTCCAAGTGCAACAATCTCAAGATAAGCTCGAGTTTTTCCAGGCCGCAGAGATAGGAAGCTTCAGGGACTCTTTTCCACCCTCCACCCCCCACAAACGTGCACAGTCCAGAGTCCTCAGCTGCAGACACAGCCGCTTTCCAACTCCGAGTACTCTCCTCTGTCACGGGACACGGGGCTTAGCAGCTGATCACGGAAAACATAGCCCTCTGGAGAGTGAGCGGGTTCAGTGACAAGACTGCAGGGTTTACTGGGGGGATCGCTTTGTAAGGTACACTGTCTGCTCACTATGGTGTACACCTGAAAGGAATATAATATTGTATGTCAACTGCAGTTGAAACATTTTAAAAGACTGCCAGGAATTGCTCACAAAAGCATGGGTGGTAAGAAAAACAATTGTAACTTGGCGTGGTGACGGATGTTAATTAGACTTATTGCAGTGATTATGTTATAATAGATACAAGTATCAATCATTGTGTTGTACGCCTAAAACTAATATCATGTTATATGTCAATCACACCTCGGTTTTTAAAAGAAAAGAAAAGAAAGAAAAAGGCATGGACGTGGAGAGCGGGAGAGGTGTCCGAGGGCATCCAGGCGGACTGCGGCACTTACAGACAGGAAAACAGATGCAGGGGAGAAGCACGGGCTGAAGTGGGCAGCAGAGCCAGGAGTGAGCATGGACATCTGCATCTCAGGCGGTTTCCAGGGAGAAAGAAAGACGGTTTTACATACAGCACCCTCCCCCACTACAAGACCAGAGCACACCTGTGGCTCAGACTGCCTTCCTGGAGACTCCCGGGAAGCTTCCCAGGGGCGCAGCTAAGAAGTGAACTCTTAGAACAATGTCACAGCTCAGCCACTGCCTGGTTATGGGACTTGAACAAGTTACTTCACCTCTCCGTTTTCTTGTTTTATATATATAATTTTTAAAAATTATTGATGAGAGAGAGCGTGGGAGAGAGAGAGAAATATCAATTTGTGGTTTCACTCACTTATGCATTTATTGGTTGCTTTTTGTATATACCTTGATTGGGGATCGAACCCACAACCTTGGCTTATTGCGATGACACTAACCAACTGAGCTACCAGGCCAGGACCCTCTCAGTTTTCTTGTCTGTAAATTGGGGATGATAATGGTGCCCGCACATACTAAGTGCCATATAAGCACTTACGACACAAAAGTTAAAACGGGAGGATATAGAGCATAACAACGAGGAGGGTGGACCTGGGCTCTGGACCGGTTGTTTGGATGTGTGACCTAGAGCACCTTCCTTCCCCTCACTGGGCTCAGTGCCTGCCCTGCAAGTAGGAGGGTTGGACACCTGCCGACCCGGCGCCCACTCCAGGCCAGCCGGCTCCGAGGCCTCTCACGGTCTGCATACCTTCAGCCTCTCCCCGTGCTGTGATTTCGGAACGTGGGCCAAGGGTGGGTGAAATGTGAGCTGGAATGCTGTGCTCTCAGAAAGAGGGAGGCGCACTAGATCTTTTCAAAACTCACATACTGACTTGCAAATCAGGTAACAGAGACACCTCAGTGAAGGGGCCAATTGTGTGGCTGGAACAAAACAACCCACTGGCCTGTTATCTCCTATCCTCTCTCTGATTTCTCTCTTCTTTTTCTTGAACTTAGAGAGAAAGGGGTCTTTGAAAATGTTCATTTCGAAACCACAATGGTGTGAGAAGCACTGGTCTCAGATTGCCCATCCCTACTCCCAAATCCAAATCCACGGTTACCTTCCTCTCTCCAGAGTGGGAGGCGCAGGCGCTTGGAGCCTATTAGAAATCTGAGTCTCCATGCCTGGTCCTGTGACACCAGGGCACTGTCAGCTCACGGAGCCCCAGGTTCTCTATCCCTCCAGTGGACACAAGCACACCCTTCCTGTTAATGTCCTGGGAAGGGCTCTGGGAAGCTGGCTGCGTGAGCGGCACAGAGGCCTGGGAACGTGCTGCTGGGGCCAGATATCCTGATAGCTGCGGTAAGGGCACTGGGGGAGTTCTTTGCCAGTCAAAAGTGAAACAGAGCTCCCAGCTAGAAAGCAAGCAGTCCTTGGGGGTTTTACCTGGGTTCTGAGAGGGCTCCTCCATCTGCCTCCTTGCCACTCCCAGCTCTGATGCTTGTCTCTGACCCTTGTCATCATCGGCTGACTTGTAGTCATAGCCTAATCTAGCCTCATTCTCACCAAGGAGCTCAGGGCGACTCCATCAGCCCCGAAAGCCAAGGGAGCAGGCCTCGAGGGCCCCTGGGGTCTGCTTCACCCCGGGAGCAGCGAAGACTCTGCAGTGTGCAGGGAGGGTTGTGGAGAGGGCAGAAAAGAACTCTCCCGCCACAGGCTGGGCAGGACAGCGGGGCTCCCATGTGAGCCCCTTCTCACATCTCCCCGGCATCCTGTCCAGTCCATCTGTCCCAAGACAGCAGGCCCCCCAAGTCATTGCCCCTCAAAGGCTCCCTGGGCCTCCCAAGAAAGCCCACCTTCTTCAGTAGCCCCTCCCCACTTCATCCAGCCTGACCACCTCTGGGCCCCTCTAACCCTCCACAGAAACCACAGTGAGACTCCCTGGCCCCAGTTCCTTTCTGTACAAGACCCTTTCCTCATGGCCTTCACTGGCCTAGAGTTGTTTTTATTCTTGACTTAGAAAAATCCAGGGCCCAGTTCCAATATCGCCTGTCCTGTGAAGCCTCCCCCCACCCAGTAAGGATTAATCCTCCCCCTGAGCTCCCATTTGATCCCATTTACAAGGGAGTTTATATTATGCCCGCTGCCCACCGCCCGAGCGCCTGCAAGCAGAATCCCCGCCAGGCTCCCCTGCCGGTGGCCAGTGCAGGGCCTGGCGCCTGGCGCCTGGCAGGTAACCCAGCCGTGTTTACTGAGTCGACAAGTAGCACAGTAGCACATCCCCCTTTTGTTCTCGCTTTATAAAGCTACTTGTTCCTGCAGCAGTGATCTAGCATAGAACTAGAACAGAATCATTTTATAGCAACAAAGCTGGAAGCTTGACTGTGTCTTGCCCATATCACTGGGTTTAAGGAAACCCAGGCTAAGCGGGAGCCATGGTGCGGGTAAGGGGAGGAACCGAGGCTCTCTTACCAATGCTGCCTTCCAGTCAAGTGGAGCAGCCTTGTCAGGGGAGCCATCTCCTCATGGCTGGGTAGGGGGAGCCACACAGAGCAAGACGATGGTGTGCTGCTGGGGAAAGTTGTCATTCTAAGGGCCTGGGACCCAGGACCCCTGGACAAGAATTCTGGGTTATCTAGAAAGAAGCCACTTAATCAAATCTGGAGATAAGAACAAGTTATAAGCTCATGGAAGCTTGGCCATGAAAGAGACCAACCAACTCCATCATTTTACTGATGGGGACACGAGGGCCTAGGCAAGGACAGCAACTGGTTCAAGGCCACATGGAGTGTGAGAGACGGGGCCAAGGTCGGAACTGGGACATCTAACCTCTAGTCCTACATTTTTCCTGCTAACCTATGCTCCCTCTACACCAACCGTGAGTACTTGAGAGTTAGTGAAATGGTACAGAAGTGGTCTTTTTTTATGGATCACTGTTAAACTAGAGTTGAACAATGACAAGTTTTAAATAAAGGTATGAAATCTTCCATGTTTCATTTAAAAATATATCTCATGAAAAATTCACTAGATTCAGTAACATTCATTATCTACCTTCTCCTTGCTGGGTGTTGACCTGCACACCTGAGACAGAGCTGTGGGATGAAGGCCCCTGTCTTGTAGGCCACCTCGGAGTCCTCCCTACCTCCGCTCACGACACCATGGTGCCTGGCCAAACCACTGACATGACCAGGGAGCCTCCTGCCTTTGGATGCTGTGATCCTAACAGCAGAGGCGAATTCTGAGCATTAAACACACTTCCTAAGTGTGCCAACTATGAAATACAATGTCAAAACATCAAACAAGTGAAAGAGACTCTTCTAGTTTTTATTTCTTTGTTAATTCATGGCATGACACCTGTTCCCCGACCATCCTGAAGCAGCTGCCTGGACAGTTACATGGCAATACCTTGCACGGGGGCCACAGTTCTCTGGGAATCTGCATACGCTTCACGTCAGTGTCCCGCACATGGAGTTGCTTCTCCCACGGCTGGGATTCGTGGGTCCAGCAATCCAGGGTAGAAGTGGGAGGGTCACCACTCACTACTACCCCTAGTGACTCACTGGCAAAGTTTTGGCTTCCCATTCCCGTGACCTTATTCTCTGCTGCCCTAGAGGTCTTAGTTCCAAGTGGAGAAATGCTTCCTCCCAGAGACGCAACAATGATTCCAGTGGACTGGAAGTTAAGACTGATGCCCGGCCACTTTGGGCTCCTCATACCTCTGAACAACAGGCTGAGGAGTTTCTGTGTCGGCCAGGGTGATTGATCCTGATCATCAAGGGAAAGTAGACTGCTGCTCCATGGTGGAGGTAAGGTGGCATATGTCTGCAACCGGAGACTGCTTAGGGCTTTCTTAGTATTACCACACCTGTGATTAAAGTCAATGAAAAGCTACAAGAGCCCAATCTAGGCAGGACCACTAGTGGCCCGGACCCTTCAGGAATGAAGGTTTGAGTCATCCAACCAGGCAAGGAACCATGACCAGCTAGGTGCTTGCCAAAGGCAAAGGGAATACAAAATAGGTAGTGTAAGAAGGTAGTAGTTGTAAATACCAGCTATCACCCTGTACCCATTAGAAAAACGAGGACTATAATTATCATGAGTATTTCCTTCTTATTTTGTGATGAATATGTTTGCAGGTGTGTGTGTTAAGCAAATATCTTTGTTTTCTTCCCTCACAGTCTCTTATCATGTAACATAAGATGTATCGATTTTCTACTGTAGCATTTAAGTATTGTTCATTTGACATCACAGTACCTAAGTTACTGGATATCAAGGAGAAGAGCAGAACTGAAACATTGTCTCTCTCTTCCTGGCTCTCAGGCCCACCAGCCTCTGGACTAAAACCACACCATCCACTCTCCCGGAGCTCCAGCTTGCCGACGGCAGACCTTGGGACTGGTCAGCCTCCGTAATCATGGGAACCAATTTCTTACAGTAAATCTCTTTCTCTATGCATATACATCCTATTGGTTCTATTAGAGAACCCTGATGAACACACACACACCTGCCAAGGCTTGGTTATTCCGATGTGATGGCCGCTGAAGGAAAATGGAAGTGATGGCTGCAGGAAGTCTGCACCTGTCCCTCCCCTAGGTGGCAATGGTCGCTGTCCCTGTACCTGTGACAATGTGGTCCCCTTTACTGCCTACTCACGTCAGGGTCCAGCTCATCCAGCTCATTTTCCAGGGTCCTGAGCTCTTCCTCTGTTAGGGCTCCGAGGATTTCATCTTCATCCAGGTCGCGGTATTTCTCTAGTTCTCGTCTGTATGACATTGTAGAAGAGTTTGTCTTTGTCTTCTGAGTTTCTGTGCTGATCTAGACCTACCAGGAAGAGAAAGATCTTAGAAAGACCCTTCTTAAATTTTCTTTGAGAGAGAATAAATGCTTGTCATTCACATGGTGGCCTGGGCATGTTTTATGAGCCGTCAGGATGATGATTACTACAGCGGAATACTGCACTAAGATGGACTAATTCCATATTAAAACCATGCAAGGTATAAGCCTGGAGGACATGTGATTTAATGAATCACAATTGGTTGTATTGGCATGACTGCTAATTATGAGTAATAGGTGATTATAAATGGCTTATGAGAACCTAAAAACTAGTTTATTCTTCAAGCAGTTTAAATGCTTTCCTGTACAATCCTCCACTCTTCCTCCCACAGCCCAGTGGCAAACACGAATGCTGGGAACTCTGCCAACGCTGTTCTGAAAAGGGGGCTGGGTCCCAGCGGTTACCTGAGCACCCGCTTCCTGCAGGCCCTTCACCTCCATCTCATTCAAGCCTCACAAAAAGCAGCCAACAGTAACGTTAACTCATGTGTTCAGCAACCCATCAGGATTTCCTAATTTAATCTGAGGTCGTTATTAGCTGTTATCTCCATTCTGCAGATGAAGACACTGAGCTTAGAGAGGTTGAGAGACTCACAGAAATCACCATACCAAGAAGTGGCAGATACCCATATCAGTTCTTTGGTTTATCTCTTCCCGCCCTCCCACCCAGCTTCTCTCTGAGGTTTGTCAGTCTGTTCCCTACTTCCATGTCTCTGCATCTATTTTGTAAAAAAAAAAAAGAATTTAATTAATAATAAAAAAAAAAAGAAGAAGTGGCAGAGCCACCATTTGAACCTAGGTCTGCTGGCTTTCTGAGCCCGCATTGTTCTAGCGGATTGGATTTGGACACTTTTGTCATAGAATCAGCTAAGTCCTGGCCGGAGGAGACTGCATAATCCAGACCCTTCAGTTGACTCCCAAGGGAGCTGGCTCAGACGGAGAAAGTGATTGGCCGGCAGGGGTGGGGAGCAGGAGACGGGTGTCCCGTCTGGTCCAGTCTGCCATGTCCTGGGCTGCTCTCTTTTGCAAGAGAAGGTTACGGCTTATTTACCATCGCATGGATGAGACATAACACCTATGTTTGGATCCTGTTTCTGCTGCGTCCCATAACCAGGTTTTCACACCTGTGGACTCATGTGATTCCCGACATCACACCCTGTAAGTCAAGTCTTCTAATTAAAACCCTTTCATCAATGAAGAAACTAAGGGATGGCCTCGGGCTTGACTCAGGACCCCTGTCATCAGACCCCAGGTACTCCCCCCTGCCCACTGCCTCAGGCTAACCTAGGAGACACATGAAGCCTTAAAGACTTTCTGTCCTCTGGCTTGGCTGCAACTGACAGTGTGACAAGCCCAGCTCACATGTCACCTCCCCTGTGTCCCCTCACTAGGCAAAGCTGATCATGGCCACAGCACGGGGTTCACAGTTCTCCACCCAGCTTGCATCCTGTCTCCCTCGGCTTCCACATGGCGGGGTCTGGGCTTGCTTCACCCCACCCGCCTCAGGGCCCAGCCCAGGGCTCGCACACAGCAGAGAGGTGTTACTGAAACGAACCCAATTCCAGTTCTCTGCCTGCCACTGCTGGTCCAGCTGGACAGCCTTAAGGAGATTCTGGGCTCTTCTCCCCTTAGAAAGAAAAGTCAGCTTGCAGTGGAAGCTGCTGGCATCTCCGTGTTTGAGCCTGTTCCACTGGACGTGCACCTGCCGTGAGCTGAGCCGTCAGCCTTCCTTCCTGGGGCTGCCGCTGAAGGGTGGGCTGCAGCTCCGGCATTCCCGAGTGCTGTGGACGGAAGGTGGGGTGCTGCACACAACTGCTGTTATGGGTTGAACTGGGTTCCCCCCAAATTCATATGTTAAAGTTCTAAAGCCCAGTACTTCAGTAACCCAGCACCACATTGCAAGTAAGAATGTGACATTACTTGGAAATAGGGTAGATGTAATTAGTTAGGTTTAGATGAGGTCCTGGTAGAGAAGGCTGGGCCTCTAATCCGACATGACTGGTGTTCTTATAAAAAGAGAGATGTGGACACACATGCACGCAGGGAGAAGATCACACGGAGATGATGCAGGCAGACACCAGGGGGACAAGCCAAGGACACCGATGACTGACAACAAACCACCAGAAGCGGGGCAGAGGCTGGGACTGATCCTCACAGCCCTGGAAGGAACCAACACTGCCGACACCTTGTTCTTGAATTTCTAGCCTCTAGAATTTTGAGACAACAAATGTCTGTCTGCGGGACTTCGTTCCGCGGCCTAGCCAACGGCCGCAGAGCGTGGTTTTAGACCCCCGCACGCGAACGAACGAACCCCACGGCTCGTCTGTGAAAGGACTGGCGGAATGTTCCAGAGCAGAGAGAAACAAAAACTAGGGCACGACAACCAACTAATCAATCAAAAAGGTGGGATTTATTGTTCATTAAAAACAAAGTCATTAAAAATAAACTGAGACTGAAGTTCACTAGGCCGACGGAGAAAGCCTCCATCTCCGAAGGCAGAGGCGCTGTCGGCGCGGGCTGCGGCACTGTGGCTGTCTGCAGGAGTCCCAGTGTGACAGGTGGCTTGACAAGGCAGAACTTGCTCCCCAAATACAGAAAACCCCAGCACCATCCTTTTCTTTAAGAATGGCTCAGCTTGGCCTGACGCCTTCCTTTGCCAGACCCCAAGAATGCAATGTTCAGACCACAAATGCCCCCTTCCTCCCTCATTCATTTCTATTCACTTCTAAAGAAAGCACAAGCAGCCGACAACGTTCTGGTATAGAGAAAAAACAAACAAACAAAAAAAGAAAACAACAACAACAAAGAACTCCCTGAAGGCTCTCGGAGAATAACCTAATTTGGTTTTTCCTAAGTGGAGCCAGGAGAGGTCTCCATCCCGGGGCCAAGAGGAACACCAGTCAAAGGCTTAGAATCTTCTAGAATCATCTCAGAGATACCTCCACACTAGCGTCTCTCTGTGGTGGGTTGCAGAACACGTTTTTGGTGCTCAGCCAGGTGTTGTTCCATGAAGTTCCACAGGACTCTGGGCTGCAGGACTCCTCAGACACCCTGGTGCGCTTCCTCCGCGCAATGTCTCGGAGAGGGGCGGGCTACGGCAGGACCTCCCGTCCTTTTGGCCCTGAAACCGTGTCTCTGAGAAACTGCTCCTGGAATTGGAATCTCATGAAACAAAGTTGGGAAATCAGCCTTAGACTCATCTTGGTGTCACAAGAGAAGGGACATAGGGACAGGACCAGCTAGGACAGGTTTGGGACCCTGGGAGCTTCCTCTGCATGTTATCTTTGCCAGCTGACTCATTTCCTAGATGATTTGCGCTAAAACCTTTAGAAAAAGTCATGGACAGACCCCGGAAGAGGGATAAACCAGAAGGAGGAGACAGGGGAGAAAGGACTCCAAATCAAAACCAGCTTGGAAAAAAGAACCAGGGGGAACAGGAAGAGAGTAGGTGGGAACTATGGGGCCTGCTGAAGGAGGGGCGGGCAGGGTGACAGCCACCTCCAGGGAGGCCACCCTGGGGGTTCAGCCATTACATTTCCTGAGGATCGAGTCTCGCTCTCAGCACATATAAGAAAGATTAGCAACCCACTTACACACTCAAAGGTGCTGTTGAATTCGAAAATCCTATTTCAGAGGACTGAAAAAGGCTCTTTCTAATGTCATGTGTCCTGTGAGTATTACAGAGTGACGAGGCATTACATTAAACAAGCGGAAAGAATGGAGCATTCCCAAGGTATACTCTGAAGCTGTCCGCTTCAAGCCACACTCATGCACTTGGCTCGCAGGGACGGTTTCTCTAAAGCAAGGCTCTCCTGTGGTCAGCGACGTGGGGAACTAGAGGTGGGGAAGAGACAGGGTGGGAAGGAGGTGAAAACCTCGTGTGACTAGAGCCCACGGCAAGCTTGGCCTTAAAATATGGCTTGGAAGAGATGGCGTGTTATAGCTGTTAATAAAAGGCCTCTGTGTCCTAATAAAAGAGTTGTCGTGGATGGATGTAGGCCTGAGAGTCCTAAGACTTTGGCTGGGGAGAGAGTTGTGACAGTGACTCCCCAGGGTGCCCTCGCAGGGTCCTCCTCTGGGCCTCCGTGTGCTCATCTGTAAAATGAGAATGAATGGACTGGGAAATTCCGCATGGAAGCCATCCCCTTGGAGGCACTCAAGAACTGCATCATATGAACGGTCTTTAAACTATGTGGGGGAAGATCTCCGGCTCCCAGAAAGCCCCTCCAGGACCCTTATGGGGGGGCGTCAAGACAGAGAGGGTAGCCAAGGGGGCTCACCCCTGATTTTATCTGATTTGTTTATTTGGGGTTTCATAGAAGAGTCCCCTCAGAGATAGGATTCAGCTGCTAAAATAAGAAGTTGAAAATTACTGGACTGGGTTTCTTCATCTATCTAGTGGGAGGGTAATAGTACTCACCCCCTAGGGTGTTGTGAGGATTAACTGGCAACAAGCAAATAAGGTATAAAGGCTGGGTTGGGACTCGGTCAGTGCAGGCTCACCAAATGGAGCCATCACCGTGAAGCTGCCACAGGTGGCTGCCGCTCCCCCGCCTGCGCCCCAGCCTGCTCCCCGTACACACCATCAGAGGGAGCTTCCCTCAGGGAAACTTGTCTTACTGGTCTTCACGCCTCTGTCCAGCCCTGTGCCTGGTGAACGTGCTAGGAGGGGGCGAGCACATTTGGGTATTGGTCTCGTGTCTTAGAACTTTGGGCAAGTCCCTTCCCTTTTTGGAGCCTCTCTTTTCCCACCTTTAAAATGGAAAGATGCGACCAGGTCTGGGAGGGCTGGGAGCCCAAGAGGAGGCACAGGGAAGAGAGGGTGATGGGATCCCAGCATGGCCCACCCACGCAGAACAGCACCTCTGTTGCCTGCTTTCTAAACCCGGTCCTGAGTAAGAGCTGGTGAGAAAGTGTGGACCAGCTCAACACATTTAAAACACATTTAAAAACTGAAGTCTTTCAAAGCTGGTGTGTATACTACAGTAACAGCACATCTGGCCACCCTGCTTCTCAGCAGCCTTAAGCTGCTGCCGCTAAATATGAAAAAAAGGGAACTTACACGCTGTGCCAGGAAATAAAACTAGGCGGGTTGGACAATAAAAATGACTGGGTCAAGGGCTGAGGCCATCCATCAGGAAGCTTCGGAGATGAAAGCTCAGAGATGGGGACGCTCCCGCAGTGCCAACTATGCCTTTAAATCTCTCACCGAAGTGGGTCCCGTCACTTTTGCTAATGGCTTCTCCAGCCTCTGCCCCTGTGGGAACACTTGGGGGGGGGGGGGAGCTGGGGTAGCATCTTGATTTATGGAAGACATTTCCCTGAGGTCAGGAGGACCTGAGTCACAAGTTCAAATGAATATTTTCCAGTTATACCATCTTCTATGTCAGCCACAGCGAACATCTGAATAGTGGGTGAAGAAAGGATGATTTACCACGTTGATTTCATACCCCCATCTCCTCCTGTCTTTGTCCTTTCTCTCTCTCTCTTTTTAAATCCTCACCCAAGGATATGTGTTTTTATTGATTTTTTTTTTTTTTAAAGGGAGAGAGGAAGAGAGGGGTGGGGGGAGAGTGAGAGAAACCCTGATGTGAGAGAGACACATTGATTGTTTGCCATCCGGGGATCAAACCTGCAACCTGGATATGTGCACTGACTGGAAGTTGAACCCACGACCTTTCAGTGTATGGGGTGACGCTCCAACCGACCGAGCCACACCGGCCAGGGCTGGAAGACGCTCTCGCTAAAGGGTTATGCCATAAGCCCTCATCACCGAAGTCTGGGCCTCTCTCTTCCACTGGCGTCAGGGACACCAGAGTGCCCAAGAGGACCCTGTTCCTTCTGAGGGAACTGTCTACGCTCTGCCCTCCTTCAAGGGGCACCTCTGAGGGGCAACCCTATTTTATATCATCACCCGCCCCCCAGCAGATTGGACAGAACAGGAGCCTGTTGCAACGCGGTGGCCTGGGACAAGAAGAAAGGGAGTGGGGCGAACATGACTTCCTTTACTTTTTGGCATTTTATTAGTTTCCTGGGGTTGCCCTAGCAAAGTACCGCGAACTAGATGGCCTAAACAACAGCAATCTATGCCCTCAGTTCTGGAGGCTAGAAGTCCCAAACCCAGGTGTGGGCTGGGGTGGTTTCTTCTGAGAGCTCAAAGGGCGAATCTGTTCCACGCCCGTCTCCCAGCTCGGGGAGCCTCCGGCGTTCTGAGGCTTGAGCGGGCCGCCACCCAGTTCTGTACGTGTCTATGTCCAAATGTCCCCTTTATATAAGACACCAGTCATACTGGATTAAGGCCTGCCCTCATGACCTTATCTGAACTTGATCATCTGCAGAGGACCTATTCCCAAATAAGGTCACAGTTATAGGTACAACTTTTAGGGGGGTATAATTCCACCCATACAGCATTGAATTAGGACATAAAGGGAGAAGGGGCAGGTGGTAGGGGAGCTGGGGGTGAAGGGAGGTGCCTGTGTGAAAGCGGAGGCTGTGAAGTGAGCGATGTGTGAGGAGTGAGAGTCCTCAGGGGGGGTGAATTCATGGGGCTGAGGGAGACGGAGAACATCGTGTCCCCGGAAGTGCCCGTCCCTGCTCCCTCAGGCCTGCGTTGCTACGGCCCACATTGGATCCTACGAGGCCCCTGTCCTTCAACAGTCCTTAGGAGGCCCGCCCCTCACAGCACTCGGGTACCTTGAATGAGTCCCTGCTCCTTAAGCCAAACGAGAGGAGAACTCAGACTCTCGGTCTCCCTCCTTCCCTTCTGGCCCCCCTTCTCAGTCTACTTGATGATGAATTCCTTGTGCCCATCTGTTCCCCTGGGTTCTGCCCTCTTCTCACTTCTCACTCCCCTGGGGGTTCTTATCTCCCATGTGAGGTCTGTTACCAGCGATAAGCTGATGACTCAGATGGTCTCTCTGCAGCTCAGGCTCCCTGCTGGGCACTTCTCCTAGAGTCCCTCTGGCTCAACCCTGAGCACGGCCCCCTCACCACCAGCACCTCCTCACCTGGGTGATGGCACTTTGCTGTCCTTCAGTCACCCAGGCCAGACACCTGCGGTCAGCCTAAACTCTCCCCTTCCCCCTCCCCCCAGCTCTGGTAGGTCCCCATGCCTGTCAATCATCTCTCCCTCTTTCTCTATCTCTTTTGAATGTTATAGTTTTTAAAATTCTGGTAAAATGTACATAACATAAAATTTACCATTTTAAGTGTAAACTTCTGTGGCATTAAGTACACTCACATTGTTGTGCAGCCATCACCACCAGCCACCTCCCCACTGAAACTCTGTCCCCGTGAGCACCAGCTCCCCACTCTCCTCTCCCCCAGGCCCTGGCACCCCCCGTTCTACTTTCTTTCTTTATTCTTTTAGAGAGAGAGGAAGGGAGAGGGAGAGCGACACAGAAACATCGATGAGAGAAAACACTGACTGGCCGCCTCCTGCCTGCCCCCCACTGGGGATCTGGCCCACAACCTGGGCATGTGCCCTGCCCAGGAATCGAACTGGCGACCTCTTGGTGCATGGTCGATACTCAACCACTGAGCCACGCCAGCTGGGCCCACCACTGTACTTCCTGACTACCCTACGTGCCTCATCTAAGTGGAGTCCTACATTACTTGTCCCTCTGTGACGAGAACCCTTGGCTCCCATTCACGGGGCTGGCCTTTTACACGTTGTCACAACAGCTCTCCAACCCGTCTCCCTCTCCCCTCCCCCTTCCGGTCCCCACCTCCGGTCTCCCACCTTCCTGTCCACACTCTACTCGGCGTCCAGATGATCTTTGCCTCTCGCTGAAAGCCACCTTCAGTAGCTCCCATTATGACAGACAGTGCTCCCCTGCCTGGGGTTCGAAGCCATCCCAGAGCACTCATCCCTGAGTCCCTGAAATTCTGGTCCTGCTTATGCCACCATCCTCCTAGCCTGGGGCTCCCGCCTCCAGTCTGAAGTGGGACCAAGTCCCCAGAGCATGGCCTGTCCACACAGCACCCCCAACCTCCTGATTGGTGAGTGTGGTCTCGTCCCCATCTCCTGTGCAGCCCTGTGGGAGCCGTGCTTCCCGGCCTGCAGAGGAGACGTGGCTCCCACACCTCCTAGCCCCCGAGGCTGGGCAGGCAGGGCCAGCAGTCACATCTGACCTGCTCCCCATCTCTGCGCAGCCCCGGCCTGGCTCTGAGTCAAGGCTATGAATGCAGACCAGCCAGGAATACAGTCCTGGGGACAGTCCCCCAGGAGCAGGGTGGACAGCCATATTCTATTCCTGGCCGTGACCCGCAGAGAAGACAGTCCACTGCCCTCGACTGGGGCCTGGGAGGGGCGTGTGTGTGAGAGGGGTGGAGAGCGGGTAATAAAAACTTTTTGGTGGGGATTCCTCCATGTTCATGTTTTAGAACAGGGTCATAAAATGTGATGCAGTAAATTATACCAATAACCACCCCCATGTGCAGAGACCTCTGCGGCTTACAGAACAGCAACCACTTTCAGGCCTGCAGACTCATGTCCCCGTAGCCTGGGTGTATTGTCACCCATCATGCCATGCAGACAGACGGGGAGAGGGACTGAGAGGGCCGAGATCTCCCAGCCACCGAGGTCCCAATCCCCTGCCTTCTCACTTCCCCAGGGAGCCCCTGTGTGAGGCCTGAGCCGCACCCCTGCCCTGCTGATTCTCCCAGGCTAAGGTGGCTTTGGTATGTGCCAGGCCCAGTGCATGACTGTGGGGTCCTTTGTTCAAAAATGGACAAAAGTGCCATTAAAGGCACTGAGACAGAAGATTTTCCTCTCCCTCACGGTCTCTCTCTTGATCCATCATGGTGTTTAAAAAATTTATCATTCAATGTCACCATCTACACAGGTGCCCAGGTGCTGTGACTGAGCCATTCACACCAAGTCCACCAAGTCCACAGCTGCAGGCTTCCTCCCCCACCAGATGCAGGAGAGGCACGCCCTGCCCCAGTGTGGGAGTGTGAGGGGACTTGAGCCAGACATCTCCACTTCCCATAGGCCATTGCCCCAGCACTTGGAGGGACCATCCTAGGGAATTGCAATCTCTGCACCAGGACACTAGGTGCTTGGATCAAGGGTAGACAAGACACTTGCCCTACAGAATTGTCAGCAGAATGCATGCAGGGGCGGGGAAAGACCCCCAGTGGTAGCTGGGCAGGCTGGTGGAACCTGAGGATGCCAGGAGGCGAGGAGGCTGGAGTCTAAGAACCTATCCCAGGAAGCAAAGAGGCAGCAGGAGGTGGGACCTCCTGTGAGCCAAGGCTCCAAGCCCCGATGCATATTCCATTGTCAATGGGGCTTCACTTAAAAATATAAACCCAAAGATAAAATTAAGAATTTCAAGAAAGCATCTGCAGAGCATTGAATCAAACACAGGGTCCTTCTGAGAAAAGGGCTTTGTGCAACTGCACAGCCTACAACCCGTTCCCAGGACACACACTCTGAAGGCCCCAGGGCCAGGCTCAGCCCTGTCTCATCTGAGATGGTTCTTTTCCTCCCTAGCATGTTCCAAACCATTGGAACCACTGGTCCCTGGAATCTACGGGGAACTGGGCCATTGTATACTGGCAGAAGGAGCACCAGGATGGGAGTCAGAGGACCTGGCCACAAGTCCTGACTGGTTGAGGACTTGCTGTGTGACCTTAAGCAAGTTGCTGTACCTCTCCGGATCTCAGTTTCCACAACCCAATTCACTGAGTATTTATTGAGGATCCACTTTGTTCAGGTGGGAGAAACAGAAATTAATAAGAGTGTCTCCAGCCCTCAGGAAGCTTAGTTAATTGGGAGGATGACACTCACACAAATTCCTGGGGTGATGTCACATACATCTTCTCTTCATCTACTGCCTTCCAAGGGGGGACAAGCTGGGTCATTAGCCCCACTTTATAGATGAGCCTCCTGTCGGGTCAGCCTGGTAAAAGGTGAAAGCTTGGACTGGGGTCATACAGACCTGGCTGAACCCTGCCCTGGCTCTTACTGGCTTGGCAGCCTCGGGCACGTCACTTCGTGTCTCATGGGTTTGTTTGTAAAATGAAGGCACAACAGATACCTCTCAAGGGGTGCTGCTTTCTATGCCCCCTGCCTCAGTCCCACGAGGCACCAGCTCAACAAGTCAACCTCTAAGCACTGAGTGGGCTGAGCAGCCATGAGAAAGATCTGGGGTCCTCATGCGACTGTCCCCCCCGATGTAAGTCAACAGTGTGAGGCCTTGGTTCCAAAGGTCATGGTGCTGTCTCAGCTGCATGGATGAAAGTACAGTGGCCAGAGCAAGGGCGATGACGGTCTTACATGTCTTCACGCTGGGGCTCAGCTCTGGGCTCCCCCCTTTCAGTGGACAGCTCTTGTTCTCTTTAAATAGGTTATATACGGCCAAGTGTGCAAATCTTAGGAGGACAGCTGACTGAATTTTCCCGTATGTATACACCTCTGTAAACACCACTCAGATGAAGATACAGGATTTCTTATTCCAGCTTTCTTATACCCCCTTCCCAATCTTTGTTTTTGAACATCACATAAATGGAAAAGTACAGTGGGTATGTGGCCACTGGGGAGTTGACAAGATGAGATTTAAAGCCCTTCAAGACCTGGTTCTATTAGGAAAAACATGTTTGGGGCCACTGAGTGGACAGGATGGGGACTCGGAGATCAGTCATCTTTAAAAGACTGTTTTCAGGCCTGTGAGCATTTATTTTCCCTGGCTGATCTCATTCTCTTAGTCATATGGGAAAGTACCTTCTGAAAAGTCAGAGAAACTAAACACAGTGACACTATCACTCTCAACAGTTGCTGTGCGCTCCATCCCAGGGCACACTGAGTCGTGAAGGTCCACAGGTCCGTCAAGGTTGTCAAATGGGTTAAATTAGAAAGGCCCCTGGCCCTGGCTGACGTGGCTCGGTTGGTTGAGCATCATCCCCTGCACTGAAAGGTCGCCAGTTGGATTCCCCATCAAGGCACATGCCCGGGTTGTGGGCTCAATCCCCAGTAGGAGGTGTGTTGGTGGCAGCTGATCCATATTTCTCCCTCTTACTTCTTCTCTCTCTAAAAATCAATAAAATAAAATTTAAAAAGAACGGCCCATTGTGTGTTTTTATTTTGCATCTCTTGGGGTCATCACGGTGTCTGAGTCACTGCATCAATCACTATAAGCAACAGGGTTCCGGGAAAAGACTTTGAAATCATCCCTGCCCCAACAGCCTGACCACGTGCCCTGCAAACTGTGCCACTCTCCATCCTGTGGCCTCTCCTCCCCACATCTCTTCCACTTCCCTAGTTCAGTCACCGTGCGCGCTCATCAGCCTCTGTCTTTTCTGCGCCATCTTTATCCACGCCAGTTTAAAAGGGTTCTAGCAGCCAAACGGCTTAATATAAATGGGAGAGGTTGTCAGAGTTCTGCCAGCAGAGGCATCATCTTATTGAACCCCCACCCCAACCCCAAGACCGAAAGCTACTCAAGGGCAAGTATCTCTGTCTCCCATGGTCCAACATAAAGCCCTGCACCTCTCAGGTGCTGAAGGCAGGTTAGTTGAATCAATGAATGAACGTCTAGCAGGATTATTCATTTTGACGGTCATAAGTCAGACCCACTGGCAGATAAAAACTGGCTTGCAGAAAAACTTGTGAAGCTCACTCCTATTCTTGTTCTCCACTGCACAAACACAAACTGTATCACCTCGCCTCACAATATGTGTTACCATAAGGTATACCTTTATAAAGAGCATGTTTATATTTTCTGAAAAATCAATATGAAAATTAGTACTAGCAACGCCAAAAGGCAAATGGCAAATCAGGGAAAAAAATAAATATTTGCTGTGCATTGAACAAAGGGCTAATTTGTTTAATAGACAAAGAGATAGATAGATAGATAGATAGATAGACAGACAAACAGACAGATGGACAGCTAGCTCAGTGAAACTTTAGGAAGAGAGAAGGAACAGGCAATTCACATAAGAATATAAATGGCTAATATGCCTACAAACCGATAAGAAGCCTACTCATACTTATAGAAAGTCAAATGAGAAATGAGGCATCAATTCCTCTATCACATTGACAGAGATAAAAGTCCTGAGACTTCCCAGTGTTCACGAGGTGTGGAGGAGATCGGCACTCTCACACCAAAGGGAAGTCCATGTCGGTATACCCTCTGCCAAGGCAACTTAAGCCATATCTATCCAAACACACATAGTCTTGACTCAGCAACTCTACTTCTAGTAATCTATCCTACCAGTTTACTCACTAAATTGTACAAAAAATATATATATATACAAATTACCTGGTTATTATCTATATTATCAAAAATACTGAAAACCACATAAATGTTCATCAGTAGGGCAATGAGTCAACGTATTCTAGTGCAGACATACAGTAGAACACTAGTAACACCATCCTCGAGGCTACTGCCCATTACGTCGCTATATCCTGTAACAGCAAACATTATTCTGTCCAAACTGCATAATAGGCACAGTGCCAAGCTCTTCACATGGATTACTTCATGCAATCTTAACTCTGTGAAGTAGATATTTTTTTATTCCCATTTTGCAGATGAAGAAACTGAAGTACACTAATCTGACTGTATTAGTTTCTTAGGGCAGCCATGACAAATGACCATAAACCAGATGGCTTAAAACAACAGAAATGTATTTTGTTGCAATTCAGAAGGCCAGAAACCAGAAGTCAAAATATCGGCAGGGCTGGTTCCTGTGGCAGCCCCGAGGGAGGCTCTGTTCCAGGGCCCCTCTTGCCTGTGGTGATGCAGACAATCCTTCGCATTCCTCACTTGTCCCTGCATCACTCTCTCCGTTGTCACATGGCCTTCTTCCCTGTGTACGTCCTCTCCTCCTCTTACAAAGACACAACTCATTGAATTTAGGGCCCACCCTAATCCAGTATGACCTCATCTTAACTAATTATATCTGCGAAGACCTTATCTCCAAATAAGGTCACATTCTGACATTCTGCGTGGACATGACCTTGGGGGGGACACTGTTTAAACCAGTATAATGACCAAGGTCATCAAGTCAAAAGTAGTACAGCCAGGTTTGAATCAAGTCGGGCAGGCAAGCAATCCGACTGTGCTCTCATCATTGCTCCGTGTGGTCTTCCCATGGTAGCTCACACTTACAGGATGCTAACAGGGCGTCTTAGGCATTTCACATATAATGACTATTTAGTCCCCCAAACAATTCCACTTTATAGATGGGAAAACTGAGGCATGGGGAATTAAAAATCACCCGAGTTTACACAACCAGTAACTGGCAGACTTTAGATTTGAACCCAGGGAGGTGAACTCCAGGGATCACATTCTTGACCAAGATGCTCAACTGCCCTCCATCTTGTATCTGCTCAGGACAATAGACTCCAAGAAGTAGGAGCTAAAAAAGCATTTCTCTTCCTGGAAAACCTGGCGTTCTTTTCTATCAGACATGAAATGTCCTCCAATCCATCTTGCCTCCCTTCCCCTGGGCCGCCATGATTCCTCTCAGAGCTGATTCGAGTGTCCAATACTGTTGCCATCTTCCGCCAGGTTGATGGCACAATTCTCTCTCCTTATTCTGTGCTGGGCATTTGTAAGCTGGGCTCCTGAGCAGGCTTCCAGGGATCACCATCAGCTGGAATGATACGCGAACTGGCGGGTGCATGGGTAGACTCCTTTTCTGGAGCAAGTGTCCCTGCTTCCCAGCAGATTCTCAGAGTCGCATGACCCTAATTTTCAAGTTTTCTGCCCTATATTTTTAAATTTTCTGTTTTTACCAGTTATGTTGCCTGTGCAGATTTATTTTAAGCCTTCTCACGCCCTTTTAATGGAGTAAGTGGAATGTGGTACAAAACCCATAAACAAAAGCACGCAATGTTGCCAGCTCGTCTCTTTTCCAGTCTTCCTGGGTTTGCATGGAGGAAGTCTGTCTTCACTGCTCCCTTCTCACTGGGCTTCTGAGTGGGTTTGAGGTGGGCATCCGAGTTCCCACCCCAGCATGGGCCAGGCACTCACCCTGCCCACAGAGTTGTCGGCAGTGTGCACCGAAAAAGATAGCTGGACACAGGTGCCTGGAGCTCCGTGCTCAGGGGAGGTGCCATGCTGGACAGGTACTGGGCAGTATGACCTTAAACCCCTGTCTGAGCCTAAATTCCTCTGGAATGCAAAGAAGGAGGGAAGGCGAAGGAAGGTGGAAACAACCCCCTGCTGCAGGCCTGACCCACCCAGAGGCAAGCCCAAGCAGTTTCTTGTGCCTTGTCTTTGTCAACATGCCCGTGCCCCTGCCATGTGCCTCACTGCATGCCCCTCCGACCAATCACGTGCCTCATCCTAGTCTCAGTCTGTTTAGTCACGTGCCTGGCCACACGCGTCCCTCCACGTGCTCCACCTGTTCTGTGTGCTTCCCCAGGTACCCATCATGCTCTGCGTGCCCACACGTGCTACATTAACAAACAAACAAAACAGTGAACAGAAGGAGACCTTGATTTTGAGTCAGGGCTTAAATGAATTCATGTGTAGATTTCAATGAGAACACTATCTTCATGCAATGGCCAAGGGAAGACTTTGGGATAACCGGCACTCGTTTAGTGCTCACAGTGTGAATGTGTACACAGGGTGAGCGTCACATTATTAGGTGTTTATTAGAGCTTATTAGGAATTATTAAGCTTACTACCTGAAAAGCTTATTAGAGCTTATTAGAAACAAGGAGCATATTAGAAATTTAGAATCTCAGGCCCTTCCCAGGCCTACTGCTCCGGAATCTGCATTTTTAACAAGATCCCTACTCAAACACTAGACAAACACTAGTACAGCACACAAGGACTCTCATTTCTCAAGTTTACCAAACCCTGGAGAGCAATTTGGTTTTTCAGAAATATATACCCTAACTGGATGACCTGCAACAATTCTTACTGGGGTTCACTGTCGACCCTCCTTTCCTCATTACAGCTTTACTGAAAGTTTCCAATGAGATCGTGGATTTGTTCTACTCATTGTGATGGGGTTGACAGGGCTGCGGAGTCTGTGGTGAACAGAATAAGTGTGGTTTCTGTCCTCAGGGCTGATGGTTTGGTGGGATGGGAAAACAGGTATAGATGCTGGTTGATGTGTGACTGTCATGGTTATCACAGGGCTTTCCTGCGCTTACTCTTTTATTTATTCATTCAATGGTCAGCCATTTATTAAAACATAAAGTGTGCCCTAACCAGGTGTCTCGGTTGTCCTGTACACTAAGAGGTTGTGGGTTCAATTCCCAGTCAGGGCACATGGCTAGGTTGTAGGTTTGATCCCAGGTTGGGATGTGTAAGAGGCAACTGATAGATGTCTCTCTCTCTCTCTCTTTTTTCCTCTTTCTAAACATATCCTCCAGTGAGGATTAAAGGGAAGGGGGAAAAAAAAAGAAAGGAAAGGAAAAAAATACAAACAAACATAAAGTGCATGCACTAACTATGTCAATCAACTGAGCTCTGAGCAGAAATAAATGAGCCATCAACTGTCCTCCAGGAACTATTAGTCTAGTCTAAGATAAGGATATAGGTGGATGCTTATATTCAGGGCACACCATGGTGTTCTCGGAGGCCCATTCAGGAGGCTGTGGGAACACAGGTGAAGCAATGAGAGCTTTGCTTTGAAGGGTGATTACAAGGTTGCCGTGTTCATAAGGGAAAGAACAGCATTGCAGGCAGAAGGAACAGCAGGGACAGAGGCAGTGAGGTATGATGGCGTGTGTGCTTGCACCATGGCAGGAATTGGTGGCAGTGCCAAGAGATGGTTTTGGAGAAGTGGCTTGTGGCCAGATCTTAGATGCTCTTGCCGTTCAATGCTAAGGAATCTGGTAGGAAATGGGGAGTCTCTCGAGGGAGGGGAACAACACAGTCATAGCTAGAAGCTCTCACCGTAGCTCAGGAGTGCAAAGTCATGGATTGGGGTGGTGATGGTGGGGACAGAAACAAACAGAAGAGATATTAAGAAGGGTAGAATTGGCAGGATGCTTAACCACATGAATGTGGTGGTAAAGGGAAGGGAAGTTTCTGGCTCGGTGCCTGGGTGAATGGTGTTACTGTTGACCAAGATGGGGACACCAGAAGAGGACTGGGTGACGATGAGCCCGAGTCTGGTCCTATTGCTCGTGAAGTGCCCTTGGGAAGGAACCCTGTTGGCTTTGTCCAATTGGCAGGAGTCACAGGAGAGTAGTCCTGCCTGGAAACACGAATCTGGGAGTTGTTAGTTTACGAGGGTGCTTGGAGCCACAGGAGTGAATGGGATTCTAGGGGGGTGTGGGGTAAAAAGAGAATGACACCAACATTTAGGGACAGGCAGGAGAGACGAGTCAAGGAAGGAGGCCAAGTGAGGCCAAAAGGTTACCGTGGGCATAGAGAGTGAACACCCCCGTGGCCACAACCATCATCCACCAGAATCATCTCCAGGAATGGCTGTGGGGTCACTGTCCTAGAAGTCCCAGAGTGACCCGTGGCTTGGGCTAAGGACCTTGAGAAGAAGAACTGAGACAGGGACATGAGGATCAGGCTGGCCTCCCGCTCCCTCCCACTGTCCCCTCGTGCACAGAAACGTCCAGCCCTTTCACAGATCTGTTTTTCTCTGAGAGAACAAACAAAGTGATGTAGGAAAAAGAGAAACAAAAAAAAAATGCTTCAGTTTGTTTGGTGTTTTAGATCAGACATGGACCGAGCATCCCCTAACATCAAAGAAAACCTCCCAGACATGTCCAAGGTTGACTCCATTGAGCTCATTCTTTCATTAACATTTAGAACAAAGAAAGTCAGGTCCTATCATGATTAACCAAAGGTAGATTTTACAAAACAAAATGAGAGAGAGAAAACGGCCCCAGAATCATGCTATCTGATTTATGCTTTTCCGTTGAAATAGGTCTGTGGCTTTAAACTGATAATGGCTCCTAGCAGCCAAAAGATTGATCCATTTGGTGTTCTGGCTTTAAGCGAAAAGTGAACTGGCCTCTTTAGAAATGTTGGCAGCCTGGCTGGTCCATTAGTAAGACCGAAGAATCAAAACATTGACTGGAAAAGGCCATTATGACTGGGCTCAGCAGGAGTCATCAATAGATGATGTCATTTCAGAAATAAGCAAGCCAATGTCACGAGGCCCCTGGGCAGAGTCAAACTACCCTTCCTGGCCCATCACCACCCGCCTTTGCAGATACTGAAGTCTGCCAAGGGGACACAGGAATCTGAGCCAGGACCGGCCTCATTTTACCCTTTCTTTGCTCAACTTGATTCTAGAGGAAGGTAGTTCTAGAGCCTGTGACATTCAGCAGGTTATTAAGGAAGGTCCGGGGGGGTGCGGGGTGGGGGGTGGGGCAAAGGAGGAAAAAGGAGAGATATCTATAATTAAAAACTATTAATAAATTAAGTAGACAAAAAAAAAAAGGAAGGTCCTCAGTCCTCCCATATGCACAGCTCTTAGATTCTCTTTCACCCTCTCCCTCTCTCCTGGTCCTTTCTGCCTCTTCCCACCCACCTCATCCCAGAAACACCTGCTTTCCTTCTGTGCCCTTCCTCCATCTCCTAATACCTTCCCTCTCCCTTCTTTTCCCAATCAAGCTTTTAGAAAGAGTTGCAGACTGTCTCCATTTCTTCAGCTCCCATTAGCTTCTGCCTCTTTCCCTCACTAACACTAATATTATTGCAGATACCAAGCACTGGGCTGAGGGCTTTCCCTGCATCATCACCCTTAATCCCCACAGCAATCCCTATGAAGTGGGTACTATTATTATCCCATTGTACAGAGAGGAAAACTGAGGCTCAGATGGATAGGCAGGCTCACTAGCTCCTGTAAGGCAGTAGCAGATCCCATTTTTTAATCCTCTGTGATAATCTGGCCAATGTCACCCATGACTCCCTGCTAGTCCTCAACCCCTCTGACTTTGTGCAGCAACTGGCATTGCCAACCTCTCTCCTACCTTGGCTTTTGGGAAGCCACTTTCTCCCAGTCTTTCCCTCATCTTCACACAGTGGGTCCCCCTAGATTTCATCCCTGGCACTTCACTTTTCTCGTGTGAGAAAGTCACCCAGGAAACTCAAGCCCTTTTGATTCCAGGTCCACTAGAGACCACCTCCCCCCTCCCCCCATTGCCCATCGCCACTCTAAGTGGGTGGCAGAGCTGGGTCTGGAGCCTAGTGTCCTAACCTCCAGGCAAGTCCAGTTTTAGTTACTCAGAGCTGCCACTACCTACTCCCTGTATTTGAGTTTTGCTGAGCAGTAGGAAGCCTCCTACTCTGGAGGAGTGAGAAGGTGTGAGACCCTGATAAGGTGGGCGGAGGCTATTTTTAGAGGACACTGGCTTTCCAGTTAGGCTGGGAGAAACTCAAGGGCCTTTTTTCTCCATTGACCCCCTCCCTCCCATTCCCATCCCCCTCCCGCCTTCCCCAGCCCAGTGTCTGTGTAGATTGGTTGTGCATATATGCACATATAAGTTCTTTGGTTTTTCTCTTCCCTCCCCTCCCACCCCCCATCCCTCTGAGGTTTGTCAGTCTGTTCCCTACTTCCATGATTCTGGATCTTGTTTGGTTGACAGCTTATTTTGTTCATTATGTTCCACAAATAAGTGAGATCATGTGGCACTTGTCTTTCAACAATAAAAAATAAATTAAAATGAAAGACTGGCTCATTAAAGAGAATCAATACACCAAAGTTGCAGCATTCCTTGCTTTCACCCTCTGCCTATTTGTTATGTGGCTGGAATTGATGAGAACCTTACTATTTATCTCCAATTCCCCTTAATTTTCTGTGAGGCTTTGAGACGACATTAGAGACAGTAAAGTAGAAACAAACAAAAAAAATGAAACTTCAGAATGAGGGTGCTATCGTCTGAGCAAGGGAAGGTCCTGGACAGCAGCAGATCAAAGAAGAGGGGGCATTGGTGGGGTGCTCAGTGATCCCCAACATCTGCCTCAGCAGCAGGAGTGGTCAGGTAAGAAATGAGAAAGGCTGGTAGAGACTGCAGACCTCCTGGCAGGTCCAGCGGCCTGTGACCTTGAGCAGGGGGCTCTATGGCCCTTCACTTAGGACAAAATGGCTGTCACCACTGGAAATTCTAGATGGGGATTTTTGGGGTGTCCCGCTGAGGGCTCAGTGCATGGTCCCCAGGTGGGGAGTGACACCCGCAGTGGACTAGGTGTGGCTCTGTGGTTCGGGTGCAGAAAAGCTTGGGCCAGGTCATCTCCAAAGGTCTGAGAGGGCAAAGTTAGAGGCCAAGTGCAGGGTCGGTAACAGCAGAAGGGGTGGGGAACATGCCTGTATGGCTTGGAGGCTGCATCCTAATTCCGGTATAGACAGAAAACTGAAGCCAGGGAGCAGCTGGACTGGAGCATCTGGCCCTGCCCAGTGCATTGGGTCTAAAGCTGTTTGAGTCACAGGCTGCTTTGCGAAGGTGATGCTACCCAGCATGACTCCCATAATTACCGAGGGGAGCGCTTCCCCAGTGGGGGTAAGACCCAGGCTATTCGAGGGTTCCAGTAGGTCCCAGAATCCACCCTGGTTCAGAGACCACCAAAGCCTCCGGTTTCTGAAACCCCTCGGCTGTGCCCCCAGCGTCGCAGCCCGGAGCAGGTGAATAGGTGGGGGAGCGCCGGTGGTCAAGAGCGAGTCCTGCTGCTCTCGGGCCCTGGCTCCTAGCTTCATCCCGGGAACCAAACCCCGCCCCTGCAAATGGGGAAACCGAGTCCCAGAGAACGGAGAGGGCTTGCCAAAGCTACGCTGTGAGTTGGCAACAACCAGGGGGCTCCTGCCTCCAGGCTCCTTTCCGCTCCACCTTCTGCGAGAAAGCGTGTATCGTGCGCTTTCAACCTCTTCATCTCTCGCAGTTTGGGAAACTTTTCCTGCCGCAAACGGGCGCAGCCCGAGCCGGTCCCACGCCTACCCAAGCAAGTAGGTCCCCACTCCCACCCAAACTCGGGGCCGAGCGGCGGCCGCACAGCGGGACCGGCTCGGCGGGCACCTGAGCGCACAGAGCGCCGGGGCGCGGAGCTCGCCGCGCGGGAGCCTAGCAGGGCCCGGAGTGCGCGTGGCTCTTCTCCCACGTTTACAGGTGCGGCGCCGCGGCCCACAGAGGAGGGCGCCCCGGCCAGGGCCACACGCGTCGAGCGAAGCGGAGCGGACCCCAGCCCCGGGCTCCCCAGCCCCGAGGCAACCCGAGGCGGCAGCTATTTATAGAGGGAGCCATGCTCAGTCCCTCTTGGCGGCGGCGGCGACAGCTGAATATTTTGCCCAGATATGGCTGGGGCCCCGGCGCGGGGGCAGGCAGCCCCGCGAGCGCGACCCCTGCCAGGGTGGGGGCTTACCGGGCCGTAGAGCCGCGGGGGCGGGCGCGGGCGCGGGCGGCGGGACGAGCGCGGGCGGCGGGCGGCGGGCGGCGGGCTGCGGGCGAGCGGAGCGCAGGGCTGGACGAGCTCCCGTGCGGCCGCGGGCGGGCGGGCGCTATGGGCTCCGGGGGTGGAAGCCAGGGGCGGGTCCGGCTCCGCGCTGTCACCGCGCCCCGCCCTCTCCCTCCTTATCTCTCCCTCCACTCGGGGGCGCCGGGGCTCAGCGCACGGTCCCGGGGTAGGGGAGCGACACCCGCGGTGGGCAGCGCTGGGCAGGGGCTTGGCCACCCTGAAGCTTGGCTCTACCGACAAGTGGGTGCGGGTCGCTCCTGAGTCTCGGCTTCCCCACCTGTACCAGAAGGAGTTAAAGTGATGGTAGAGTTGTCTAGAAAAAAGTGAGTGGATCCTCATTCCTGCGGGGTCAAGAAGGTTCTTGGACGGTGCAAAGCCAGCCAAACAGCTGCTGCACCTTTACCTTCTGTGCTTGATGCAACGACCCCTCCCATCTAACCGGCAGCCCAGCGAGGTCTGGTATGAGCCGAAGTTTTAATAATGATCATTTTGTGAACATGTAGTTACAACAGAGTCGAATGCATTGCCTCTATACTGAGAGAATGGAGTGTCCAAAATAATGCCATAAAAGAACCACAAAAAAGAAGTCCCACTTTCTTAAAAGGCTAATGTTTTCCAGAACAAACCACATAAACACAAACAAACGAAGTGTTTTAACTTTTAAAATGGCTCATAAAAAACAATTGTATGGACAGAAGGTAAGGTCTCTTTGGATTTTTATGGGAAACCTTCTGGTAGGGACAAATATTATCAGCTCTTTTAAATCCTGGGGTATTACTAATGAGAAACACGTGTTTTGTTTAGTTTTTAAATCTTGTTTTCCACTAAAATATGTTTCTACATTACAAACCCCTTAGAGCTGTAAGAGAATGCTCTTTTTAAAGGGTAGGTGCCATATATTTTAAAATAAAGCAATGATGTAACATTCCAGATTTTTTAAAAAGCCCTTTGTTGTGGAATCTAACATTTAAGAAAAGTGCGTACAACACAGGTGTGCAGTTTCAAGAATGGCTATCTCTGAGAACACCTGTTGCAACCACCACCCAGCCAAGAAACAACATTGCCAACAAACCCAGAAGCCAAGCTGTGCCCTTCCCATCACAACTCCCTCCTAAAGAGGGTTCCTTTCTTGACTCATGGTAATCACCTCCTTGCTTGCCTCTTTCCTCCACTTTGTCTTCATTTGCTCAACTCTATGTTGTGAAATTAATCTGTGTTGTTTCATGTGTCTGTAGTTTCCTCTTACTGGGAATATATACCCCCTTGTATACCACAGTTTTTAAGTATCCATCTTATAACGCTTAGGTTGTTCGCAGGTTCTACTATTACAAGTGGTGCAGCTGCGAACACTTTACTAGTATCCTTCTGCACAAGTGTAAATGTCAACAGCACCTTTAATTGACAAAAATGGAAAATTTTTCCCATTTCTGGTACATGAGTTGTGGTATCTCATTGAGGCTTGAATTTGCATTTCCCTGTGTTCTACTGGATTGAGTACTTTTTCAAGTTTACTGGCCAGAAGGATTTTCTCTTTTGTGAAGTGTTTGTTCAAAAGCATTGCCCATTTTGTTTCTTGAAAATATTCAATATATTTTCCCACTACATATATACAGGTGGGGCAAAAGTGGGTTTCCAGTTGTTTATATGGAAAATAATACAATACTTAATAAATTATAATACAAGAGTAAAATCCGTTTTTCATACGACTGTAAACCTACTTTGGCCTCATCTTGTATGTGTGCGTGTGTATGTGTGTATATTCCTTCACTCTGTTTTGCCTTTCTCCTTCATAATAATGCCTTTGATGAACAGATGTTCATTTTAACATAGTCTAGTCTGTCAACTTTTCCTTTATTGTTAGCACTTTTTGTGTTCTGTTTAAGACATCTTTCCTACTCCTGGATTATAAAGGTATTTTCCTGTTATCTTTCTACATTAGCCTTTCACACTTAGGCTTCAAATCCACCTGGAACTGACTTTGGAATATGGTATGAGGTAGAGGTTTCATTTGTTCATCTATCAAATTGTCCTAGCACCAGATTAATTTTTTCAGTTACATCAACAACACAATTAATTGCTTTACTTTACAAAGTAATGGAGCCTGGTCGGTGTGGCTTAGTGGTTGAGCATCAACCCCTGCACCAAGAGGTCGCTAGTTTGATTCCCAGCCGGAGCACATGCCCAGGTCTCAATACCATGCAGGAGGCAGCCAATCAATGTTGATATTTCTCTCATCAATGTTTCTGTCTCTCTCTCTCTCTCCCTCTCTCCCTTCCTCTCTCTCTAAAATCAATAAAAACATTTTTTAAAAAAAATAATGAAAACACTTATAAAGTCAGTGAAATAGAAACCACTTTTTCCTTATCTGTAGACAATTTGAGAATTTTTGTTTATATTTTTAGGGAAAGAAACCATTATAAAACAAACATTTACACTACTTTATTTCACTTAAACATTTATGTCAGACTTTTTTTTACTTTATCATAAATAATTATTTAAATCACTGGCATAAGCATTGCTGAATTTTGAATCACTTTAATTATAAATATTAAATATAAATTTAAAAAAGCTAGAAAGATAATTTTAAACTTTTACATGAAAACTTAAAACATCAGGTCTTGAACTTCCTTCTTTTCCCAGAATTTTCTCACACAAAAATAAGCAAACAACTTTAAGTGTTTTATCTTCAGCCTGGTCTTCTCCCTGAAATCCACTCCATATTTCCGATAGTTTGTGCCTGTCCTCACACAGAGGTCTATTAGCTGAAACTCAGAATGTTCAAAATCAAAACTGTAAGCTTCCCAGCCACGGTGAGTAAGGGTCGCAGTCCTAGTCTCTCAGACCTTAGACTTGGCATTACTCTTTGGCACTTCCTTTTCCTTATCTTCTGTGTCCAAGATGTCAGTTCTAATCATTCTAACCAAACACTTCAGAAAGCCTTTAATATTTTTCCTTTAGTTCCATTGCTCCACTTTAGTCCAGGGCCTCCCCTGCCCATCTTTAGGCCACTAACCTATCCCTCTGTCAGTCCATCCTGCCCATTCATTTGCAAGCACATACCATTATATGTGCCTGATATAGGCAAAATATCATTCTGTCTGCTGTGGAGGACACCGACAGTGGTGTGCTGGAGTCTGGTGTATGGGTGTGCAAGAGCTGGGTGTGCACCTCCTCCCAACTCCACATTAGTGGTGCCATAGTGTTAGCTGGAACTGAACAGTGGAAGGAGTATTTACAACATGGGAATCATCAGACTCTGCAGATCAAGGCTCAGCCCTCGCGCCTCCCCCCCCCCCCTAGTTGAACCAGTTGTCAAACATTTACTAGTACATCACTGGATAGTTTGGAGGGGGGCAAGCCCTGCTCGAGAATACCAGTAACCTTGGATGAACATACATGGGGTTCAGATAAAGGTCCAATGTGACTGGCACAGGGAATGGTGGACCATGAGGTTGGGTAGAGAGATTGTAGAAGGCCTGGGTCTTCAGTCTGGACTCCCTGAGCAACGAGAAGCCGCTCAAGATTTGGGGGAGGGGCACACTGGCACCACTAGCAGTGCTGATGTGCTAGACTCGGGATAGTCTTTACATGGTCTGGTGACTCTGGGACGCAGAACTGCACACCATGGTAGAGTTAAGTCACAAACTGGAGAAGAACCCAGCACCGCAAGGAAGCCAACATGAATAGAAAGGGAACTCTTCATCTTAAGATCATAAAGCCTAGAAATTATGAGGTAGCCAGTTTGTATACTGATAAACATTTTAATCTAATAGTATAGTAATAATTCAAGTGCAATTTTCTTTGAAAAGTCAACTCTGTTAAACACAACTTATTAAATAGTTTTCTTCAAACATAACATATTCTTTTCAATCCCCACAGCAGTCAGAGCCAGGTAGCAGAGATAATATATTTTTTTAAGCCTACTACATTTTTTTATTGCTAGAAATCTGAATTAGTTGTCAAGGTCTCAGAGCACTGATTAATGAACTTTCGAAAACTCTACCAGATATTCTGACATAAAATCGTGAATCCAGATATCTGTGTCTGGCAGGGATGTGTCCACTAAATAGACCACTACTTTCTGGTCCCAAGGGTTAGCATTCTCTATCACTGTCTGCACCAATGCCACCAGAGGTTTCTTCTCCACGTGATTTCGAAACACCATGGACGCCTCCTCAGACCACTGGGTGCACTTCACTCCTAGGAGACAGCAGAGCAGTGAGGGGTCAGACAAGCCTTTCTTTGATCCATTATAATGGAAAACTAGTCTATTCCAAGTAGCTTAAACATCCCAGGTTAGACTTGCCTAACTGAAAAACAGTTGCTGAGCAATCTTGAAACAGCCCAGCTTATGGTTTTTCTGTTCTAAATGGGGTTACTTCTGTAAACCTTTACCTACAGACACAATTTTATGAGATTTAATGCTGTATTATAAAATGGAATTATAATAACTGTCCACATTCCTACATAAAGTATATACAGATTTAACTGATAATGGAGACAAATGGGAATAACATGTCAATGACATTTCTCATCTATAAAATTTTTTTCCTGATGAACCAGATATAGTTAAAAAATGCATTAATATAATATTTTTTCAAAATTATTATATACAACATCATGGCAAAAGCACTGGATTGAACGTCTGGAGACTCAAGTTACTATTTCCAGTTCTTCCTCTATCACATGGTGTGATCTTGGGCAAATCAGTTTATTTCCCAGACCTTGGTTTACTTATAAAATAAAATGGTTGAGCCCGGTCAGTGGCTCAGTGGATTGAGTGTCACCCCATGGACTGAGAGGTCCCGGTTCGATTCCTGGTCAGGTCACATGCCCAGGTTTTGGGCTCAATCCCCAGTAGGGGGTGTGCAGGAGGCAGCCGATCAACGTTTCTCTCTCACATTGATGTTTCTATCTCTCTCTCCCTTCCTCTCTCTCTAAAAAACCAGTAAGAAAAAAAAATTTTTTTTTTTATCCTCACCTGAAGACATTTTTCCATTTTTTTATTCAGATAGAGTGGGAGGGAGAGAGAGGAAGAGAAAGAGAGAGAGAAACATCGACGTGAAAGGGACAAACTGCAACCAAGGTACATGCCCTTAGCGGGAACTGAACCCGGGTCTCTCCAGACTGAAGGCCAACGCTCTAACCACTGAGAAAACTGGCCAGGGCAAAAATTTTTTTTAAATAAAATAAAATGGTTAGAGCAAATGAAATTTAAGTCCCATGCATTTCTTTATTTTTTTTGTGTGTGTTAATGTTTATTTATTTATTTATTGTTAATCCTCACCCAAGGACACTTTTGCATTCATCTTCAGATAGAGCGAGAGGGGGAGAGGGAATAAGAGAGAGAGAGAAACATCAATGTAAGAGAGACACATCCAGTGGTTGCCACCCACATGACCCCAACTTGGGCTGGGGACAAACTGCAACCAAGGTATGTGCCCTTAGTGGGAACCGAACCCGGGTCTCTCTGGACCATGGACCTACGCTCTAATCCCTGAGCCAAACCGACCATGGCTGTTCACTGATTTTTGAGAGAGAGGAAGGGATAGAAACATCTATTGGCTGACTCCTGCATGCCCCCTACTGGGGATTGAGCCTGCAACCTGGGCATGTGCCCTGACAGGGAATCAAACTGGGACCTCTCAGTCCATGGGATTGACGCTCAATCCACTGAGCCAGATGGGCCAGGGAGTCCCACACATTTCTAAATTCCCATGACTTTTATTATTTTTTATTTTTTATCCTCACTTGAGGACATTCTTTCCATTTTTTGTTCAGATAGAGTGGGAGGGAGGGAGAGGAAGAGAGAGAGAGAGAGAGAAACATCGATGTGAAAGGGACACACCGAGTGGCTGCCACCCGCACAACCAACCAGGGCCGGGGACAAACTGCAACCGAGGTACATGCCCTTAGTGGGAACCGAACCCGGGTCTCTCTGGACCGCAGACCGACGCTCCAACCACTCAGCCAAACCAGCCAGGGCTCCCATGACTTTTAAACTTGAGAGCTCAAGAAAGAGAATTCTAAATTAGGTTTTATAATAAAATTGAGATATTGTCTCAACACATTAAGTCCACATATATGAGATCAGATAAACTATACAGTAAATCATGCCCCATAGTGATAAAGGTCCGGGAGTTTCACATACAACTGTAAAGACCTGTTATCTATATAGTGAGTGGGCTCCATTTGATTAAACATGTTCCACAGGAGAAGTTTCTAAGCTGCTGTTTCCTGATCTGTACAGCAGTGATACTGACGGAACCCAAACCTCCTGCGGTGGGAGAATGTAATGCACTGGAGGGGCTGGCACAGCCCCTCGCACCCGGAAGCAGCAACCCTGTGCCACGACGCTGGGGATGGAGATGATGGTGCTGTGCACTGATGCTTCACACAGACTCCTTCTCTGGGCATTTCAATGACCACGTTTAACAAAATGTGTTAACAAAATCTGAACATTAAAAAGTGAAACTAAAAAAATGTAACTATAAAATCTGAAGAAACTATTTAGAGGGTTGAGTTCAAAGCATATTAACGATAGCCATGTCACGTGGAAAATGCCATTTTTTGCCCCGGCCAGTTTGGCTCAGTGGTTAGTGTCAGCCTGAGGACCAAAGGGTCTTGGGTTCAATTCCCAGTCGATCTTGGCCCTGGTCTTGCGTCACGTAGGAAGCAACCAATCACTGTGTCTCTCTCACATCAATGTTTCTCTCTCTCTCTTTCCCTCCCTCCCTTCCACTCTATCTAAAAAAAAAAATCAATGGAAAAATATCCTCAACTGAGGATTAATAAAAAAACAAACAAACAAAAACAGAAAATGCTATTTATTTTTTGGTCTATATCCAACTACCGTGGGAATTTCCTTTGAATTCTAGTAGAAGGCACAAAGAAATTGGCAAATACTTCAAAAATAAGGCAAAATATATCTGCTAATAAAAGCTGGTCAATAACTATAAGAAGAATCTGTATACAGAGCTGCTTTCATATCTGACATCAAATCACTTCTGCCACAGTGTTAGCTCCATGTGTAGGGTGAGCAGTGGTGAGGAATCAGGGAGGCATCACGTGGTCACAACTCCCCATGTCCCAGCAGAGTGTGACACAGAGAGCCCCAGCCGACTGGAGTGTCTGTCCCCTTCGCCCTTTTGGCCTCCACACCCTCTGCTAATACTTCCAGGCCTCTGGGTGGAGCTTTCTCCAAATGCTCATGCTACCTACTGGTAGAGTGCACCAGAGAAGCCACCAACATTTGGGCTGCTTTTACAGAAGTAAAACACAACTCTCATTACAAAAGGTTATAAATAAGTACCACTGTACCTATTAAGCTAGCTCCTCAGATTTGGATGATAGTCAATAGGCTGGTGTGAATGTGGTGGAATCATACACTTGCAGGCCGTTAGCTGCAATGCAACTGGAAAACCCCTTGGCCATGACAATGGTCATATTCTATGACCCAGGGATGTGTTAGAATTGTAAAAATCCATTATGTAGATGTATTATAATTTATGCAATGCATTATGAAATATCTGTGCAATGTTCTCCTATTGGTTATTTAGGTTGTCTCACTGTTTTTGTTAGTTTTGGCTAGTATACATAGTGACAGGTTCTTTTTTTCTTAATGCTACAGTAATAGTATAGAGAACCTAGACATTTAACAAGAGGGAAATATGGATTAAACAGGGTATTTTGCAGCTATTAAAAATCATCATCAAGTCTATCAAACAGCCACCAAAAAACTTAGGGAAAAAATGCTAAATTAAAAAAGCAGACTGCAATATTGTACTTGTATTAAGATTACAGCTTTAGAAATAAACTCATACATGAAACCAGAGACAGAAAGCAACGTGGAAAAATACAAACAGCAGATACAGTTGGAGGGCATGACTGTGAAGGATCGTTAAAAAATATTTCTAGCCTTGGCCGGTTTCTCAGTGGTTAGAGCACTGGCCTGAGGACCGAAGGGTCACGGGTTCGATTCCCAGTCAAGGGCATGTACCTCAGTTGCATGTTCAATCCCCGGCCCTGGTCAGGGTCATGCTGGAGGCAACCAATCTGTGCCTCTCTCACTTTGATGTTTTTCTCTTCTTTCTTTCCTTCAACTCTATCTAAAAAAAAAACAACTATGGAAAATATCCTTGGGTGAGGATTAACAACAACAAAAAAGTATTTCTGTTATGGTTGGGAAATTGTGCTTTAAAAAAAGTTACCTCAATAGGCCAATGATTCTGTACTACCTAAGTACCCAGGACAAAATGACAATATAAACAATGTTGGGGAACGAGTTCAAATTCCACAGAAATTACCTGCTAGTTGAGCTGTGACTGCTTGGAATGGCAGCTTTCGGAACATGTCCACTAGGGGCTGTACTTTTCTTACGTTGACTAATTCGTGCTTGCCATAGTCCAGCTCATACACGGATGCCAGTCCATTGGTCAGAATTCCCTTTAAAAGCACCCTGTGCCACCTAGATGTGCACAGGATTGAAAAGGAAGAAGAAACACAAAAATTAAATGCTTTAATTAAGGATAACATTTTATAATAAAAAGAAAAATTGATACAAATGATATTTATCAAAATATAAGACTATTCTATCATAAAAGTTTTTTTAAGGGATTGCTGCTTCTTTTTCCAAAGGTTACGATTCTTGGCTTTATCACTGGCTCATTTGATGGAATTTGCTCACTCCAACACCCTTGTCAGGCCTCATGGAGCTAAGGAGAATGAGACATAGTCTACTGACCATCACGACGCAGAATGAAACAAATGCCATGGAGAACAATTGGGACAAGGCTAGTGGGTCCCTCCACTATGTCTGGGGGATGGGATGGCCACACATTTGGGACAAGGTACATGTGTGGAAGATGGGAAGAGGGAGGCAAGCAGGACTAGGCCAAGCTGAAGACACTTAAGAGAAGAAAAGCACAGAAGACTCTAAGGGCCTGGTGGTTTGGATGGAGCAAACACTACAGTATAGCTGGGAGGTAGAATGTGGGGAGGAATGGAAGAGAAGGTCAGAATGGGGAGGGAGGTTGGAAGGAGATTACAAAAAGTAATGTAAACTTGACAATTTAATTATGCCAAGTAAAGACATTAAAAAAAAAAATCTAACCCATTGCTTAAAGAACTGGGAAATGGCAGGCGAGTATGAGGAAGATCCAGTGTTCAAGGTGCCAGAAATTCACACAAATACACTCTCCCCCTCTGGGCCTACATCATTAAAATGAAAACAAAACAAAACAAAAACTAGATTCCAAAGTTCAGGAATGAAGGACCATTTTAAAGTCCTATAGACTTGATTATATGATTACTGGAGGCAAGGATGATTGATCATGTCTAAAAGGAAGCTGTCATGGAGGCGGCCTCTGCTCCTGCGTGGTGTGAGTCGGGCCCTGCCTCCGCGCAGTCCTGGACACCCTCGGAAACAGGCTCATCAGGAACAAGTCCTGTGGAGCAGCAGGCCCATCACTGTCACACACTGCTATGCTGGAGCTAGCCCGACTGGACTGATTTCCCAGCCAATGTACACCTAGTGGAGAATGGGTACAGGAAACCAACACAGCTGCTACAGTAAGAAAGCTACAAAGAGGCCAGCTCTAATACTATATGTGATTAGGGGCTTCTGGAGGAAACTCATAAACCTTCAAATAAGGCCAAAGTGCTGCAGGCAAAAATCCGTGGGTCACAGAGACAACAGGGACACAGAAAGACGTCACCTAAGGGCTTTGGGGGCCAAGCTGCTGAGCTGGAATCCCACCTGAGCTCGGCCATTTTCCAGTTGCATTACCCTGGGCTCTTTGTTTATTCTCTGAGTCTATTATCTCATGGGTCATATTTAATTTTAACTCACTTGCAGAAATAATATATCCAAAGTGCCTAGCACTTTATTTTCTTGGCATATTTGGCACACGGCAAATGGTAGCCATCATTATTACGATTAATCATTATTAAAATGAAGATAAGCTATGTAAATATAAGAATTTCAGACCAAATTTAAGAGAATTTTTCATATTCTGGAAGAGCCAGTTTGGTGCATGTTGCTAATTGGTTGAAGTGCAAAAGGAGTCAAAAACCTCTGGTTTCCACCAATAGCAATGTCGTTAAGCTGCACAGGGCAGTGATGGGTCTGTGCTTTGTCTATAAAGAGGTACAGGGCAGAGAGGAGAGAGCCATCAGAGAATTCAAGTGTTGTACTTACACTCAGCTTTGAATTTTCAAAATTAATAGCTTAAATAAAGGCTAGATTTCCAACTTCAGTGCAAGGCTGCTTGTGAATCACCTGGAGAATGTTAAAAACACAGATTCTGGGGTTCTAACCCCAGCGATTCTGATTCAGGGTGTCTGGGGTAATGAAGGAGAATCTCCATTTTTAATAGGTTTCCAGGTTATTCTTAGCCAAGATAGATTTGGAAACACTGTAATAGAAAATGCATCTAAAATTCCTACATCTTAATTTACTGTAGTCAGGAACAAGATTTAGGAAATAGTTCTGGGTTGTAAGAAAGATAGAAACTCTAAACATTTTACACTGATTCAGTTCATAAAGTTAAAAAAAGAAAGTTAGATAATCTTTTCTTATCTATAAAAGACACCCCTTGCTTATCTGGGGACAAATTAATCAGTTGAAACCCAAGAGTCCTGGGGCAGAGCTGTTGGGACACATGGGGTAGGGGGAACAGAGTCTGAAGTCCCATACTATAGGTCTCCAGTTTGTGGGTCCTTCTCCCCCACACAACCCTTGCCTCCAAGTAGGACCCACTAATTATCATTAATCTGCCCCTCAAATAACAAGTAACATTAGTTTGATTTTAACTGTGATTAAATTATCCTGCAAAGATTTCTGACTCGCAAATTTATACCAATAATATTCCCACACTGAATTAAACCCATTTATGCTTATGTTTATAAATAACTTGACACAGTAAAAATGCTTTTTTGAAGATGAAAAGCTTGCAACATATAAGTTGAATGCTTTTCAGAAGGAGAGCTACTAGACTTTTCACTTTTAAGAATAAAAATTGTTTTTCTCCTCCCACGAAAATAACAACATTTTATAAATGCCTATACTTGCCATCTTAAGAAAGAACAACAACATTTACAGAAAAAAATAAGCAGTTTGGCCTTTAAAACTGAGTTGGGGGGATGTGTATGTGTGATTGTGTGTGTTCTGGGGTGGGGAAAGACAGTTCTGTGTGTTCAGCATCATCAAAAAAGCTTGATCATTTCCCCTAAGAAAGCTGGCCGAGGGGACAAGGGGCAGCTGTGCCGTTTTCCAGGGCTCCGGAGCCTGAGCGCAGTGTGTGGAGTGTTTGGGCTTTGCTGGGCTGAAACCAGCATGTACTTCAGGAAACAGCTACAGGAAAGAAGGAGGTGGATCCAAATGTGAAAATACAAGAACACAGATGGAAGGACTAAACAAGTGTAAGGATTGTGGTCTCACTGCTCAGAGGCCAAAGAGCAGTGGAACATGCTCTATTGAACCTCTTGAAATGTGGCACCTGCTCTCTCTGAAGCAACTGACAATGTACATCAAGAATCCTTAATCAAGCCTGGCGGGTGTGGCTCAGTGGTTGAACGTCAACCCATGCACCAAGAGGTCGCTGGTTTATTCCCAGTCAGGGCTCAATCCCCAGTGGGGGGCATGCAGGAGGCAGCCAAGCAATGTTCTCTCTCATCGATGTTTCTATTTCTCTCTCTCTCCCTCCCTCTCTCTCTAAAGGAAAAAAAAAAAGAAAAAAAAAACCTCAATCAAACCACTATTTTGTTTTCTAGGAATCTATCCTATAAATAAATAATCAGATGGGAATAAAGATTATGTTCAATGTTATTTATAACAGTGGAAAATCTGGGAGAAAAAGCCCTATACCACAAAAGAGAATGATAGGTAAACTATAATTTTCTCTGTATGATGGCCTATTATTCAGCCATTAAAAATGTTTATGAAGACATTTTATCACATGAAAAACTTCACAGGATTGTGTCAGATAAAAAAAGTACAAAATCGCCCTGGCCGGTTTGGTTCAGCTGTTAGAGTGTTGGCCTGCAGTCCAGAGAGCAGCCGGGTTCGGTTCCCGCTAAGGGCACGTACCTCGGTTGCGGTTTATCCCCGGCCCTGGTTGGTCGTGCGGGTGGTAGCCACTCGATGTGTCCCTTTCACATTGATGTTTCTCTCTCTCTCTCTCTCTCTCTCTCTCTCTCTCTCTCTCCCTTCCTCTCTCTCCTTCCCACTCTATCTGAACAAAAAATGGAAAAAAAAAATGTCCTCCGGTGAGGATTAAAAAAAAATAATAAATAAATAAATTAAAAAGTACAAAATCATACATAATAATAATCCAGCTGTATAAATATATACAGAAAAAACTAGAAATACATACATAGTTGAACAAGGGTAATGTTTGGTTGGCTGATTTTCATTTTGTACCTTTTTTTTGTGTTTTTAAATTTTTCTACAATAAACATCTTATTTTTTAAATTAAGGGGTTATTAAATAAAAAATGTTTTCTAAATAAACAAATATTTTTAATAGAAAGGTAGAAAAAATATTTAAACCTTCACTGCAGACATGATTAGGTTTGAACAGGATTTCACTAGATTTTTAGATAAATGAGATCATTTTAAATATTAGACAATTGCATAATTCATTAGTCTCATTTCACATTCAAAAATCCCATTCGTGCTGTTCAAGTCCCCCTGCAGGGATTAAGGGCTCTTAGTATCACTCTACACATTTTTCTTAGGAGTAGAATAAAACGCTTTGTCCAGGGACCTACTTATTTTCCACTTTCGCGGCGTACACTTGGTCTTTTTCCACTGCTACGTGGCGCTCCTCAGACACGCTGTAATACAGAATCATTTCTTCCATCAGAACTTCCAATTTGTGTATCTCTTGCCATGGCTGGATGACAAAGTAGCCTGGGTGGCAGGCCACAGGCACGTACACATCCATGTGCTCCCCTGGCTTTGACAAGTGGACAGGAGGTGGCAGTTCCTCCATGGAGAACGAGCAGGTGTGATCCACCATGGCCTTTTTGGTGACCTCCATGAGGCCCTTCCTGGCATTCTCTCCGGGGCTGCTCACAGTGGGGGTGTGGCCGCTGTTGCTGCTGGGAGAGCTAGCTCCACCGGCAATGGCGCTCAGAAACACATCCTTCTGATGCTTCCACAAGTCTGCGTTTGTAATCTGACGATTGATGCTGCGGTGAGGGTCAGGGAAGTTCTTAGGAGTAAATAAATAAACATGTGCTATCCCTCTGGTTTCATCCACTTTTGTAACCTTTGGAAAACATGAAAAACCTATTCAAGAAATCCAAGCTCACGCTGAATTCCAACAGGTGGTTATGATGTTAATGTTAAATATGAAAACACAGTATTTGACCAAAAAAAACAAAAAACAAACTCCACCCCAACTTGCTCAAAACCACTTTAAGGTCAGATGAATTATCTATCACAGCTGTAGCAATGAATAAGCTCTTATGTAGTCTAGAAACCAGCAACAAGCTTATGAAAGTGAAAAATGTACTAACTTCTAAAATCTCTAAGAATATCTTATAACTTGCTAGAGGCAATTATCACTGAGAGGAAGTGATTCTATATATCATGATTTAAACATTTAAAAAAAATTAATGGCATTTTAAAACACTCAAAACGGAACAAAGAGTAAGCGGAATCCCCATGTGCTGTCACCCAACTTCAACAGTGACAATCAAGGGCAGCGCAGACAGGGTAAGCATTCTGCCTAACCTGGTGTCCTCTCAGACTGGGGACTGGGAGGAAGGAAAAAGCTCTGACATTCACCACACCCTCAGGGACACCTGGTCTGAGTTCCTTATTTGGTCCTAATATCTGCCTTCACCCCTCATCCCTCTCCCAGTTACAGGAGAGAAGAGGGACTTGGGTGTGAAAGAGGAAGCCGGCTCCAGGCCCAGATGGCAGTTCTCTACCTTACGCCCAGGACCTTTGACTACCTGGCTCCCCCTTTCTGTCAGGGGGTGGGTGTTTGTATAGGAACACACCACACGCTGAGAACTGGAACTGTACTGGGTGACTGCTAATTCTTCTCATCAGCTCCTCTAGTTTATCTTAGAAATGACAAAAAGGAGCTACTTCTAGTCAATCTACTTTTTATCACATCGGCCTAGAAATGAAAGGCAGAGACACAGGCATGAAGATAGGGAGATAACATGAAAGGCAATCCTTCCACAGTAATTTACTTAATTTTTTCCCTAGCAAGATGAATCTTTTTAAATTCATCATTTGAAGTGCTAATGAAGTACTAACTGCTAACTCATTTTTATATTTATGACACAGAAGTACCATTTCAAAAATCAACCATTAAAAATATTCTTACTGAGTACCCAATGCCCTGGTTTTAGGAGCTGAAAAAGTAGCCGAGAAAACAATATTTATTATTATGCTTCAATTAGAGAATATGAAATGATACATAATTAAGTGTGTAACTGTACATGATAAGCCTGAGAGGAATATGAAGAGAGGAAAATCGGTGTGAGTTAGAATAATTTAGAGATCTTCATGAAGCTATTTCTCAAGGTCATTTCATTGTTAAATTTTCATATGAAATGACAACATTATTTGCATCAGTTAAAACAGAAATCTCATTTTACATTTCTATTCTTGGAAATATGAGCAGTGTTTTTGTTATCAAGATGTAAAAGTGCAGAGAAAAAAGAGCTAGTGAAATAAATCAAGCAGTTGAAGTAAGCTTTAGGAAAAGAGGCAAAACCCAGGATTGTAAGCAAATAATTTGCTTATACTTTAGAAAAAAGAAATAGAGGACTTACATGATTTTTAGAAACATTTATCAAGAGATACATAGTGGTCCCTCTGTTGGGGACTTAATTCCTTATCCTGGTGCAAAACAGAAGCAGAGAATCATGTCTGCTACCTTAAAATAATAATGAAAAAATTATATAAAGGGTTTAAAAATACTACTGGAGATACCAAATAAATTTTTAAATGAAAATTAAACCAGCCCTGGCCGATTTGGCTCAGCGGTTAGAGCGTCAGCCTGCGGTCCAGGGAGACCCGGGTTCGGTTCCCGCTAAGGGCGTGTACCTTGGTTGCAGTTAGTCCCCGGCCCTGGTTGGTTGTGCGGGTGGCAGCCACTCGATGTGTCCCTTTCACGTCGATGTTTCTCTCTCTCTCTTTCTCTCTCCCTCCCACTCTATCTGAACAAAAAATGGAAAGGTGTCCTCGGGTGAGGATTAAAAAAAAAAGAAGAAGAAGAAAATTAAACCATAAAATATCTTCTCACTACGCATGTAACCAATCTCGTAACTGTACAAACGTGTCAGCTGTGAGAGCATCAGTTTACAGTAAGATAAAATTCTTTCACAAAAACCAAATGAGCCCTTCTGGCTGACAGCTCCCTTTCTAAATGTATCGAGACCAATGAGATAACAAACCTTAATGCTACAGTCCGAGCAATTCAAAACAGAATCTCTTAACCAAAGCACAGCATCTGGAGTCCACATGCCAATAGATTGTGGTATATCTGCTAAACAGCACTTGATGGCCTGAAAAGAAAAGACAATGGAGAAGCTTAAAATTGGCACTTCTGAGTAACGTCAATATTATTTTCTTACAAGTCCGATGTTGCCAAGATAGAAAGCAAGCAACAGTAATAGTTAATAATGACAATCACAGAGCTCAGGCTGGAGCATCTGCTTTATTCCTGGCTCTGTTTATATCACTACTATTGTCTTTGCTCCTATTATGAGCCAGGGACTATACCATACACTTCATGTATTTCTCACCCAACAATACTTCTGCTTGACAGGCCAGCACTGCAGCCCCATTACACAGATGGTGAAACAGACTCAGAGAGACTGGAAGATCACAAAACTGAGAAGATAGGATTGGGACTTATATCTGGGTCTTCCCTCTAAACCCAACTGGAAAAAAAAAATGAAGTGTGAGTTGGATGGAAACTGACTTCTGTAGCAAAAATCTTGTTGGAGGCTTATGTACTTCATTCAGCATTTCCTGAGCACCTCGCGGGTGCCAGGCGGGTCTCGATACATTTAGAAAGGGAGCTGTCAGCCAGAGGGCTCATTTGGTTTTTGTGAAAATTAATTTTCAAAGGCGGGTGCCACACCTTTGGAAGAAGGTTGTGATGAGAATTTTAAAAACTAAAATCCATAGATAGCTAAAAGCCTCACTTCCCCCAGCACCTTTTGCCTTCACCATCACTGCACCTGCTTCTGTAGAATGGTACAGCAGGGAGTAAATGGTGACCTCAGGGACTCTCTTAGGTCTCATGGAATTGATGGAGGCAATTTTGTGAAGGGAATGAGACCTACTTCCAGGATTCCTTCCTTCCTTCTTCTCTGAGCCCCATCCTCCCTGTTCTACACTTCTCCTTCAGGGGCTCCAAGTCTCTCACTGTGCCCCCTGGGTGAAGTCAGACACTCTAGTACTTGTAGGGGCCAGGCAGGTATTGAGGGAGTGAGGCGGCCAGCTAGGGACAGCTAGGGACAGCACGGGCCTCAGGGAAGAATGTCACTTCCCAGAGTACTGTTCCATGAAAAAGAATGCTCGATATTGTCCAATTTTCTACTTCGTCAACAAAAGCTAGAAGTAGGGATTTTTGTTTTCTTTGAAATTGTGCGATTTTTAAATCCTGGCAACCAGTTCACATTTTAAAACACTGTAAGAGCCAAGAGCCCACACTCAATATCCAACGGGCAGCTTTGACCGACAGGCCATCAGTTTGCTGCTCTGACTTAGACCTTTTGGGGAGATGCTGTTAGTCAGAGGTTGGCCTTGCTGGCTTTTAAAGTCCCCCCAACTTCACAGCTATTGAACAGAAAATCTAGATAAGATTAATAGAAAACAATTTGTCATGGCTTTTAATGCTGTAGCACAAAGAAGATACAGTGTGTGATTTTCAGACAGTCAAAGCAGTGGGATGGGGCCCCCCACCCTCTGCTGCTCCAGTCCAGGGGACCCCTTCTAGGTAAAGCTGGCCTGGTAGATGTTCTAATAAGGGGTACAGAGGCCAGAGATGCTATCAAGGGAAAGAAGGACTTAAAAGTCTAACAATTTTCAATATAATGGCTTAGCAACAATAAAAGTGATTTTGAAAACTAGCTTGATCAAATAGCTTCTCTGTAACAGTCATTTTAGAAAAGGCAATGGTGACTGGAGAGAAATTATAAAAGCTATGCTGGTTCTGATCAAGTGCTTTTATTCACTTAGTTTTGATGGCATAAGGTATCTTCTGGCACATATAAGTCAAGCAGCCTTTTAAAATTACAGACTGTTGGCCCTGGCCGGTTTGGCTCAGCGGTTAGAGCATCGGCCTGCGGTCCGGAGAGACCCGGCTTCGGTTCCCGCTAAGGGCATGTACCTCGGTTGCAGTTTGTCCCCGGCCCTGGTTGGTCGTGCGGGTGGCAGCCACTCGATGTGTCCCTTTCACATCGATGTTTCCCTCTCTCTCTCTTCCTCTCTCTTCCTCCCTCTCTGTCTGTGCAAAAAATCGAAAAATGTCCTCGGGTGAGGATAAAAAAAATAAAAATAAAAAAAATAAAATTACAGACTATTGAACAATTTTATTTTTAAAAAATGATTAGTTTCTATACAAAATCATCGACTTCTCCTAAATGTAGAAAATAGTTCTTAACAATTTTAGTTCATTCAAAATAATTCAAAATTTGTATCACAAAGTTTTACCAATAGAGGAGGAACAGGCTGAGGTTAATCTTTTTATTAAAATCTATATAAGAAAATGATTAAATATAAACAGATTTCCATAGAGAATGGTTACTTAATTAAACTAAGAACTCTGAAAGTAATTATTTACATACAATATCCTGAAGCTGTGCAGAAGTCAGCATTGACTAAATTACTAAAATGGAACCTCTGACTGGACAACATAACTGAATGACCCGACATACTTGAAAACAAACATTTACCATAATCAATGTTCTATAAGTCTGATTGGTATTCCTGTCTAAGCTGAATCTCACATCTGAAAACTGGTGAACAGCCACATCTGGATCATTTCCAGTTTTGTTACAAACTTCGACTTCGATCATTATCAAGATCAAAACTGAGAGGGCACCTCACAAGACGGGCACAAATACACCCCAGTGTCTCCCAGCAAACCTCCTGCTGTAACACACAGTACCTGAGATGGTACTGCAATCACTTCTTGCAGAAACCGAGAGGGAATTTCCCTGAGCTCAGATACTTTCACGGATGTCACGGTGCCAGAGTCCAGGAACTGAACATCAAGAGTCCGGCTGCTGTGCACGTTCATGATCTGCAATGAGACATGTTGGCTCATTTACTAGCACATCCAAAAGGCCCAAACGGCCTGTGCCATTACATTTTGCTCAACTCTAAATTGCATGTAAAAGCAACAAAAACTTCCATTATTAAATTTCCTCTTATTTTAAAAAATATAGGTATTCTTTTAGAGTATAATTGATTTCAATATCTAGTTGTTATTTTTTTAATCAGTAGTAATCACTAAACTAGTAATAATCATTAAAACTAGAAAATATAGTAATATTTACTTTGTTTTCCATTCTAGAGCACTATTGACTATAATACAATTTGATACATTATTATACATTGCTGATTGTAAGAAGTACTCTGCTCTCCACAATATTAAAATGCGAGGAAAAACTATTGTGTCTTAGCAATGAGGAAATAAATTAGCAATGAGGAAATAAAGAACAGAAAGAATTCAGAGACAGAATTTTACTGGTAGCAAGTTAATGCTACATATTTTTAAATCATAAATGGTATTTTATAGCTTTATCAGAAAATCCAATGATAATAATTATCATTTGTCCTAACTAAAAATTTGAAACTCAGAAAGTCATAGAGAGGTAAAATAAGTCCAAAATAATAATTCATAAATGGTAAATTACACACTGAGTCAAGGCAATAATTACTCACTTGTGATCACATGGCAACATCACAATGTAAGATACTGGGTGCATCTTTAAATGCCTGTAATTTCCCTTAATAAATCACTGTGATATTTGGTATCATTGAATATAGTTACACTGGGACAGTTTTCTGGGCAGGAACTTCATGCCCACAACTGCACTAACTGCTATCTTAGGAATGGTGGTGCCTTCAACACGGTGACTGTCATGAAGAACTAGACCACTCATGGCATACAAGTGAGATTTACCAAAAGTAAAGCCTGTTCTACTGCCCCATCGAATGCTTTATTAATATAACAGCATAAGTTTTTAAAAATTTTAAGACATGAAAAACACAAACAGTACTATGGGGCAATATATTTAAATGTGTTTATTCAAACATATAAACTGAACATATATGTTAGTATAAATGGTATATATTGAATACTTATTATATCCAGGCATAACTGGGCCAAAGAGATATATTTCCCCATCTTAAAGAGTTCCTAGTCTCATGAGAGATGACACAAATACATAATCATAAAATAATGTAGTAAGGGCAATAATAAAGTTACGCATGGGGTACTATGAGAACACAGAGGATGGGTACCTGTCCCAGCCAGGAAGTAAATGTTAGAGCAAGCTTTCAGGAGGAAGAAATGCCTAGAACTGATACTTTTCTTTAGAATTAACTTTTTTCTTCTTATTTTAATAAAATACCATTGTAGAAAATTTAGACACTTAAAAGAATAATATATATGTCCTGGCTGGTGTGGCTCCATGGTTAGAGCATTGACCTGTACACCAACTCTCTAAAAGTCTAAAATTATTTCAAAATAAAAATCTAAAGAAATTAAGTATTTGTATATTTATATATTATACACTAAAATATCAGAGCTTTAAAATTCAAATAATGCCATGTTCTTTTTAATGAGTCATGTGTTTGAAGTTTATAGCTAAGCACAAAACTCTTGATCATATAATCCCAGCTATCTCAGCCTTCTGATATACATTCACATTAATGACAATAATTACTTCAGAACTGCTACTTTCGCTAAAGTAGATACGAACAAGTTTTATTTAAATAAAAGAAAAATCAGTATAATTAAGTTATCAAAATGTTGCTGTGCAGAATTAAAAATCAATAAAGGAATGGTTCTTACCTTCTTAGGGTAGTTTCTCTGAGAGTCCTATGAAAATTATGGATACATTCCCCCACAAAATACAGACTACACACACACAGACATACACAATTTGCAAGAACCCCTGTAAGTAGAGGTCCTCACACCTAGATTAAGAACCTCTGAAACAGCCCTGGCCGGTTTGGCTCAGGGGTTAGAGCGTCCACCTGCGGTCCAGAGAGGCCCGGGTTCGGTTCCTGCTAAGGGCATGTACCTCGGTTGCAGTTTGTCCCTGGCCCTGGTTGGTCGTGCGGGTGGCAGCCACTTGATGTGTCCCTTTCACATCGATGTTTCCCTCTCTCTCTCTTCCTCTCTCTCCCTCCCACTCTGTCTGTACAAAAAAATGGAAAAATGTCCTCGGATGAGGATTAAAAAAAAAAAAAGAAGAAGAACCTCTGAAACAAAGGAAAAACAGAAAAAATAAAATCAAGCCCAATTTTTCAATTTTAACAACTGGGAAAACTAGATATCAAAAAAGAAGAAAGGAAAGGAAACAGTAACCACAAACACACAAAAAATTCACCTTTGAAAAAAATATAGAAATATATGATAAAATATAACAAACCTTTCAAATTCAAAACTGAACTCACAAGAAAATAAGACAGTCACTAAGGATGGAAACAGAGGAGTATGTAAACACTAAAACCAAAGCACCCTGGGCAGGAGGGAAGGAGGATTTGAGGATCCCCCAAGAAGCTGGAACTCTCAAAGGGCCACAGCTTCAATGGAAGGGTTACTTTGCAGAGTAATCGGGCAATAATCTAGTGAAGCTGAAGATATGCATTTCCTACACCCAGAAATTCCATTCCTACATATATGCCCTGAGGGATATGCACAGGAAGGTTCATTGTAATGCTGTTAATAACAAAAAATAGAAACACTCTAAATATCCATCATCAGGAGAATGAAACAATAACGTTGGCATATTCATACACTGTTACATTATACAGCAATGAAAATAAATGAACTAGCTAGCACTGCATGTTAACACGTATGAACCTCAAAAACATAAAAATGAAATGCATGTCTCAGAAGAACCAATACATTTATATACGTTTACATATACATATATATACACATATACATACACCCACACCCACACACGCATACACATCCTCACCTGAGGATAGTTTTTTCATTAATTTTTAGAGAGAGTGGAAGGGAGAGTGGGGGGAGAGAGAGAAAGAGAGAAACATCGGTGTAAGGGACACATATCAATTGGTTGCCTCCCACACACGCCTGGGGCAGGGATCGACTCTGCAACCCGGGCACGTGCCCTTGACTGGGAATCAAACCCATGACCCTGTGTGCACAGGCCAACACTCTAACCACTGAGCAGCACTGACCAGGACTATTTATATATATTTTTAAAACATTTTTTCATTTAATTACACCTTATTCATTTAGTTTTTACTATAAATATTTTATATACATATTCATTTCTATATTTCTACAACCTACATATGAAAAAAATTTATACAGTAAAAGTGTGTGTATAGAGACGCCAATAAAGTAGAAATATAAAGAAGTGAATAGGAGTGAGAGACACCAAATTCAGCTGGCAGCTCCCCCAGGGGTGGGAGTAGAAGAAAGGGGATGCAGACAGGGAGCACTGGTCATATTTTATTTCTCAAACTGTTTTTCCATTAAAAAAAACAACAACTTGTTTGTATGTCTGAAATATTTCATAAGTTAAGGAAAAAAAACATCAAGAGACTGATTTTACCTCTACACGTAACCATTTTCCTTTGCAATGGAAGAGGCAGATTTTCCCACAGAAGGGTAAGGAAACGAAGTACTCTGAGGTCATGTGCTGTAAAACAGGAAGAGTAACACATTACTCTCAACAAAGAGCATATTGCTACACCATCAGGAAAACGTCCCTGTGGCACAGGCTGGCCGCTTCACCCACGTGTAATCAGAGGAGACAGTGCATGCCCAGGGGCTCCCAGAACTCCTGCCTGTTTCTCTACATTTGTTGATAGCAGTGGTCTATGCTCCTTCCCTGCACATGGCTCAGGAACCAGCCCTATCTAGAGAGGTTAGCATGGAGGTCAGTGTGATTCATGCACGCTCTGGCACCATCAGTTAAACATGAAGAGGGAGGATGTATCTGACAAAGAAAACAGCCTGGATGCACGTGAGGAGGCTGGGTGAGTTGTCAATTAGGTCTCTTTTTTTTTAATCTTTTAACATTTAGATTCAAAGATATAATTTTAATTCCAAAACAAAAAATATGTTATCAACAAAATATGGACATTAGTGCCTGTGAAAGTCACACATCATGGCGGCAGATCTCTTCCTCCTCCTCTGCTCCATCCATGAAGCTGAGGACCTGCCGTGGTGTCTTTACTCTTCCCCATGGGCCATGTCTCCACTTTGGTCACGTGAGCAGCAGGGACTATGGAGAGTACTTTTTACCACCAGAGGTTATAAGCACCTGCGTGCAAGTAACTGGTTGTCTTAGAGTTCTCCATGGTAGATAGCAAATCAAACCTAAATAATGACCTGGAGATATATCTAAAACATCTGTAACACAGAAAGAGGTAAAGCTCTAAATCTAATCCTTAATTCTAGGCTGTAGTCTGAATAGAGGCTTAACCTGTTTCAGCAAAAACTTGGCAATATCTATTCTATGTAAGACACTACCTTAGGTACTACACTAACTACATGAATTAGGTGCTTACCAGTAAAGCTCCATCTCTGCCCTCAAGAAGCCTATCCTCTAGTAATACAAACAAATACCCAAATAGCTAAAACACAGTACTGTGTCAGTGCCACGAGGCCTCAGTGTGCTTTGTAGGTTAGAGACAAGGGGTCACATCCAGGGGTGAGGGAAGGCTGAAGTGGCATGAAGGTTTAGTCACTTGGAAACCACAGCATATTCTGGATTATGACTATAATGTCCTAATGGAGGTAAGGAAATCACCTTAGAAACTTAAATCAAAACCTGTACACATCCTGATTCAGAAAAGAAGACTAGATTTAAAAGGTAAGAAGCTTTTTAATAAATTTAAACTACAGAACCGTATTTACTGAGGCAGTAGGTTCTCAGAGACCACAAAGAGCTTGGGGAGTGATGCCTTGAGGTTTTATTCTCCTAAATTCCATGGTTTCATCTTTGCTCAAGGAGGAGCCAGCTGGCCCTAATGGACAGACAGGCAGCCTGCACTGTAGGATCATCACCTGCATGTGTAAGTAACAAATCTACCAGTTGTTGAGCACTTACTATATGCCAGGCACTGTGCTAACCAAGCTGGCTTGCAACTTGTTCTCATGACAATCCTAGGGGCACACACTATTATTACTCTCATTTTACAATGCAGAAAACCAGTAGAGGAGGGTTCTGTTTTTTATGCAGTCTGTGGTTCTCACCCACTATTCTAGAAATTCCACCTCAAATTATTAGAAAGTTACCCATACTTATACAAATTTAGTGCCCACTCTTAATTGCAATTCAGGATTAATTTTGGAGGTAGATGAGGCTCTGCCATACCTTACAATGGAAGTAGTCCTCTATTTTATGCAGGAGGTCGTTGAGCTTGTTCAGTCCCTTACAAGGCACCTGACAGTACAGTGTTCCATCAGAGCAAATATTAGTCACTCTGACATTTGTGTACATGGCATCAACCTGGAACAAATAAAGGGCATGCCAAGGAGGCTTGAGAATAGAGCATAGTTCTTCCCTACCTAAGGGGTATCTACCCTAAATACCTCATTAAAAGTCTTTGCATTTTAAAATCTTCTAAGTTAGAGGATAGATAGGATAGAATGAAATCCATAACTTAAATGTAAAAAACTAATTTAGATCGCTCTCTTTCCAAAAGGAATATCTGATATCATTTGCATCAGGCACAAAGTAGACTTTTTGCATATATTAACTTAATATCCTTAACTTTAGTTTATTTTCTCCCTATTAATTTAGAAAAAGAATGATTATATAAAACATATTTTTGTAACATTAACAGAAATGAAAATTAAAAACTCACCAAATCAAATCCAATTATCAGCCTACTTTCTAATCTGTGTCCACAGGTCACATGAATTTTAATAATTTTTAAAAGTTTAATCACAGTAAAGGTTTTATTTTAGCCATCTTTAGTCAAATCATAATATAAAAATGACTCACTACTGTTATACTTTTTAAAACAAATATTTTCCCAATGTTGCCATGAAGTCTTTTAAACGGTCATTTTTCATATCTCATACTATTCTTTTTTTTTTTAATGGACTTTTATTTCTTTTTTAAAATTGATTTTAGAGAAAGAGAGGAATGGGGGAGAGGAGAGAGACAGATCAATTTGTTGCTCCATTTATTTATGCATTTATTGGTTGATTCTTTTCTTAAAAAATATGTTTTTATTGATTTTTTAGAGAGAGAGCAAGGGACAGAGAGACAGAAACACTGATGGGATAGAGAAACATCAATTGGCTGCCTCCTGCATGCCTCACACTGGAGATTAAGCCAGCAACCCCAGGCATGTGCCCCGACCTGGAATCGAGCTGGGACCTCTCAGTCCATGGGGCGATGCTCAATCCACTGAGCCACACTGGCCGCGCCATTGGTTGATTCTTGTATGTACCCTCACTGGGGATTGAACCTGCAACCTTGGCATACTGGGACAATGCTCTAACCAACTGAGGTACCAAGCCAGGGCCTCATCCTATTCTTTAGAGTGACTGTTCTATAATTTATTTAAAAGTTTTCTTCTTTGTGGATATATATGTTCTTCACATTTGAAAAATGTTAAAGCTAATAATTTATTAAACATTTTCATTGATCTAATTTTCCCTTCTTTTATAATATCCTCCCCTATACTCTTGTAAAATAATTTCAGATTAAATTAATACATGCTTATTGTAGAAATTGGAAAATAAAGCAAAAATCCAATTCCTAATAATTACTATTTAGGTTTGGCATTTTTCCTACTTCCAGTCCCCCTTCCCTTTTTTCTCGATGTGTATGCAACCTGTCTCTATTTAGTGTTAGCCTAAATTTTTTTTCTGATGACTTTCTTTCCTATAATATGTGTAACAGATGACAGCAGTGGTCACAGTGGTACCTGAAGGTGAACCTCGAGTGACTTGTCACACATGGCCTTTAAGCAGGTGGCATTGACATTGATGTCATCTTCTCCTGAGGTATCGTACAGAACAACAAGTGGAATATCAGCCTTTTCAAGAATTTCCACTGCAAAGATCTTCCCACAAGTTAAAGATTCAACCACCTTCACTAAACCAGGATCATCACTGAGAGCTTCCAACCCTGAAAAATATTGACTTTTAATTTATACTTAATTAGCAGAATCATTTTAAGATGGATAGATTGTGTTTGTTTTAGATATTTATTACAATTATTAATCTACTACAAAATTCTTAAATTTTATAGGGAAGCTTTGTTTTACAATCTCCTTTACACAACCACCCTTAGGTTTTAAGATATATATTATAATGTAAATGCCTTTTTGAATGATCACATCAAGGCAGGCAATTTAAAACAAGAAGAAAAACTGATTATCAATCATAATTTCTACCTTAGGAGAAATAGTCTTCACCTTACATACAAACACATATTTAAAACACAAAGTCTAATACACAAAAGAAGCTATCAATCAATTATGTCTACTAATCATGTATTTGTAATGTTCTTTCTAAAAAACACCCTTAACTATTTTCAATTTCTAATTAAATATACACAATTATTTCCTTCTTATACAATGAGCATGCATTGGAAATTTAGACAACCACACTTCCTTTGTTCCTTCCTTCTTTTTTAAGTATAGCATGATGACTCTAAAGATACCAAAGAATTTTCTGACTTATCACAGAAAGTTTCAATAGTGTTTAACATAATATGGATAACATAATAAATTTTATTTTAGTCTAATTATTCTTTAAATTCTTTGAAAATTGTAATTCCATGTATCATATATATGAGAACTTTAAGTTAGTCTATTAAACTAATTAAAACTAGTTCATCATTTCCCCAGTGGTACTATAATGTCTATTTTTGTATTTATTCCCTTTAAGTCCATAACCAAAAGCTCACAGGCTCCCTGAGTGACATTTCTCTCATTCTTGTTCTGTTCTCCAGACACATAACTTTATCACTCTTATCAAACCTTTCATTTCAGCATCCTAAATCTTGTCCTATGCCCTTGATATGCTCTTTTCAAAATGAACTCCCACAGGTTTATAACAGGCTTTTAAAATAACTTGAGATTTATTGCACAGATAGAGCCAAACCTAGCTCCTCTGACATAAAGATTTATCCTTGCTGGGAAGGAGGGCTGATTTTCATGAAAGAATTTTGAGCATTTTCTGAATTTCATTCAGGCTCTCTTGGCATGATGCATACATATTTTGATGTCTTTCTTCGTCATTAACATGGCCACTGTATGCTCCATACTTCTGGGTTATCCCCTACACTGTCACTCACTCACATACACTCCTCTATCTTCCTTGAGGAGGAAGGGAAAGAACAGTGATACATCTACTATGCCAGAGACAGCACATGACCTATAGTTGAACTCGTGCTTGGGTGCATGAAGGTGTGTTACTTGGTAGTAAGCGGTCCCCACAGAGTCTGTCTCACTGGGAATGAAGCTGGGGGTCACTTCAAAACAGGTTGAATGACATGCTCTAAACTGATCAAATTCCATGATACAGGGCCTCTAGAAGTTGTTAGTAGGGCAGTTTAGAACAAACAAACCCTGTAAGATGCCAATAGATATTTATATAATAAAATAAAATACACATGTTCTATGTAATAAAAACATTATTATATTTTTATAATAACCACATCCGATAAAGATGATATTAGACAAATTTATTTATACCTTTCAAAAAATAACACATTATAACACCTTGAGATATATAGTACATTTTAGGATTTAACCACAAAGTACAATGGTAATAATGTATCAAAATGGGAAGAGCTTTCAATAAAGTTCCTCTTACCTGCCAGCTTACACTTTGTAGCTTGGAATGGGAGTGAACAGAACTTCGGGTTCAATTTGTATGCTTTGCTCTTTTCAACATTTTCACTAAATCCGTAGTCAACATAGCATACCTAATGATAACAAAAACAACATTTAGATTCAAATAAAATTCTTTTATTTTTATTTTTATTTTATTTTTTAGTGATAAGTTTATTAATGTCTAACTAGAATAGTAACAGGATTCTTAGCATTTAAATTTTTTTTCTTCATTGGTTTTTAGAGACAGAGGGAGAGAGGGAGAAAGAGATAAAAACATCGATGAGTAAGAACCTTAATTGTCCGCCTCCTACATGCCCCCCACTGGGGATCAGGCCCACAACCTGGGCATGTGCCTGACTGGGAATTGAACCAGTGACCTCTTGGTGCATGGGTCGATGCTCAACTACTAAGCCAACCAGCCAGGCTCAAATAAAATTCATCCTCACTTCTTAAAAAATCACTTGATGCACTGATTGGTTTCCATTTTATTCCATAATCACCATTTATGTTGCACCATACTGCTTGGGAAATGCCAGGAGATGTGCCCTGTCTTAGCCCAGAAAAGAAAGGTTGGGGCTGGGAGGAGGGGAGCTCCTGACTTCCGGGCCGCACTCCTCCACTGCGCCTTTCCTCCGGGGAGGAAAGGGAGTGTGCTGCGCTCTGATGCCCTGCTGTTGCCAGCTTCTCAGCAGCATACCCATCTGGTTCTGCCAGCTGTGACAGTCCCACCCTTTCATTGATATCATAATGCTTGCTTCACTTTATTCCTTCTTAATTTACACACTTCCACTAAGGATTTGTATCCTCAGGAGCAGTATTTGTTTCTAGAAAGGGAGTCACTCTAGTGGTATTTATCAGATTCTAAATCTCCAAAGCAGCATTCATGATGGCTGCTCTTGGCTACTATGCTTCCAGGGACCAAGATAACAATGATGACTTGGCTGGATAACACATCAACTGGCTGCTTCCCGCACAACCCCTGACTAGGGCCAGGGACGAACCGCAACCGAGGTACATGCCCGTGGCTGGAATCAAACCCGGGACTCATTGTTCTGCGGGGCCAATGCTCTACTGCTGAGCCAAACCGGCCAGGGCCAGATACTTGTTTTTTTCAATCCTCACCTGAGGACATTTTTTTTTTTTTTCATTCATCTTCAGACTAAGTGTGAGGGGGAGAAGGAGGAAGAAAGAGAAAGAAACATCGATGTGAGAGAGAGACATCCAGTGGCTGCCACCCACACAACCCTAACCGGGGCCAGGGACAAACTGCAACCGAGGTATGTGCCCTTAGCGGGAACCGAACCTGGGACTCTCTGGTCCACGGGCTGATGCTCTGTTGAGCCAAACTGGCCAGGGCTAGATACTTGTCCCCCCAAGGTTAGGCCTTCATCCAGCTCAGCAAAAGGCCCCAAGTCGGCCAGACAGAGTTCTGTGTTTGCAGAAACCTACATGATACTTCCTCACCATTAGTGAAGATCATGAAGAGTCTGAATAGTATTTTTAGAGTATTAATAAAACTGATTCACAAGGACTCTATAAGCAAAGACTTTTTTTTTTTTTTTTATTGAGAAAAATAAAATATAGAAACATTAAGCTCTGGTTTAGAATGATAACTAAGGATCTGAGGAAGAGGGGTAAAAACCTATTATGCAAACAAAATAAAACAAAATCCAGAGCAAAGAAAGACTAAGTAATAAAGAGTTTTACTTTCTGCAGTAAACTGAAGTTCATAGCTTCTCAGTGCCTAGACCATTATGGTACTAAACACACAAAACAAAACTCCTTCCGCAGAGAATCTAAGGAACATAAGGAAAGAGAGACCATTAAGGCCTTTCCCCGACCACCTGATCATTGGATCTGTGGGACCTGTACATCGCACTTTAGAAAGGACCATCTCTCAGAGTCCACATCTTGACTCAATGCTCCCTTAGGCCTAGATCTTGGCAGGGTCCCCACTTCAGCAGTCAGCCATTAGAGTGTGCAGGTCCATTTGTCCGATCTCAAATGAACACCTGGTTCTTCCTTCCCACAGGCCTCAGGTACAGGCAGCTTTGGTTTCCTTTATAGCCACTGCCCCCTACAACTTGAATTCTGCTCTTCCCAGACCCAACATGACCCAACAACAGGACATAGTATATGAATTCGTGATTCCTGGTAAATTTAGAATAGATTCCTAGCACCAACAGACTGAAGAGAAGTGCTTTCAAATCTGAAAAGGTTTCCGTCATGCTTTGAGTTTCTTTTCTTTTCTTTTCTTTTCTTTTCTTTTCTTTTCTTTTCTTTTCTTTTCTTTCTTCTTCCTTTTTAATCCTATCATATATTTGTATGGCCACTGACGTTTATGAAATATGTGCGACGTTTATGAAATATGTGCCCATGGATTGTCCAGCTTGACTCTCCACACTCTGCCCTGTGTCCTTTGCTCTGTGAGGTAGTCAGTAGTATTTCTCTCTAATGCTCTAGGATCAGTACAAACAGGCTCTATTCCTGGTTCTCTGGCACCATCAAGTGGCCAAAGATCTCACAGAGCCTCCTGAGGAGTAACCAAAAGACATCCCAGGATATGGGTCTGGGTCAGGCCAAACTGGCACCAGCCTCAGCGGGTGACTGCATGTTCCCCATTCTCCTCATTCTCACCAAGGTCTGTGGAAAGCAAGGAGGGAAACAGTCCGCTGTCAGGCATAGTACCGTTCAAGAGAAACAAGACTTGCTAGGTAGCTCGGCTTTCTTCAGAGAAAGGAAAAAATTCATCTGTCAGGTTCATGGAGGTGTGGGGAGCAAGACGAGGCCAGAACTACTACAACTATTGCTGTTGTAAGACCTTACTACTGTATAACATACAAGCCACCTTTTTCATTCCTGAGACCAGCCCACAGCTCTCAGCAGCAATGAAAGAGCTGGTGGCTCCCTCCTTCGTAAGATACTTTCTTGTTCTGACTTCCTTGACATTGACCCTCTTGGTTTTCCTTCTTCTTTGGCCATTCTTATGGTCTTCTTTGCTCCTTTTATGCCTATCATCTAAAGGTTGACGTGTTTCAGAGCCTGGTTCTGGGTTCTTTTCTCTTCTCTACGGATATATATATATATATTTTTTAATCCTCACCCGAGGATATTTTTCCATTTTTTGTTCAGATAGAGAGGGAGGGAAAAAGAGAAAGGGAGAAACATCGACGTGAAAGGGACACATCGAGTGGCTGCCACCCACATGACCAACCAGGGCCGGGGACAAACTGCAAGCGAGGTACGTGCCCTTAGCGGGAACCGAACTCGGGTCTCTCTGGACCGCAGGCCGACGCTCTAACCACTGAACAAAACCGGCCAGGGCTCTGCGGATATTCTTTCTCTGGATGATCTTACCCTGGCTTCATGTAGCTCCTATATGCTGATGCCTCCAAGCCAGATGTATCTGTCCTGACTTCTTTCTGAGCTCTAAGTTCATCCATGCAAAATCTGGTAGCTATTCTCAAATCTAACAGGTCCTACCAAATTCTTGATTCTCTTACACACTGGCTCTTCTCCCCAACTTCACAATCAATAAATAGCACACTACCCACCTACTTACTCAAGTCCCAAACCCGGCAGCCACCCTGAATCTTCTTTTGTCTTACCTTCCAAATCCAATGAGTTAGTCTTGTCAGTTTTACCTCCACATATATTCTGTCACCTCGCCTCCACTAATGCCACCCTAATTCAAGTTACAATCTGCTGTCTAGTGCAATAGCTAACTGGTCTTACTTGCTGTGCTAAGGTTTCTGAGATGTGCTAACCCTCCCCTCCATCCAGTACCATCTCTCCTCCTGGGGTCCTGACCTTCCAATGAGGGTCACGCTGGCTTTGGATCTGGTACCTTCTCCCAAGCATTCCCACCCCTACTCTTCTACACACACTTGTGTTAAAAGTTGACCCCTCTGTGGTTTTCTTTCCCAGAGGAGATGCCAGTAAATACAGGGGCTCTCTATTGGAGTGTTTTCATGCATGTGATGTCCCCAGGGAAGAATATTCCAGATACAGATAAGGGACACCTAAGAAGAGTCCTTGGGGACCAAGAGTTCAGACTACAAGTCATTTAGGCCAATGCCTTTACTCTGGAGGCCCAAAGGTGGGGGGACATGAACAGGGGCACACAACCATTAACAGGCAGTGTCGCGAGTAGTGCCCAAGCTACTAATTACACTGTGTTCTCTGCTGGTCACTATCAATTTGATCCTTAACTTTTCCCATATTATTCTCAAATTTCAGTATAATTTACACTGAATTGAAAATACCCATTTATAGTTTGATGGGTTTTGACAAGTGTAGATACCCATATAGTTACCGCCACAATCAAGATAACAGACCATATCTGCCGCTCCAGAAAGTTCCCTCTCCTTTGCAATGAACTTCCCTCCACTTCCAGGCAACCATGACCTGATTTCTATCACTACAGATGAATTTACCCATTCCCGGACCTTACTGACAGGGAGTCATTCAGTGTGACTCTTCCGTGTCAGGCTTCTTTCACTTGAGCCTGTGAGTTGTTATCCACGTGACTGTGTTTTCAGCAGTTCATTCCTTTCCATTGTTGAATAGTATTCCATGATATGGATAAACTACGATTTATTTATATATTCACCTGTTGGTGAACATCTGGGTTGTTTCCAGTTTAAGACTATTAATAACAAAGCTGCTACAAATGTGTATACAAGCCTTTTTGTGGACCTATGTTTCCTTCTGTGTACATATTTAAGGGCCACATGGTATGCATTTAACTTTTAAGAAACTGGAAACTGCTAGTCAATTTTCAGATTTTAAAAATTAGCTCATCAAATTGCTTAAAAGTTTTATCTCAGTAGATTTGGTTAAGAAACTTCCTAAGTTTCTCTGTCAATGGCAAACGGTGGCTGGGTGGTCAGGGTGTCTCCTATCAAACAAACTGGGTAGGAAACAGCCAGCCTCCCTTTCTGACCTCCTGCTCCTGTGTTTGAAGGCAGGGTTTCAGGGGCGAGCACCTCATGGACTGAAGCCTGGGTGCAGGGAGTGGTTATCTGCACTCAGTGACACGAAAGGGATTATTTGCCAGGGGCTGACACTGGCACAAGGAACAGTTATTTATTTTTTTAAATGTATTTTTCCATTGCAGTTGACATACAATATTACATTAGTTTTAGAAACAGGTTTTATATTATGGAAGTCTTGGAGCCTGCTGAGGGAAGAGAGTGGTGACAGAGCCCTCTGACCTTCCCAAGACTGGAGCCTGTCCCAGGCCTGTTTGGGCTCCTCGGCTGACTGCAGAAGAGGGAAAGGAAGAACGTCATCTCCTTTGATCTGTGCTGTTTCCCTCACTCCAAAGCACTGACCTTTACCAGATGCCCACAGAGCTCTGAACAGGATTTATTATTTTTCCTGGGGAATGGGAATAAAGGGCTCTTCCCGATTACATCATGGGTTATGGACACTTCCATGGAGGAGAATTGTGTTTTGGTTTTTTTTTCCCCCATTAAAACTTTGAGATACTATAATTACCACTGACTTAAAAGCTGACAGTGATAAACTTTTATAGATTATCTTTTCAACTTCTGGATAAAATTAAATAGTTTATTTAATGTCCCGAGGATACACTATTCGAAGCAGCATTTTCATCTGAAAATGTATGTGCTAGCTTCCTAATGTGAGGACAAAGTAAACAGAGCTTGCCTTCATCTTGTTCCCTTCGGTGGAGGTGATCTGTGCCCGTAACCAGGCGTCCTCCTCGACGCTGACAGCCAACAGCTGCCCCACATGCACAGTCTGGACCGGGGTGATCCTGGGGTTCTTGCTGTAATACTCCTTCATTTCATCTTCCATTAATTCCTGAGCAGCAGAGTAGTCTTTACCCACATACCTGAGTTAGTTAAAGGAAGAGAACACAAATGAAGCAATGTAGGAGGAGGCAATCTATAAGAATTCCTTAATATCTCTGTTTGTACTGCCATCTTAGGTTCCAGTCTCAGATTAGCTTAAATCAACAGGGAGAAGGACATGTTAATAGCAAATGTTTATATCTCAGTAAAAGAAAATATAACATTGTGGTGCTTATGCAAAAATGAACAAGGTCTAATACACCACACAATAGAGCAAAAATGCTCTATGACAATCCAGCAGTTAGGGTGCCTTCAAGAGGCTGAGGCTGAGAAAAGACTCCAGGGAAGGGAAGGGAGGAAGACACGGATGATGGAGACTCCAATGTAGGCGAGACAGCAAGAGTGGACAGAAGATTTTGACCAAGGCTGCTGGAGATCTTTGCAGATTACTGGAGTAAATCTAGTGGATAGTTTTGTCTTACCTCAGGCTGCGTCTAAACAAGGCCCAAGCTCTAAAAACTACTGACATTTTATTAGAGAAAAACAAAGCTGTAAACACTAAACACAACCATGTGACAATCCCTCCCCAACTTACTGAACACATTTGAACACACACAACAAAATGTTGAGTTCTGATACCCTTAGAAGGGATAACAAGGTATATAGCAAATTGCCTTGTACATTGTATGCTTTATGAGAAGTGTCTGCTCAGTATATGTTCCTATTTCCTTCTACAATCTTCTGCTGCAGACAACTGCAATCACCTTGTCCCAGTTCGTGGCATCAAAACACTATTTCCTCTCTGCTGCAAACAGACTGTTGTATTTTTGCCCTTCAGTCCTCAGAGACAATTCCACCAGAGGCCTCCTTCCTGGATGTACAACCTGGTAAATCAAGTGTGGCTCCTGTAACAGGAGCTGTGTCAGCCATGTGATGAAGGCTTTCTAGCTAGAAGGCTATGCTCTCACCTGGCCAGGGAGATGGGGGATATGTCTGTCGTAAGTACACTGTTCTTTGTATTGTTCTAGCTTTTACCTTGAGCCCAGGTCCTACTGAGCATTAAGATTAAAACACTCACTTTAGGAGTGTTTTCATGTATTCTTGGTAATTATCAGCAGAGCAGAAGATACCACAGTCAACCTATTCATTACTAGAGAAAAATAAGCTTTAAAAAGTCCTACACAAAAGGGAAAGAATGCCTCTTTTGAGGCAACAACCATTGTTAAAACCAGCTGCTGCATGCATTCTGTTCACTCCAGAGACAGCGCTAGAGCTTGGTCACACTGATTGTCTGCGTTTACTGAGCTTACAAATGTTCACATACTGCCAGGAATTCAGCGGCACGCGTGGCTCTGAAGTCTCCTAGAAGACCTATAATCCTGCCCAATGCCCATTTCCTGGGACTGGAGTCTCACGGGGCTTCGCTGCAGTGCTGCTCCAGCCCTGGGAGCTCCCTGGCAGAGGCTGGAACAGAGCCCTGGGGTTTAGGCTTCTGCCTCGCACAGGCTCCTGCTACGGAGGAGGAAGGTGGTGAGAAGCGGCATGTGATCTGCAGGCAGATTCTGCAGCAACCAGGGGAGAAGGACCACTACACGGCTTGGTGGAGTAGGGGGATGACGTTACAGTTGGTATGATAGTGGTTACTGGAAAGAATGAGGTCATAGATTGTCCCCAAATTATCTGAGCAAGCAGGCAAAGAATGTATGTAGGACAATTCAGGTATGCTACATGTACAAAGTTAATTTTTGAGACTGGAGACAACATCCCATACTTGACCTAAGGGTTCTGCTACAGCACCTTTCTGGACTCTTCACCAGTCACAGGCCTAGTTTCCAGAACTTACTGCCTTGCCTGAGTGAAGATGTGAGTGTAGAACAGGTCTCAGCCCAGCTGGGATGTGCTAAGTCTCCAGGGCAGTAGGAGATACCAGTGATCTGGGGTCAACCCTAGATGGCAGACACTGCCCATCTGCTGAAATGTACAGTGCTAACTCCAGGATGCAGGTTTACACTGGAAAAGGGATCTAAATAATCTGAGGGCCTAGTAATCCTGGAATAAATTGGAACCTTCCTACTGAAGTCCTATAGAATTGATCCAGATTCCTGCCAACCCTTTGGTAAGAATATCAGAAATCACATGATTGATCCAGCCTAGTGCTGGGTGCTTGGCCTCTGACAATGGCACCAGTGGCTACTGGCAACAGATACCAAAGGATCCTGCCAAACAGACAGATTCAGGTTTTTGTTTTTTGTGTGTGTGCATCTGTTTTTTGCTTTTTTTAAAAAAATCATATCAAATGGTAAAAGTTAGTCATATGTTCCTCAACATCCTTCCTTTACCTCAATTTATTAGTGAACCACAGTGGGATCCCTTACCCTTAGCTACCTATTTATATCATCAAGTCATACCACATCTTAGAATAAAACCTTTATCCATTTACTACCCTTGCATAAAACATGACCTCCCTAAAGTCTCTATACATTCTCCTAGTTGGAGCATCCCAAGATACTTGTTCTCATTTCATTATCCATTCAGACTTAGTTTATTCAACCAGAGAGCTTTTTAATATTTTTTATTTATTCTTTCATTGAAGGACTTAATTTCTTGTAGCCTTTCTTTGGGCCTTTTCTGCGCGGCTATGATTCTTTGGAGGAGTAACTGCCCAAACCATGAGGACAACTTTGATGAAAAAGCCTGGATTCTGCTCTGCTTCAGCCTTCTCCTGCGTTGTCCAGCCATAGCCACACCTTAAAGCTGACACCTCCAGAGATCCAGCTACACCAATTCCCATTTTTTACCCTGAGTCAGAAACTGCAAATGACAGTCTTCCAATATCTTCAATGTACTCTATATTTTCTCCAAAACTCCATGTCAAGTGCCTGGAGCTGAACTGCTTTCTGTAATTCCAGTTATCATGAGCCACTCAAGTAATGAATCCTCCTCCCAGGCAATGATATCAAACGGCTCAAGAACCAGAGCACCTTTGGGTCCAAGGTCTAATCTGATGTATTATACTAGGAAGGTGGTGCTTAGCTATTTTTACTTTTAGGAAATGCCACAAAGTCCCAGATTCAATAGCATAAACTACCTAGTGGGCAACGCTTTTTCTATGAACTAGGTATCACTTTGACATAGTTACCATTATGCTTTTGACATAGATTTTTTTCAAGTTCAGACCATATTATCATTTCAGTTTTTAAAATTGTTAGAAATCTTTTCTCACAAGAATAGTATACATTTTGAACATTTAACAAACATTAGGAACATATGTAGAGATTAATTTTTTAAGCATTTTGATTTCAAGATGCTCACCATCTAGTGGGTGAGACAAATGTACTAATATAACCATAATGTAGAAGAAATAAAAATTAAGTCTCCTAAGAGATAAAAACAAAAAAAATTCTGACAGTTGAGAGAAATGTGCAAGATATAAAGAAAAAAGAATGTATTATTATACTTCATTATAACTCTATAGAACTTAGAATATATTATTATTCCTCAACCCCCAGCACCCACGTGAAGAATAAGCAAGTAACAACAGTACACCAAGATCCTAAAAAATTATAAAATAAAACTTGCCTGATAACCACTTCATTTGTGTTGCTCAGTTCAACCACCAGTACTGATGGGGATGCCTCAGTTGGAATGACTAACGGAGGAACTGTTATATGCTCCATAACGGTATCGGTGTTTTCGACAACATTCTTTTCTATCTGCAAATATTCTTGTTCAATCGTAGACTTAACAGCATAATCGCCATGTGCTTGCCCTGTATCTTTCAGGACTTTGTCAGTGGGCAATGGAAGGTTAGCATAGAGAATGGCCTTCTTGGGGTTTCCACAAATATAGTCTATGGTGCAAACATCAGAAAGCGAGGCAAGATTTTTTAAGGCATCCTCGGGGAATTTTACTTTGTACATGTCCTCAAATGCTTTTGGAAGTGCACTGGCCCAAAGACCATTTGAGTATTTCACCAACAGCTCCGCAACTTTCCCTTTAAAGTCACCTGGCATAACTGTGGGACACCCTTCCAATGGTGGTATTTGTTTTGGAGCAGGTAGTGGAGATGGAGGCACTCTTTCAGGGTCCAGTTCACTTCTCAAAAGCTGCTTTCTCTTAGCTGGATAAAGAAGCAAGTCTTGACCACCACTGTAAGGTTTTTCCACCTGAAAGTTTTAAACAAAGCAAATGACAGATTATTCAATGACTATAAACAATCTGAAAACACATTTTAAATTTGAGAGCAACACTATTTTAAAATGAATCAAGAGAATACAAAAGTGTTCATTTTACTCAACTACTAAGACTTTAATGCATTGCCTTTACCTGCAAAAAACACCATGAACCATATTTCAGACATAAAACAGCGTCAACTTCCCTTGTGAGGCATCTGGCCTCCAACAGCCCTAGGAAACCATGCTCTACCCTGTATACCGCGTATCTCATTCAGCTCTCTTTGCCAAATCCCAAAACAGTATACAAAACTAACTGAACACAAGGGGTTGAAGCTTTGAGGAGGTGACAGAATTGTCGGAAATAAAACACTTCACACTGTATAGCTTAATACATTACACTGCTGTACAGTGTTGTTAACACCTAAGGCAGTGACTGGTACATGCAGGTGCACTGTAAATGGTGTATGAACAAGGATGGGTAGCTGAGGGAATGAATCTTGCCTGGAAAGTGCTTGGGACTCAAATGGGTGTCAGTGGCCTGGAGGAAAAAGTGGTTACAAAAAGATATGCTATCTTTAGGTCAGGTATTTATAAAGAGGGAGTGGTCTACACTTTGCCCAACAGGGCTTAGAGCCAAAATATATATTAAATTAAATAAGTGAAAGCTTTCTATCAAATACTAATTATCATGCATATTTAATTCTACAAACTTAGAAGCAACAATAGCAATGCTATTGCTACCATTTAAGAGTTATGTTGTTGAAGCTATTTTGTGTAAATAAAGCATTAAGAAACATCTAAAGGTTACTCTGGTTTAAAAATCTAGTCATCTCTTTCTGGCTGAACTAAGATTTCTAATAAACTATTCTGATCCATCATTTTATAATAGATTCTCAGTATGAATGTGTATAAAAATCGATGTCAACTCACTTTTCAATTTTTTTCCAAAGAATTTTGTAAAAATTTTAAATCTGAACTCTATATTAATTTTTAAAATAAAAATAAGGTATTTTATAAATAATTAAAATAATATATTACATATTTAGTTTTTATTAGTTATATTAGTATTATTATATATAATATATATTAGTATCATTATATATAATAATATATAGTTATATTGGTAATATATCATATAACAAAATAACTAAAATTTGTTCAGTTGAATATCTTTAAAAATGCTCAGGAACAAGCATATAAAATTTGAGGCTAATACAAAATGTTTTATTACCACTAAGTTCATTATTAAATGGCAAAGCTATCAGTATCTATTGATAGCAGCTCAATACAAAATGGTATACCTTTTATCACATATTACATGAATAATTTAAAACAAAATATAAAAACAGCAATTATAACACACATAGTCCTTAACCATTAACATACTTCTTCTATGAATAAGAACACATATGTGTTAATCTTAGACATAAAGATTAATGAAGCAATATTATGTAAAGTACTTCATGCTCTCTGGATAAAAGGTGATATGACTAATAACCCACATCTGAAGGTAGAGGCATCAGGAGGAAGGAATAAGGAGAAACGTACCGTGCAAATATGAGGCCAGTGCTCACACTGTTGTAAAATTCCTTGACTGAGTTCTTCTTTATACAACTCTTTGTAAAAATGTGGAAGCTTAGACATCCAAATGCCATTGTTATGCTTGTTTAGCATTTCCTTTATGCGGTTTTGAACCTCATCCATTTTATAAGTGTAAGAGGCAGGAGGCGTGACATTTGGTTTTTCAACAATCTGATTTAAATTATCTTTAAATTAAAAAAATGATAGAATTAACCAAAATGCTTAATTTAGATTATTCCCACTGCCTAATAATTGTGTCTTTAGGCTCTGTCATACTTCAGGCTGGACCAAGGGATTTAGAAGGGAACAGTATTAGACAAAGCAGGACCAGGACAACTTCATTCCAAGTTATAACCATGAAATAACCAGCAGGGTCAACAGTCACCCAGAGAGGGAAACTAGTCTCTTTATTTTGCAAGAGTACTTAATTTAATTTAAACATCAGAATAATCGTGCTTCATAAAGAATAATGAAACTTATTATTTAACTAGTCATTTTCTAACTGCAACCAAGGAAGGTTAAATTTTAGACAATCATGGTTTATATGAAATGCTGAATTTAAAGCTATATTCCACAAGGCATGAGGATAATGCCTTAATAGTAAGATCAAAGAGCATTTTGTAAAAAATAATAAATTGTCCAGCTTTTAAGATATGATCAATTTTATCCTTTATTGAAAAAAATAATTTAGAAATACACAGAAATTTTTAAAAATGATCCATTTACAATAATCATTCTAGCCTCAGTTTATAAATGTAAATAAAAGGTTTGAAGGCCACAGATAACTATTAACTATTTGTTTTTATTTCCCTAATTCATAACATTTATCTTCCATGTGACTATAAAGTGTTGACTAGCAGCTCTCTTACTCATTTATTTTTTTATTTAAAATTTAGAGTGATTGCCAGCTGGTGTGGCTCCATGAATTGAGCATCATCCCATGGACTGAGAGGTCCTGGTTTGATTCCCAGTCAAGGCGCATGCTAGGGTTGTGGGCTTGATCCCCAGTAGGGGGCATGCAGGAGGCAGCCGATTGATGTTGCTCTTTCACATCAATGTTTCTATCTCTCTCTCTCCCTTCCTCGCTCTAAAAAATCAATAAAACATATTTTTTAAAAATTTAGAGTGCCTGAGTTGACATCCTAAGACAATAAAAAAATTTTGAATATTCACAATAGCTGACAGTTCTGGTATTTTAAGAACTATGAAATTCATTCCAAATCTTATTTAAATTTTACTGGAATACAGTAAATTTTACTTTAAATACAAGTCAGAGTATTTAAAAAATTACCAACTACAAGCAAACTATGTTCATATTTTAATTTTTTTTACTCTTCTCCTGAGGACTTTTCCATTTATCTTCAGATAGAGTGGGAGGGGGGAAGAAAAAGAGAGAAAGAAAGAGAGAGAGAGAGAGACATCAATGCAAGAGAGACACATCGATTGGCTGCCTCCCACACCACTCCAACTGAGGCCAGGTACTGAACCGCAACCCGAGCCCTTGACCAGCATTGAACCCGCGGCTCTTCTGCCCGTGGGCCGATACTCTAACTGCTAAGCCAAACTGGCCAGGGCTATGTTCATATTTTAATCATCTAGGATTTCTGCTGGGATTCAACAATTTTAATTGTATTTTAAACTGCCTGGTATAGACACATAGGCTCATTTGGGAACTGGCCTCAGAGAAGGCCAGAAAGCCAAAGGGAGAGCTGTTCTTGAGGATGGCTGGATGCTGACAGCTTTGCCCACCGCAGGGCGTGAGACCTAACCTTGCTGAGACTTAGTTTGGCTCAGCAAACAAAAGGGCCCATGATGCCCATCTAAGTTTCCTATTAAAGGCAGAGTTAATTTATTTAAGTTCTTCCCAAATGATATAAAAAAACTAGAAAAAAAGATGAGTTTCTCAGAACTGGCCAGACCCCACTTAGAGTGTGTCAGCAGCTGATGCACAGTTGGAGCCTTTGCAAACACACCTGCTCCGTGGGGCCTCTGGAGTCATCTAAGCTTCTGTACCTTTTGTTAAACAAATCAAGGAAATAACCTAGGCTGTCAGCAGGCAGAAGAGGTTGTATATAAGTGTGCACACAAGACACTTGTGTTCCTTACCAGCCTCTCACTCATTAGAGGGTAAGATTTAGTATACATACATATGAAACTTAAACTCATAAAATAGTTTCTGATACTCCATTTATTTTTTAATTATTTTTAAAATATGTTTTTATTGATTTTGAGATAGAGAGGAAGCGAGAGAGAAAGAGAGAGGGAAACATCGATTGGCTGCCTCACATATACACCCCAACTGGGGATCAAAACTGTAACCTGGGTAACTGCCCTGACCAGGAATCAAACTGGTAACCGTTCAGAGTATAGGACATGCTCAACCAGGCCAGGGCAATACTCCACCATTTAAAGGCTGGGACCCTAACCTGTATGCAATGACCACTAAGCATCTAAATATGAAAACAAATGATTCCTCAGGTTATAAACTCCAAAAGGTCTGTTAAGGAAACAAAAGATGGCCCGGCTGGTGTGGCTCAGTGGTTGAGCATCAACCCATGTACCAAGAGGTCGCCAGTTCGATTCCCGGTCAGGGCACATGCCCAGGTTGTGGGCCAAATCCCCTGTAAGGGGCACGCAGGAGGCGGCCAATCGATGTTCTCTCTCATTGGTGTTACTATCTCTCTCTCCCTCTCCCTTCCTCTCTCTCTAAAATCAATAAAGAAAAAAAATTTAAAAAAAGAAAACAAAAGATGCATATCACCTGCCAGGTGAACTGCAATCCTCCTGAATAAGTCCCTTTGGTTCTGCAGGAAAAGTTTATTCTAATTTAAAAGGATTTATAACTTCTAAACGGTATACAACTTGACTGAGTACAGTAGTCAAGATTCAGAAAATGCATATATAAAAGTAACTGACATAAAATTAATATTGAATTTCTATAAATAAAATTGGAGATGTGTTCTTAAGGAAAAAATGATTTCAACTCAATAAGAATCACACTTAAATCAGCAACTCCTTCAAAATCACATTGAAATTTCATACAACATAAGTGCTAATTCTGAAAACTGTTGTGTCCCTCAGGTGGGGCTATAAGCAGGGATTTACACCTTGGCTGGAGGAGACAAGATGACTCAGTACATTTGTAATCTTCAGATTCTTTGACTTTATATTTTGTCTCCAAATGTTTTCTTTTTTAAATATGTTTTTAGAGAGAAAGGAAGAAAGAGAGAGATAGAAACATCAATGTGAGAGAAAAACATCCATTGGCTACCTCCTGCACACCCCCTACTGGGGATGGAGACCGCAACCTCAGGCATGTGCCCTGACTGGGACTCGAAACAGGACCTCTTAGTCCACGGGATGATGCTCAAGCCACTAAGCTACACTGGCTGGGCTCCAAGTGTTTTCTTAACAGTCCTCTTTGGAGCTTATAACCCAAGGAATCATTTATATTCATATTTAAATGCTTACTTGTCATTGCATAGTTTAGGGTCCCAGCTTTTGAATGGCAGAGTATCTGAAATAATTTTATAAGTTTAGATCCCATATTTATGTACTTTAAATCTTACCCTTAGTGAGTGAGAGTGATGAGGAACATGAGTATCTCTGCAGGTGACACATGAAATTGAAACAGAATAGGTCTGGTGTGAGGTCTCAAGTCAGAATAATGATGATATCCTTGGAGCTATTATTTTCTCTTCAGATCACTTCAATTTATAACTTACAGAAATTAGGAAAGAGAGGAGGAGAGATATATTCCAAGCAGAAGAAGGTCAGAGCAAATGTCAAAAGTCATCACCAGATAGTTTTTTTTGGGTTCTGAGGCTCCAGAAGCCAAAATGTATCATAAAGCTAATGTTTAGAAAACATACCACTCATTTCCTTAGTACAGGTTCTTGAGAGATGCATCTGAAAAGGTGGTGGAAGGGATGCTTTTGGGCTAAACCTAAGTTATAAAAATAAAAAAATTAAATTAAAATTAAAATTGTGAAGTTAATAACAAGTTTTAAATACTATACTTTTCATTAAAGTTTCTGTGGCATTGAACAGTAAAACAAGTCACTGAACTATTTGAAAATGAGCTGAAATGAAAATATACCTGATTTCAGCTTTCATGTTTCATATTCATCCTAAGAAAATGTATTAAAAGCTAAATTTAATCTAGGACTATAATTTAAACTAGGATAGCACGTGGTAAAATTGGCATTTTCAACCAGAGAGGAGATTGCTCAAATAAGTACTTAGAAAAAAATAAACTGATGTTCTCTCTGATCAATGTTTCTCTCTCTCTCTCCCTCTCTTTAAAAATCAATAAAGAAAAAAATTAAAACCCTTTGCCTAACTTAAAAAAATTAATTCTTTCTAAATATTTTGTATTGGGGTGGGAGGGTGCCTGTGTGGGAGGAAACTATCTTTTACACAAAATGGAATTTTTGAATATGAAATTAAAGGAATTTGACAAAACAAAATTTGTTTTGAAAAGGCACAAACATATGGAAGAAGGTAATACTGATTCATCTGTATCAGGAGTTGGCAAACTTTTTCTGTAAAGGGCCCTATAGCACATATTTTAGGCTTTCCAGGCCACTGTCTCTGCACTACTACCCAGCTCTGCTGTTGTGCAAAAACAACCCCAAACAATACAGAGACAATGGGATGTGGCTGTGTTCCTGTAAAACTTTATTTACAGACAATAGGCAATGGGTTCGATTTGACCTATGGGTCATAGTTTGCTGACCTGAATGACCTTATCAGAGGCAGAAGGAAATTTGAGATCACCTAGGTAACATTGTCACTGGACAAATGAGGACACCATGGCCTCAAAAGATGAAACAATTTCACTTACTTCCCCTGGCTTGTGAATGGCAGCATCCACACTCAAGACTTCGAGGCTGTGTTATTACTGCCAGTCCAGTATTCTGATGTATGGATATATTATGCTACTGTATAATTATGGGTTGAGTTCTGGAGCACAGTCTAGTGTGCAAACCAATCAGATTCTATTTAAAACTTACAAAATGTATTATAAGAAAGATTCTCAGAAAAAGTTGTAAGTTATGTTGAAATAGCATCTTCAAACAGTTTGTAAGAGCTTTTTTTTTTTTTTAATCCTCACCTGAGGACATTTTCCCATTTTTTGTTCAGACAGAGTGGGAGGGAGAGAGAAGGAGAGAGAGAGAGAAGAAGAAGAGAGAGAGAAAAACGTCGATGTGAAAGGGACACATTGAGTGGCTGCCTCCCGCACGACCCAACCAGGGCCGGGGACAAACTGCAACCGAGGTACATGCCCTTAGTGGGAACTGAACCCAGGTGGTCTCTGACCCCAGGCCGACGCTCTATCCACTGAGCAAAACTGGCCAGGGCTGTGAGAGCTTTTAAAATAAATTTTGCAAGTATTACCAAAAATGTGGAGAAAATATAAAATGGAGATATTCAGAGAAATACACTCACGTAGCTGGGAAAACTGGACTTACTAGTAATGATGCATTTCTTTACTACATATGAACTTACATTAGATAAAACAAAGTATTCCCTTCTTACCCTGAACATACATTTTTAACATTTATTATCCTAGCTTCATTTAACTTCTTTTAGCCAGACAAAGCACAAATACCTGTTGTTGGTAGGCATGGTCACATGCCTTTGCACTGGAACGCCTTTGAATACTTCACTTCCAACATGTGTGTGCAATGTATAAACCGGTATTTCAGCATCAGACTTAACTCCAAGAGAGTTTCCTTTGTCTCTTGACAGTGTTGGATTAGGCTTTTTGCCGATACAGAAATCTGAAGAAAATCCTGGTTGTCTGAGAGTTGCTTTTGGTTTTCCTATGAAGTTAGACATACAGAATGGAATCAATTAGCTTCCCAAAACCCTAGTTTCACTATGTCACTCCCCTGTCCAGATGTTTTCTGTGGGTCTCTATTCTCAGAGCAGTATATAAGAACGTGAGGAAGCTGCCACTTGAGGGTTGATCAGTAGGGGAAGAGTAGCTTGGTGAGTATTTAGTAGATGAGTTTCTTCAGAATGTGGTTTCACCTACTAGACTAGCCAGTTACTTTCCCTCTACATACCAACTAACACTTCAGTGGCAGCCACCTCATGTTCTCACAAAGGCAGCACAGTCCACCATACCTCAGTCCTCCATCTCTTCTCCATCAATTTAAACTCTTCCCGTCATCTGAAGTCCGGGTTCAAGTCTCCTCTTCACTGTAAAGCCCTCCACTGCCATTCTCAGTCACCTAAAATGCTCTCTGTGGCATTTAGGCAACTACTTTTTTGAAATTTATTGAGGTAACATTAGTTCACAAAACCATAGCTTTCGAGTGTACAACTCAACAAAACATCATCTGCATACTGCATCGTGCACCCATCGCCCCAAGCAAAGTCTCTTCCCATCCCTATTTCCCCCTTTTTGCCTACCTCCACCTACCCCCACCCCCTTTCCCTCTGGCTATCACCACACTGCTATCTGTGTCTATGTGTTTTATATATATATATGTTTTTTTGCTTAATCCCTTCACCTTCTTTCATCTGTTCTTTTTTATTACACTGAACTTTTTCTTAAGAATTTAATTTAGAACTGATTATAAGCTCCTTGAGAAGAGCTGCCTATATAACTTATCTGCATACTATATAATTCATATTTTTTTAAATAGAAGATTTATACTAAAAGACATGACTTGCTAAATAAGACATTAAATCATAGGTTTTTGGTTCATCCCACAAATAATCTAAAAGAATAAAGCCACATTTTGCCATAAACTTAATTAAAATCTACTGAGTTATCTCACACTGAGTAATTCATTTAGTAAGTCATGCTCGTCATGTTCATTTACTTTCAAATGGAAATACCTGCTTAAGGATTTCACCCCTGACATATGAATGTCAACAAGTATAAGTGTTTATCATGAATACAAGCATAATTTCCATAATTCCATATGTCAGTGTATTCATGAACAGGTTTACATTTTTTAGCATGTGAAAAGACCTTACCCTCTAGAAAAAATGGCATGGTTTTCTTTACTCTCATCTGACAATTAACTTGCCGTCCAGTTTTCCTCTTGGAACTCCTCTGACGAGCCACAAGCTGAGCGATTCTTGCAGTTTCTGTGCAGGCCACAGCGTAACAGGTAGTCTATTCATGACAGGCAAAGTGAAAGGAGAAACATTTCTCAGATTCACTGGTGCCTAGAGGCCAATTTTTAAAAAATTATCTTTGTTGTTGAGAGTGTTACAGATGTCCCCCATTTCTCCCCCACTGCCCACCTCCACCCAGTTCCTGCCCCACCACAGGCCTTCACCACACTATTGTCTGTGTCCATGGAATATGCATATATGAATATAAATTCTTTGCTTATTCTCTGCTCACCCCTCTTCCCCCCTTTCCTCTGAGATCCATCAGTCTGTGCCATGCTTCCATGTAAAGGCCAATTTTTAAAAGTAGATCTTAGTGAGTTTATATGTCCCAAATTAAACTGTATGCAAATATTCATGTCCCTCTCTCCTTGATAATGTTAGAGTAGAATTATATTCTCTACAGATAAATCAAGCACAATCTAGCACACTGAATAATCTTTGCTTAAACTGAAAATTTCATTTATTCCTTAAACAGGCATTTATGAAGCATCTACAATGTGCTAGGTAGTATGGGATTAACAAATGAGCCAAAAGAAACTTGTGTTCTACACATATTATCTCATATAATCTGTGAGATATATTTTATTCCATTTTATACAACAGGAAAACAGAGGTTTAGGAAAGTTAGCAATCCTTCCAAGTCACACAGCTAGGTTCTCTCTCTGAATCCAATGTAGGTACTCATAATTGCTACACTGCATTACCTATCAAAGATCACTAAATCCTGGTCTTGCCACTACACAGATTAACTGGATGATTTAGGGAAAATAGTTTATCTCCCTAATTCTAGGTATTTGCAGCTGTAAAATAGACTTTTACAGGGCTTAGTCTTGGGGTTTTCACACAGTTCAATAGAGCCATAGAGTTCCATGGAGCGCCTCAGGGGCCTCGCCGTGGCAAGCGTGGGAAGGTTAGGCAGAGCAAGTTGAAAGCTGGGACCCTCTGCTGCTGCTTAAAACACAGCAGCTCAGCTAATTATCTTTTTAAAAAGTTGGTGTGACATATAGGATATTTGAAAAAAATATCTGACAAAAGTAGGTAGATTGTTAGGACTAGATGATCTCTGAAGCCATCTAGTATGTAAGTCTTTGATTCTAAGTTGAAATCAAGAACAGGAAAGCAAAAAACAAACCCAAACATGTTCCTATTCTTTGGCCCAGTATTTCTATTCCTGAAAATATGTTATGAGAATATAATTCAAAAGAAGAAAAAGTAACATACCCAAGTATGTGCAATAGGGGCTATTCTAATAGTTAAAACTTAGAAACATGTAAAACTTAGTAAAATGTCCAAAATAGAGAAATAAAGAATAAACCATAGCTTAGTAACTACATGAAACATTCATTTATTAACTCATTCAGACATTTTATCATTCATACATTCAACACATTTCTTAAGCACAAACTATTAGGAATGAAAAACAATCTCTCATCTTCAAGAAGCTTATGAAGGAAAGAGAGAGAAAGAGACTCCATAGAAAGCACTGTGTCAAGCAGTATGTTGGGCGTGTTACAAGGTGCTGAGTAGACAGAAAGGATGGCTTAAATCTCTCCGCGAGAATCAGGAATGTTGAAGAAAGTGTTATTATGAATATAATATTTAATTAATTTATACCTGCTCCTTATAAAAATAGTTACAGATGAGGTGGACCTCTCCTTTGACCACTCTCCTGATGCTGGGCCTCCTTCCTCCACTCACTGCCTCCCCTACCCACCGCAAACAGAGGAATAACTATACATTTTGGTGAGAAATATTTCATACTTGTTCTATGTATTTACATATATAGAAATGTACTCAGAAAAATACTGTACTTTGGGCAGACACCAAGAAGTGAAACTGCTGGGTCACAGGGTATGTACAAGTAAAACGTACTTGTTACCAACAAATTACCTATGTTATACATAAAATATTCTTCCAGAGAATATAAATATGAATATATAATATTACTCTAGAGAAATTAAAAGATTTGAACTCGTGGAATAATATGATCATATTGGTATGAAGGCAAGACCAGGCTAGAGAAGGAAAGACAGGGAGAACAGTAGGGAGGGCCCTGTAATGATCAATTAGGAAATTAAACTAGGGTCCAGATTGTAGAAATAGATATGAGTGAGACCAAATGATGAGAATTTAAAAGAGTCTGTTAGTTTGGTAATCAGGAAGTCATTTGTGAACCGGGGAAAAGAGTTGTAGCAGGTTCACAATAGGTGGGGGTGACATTTAGGCAGTTGATGTCTCCAGTACAGTTAATTTGTTGGCATGTTGAGACTGGAAAAACTTTAATTTTAAAATTTCTTATTTAATATGGTTGAAATCTCATTTTTACAATGGAAAGAATTTGAGGGGTGAACAAAAGTAATCAGAATTTAGGCTGTTCTTGGATGCTGTTGTTTTTTTTTAATCCTCACCCGAGGATATTTTTCCATTTATCTTCAGATAGAGTAGGAGGGAGGGAGGGAGGGAGAGAGAGTGAAACACTGATGTGGGACAGACACATTGATTGGTTGCTTCCCATACGACCCTGACCAGGGCTGGAGACTGAACCGCAACCGAGGTACTGTACATGCCCTTCATCAGAATCAAACCCATGACTCTTTGGTCTGCGGGCCAACACTCTAACCACTGAGCCAAACTGGCTAGGGTGGATGCTGTTCTTTCTATCACTACCAATCCCAAACCATTCAGCTAGTACTTTTTAAAAAATCCTCACTTGAGGATTTTTAAAAATTGATTTCTAGAAGAGAAGAAGGGAGGGAGGGAGGGGGGAGGGAGAGAGAAATAGAGAGAGAAACATCAATGTGAGAGAGAAACATCTACTGGTTGCCTCCCAAATGCACCCCAAGTGGGGACTGAACCTACAACCTAGGTATGTGTCCTGACCAGAAATTGAACCCACAACCTTTTGGTGTATGAGACAACACTCCAACCAACTGAGCCACTGACCAGGGCTTAGATAGTACTTTTCACTTTGAGTTCTATCACAGTTATGAGATTGAAAGGGCCACATAGGCAAGTAAGAATTGGTTTGCCTTTTCTGACATGCACAATTAACCCCTTACCTCACCAGATCTACTGGTCTCTATCCTGACAACTGCTGGCACACTTCTCAGATAGGCTTCCAGTGTAGGGTAACCTAACTGCTTGAAGGGGATCCAGTCTCCAGTCAAGGACTTGTATTCTCCTTGGAGCCGAGGCAATGCTATTCCATTCTTATGAGACTGCAGAACAGCTCGTAGCATTTTTGAAACCAGATCTGCTTCCAACATCTTCACCTACAAGAGCACAGCAGAAGATTACTGTGAGATGATTCATTAGCTTGTGAATTCAAGTAGATTTTCAGAGTTCAGTTTTGGGATTATTCCATAAATTGTTACTGGATACTTTCTGTGCTATTATAATACAGGGCAATAACTGTGATGGTAGAGACAAGTACAGCTATTATGAGAACACAGGAAGTGAGCAAGGCACAAAGACTAGCCTGCAGAGAGAAGATATCAGGGAATATTTCCCAGATGAGCGGAGGCCAGAATGGAAACCTAAAGGACAAGATGGAATCAGCCAGGCAAGAAAGAAAAAGGTATGTGTGAGGGCGGGGGGAGATGGAGCGAGGTATCAGCCCCAAGTAAAGGGAATAGAAAGTGCAAAAGGCACAGTGGTGAGAGAGAAGTTTACGGCTGGGTCTGGAAATTCTAGGAAGTAAAGTGGCTAGACATGACTGAACAAAGACTCTAAGCTAAAGACTGAAAGATAGGAGTGGGAGAGGTGGAAAGAGGCAGGCCCAGAAAAGTCTATCATATTATGCTAACAACTTTGCATTTTTACCAAAAGTAATGTGGGGCCTTGCAGAGATTTTAAATAGGGGGATAAAATCATTAGTGCATTTAAGAACATCATTATTCTCTAGTGGGGAAGATAAATTAGGAGAAAGATTAATGACTTGTAGGAATACTTAGAAATGTGGAAGATCTGAAAACAGGGCCTTGGGAACAAACAAAATATGAATTTGAGAGATAATTAGGAGGGGAAATCAACAGGAACTGACCAGCTGGTTTTGGGTGATGAGGGAGGTTCCAAGTTCCTATTTTAGAAGCATGGTGCATAGTAATGACCCACACTGAGGTGAGGTAGAGGCAAGTTTGCAATAAAGGGAGAGAGTAAATTAATTTTGGACATAGGAGTTTGGGATGCTCACAGGGAAGCCACAGAGATATACTTACTAGGAACTTAAATTAGAGGTCTGAGCTGGTTATAGATTGCTGGCCTTCAGTATATACGTGGTATTTGGTGACTAGGAAGTCAAAAACAAAGTTAAGGATGGACCTTTGTGGAAGGCTGTCATTTAAGGAGTGGGCAGAGGAAGAAGAATTTATAAAAGGCTGAGAAAAAGGGATCAGAGAAACAGAAGTAGAAAAGGCAGAGTCACAGTGTCATATAAACAAAAAGAGGAAAAGAACCAGGAATGGCATGTTCAAAAGTGTCGTACACAGCAAACAAGTCAAGTGAGAGAAACAAAGCAAAGCGACCACTGAATTTTGGTACCTGGGAAATCCATGAGGATCTTGGCTAAGAATTTTCATTGATTAGTAAAAGGCATATTTTAAAATTAACCACTCAAATTTTCTTTAGACTAATGGCAAACAGAATGAAGATAAAGGAGAACGACATTCAAGCAGCCAGGGAAAGTGAACTTCGCCCTTCATTAAAGGAAGGAGAAAGGTAAGCCATGGACAACTTGTTATAATTTTCTTCAACAGTGCTATCCAAAAGAATTTTCTGTGATGATAAAAATGTTTTATATCTGTGCAGTCCAATATGGTAGCCAATAGCCATATGAACTCCTGAGCACTTGAAATGTGGTCAACATGACTGAGGAACTGGATTTTAATTTAATTTAAATTAAATTATAGCTATTAGATACCATATTGGACAGCAGAGAATTCCAACAATTTCCTCATTTGTCCTTTTGAAAAAGGAGATAAAATATCAGCTCAAGTGTGGGTTCTTTTAATTATAAATATGATACTCCAATGAAAGTAAGATTTAAATGGCAAATAATGTAAGTATTCCTCATATATTTCTCTCTACTAAACATTAACTTTTTGCAAACTGTCACCACCGGCACCAACAACATTTAATTAATACTATAGTCTAGGAAAAAATAATATAGGTCTATATTCTTATTCTCTCTATAGACAGACGGACACAGATACACACAAATATTCATATATACATACATACTTTTAAATGTATATCAAAATCTTCATTTAGGTATAATTTACATACAATAAATTCACTCATCTTATGTGTACGTTTATTGAGTTTTGAAACAATTACTGAGTTTTGAAAAATATATTCACTCATACAATCATCACCACAATCAAGATTTCCATCACCAAAATAGTTCCCATATATGGGGTGCATAGTTATGTAAAAGTAAAATGTACAACAACAATAGCACAAAGAATAAGAGAGAGGAACTGGAAGTATACCACTGGAAGGTTCCTATTCTGTACATGAAATAGTATAGTATTATTTGAAAGAGGAATGTGATAAAGACATAACTTGTAAATGCTATGGTAACCACTAAGATTTTTAAAGAGTTATAAATACTAAGCCAGTAGTAAAGATAAAATAGAATTAAAAAGTCAATAAAAAAGCAGGCCCCCCAAAAAAAAAAAAAAAACCCCAGGAAGAAAATAATAAAAATGAGAGCAAAAGGAAAACAATAGCAGCAAAGAATGGATAGGACAATTAGAAAACAGCTAGCAAAATAGTAGTAGATTCAAAACCAACCACACCAATAATTATATTCTATATAAGTGACCTAAATATTCCAGTTAATACTGACAAATTGGCAGAGTGGATATAAAAGCAAGAAATACCAAATACTATCTATAAGAAACCTATTTTAAATATAAATACATAGATTAAAATAAAAAGATAGAAAAAGATATGACATGCTAACACATGACTATATTAATATCAGAACAAGGAATATTGCCAGGGATAAAGAGACATTACATAATAATTAAGGAATTAATTCATCAGGAAGACATAACAATCCTGAGACTGCCCCAAACATCAGAACTTCAAAACACCTGGAGCAAAACCAATGGAGCCGAAAGAATAAACAGACAGATTCATAGTTATAGTTGGAACTTCAAAACTTCTTTCTCAGTAATTGGTAGAACCAGTAAACAAAAAATCAGTAAGAATATAGAAGAAATGAACAACACTATCAGCCACACTATTCTAATTAATATTTATAGAATACTCCACTCCAACAACAAAATATACATCCTTTTCAAGAGTACCTGGTACATTTTCCAAGATGGAACATATTCTAAAGCTTAAAACAATCCTTGACCAATTTAGAATAACTGAAATTACACCAAGAGTGTACTATGAGTAGAAAAAAATTAAATTAAGTATCAATAACACTGATATATGCATTGGCAAATTTAATGACATACTTCTAAATAACCAAGGATGAAAGAGGAAAGTCCCCCAAAAATCAGAAAATATTTTCAAATAAAAGAAAACACAATATATAAAAATTTACTGGTCGTAGTTAACGCAGTATTTAGAGGGAAATTTACGGCATTATATGGTTATGTTAGAAAAGAAGAAAGGTCCCAAATCAGTGATCTGATCTACAACCTTGAGAACAAAAGAGAGCAAATTATAACAAAAGTAATTAGAAAGAAGGAAATAATAAAGGTGAGAGCAAAATAAATATTGAAATAATGAAACAGATCTGTAATAAACTAGAAAAAAAGTAGAAAAAAATAATGAAGAAAAAACTAGTTTTTTTGAGAATACCAATAAAATTGATAAATTTCTAGCCCTGGCCAGTGTGGTTCAGCAGTTAGAGTGTCAGCCCTTGGACCAATGAGTCAAGGGCACCTACCTTGACCGCAGTTGTGCGGGAGGCAACCAGTTGGTGTGTCCCTCCCACTTTGATGTTTCTCTCTCTCTCTTTCTCTCCATCCCTCCCTCCCTCCCTCACACTCTATCTGAAGATAAATCGAAAAAAAAAAATTGATAAACTTCCAGGCAGATTAATCAAGAAAAAACCCCAGCTCAGCCAGTGTGTTTCAGTGGTTGAGCATCAGTCCATGGACCAGGAGGTCACCAGTTCGATTCCCTGTCAGGACATATGCCTGGGTTTCAGAGGTGTGCCTAGTGCAGGGTGTGTGGGAGACGGCCGGGTGATGTTTCTCTCTCATTGATGTTTCTATCTCTCTCTCCCTCTCTCTCTAAAAAATCAATAAGAACACATTAAAAAAAGAAAAACACACACAAATTACCAATAATGGTATTGAAAAGGGGGTCATCAATTCATTAGGAAGACATAACAACCCTACAGACATTTAAAAGAGAATACTGTGAACAATTTATGCCAATGAATATGGAAATTTAGATGATATAGACACATTCATTGAAAGACACAAATTCCAAAGTTTACCCAAGAAGACATAAATAAGCTTAACATCCCTATATCTATTAGAGAAACTGAATTTGTATTTAAAAACCTTCACACAAGGAAAACTCAAAGCCCAGATGGTTTTATTGGCAAATTATAGCTAACACTTAAAGAACTTCTACACAAATTCGTCCAGAAAATAGAGGGGAAGGGAAGACTCCTGATACCAAAACCAGACAGACATTACAAGAAAAGAAATACACAGACATGAACATAAATGTAAAAGTTCCTTTAAAAAATTAATAAATCAAATCCAATGATATGTAAGAAGGATAACATACTATGATGCTGGTTGGAAAGGACAGGTCTAATCCCATTTTAGAGGCTAACTGGAGGCTTATCCTGCGGGCTGCCCTATTTATGAAAGCCTTCTACTCCTTCCACCCTCAGGAGAACCATTCCAGATCACTTTCTCTGAAATGTCCTCCATCTTCCTTATTTCTGCTCTGAAACTTCTGCCAGCAGGGATCTCCCAAATAGGGCACTTAAAATTTGGGGGGTACGAGGGAGAGGCCCAAATACCCCCTTACACAGGCTGTCACAGAGTATAGTAAAAGCCGGAAAGCTTTGAAAAATGCTTGCTTCCTTAATCCCACCCTCTTTAAGTGTCTTCTTCTGGGATCTAGACTCTGCCAAGACCCTAATTATCCTATCCTTCTGCCCCAACACTCAAGATATGTATTTAAAGTGAGCAACTGATAATATAATTAAATAAATAAAAAACCAGTACTAATTTGTGTGGCATAGAAGTGCTCGTCCTTATTTTTCACTTTTCCCATTCTCTCTAACCATGCGTTTGCCTATCTTTGTTTATTGGTAGTTGATGGATTTTTTTTTTAAATTACACTTCCCAACCTGACCTGATAGGCTCATGCCATACACACACATCTCCCCTCCGCCCCCCAGGGAAGAGCGAGAGCAGTCCCCCACTACCTCAAATTGCGCAGTCAAGTTTCCCACATTTGGGGAGATCGCAGGGGTCAGCACATCCGGAGTGCAATGGATAAGCCTCACCCTGAGAAAACCACCTTCGTGATCATGGTATCTCCCCTGCCAGGTATCATTCTCTCTTTAAAGTACATATTATCATAGATGAAATCCATAGTTAAAAGGCAAAGAAGTTTAATATTTGATTTTGACTTCATCTGGGGTTGCAGAGGGTTATGCCTGTGCCTCCTCTTGCTTGTAGCCCTAGGTTCAATACTACTACACAAAGAGCACTTTATTTTCCTGGGACAAATCCCTTTTCCTGGGCTTTGGCCTCCTTATCTGTAAGATGAAGGGGTTCAGTATTAGTGGTTCTCGACTCCTATCACCACCACCACCAAGTGATACAAGAAGATGGACAGACTCACTGACATTCACAATTCCCTCACTGCTCACCACCTCCATGGTGGTCACCCTAGTCCACTCCACACCAACATCTCTTGCCTGGATCAGGGCAACTGCCTCCTAGCTGGTCTCTAGGCTTCCATTTCGCCTCCTAGAATCTATTCACATCACAACTCCAGTGATCCTTTCATATCATCAATCCTATCATGCCATTCCTCTGTTCAAAACTCTCCAAGGGCTCCCTGACTTACTCAGACAAAAGGCCAAAAGACAATCTGTGCCCACGCCACTTTTCTGACCTCAATTCCTCCTTCCCTTCTTTTCCCTCATTCCACTCCACCCAGGCCAGCCTCCTTGCTTGTCCTCGAACAGGCCCTAGATAGCTTCACATTAGAGCTTCTGTACTTGTGCCTGCCGTTCCCTCTGTGTGGTAAGTCCTTGCTCCAGGGGGGCCACACAATTCACTACCTCACCTTCAGGTATTTGTTCAAAAGTCACCTTCTCAGTAAGGCCTTCCCTGGCCACTCTATTCAAAATCAAAATTGTTATGCCAGCTGCTTAGTATTTCCTCCTCCCTTTCACTGCCTTAGTTTACTCCTTAGCACTTACCACCACCACCACCAAATACACATCTTTATTTAATCTGATCTTCTGTCTCCCCAGCTTGAGTGAAAACTCCATGAAAGTAGGGATTTGTAAGGTTTGGTCACTGCTGAATCCCTAGTGCCTAACCCACAAGAAGAGCTCAATAAATACTGAATGAATGAATAAGAAATTTTCCATTTACCTAACACCACTGCTTTTCTCTTCCACTCACTAATATATGTGCATGTGAACTATTAAAGGAATAATCTTTATTTTAAAAATTTTTGCAAATTTTAATGACTGTTACATACTGATTGAGACAGCCAAATGTGATACTAAGCTGTAGTTGAGAAGCATCAGGTAGGTTATTTCTGGGCCTTTCTACTCTGAGCCAGTGTTCTCATAGGCAGGCCCAGGCCAGGGCCACAGCATTACAGCAAGGAGTCCATGCGTCCCGGGGGGCAGTAAGCATAGCTTGAATATTGGTCTCACACCTATTTCTGTTTTCCAGTGTGCAGATATTATTGGGATTTTTTTTTTTTTTTAATCCTCACCCGAGGATACTTTTCTACTTAGCTTCAGATAGAGTGGGAGGGAGGGAGAGAGGAGAGAGAGAGAAACATCAATGTGAGAGAGACACATCAATTAGTTGCCTCCTGCATGACCCCGGCCAGGATCAGGGACCAAACCACAACCAAGGTATGTGCCCTTGACCGAAATCAAACCCGCAATTCTTTGGTCCATGGGCTGATGCTCTAACCACTGAGCAAAACCGGCCAGGGCAGGTTTCACAAACTTTTTTACAAAGCTAACAACAAAAAGGACCTTACACCCGAGAAGACTGCGAAGCAATGCTTGACCACATGGTTGCAATCCAAATTAAGGGTCCCTCTACTTGCCCCCTCTACCTTCTGGTTTTTTAAAAATATACCGTTTTCACGGAACACAATAATTCTCTATTTGCACACAACTTTTGGAAGGAAGGGAAGTCAGCCCCTTAGACTGTAATTACAACCGAGGATCTCAAAGCTGGTGAGAAGCAGTTAAGCACAGTAAAACCTAGAACGGCAAGTATGTTTGTATGTCTTGTTCAGATGTGTGTCTTGCGGTCACGGTTGTCAATTTCTTCTATTCTGGTTTGCAATTCCTACATCATCAATATAACTTTGGGCATTGAACAGAAAGAAGGGTACTACTACAGTTTTAAGAAAATCATTATCCATTTCTAATCTACTATATTGCTTCAAAATGCTCTAAGTTTAGTTAATTCCTTGGTTATCATGGCACATTTTGAGATTTCCTGAAGATGGTAATTACACTCAAAAACTTTTATTTTTTTTGCATTTATCTTTGGATAGAGTGGGAGGGAGAGAAGGAGGAATAGAGAGAGAGAAACATCGATGGGAGAGAGACATATCCACTGGTTGCCACTCACACGACCCTAACAGGGACCAGGGGAGAACTGTAACCACAGTAGTGCCCTTAGCGGGAACTGAACCTGGGCCTCTCTAGTTTGCAGGCTGATGCTCTAACTGCTGTGCCAAACTGGCTAGGGCTCAAGAACTTTTATAAAAGGCTTTATATATAAGAATATTTTCCTCTAACTATTAAAATCAAGTTTACCATCTTGGACATCATCTATTAGAAACAAAAAGGAAGCTTATCATGGGAATTTCAACTCTTAGTGTCTCAGTGGCAAACCTTAGGCATCCCTCCAAAAAATTAAGTTTGAAGTTTCTCTAAAGTGGCTTCCCAAATTTTTAAAGTTGCCAATTTGATCTTTCAAATCTCTCCCCGCTTATTTCTATTCTCTAAAAGTGCTGTGATAAATACAATTTAGAGTTGAAGATAATTCAACTTACTTTTATTTTGAGAATGTTATGCAAGCCCTGGTGGACCAGAGGTTAGACTAGGTTGGGAGAAATAAGGTTGTCCATGTCTGTTTTAGACCATAGGTTCTCAAGTAAAAATTCGTAAGAGTTTCCCTAGACAATGAAGGCTGAACAAGAATCCTAAACAGCAGAGCAAAGTGGAGGTGGGTCTGGAGAATTATTTTATCAGTTATTTTTTATTTAAAAAACTGACCAACATCAGCTAGCAAAGACCATGGTCAAGGAAGAAGAAACTGGCCACGACTTCCAGTCAAGATGGCAGCACAGGTAAATGTGGTATCATGTCCTCCCACAACCACACCAAAGTTACAACTAAACTACAGAAAAACCATCATTCAAAACTGCCTGAAATCAAGCTGAATAAAAACAACTATGAAATTAAAGAAGCAGCCACATAGAGACTGGTAGGAGGGGCGGGGGTGCGACGGGGTGGCCCACACCCATATGTGGCAGAAAAAAAATTAGAAGGATACTTCGGCTGGGAATGTCCTCCCTGAGGACTGAGGGGTCCCTGTCCCACACCAGGAGCCCAGCTCAGGGTTCCAGTGCCAGGAAGGGAAGTCCCCATAACTTCTGGCTGGAAAAACCAGCAGGAACTGAGGCTGAGGGGGCCCCAGGCAGCTCCTCTTAAATGGTCCGTGCACGACTTCCTCGGACTCACACCCTCCAAGCTCCAGCATGGGGGAGGCAGCTTGAAAGGCACCAGAGACATACGGGGAAGAACTGAGTTGTTTGGCATTGGAGCCAGGGCTGGAGAGGCGGTTATCAGAGGCCTTTGTTCCTTTGGTGAGCCCTTTCCTGGGATGGCAGACAGCTGCCATATTTAGGACTCCAGCAACTTAGCTCACACAGTTCACCCCACCCTGGTGATTCCCTGAGGCCTTGCCCCACCCAACTTTCAGGCCCACCCAAGCTGTTGCCAGTTGCTTTACCATAGGATTGGCCTGTCTTGGATCCTACTTCAGGTTTTTCTAAATTCCTTCAAACAAGCAGCATCTGGTCTCAGCTAGCTCCATACCTCTCGTTAAGTAATACATAGAAACAAACATAGGGAGGCAGCCAAAATGAGGAGACAAAGAAACAGGTTCCAATAGAAAGAACAGAACAAAACTTCAGGAAAAGAACTAAGCGAAATGGAGATAAGCAACCTAACAGATGCAGAGTTCAAAACACTACTTACAAGGATGCTCAATGAACTTAGTGAGAACCTCAGTGAACTTAGTGAGGACCTTAAGAGCATAAAAAAGGAATAGTCAGAAATGAAGGAGGCACTAACTGAAATAAAGAATAATTTACACAGATTCAATAGTAAAGTAGGTAAAGCCAAGAAGCAAACCATTGATTTGGAATACAAGGAAGCAAAAAACACCCAATCAGAACAGCAAAAAGAAAAAAGAATCCAAATAAATGAGGATAGTGAAAGGAGCAGCTGGGACAGCTTCAAGCATACCAATATTCGCATCTTGGGGATGCCAGAAGGAGAGGAGAGGGAACAAGAAATCGAAAACCTCTTTGAAATAATAATGGCAGAAAAATTCCCTAACTTGGTGAAGGAAACAGACATACAAGTCCAGGAAGCACAGAGAGACCCAAACAAGATGAATCCCAAGAGGCCCACACCAAGACACATCATCATCAAAATGCAAAAGGTTCAAGACAAAGAGAGAATTTTAAAAGCAGCAAAAGAAAAGCAGTTAGTTACCAAAAGGGAGTTCCCATAAGATTGTCAGCTGATTTCTCAAAAGAAACTTTGCAGGCCAGAAGGGAGTGGCAAGAAATATTCAGAGTGATGAAAAGCAAGAACCTACAACCAAGATTACTCTATCCTGCAAAACTGTCATTTAGAATCAATGACCATAGAAAGTGTTTCCCAGACAAGAAAAAGCTAAATGAGTTAATCACCAGCAAACCAGTATTATATGAAATGTTGAAGGGTCTTCTTGAAGAAAAAGATGAAAAATATGAATAAACAAAATGGCAATGAATACATATCTATTGACAATCAAATCTACAAACAAAATGAACACGCGGAACAGAAGCATTCTCATAGATACAGAGAACATTTTGTTGGTTGCCAGATGAGAGGGGGTTTGGGGAAATGGGTGAAGGGATTGAGAAGTACAAACTGGTTGTTAGACTGAGAAACCTCAAAGGAAAGGGGAGGGTGGGGAGTGGGACGAGATAAACCAAAGAACTTATATGCATATATGCATAACCAATGGACACAGACAACAGTGTGGGGAAAGGCAGGAGGGGGGCAGGAGTGGGGACGAGGGGGTCACTAGGGGAAAAATGAGGAACATCTGTAATACACTCAACAATAAAGATAAATTTAAAAACAAAAACAAAAACTGACCACAACAGATCACAACATATTGCACTTGATTTTCACTCCCTTCCTCTCACTCTTTTCCTCCTCCTGTCCTTGCCACTCTTTCTGAATGACCAGTGTCAAAAGTAGAGTTATATGTGCTTACCACAATAGTTGACTTTCAGTAGTTACTTAATTACATTTCCCTAGCCCTGGCCAGTTTGGCTCAACAGTTAGAGCATCACCCCAAGTATCAATGAGTCGAGGGTTTGATTCTGGTCAAGGGCACGTACCTGGGTTGCGGTTCCCCAGCCCTGGTCGGGTCGTGAGGGAAGCAACCAGTTGATGTGTCTCTCTCATGTCAATGTTCCTCTCTCCTCCTCCCTCCCACTCTATCTGATGATAAATGGAAATAAATATCCTCAGGTGAGGATTAAAAATAAATGAATGAATGAATGAATAAATAAATAAAATAAAAACATTTCCCTCAAAGTACGATGCAGATGCGAAATTACCTATGAATATACAAAATGGCTAAGAGGGCAACGATAAAAACATTGGTACATTGCAGAAATTTTTAGTATGGCATTAAATCTGAAACATCAGAATTTTCCCAGATTTTTTTACTTCTTTCATTAACATACTTGTGAACTGGCAAGCTTGGTAAGAAAGCCACTGGATCTCCTTCAAGATCTCTCACCTAACCAGTAGGCAAAAAGAGACTTACTGCTTTGGCAAACGGTCTCTCAGCAGATTCCCTGCCAGTCTACAACCCCACAATGTCTCCAGACCCTGCCTGGCTGAGGAAAGCAGCACAGGATGGTGGACTCAATCCCAGCAAGGGAGCTGAGAGATGTATGGGATTCTAGTGGGCACCCTCACACCATCCCCTCCAAACTCTTCAGTTTACAACTGAGGAAACTGAATTTACCCAGGGTGAATATTCCAGGTCTCACATATTTTTGTTGCCAGAACCACAAGATCCCAGGTCTTCTAGCTCTCAAACCTAGAGCTTCTTTTTGGACAGCCACTCCAAATGTCGAGTAGAGTGGCTTCTAAAAGCACCCCTGGGGTGTGCTCAGCAACTAGCCTTAAAGTGGCATGAAAGGGGGATCTGCCACATTCTCACGGAAGGGTGTGACATCCAAATCCAAAAAAATTTCCAACTGTTGAAAAATTTCAATGGTGGCAATTGATACCTTTTATCCTTTCATTCTGTCCCTTTTTTCTTTGCTACTCAATTAATCTGAGCACCCCAAAGTGTTGATGTGTACAAGAAGTGGGACAAAAAGTAGGAGAGAGTAATGATAACCTTTAGAAAAGCAAGATTTAAAATTTTAGTAGCGTAAAATAATTCTCACTTTCCAAACTGTACTTTGGAAATTCACAGCTTTTCTCTTTCACACACCTAAAAACGGTCCTGAGAAAAAGTCTTGTTCTAAAGAACCTGGTTTTGGTGTCCTCTAGATACATGCGTTTACCACCAACTGCTCCTCCCTGGCTCAGTCATTTGCATTTTATCTGCTTCCTGTTGCTTGAGTTTCCTCACTGTGCCCAAAGACCTTTAGCCAAGCTGGTCAGGCTCACTTATGCTTTCTCGTCTCTTACCTATTTACAAATGTACTATTTGGATCATCTTCCTCACTGCATTTTTCATGTCATAAATTTGAGTTGCAGAGTGGCACTAAACCCCCAAAATGAATCTGAAGAATCATTAGGGTAAATTGGAATCACCTTCTTTCGTTAGCTATTCAATTTTTAGTATCTCCTCAGGACACATACTTCTGACAACTGGATGCCCTTATCCTTGAAGACATAATTTTAGCAACAAGCAGGGCTCTAAAGACCAGAATGTCCGGGCTGAAAAGATTTTAAACATCAACCCAAACCCCTACTCTTACAAAACAATATACTGAGCCTAAGAGAGGGAAGGCTTCTGCCTAAGACCCTTCCACATGATTTCTCATCTAGCAACAGTTTAACATGTTATCTTTTCTCTCCATTTATAGTCTACTTGTTACCACCTGAATTACTCCTTTACCAACTCTTTTTAAAAGGAAAGTAATCAATGGCTCAGATGGTGACATACTTCCATAGAGTATCTTTAGGAAGCAGTCTTTTATTATTGTAATTTCAAACTCCATATTATGCATGCATGACTAACTTCACACTATGAATATATAAGCAAGGGTTTTCCATAAATCTATATTTGTACTAGAGATGACGAAGTAGTTTATTTAGCAGTGTGGGTCTTAATCCTATTTATGCTACTATTTAGCTGTGACCCCATGAGCAAGTCACTTCAGATCACTTTTTCATATGGAAGATAAGGACGATGACTCTCTACCTTCCTTGGAGTCCTCTGAGTTCTGAAATGGGATCCAAAGGTCTAATGGGAACCATGGGTTTGTTTCTTCTAACAAAGCTGCACGGCTAAAATACTGAGTTCACTTTTGGGGCCACACTGGGTAACAAATACTGATCAGAAGTTCTAATTAGAAAATATGCACATCTTTAGCTAAAAATGACAAAATAAATTACTTTTAAATAGCCTGTTTGAAAGAAAAAACTTCAAAGTAAAATTGGTCCAATGGGGCCTTGGCCAGTTTAGAGCGTCAACGGTTACAGCGTCGACCCGTGGACCAGAGAGTCCCAGGTTCGGTTTCTGCTAAGGGCATGTACCTCGGTTGCGGTTTGTCCCCAGCCCGAGTTGGGGTCGTATCGGTGGCATCCAGTCGATGTGTCTCTCTCACATGGATGTTTCTCTCTCTCTTTCCCTCTCTCTCTCTCCCGTTCTATCTGAAGATAAATACAAAAGTGTCTTCGGGTGAGGATAAAAAAAAAAAAATTGGTCCAATGGGAAAATAAAAAAAAGAAAGAAGCTTTTAAAAGCACAAAGTGGGAGTACAGGGTGGAGAAAGTAGGTTTTACATCAAGAAATAAAAACCAATTCACATAAATATGAAATTCGATTTTGTTCCACACCAGGGCATTTCTGTCCTTCCTGTGTTTGTCTGCTAACCCTGAAAGGGCCCAGAAGCAAAGCACTCACTCTATGTCAAATCTCAGTTCTTGAAAACAGCACTTGTTCAAACACAAATTAAGCTTTAGAGTTGGATTATAAAGCATTTTTTCTTTACATTCAAATTAAGTCTCCACCTAGGTTATATTGCACAGACAATTTAAAGTGAGGTCCTTCAAGGAGTTTAAATCCCTTGGTACAAAATACAATAGTTCATTCAGCCACATTCAACCAGTACACTTAAAAGGGCATTAGCAGGGATTACATTTCATTTCCAGTCTACAGAGAATGAAATCCAAAAGCACCACCAATCACTGCCCCACAGTCGCACTATGTTTAACTAGCAAAGAGGGAAGCTGTGTGCCACCAAAAGGCCCTGTACCAGGCACAGTAGATGTGGGTTCTAATCCAGCTGGCCCCAGGAGCAATTTCCTGCACCCGGCACAGTACTTTGCTCAATGAATGCCAGTGAGTGGAACTGCAAAAATCTCCACCGTGTGCTACTTCATATTACACAGAGAATTTCAAGATATGTTCCTGCTCCCAAGAAACTGAAATCCAATTATGTAAATTATGGGAAGTTTGGTGAGAGGGAGTTAACATTTCCTGACTAGTATAATAAACCAAAGAATTCACAGTAGTTATCTCATAAAATCCATGCAAACTAAGTTAAATATTTCCATTTGATACATAGAAAACCAGGCTCAAAGAAAGTATGTAATCAGTTCAAGATCACAGTAAGAGGAGAAGCCCAGGAGGTCTGCAAAGCGCCACACTAGTTGCTGTACACAACCCTACACATCAAGGCAGCCTCAAACCAAGGCAGCTCCGGATAAATTGGGGACTTGGGTCTAAGTTTCACTTTCTGTCATTAAGTCGTTGCTATCACTTGGCAGAATACTCTTCAATTTTTGTACTTGCACAATTAAGGTGGAGGTAAGATGACCTAGGTCAGTGGTCTGTTTTGTTTGTTTTGTTTAGTAGGACAGTTATCAGAATCTTTTTGGGCCAGAACTTTTTTCTACTATAGATATTTCCTTTTCCTGCTCAAATGATGGAAGTTATTTGGGAGCGATACCCTTGGTTATTAACGGAAATGTATTATACCCCTCAAGCGGATCAGAGCAGAAAAGTTGTGTGGGCTCCGAGCCTCCTCCCCTTAAGTCGAGGCTGAGATCCTGACCCTGCTGGATCCTGGTGAGAGTTAAGAGACAACTCGTTCACGGATTCGTGTTTCCCTCCCAGCTTGGAGCTCTGTACCCAGCCTGTGCTCACGGTTTGACGGAAGAGATGGTGTTTGCGTCCCGCATTACCTTGAGCGGCCTGCATGGGCGGGTCCACACAGAGACGTCTGTGCCCCTGTGGAACTCAAAGATCCTGCTGTAAAATACGGGCGTTCGTGCAGCCCGGGGCTCCGGTATCCCTGGTTCCGGCTGCGGCCGCGGCCGGTCCCGCCGGTGCCGGGAACACTTCCTGGTCAGCACCTCCCGCCGCCGGTGCCCGCCGCGCACGCCCCTGCCCTGCGCTCGCAGCGCGCCGCGGTCCGTCCGACTGCGGGCGAGCGCCCAGCGCGGCCGGGGGCCGGGGGCCGGGGGCCGGGGGAGGAGTCCCGCCAGAGATTTAAAACGCAGCGCTCTGGAACTCCAACTCCCCGGCGCCCTGCCCGTTTCCGGGGGTCGGGACCGCCGCATCCCCTGCGGCTGCAGCGAAAGGCCCGTCCGGGTCTCGCCCGGGCCGCTGTCCCGCTGGAGACACAGGTGCGCCGCGCTGGCCCCAGACCGTGTCCGACTTCGCCCGGCACCTGTCGCGCCCCCGGCGACAGGACCTGCGCTCACCTCGTTCCGGGGTCCCACGGCCGGTCCCCGCGCCGCTGGACCCAGCTCCCGCCGCCGTCTCCGCCAGGGCCACAGCCGCGGCCGCCGCCCACTTTCGGTTTCCTCGCACCGCCCGAGCTGCCGCTGCGGCTCGGGAATCACCTCAAGCCCCGGCCCCGCCCCGCTCCGCCCCGCCCCGAGCGCGCCGGCCTCGGCTGTGCGCACGCGCGGGCTCCCCGGCCTCGGCGGCCCACGCCGGCGTCCGCGCGTGGGGAGGGAAACCGACGCCGCCTAGCGTTTTCTGCGCGTGCCCACGCACGGGCCGAGGGCGAGGACGACTGCGGGGTGCGCTCAGGAGCGCCTCCTCCTGGGCAACGCAAGGTCGGGCGGGCCGCGAGGGCCGGGACCCAGCTGATCTCCCGGCGCTGAAGCGCGCCTGCTGTGGATCCTCCCAACAGACGTTTCATTCAAATTCTTGCTCGTTTAATTTTTATTCCGCTAGACAGCCGCTCGGTCCGCGCGTTTCTTTTAGGTCTTTTTCAAGCATCACCCTTTCAAGGAGCGTGGCCACACTTTCAAAAACGTCAATCTCCATCCCTCATGCTCCCTGTCTCTGAGCTTCTCTGCTTTCTCTCTCCTTAGCATACTAAATGTGCTTTATTATCTTTTCAAGTCTACTATCCCCTTCAACTTAAAGATCTATAAGCACAGGGATCCAAGTTGTGTTCCCTAGGGGAGTGACTGGCACATGATAAGGGTGATATAAATATCTGTCAATTTCATTCATTCAAAGTTATGCACACTTAATATGTATTCACTTATTTCTTCTGCACATACATTCTACCAGCATTTACTGGGCATATTGGTATATATCTCTCAAACCAACATATAACCCAGCAATTCCATTCCCAGAGTTTACCCAAGAAAAATGAAAGCATTTGTCCATCTGAAGACCTGAACAAGAATATGCATTGCAGCTTTGTTCATAATAGCTAAAAATGGAAACACACAGATGTCTATGAGAAGGTGAATGGACAAACAGTATAGGATACTGAACACCTGCTGTTAAATAACAAATTTTCATGGAGTGCCAGTAGTTAAGGCACAGGCCTGTGCCTGAGGAGCTAGTGAAAAGATCTAGTGGGATATGAAAAGGTAGATTAGAAGTAGATCATGGAAGGCCTGATAGCCATGCTGAGGAGTTTGGGCTTTTCCCCAAAGACAATGGGGAACTGTTCAAGGTCTTCCTTGAAGACTGCTCTCTTTTATATTCCCGCGTCTAGTCCCTAAGTCTGCCCAATGCCTCCCTGGCACCTCTATTTCAGTCTGTTTCAGAGCTCTCTCTCCCTTCTCTCCCCTCCAATCTGCTCCAAACACCGAAGTGGATTTAATAGACCTAAAATACAACCAGGCCCAATTTGGACTCTGCAGTACTCCTAACATCCTCTGGCTCCATATTTAAGATGGGAAAGATGTAAAAAGCTACTCCCCGTTGAAAGAGTACCAGTTAGAGTAGGAAATTAGAAAGAACTCCAGAGTCCAATATACAAAATAAATGATTAAAGCAAGTGAATTAATCCCAAATCGGAGCTCCTTTATCCCTGCAAAGGGGTCCTGTGTTTGGACTGTCCTGTAGATTAAGTAAAAAGATGCTCTGCAGCTCATTTTTTAAAAATCAGCTTTACTAATAAATATATATAAAAATTTAAACATACAGTTTGCTGACTTTTGACAAATGTATTCAATCAATGTGTCCACTGCCACAATCAAGATACAGAACTAGTTGATCATTCCTAAAAGTTGTGCCCTGCCCTGGCTCAATTGGTCAGGTGTGGTCCCATGCACTGAAAGGTTGCTGGTTCGATTCCTGGTCAGGGCACATGCCCAGGTTGCAGGCTCAATCCCCAGAAGGGGGTGGTGCAGGAAAGGAGCCAGTGGATGTTCTGCTTTCACAAGGATGTTTCTCTCTCCCTCTCCCTTCCTCTCTCTCTAAAAACCAATTAACAAATCTTAAGAAAAAGTTGTGCCCTTTTATACTTCATTTCCTCCCTCCTATCTCCAGCCCCTTGCAACCACTGATCTTATTTCTGTCACTGTTGCTTTGCCTTTTCTAGAATGTCATATAAATGAAATGATACAGCATGTAGTCTTTTGTGTCTGGCTTCTTTCATATAATGCTTTTGAGAGTCACCCATGTAGTTAAAAAAATCAGTGGCCTGTCCCTTTTTATTGCCGATTAGTATGCCATCATATGCATGGATATATCACAATTTGTTTGTCACATTTGATACACACTTGTGTTGTTTCAAGGTTGGGTATACATTATGAATAAAGCTTCTATAAACAATTGCATGCAGATCTTTGTGTGGTCCTATATTTTCTTGCTAAAAGACTTGGGCGTAGAATTGCTGGTTGTGGGGTAAGTACGTGTCTAACTTTATAAGAACTATCAAACTGTGTTCTAAAGTGGCTGCCTCATTTTGGACTCCCCTTCGCCCACACCCCCCAGCAACGTATGAGAGGTCCAGTTGTTCCAAGTCCTCTCTAGTACTGTATTGTCTGTCTTTTTAATTGTAGCCATTCTAGTGGATATATAGAGATATCACATTGAAGTTTGAATTTGTGTATTCCCATGACTGATATTGAGCATCTTTTCATGTATATTGACCCTCCATAGATGTTCTTGGGTAAAGTATCCATTGTAGGTAGATTTTTGACTAAGACATATGAGATGGTTCTCAGAAGTCCCTGGGTAGCTGACATAGTTAGAACAGGTTAGAAGCTGTGTTTATTTTCTTGGGGAATGGTCCAAGGCCCAGGGAGTTCAAGAATTAACCCCCATACCCTGAATGTAATTGGATTTCAGGAGAATCAAGGGACATTGGAGAGAGATGACACAAATTGGTTACTCTTTAAGCACGATCGTTTTTACCTTTTAGTGGGGAAAGAGGTCAGAATATGCAACACATAGATACACATAAATACAATATTGGGCCCATGATTTTCAGAGGTTTTGCACTCCCTGTCCATGATAACCTCTCTTAAAGTGCAAATCAAGGCCCGCATGTGAGAAAGCAAGGTGAATTTGTTGTCAGATTATCCTGGGCTGAGAAAGGTGGACATATTTCAAGTATGAAACCTCCATTGAAAGCTTTTCATGCATTTTTGTCCACACCTGGGGAGTCTGTTCAATTGGAGAGAGCCACATTGGACATAAATACCAAAACACCTGTACAAGGCAGACAGGACCATAACTATGGTTGAGTTAAATTTCTGACCCCTCCTCCCTTATCTCAGTTCAGAAAGCATTATTTATAATGCAAGGGAGATAGCAACCATGGTCCAAGAACCGATCTGTCTTTCACTTTGTTTTTGTCTCACCTGATGGATTTTTGTGGGTGCTTGCAAAACAGCCCAAGAAAGAGGCATTCATCCTCCCTCTCAGAGTCTCAGCTTTACAGCTGCCACAGGCAGCTTTACCAATGTCTCTTCCCCACTCCAAACTTTAGAGAGACCTTGGGTTGCTCTCAGTTTGCTTCCCACTGAATTCATCTTTTTCTTCTATATATTGTCTTCAAAAAGGAAACCAAAGCCCAAACTCTCCTTTCTATCACCATATGTACCACCAGATGAGCCTCAGGGACTTGCTTGTAGCATCATTCAGTGTGTTGAGTTATTCTTGTCCTGGGAAACCTTCCCTGAAGGCCCCACCTGAAAGTGGTCCCTCCTTTAGCTGAGCTCCTAGAACCTCTGATGTGTTGCTCACACATGTTTACAGTGGAGGAGAATGTAGGAGGTGAGTCCATGTCTCACCTCCTTTGTGAACAACTTGAAGAGTTTAGATTTTATTAATATTTTTTTCTCTGAGTTATTTAATCACAAATAATTTTAGCAATAATCATTTTAACTCCTTTTTGAAGCTAAACAACGACACGTTCGAAGTTGTATATGTGGATGAAACCCAGCCTCACTGGTACTTGTTGCTTACACAAGGCCAGGAAAAACAGATCCCTGACAAAAGGGATATTTGGACAGATCTACTTTTGGTTAATTGTTAAACATCACAATCACTCCCTCTTCCATCAACTATTGCCTCACAAACAAATGCAGAGAAATTTCTAGACTATTGCATTCGTTTTAACTGAGTAAGGAGAAAAACAAAACAAGACAACAAACAAAAGGGAGAGGTTGCCAGAGCCCTGCTCAAATCCAGGCTGTGGTACAGCTAAGGCTCTGCTGACCAAGCAAAACTCCCTAATCTGCCCACAAAGGCCTCCAGGGTGAGTCAGCTGAAAGGGGCTAATCCCTAGGAGAGACTGATCTCTAAAACTGTAGAGGCCACACAGCTGCACGGCACTGGAAAACAGGGCTTAACAAAAACTGAAAGCGGTATAGAGAAAGGTCACAGAAGCGCAGGGGAGGGTCTTGGCGGTCTGGGATCGCCTCTGCCCCCTCTCGAGTTGTGGGTCATTTACACAGCTCAGCGTTGAACAAGGTCCAATATTAGGCTGATTCCAAGGATGGAGATATTGAGTTGTCAGCTGGCTAAGGGCCCAGTTGTGGGGTCAGGCATGGAGGTGGGGTAATTAATACTTTAAGCAAGGTGACCAACTACAACATTACTGATTCCATAACAGCCAATCAACTAGCTGGCACAAAATTTATACTGTGCTAGATGCTGGGGTGAGGAAAGGAAAAGGCGGTGGGAGGAAACCACAGTAGGTAGAGAGGAGCCTACCTCATGAGTCATTAAAAGAGAGAGAGCATGTGAGAAATGTAAACTGATGCAAAGTCAAATGCCAACCATGGAAAAGAAACAGGAGTGTATGGTGTCGAGATAGGAATGTGAGCAGCCTGTCCAAGTGACATAGAAAGCTACTGACAAGTGAGACCTGGCACGGTTAGGCCACTTAGCAACTGAAGAAGAGAAAGTTGACAAGGAAGACAGCAGGAAGGAGGTTTCCAGACAGAATGATATGAGGCTCGTGGGATTAAAGAGGCCCTCAGGAAAATTAAAGAGGCCTGGAAGATTTTTTTCCAAAACCTGTCATTTGGTCAGGCACGTTACCAGGCGGAGAGGTACCCAGTTGACACTGGATCAGTTCTTTGTTGATTCTAGATATCAATGCATGGTTGCAATTATAACCCACATTTTGTTAAATGTAAAATACAATTTTTTTTTTCTTTCATTTTCCAAGCGAATGCATCAAGCATGACTTTTGGAAATTATTTCCTATGGAGTACTGGTCTCTGTTTTAAGTGACCTATTCCTGTTTCCCACCATCCCTGCTAATCACGTGAAACTCTTCCTTTCACCTTAGTCTTCCTCATTGGAACTGATGCCCACATGGGCAGGGACCATATCACAGCCTGGTCACTTATGAAGCTACAGTGCTGGGCACAGATCAGGGATGGACGATGGATGGATGCATGGATGGATAGATGAGTGGATGGACACATGGATGCATGGGTGGACAGACAGATGGATGGGCAGAGAGCTGGACAGAGAGATTGAGGAGTCCATACAAAAGGAGCCTTTATTTGGGAAAAATTGAGGGTGTCACTGGTACAGGCCCTTGATGGTATCCACAGACCTCTTCCAGCAGTCCTTCCAGCGCTGGGCCTCCTTCATCTGCGCTGTGTTGTCGTCCTGGATTTTCTTCAGCTCCTCTTCAAACAAGGCTAAATATTTCTAGGAGCAAGGCAGCAGGAGGAGGCCACATGAGGAGGGGATTCTGGACTCTGTGCCCCAGAGGAACACTGCAAACTGCTGGCAGGTAGCTTTTACCCGCCCCAGGCATTGGCAAGAGTTCCACAAGTCATTTCTTATGTATCTGCCCAACAACCAATCAGGCAGGTCTGATTGTTTTCCTTGTTTTATAGACGGAGAAACGGAGGCTCAGACGGCACCTTGCCTGGGGTCGCCCAGCCAGAAAGAGGCTAAGCAGGACTAAGACCCCAGTCTACTAGACCGTGGACTCTGCACTTCTTCCTGACTGCTACCCGACACCGTAACCTCCCTGGAGTGTGGGGGTCCTGGCTTCCTCAGAAGGCTGGGCCCTCCAGGCTTCAAGCCCTCGCTGAACTCAGCAGGTGGAGCTATTCCCTCTGCCTGGGGCTTGGCACGGTGGCTGGGTAAGGGACAGCCCTGGTACTGTAGGCTTTCCCAATACCAGGGTCAGCGTATCTCCTGGCAGGAAAAGGATTCTCTCTGGGCACCGGGACCAAAGGTCCACACATTTTCAGAGCTGAGAGTTCCCACAGGTGGCATCTGAGTGCAGCCTCTTCTTCAGGTGGTCCCCACAAGTACCTAAGAGGCACCTGGGTTCTAACCCTACCTCTGCCACTCTGTAGTGGCATATGGGGGACACTTTCTTTAAACCTCAGTGCCCTCATCAGTAACATGGAGACAATTCTACCTTCCTCATGGGGTTGTTACCAGGATTCAACGAGACACCTCATGCTGGGAATAGAAACTGTCAGCCATTCCACCCACTGCTCCCAGGGCCTCCATGCCTCTGACTAACTCTGGCCCCTTGCTCTGACCCAACTGTTCCTCTGGAAAGCTTTCCTTCACCCCCCCACCCCGTCTGGGTGGGGGGTCCCTCTGCTGGGCTCCGCAGCACTGGGCCTCCCGCCATCAGACCCAGGCTATCACTAGGACTGGGCATGACTAGCAGCTCATGTCCTTGTGTCTGAGAACATCGACTGTCCTGAGTGTTGACACGCGCTCTGGGGCACCCTGAGGTGTGTCATCTGCTCCATGGCCAAATGTCAGGGCACCTGTGATGGGAAGCTTTCTCCTTCCCCAGCCAGCCACACTGGGCTGCCCTGCGCCCCTCACACACGCCTCCCCCTGCCGTCTCCCTGCTCACCACGTACACAGCATCCCGGGCTTCCACGGCTGCCAGATGGCCCAGGGTCGTTTTGGTGGTGGTGATCGATGGTGTTTTCCGGAGGAGAATCTTGTTTTGGATGGTGACTTCGGTGGGTTTGATTCCGGGCCACTTCCTACAAACACACATGCATGTAAAAGCCCCACAGGCTTGGCTTCATCATTCACAGTGCACCCACTGACCCTGGTGACCCACTGACCCTGGTGGGAAAGGTTAGCATTTCTTTAAATGTCTTAAAGACATTTCTTTTTTTCTTTATTGATTTTAGAAAGAGAGGGAGAGACAGATAGAAACATGAGACAGAACATTGATTGGCCTCCTCCTGCATGCCCCTCATTGGGGATCAGTCCCACAACCTGGGCAAGTGCCCTGACTTGGAATCGAACCAGCGACCTCTTGGTGCATGGGCTGACGCTCAACCACTGAGCCACACTGGCCGGGCTTAAAGACATTTCTTTAAATGTCTTAAATTAAATGTCTTCTGAGCATTTAATGTTAAGCTTCTTCAAGTTCTTTCTTGTATTTTCATACTGTTTAAATCCATGTGAATAGAGAGTCTTGGGTTCTGTGCACGGAAGGGGAACGTCACACTTCTAGCTGCTTCCTATTTCTGGGCCTTAGTTTCCCCGCCAGTTGGCCAGCCAGGCAGCAGTCACTGGCTCCTGGTCCCTTTATTCTACTGCTCTGTAAAAGTCACTGAACTTAGCTGGGCCAATCTCTGCCTTACTTCTTCCAGAGGCACAGGGACAAGCACTTTGACAGCTCTCATCGCACATTCACAGCAACCCAAGAATGCGCCTCACAGTGGGCCAGGCCTCCCTTCCTGTGTGGGTCCTAACAGCCACTGAGTTCTCAGTATGTGCCAGGGGCACTGCAATCTCATTGAACTTTCTCTTCATAATACCACGTAAGGTAGGCCGCCATGCCCATTCCACAGATGAGGAAACTGAGGCACAGAACATTATGCCTTTCCCAGGGTACCAGGTTTGTTTTCCAGCCCAATGCCCCCAGCAAATACAGCCCTTCATAGGATTCCTCCTAGTCGTGGCTCTCACCTGCTCCCCCGTTCAGTCAGGGGCTTCTCACTCTCTTCCTCCAGGGAGAGCCCGGCGAGTTTCCTCCGAATGAGAATTGATGTTTTCTGTTTGGGGGGCTCCATCTCTGCAGGTAAGAGATAGGTTACTGACTGTGGCCTCCTTCACAGCCTGCGATCAAGGGGGCCCACCCCCTGACCTTGCATTTAGGAAATGAGGGCTCACTCCCCTCCCGCAGAAGAGCTGAATGCACTAGATATGGCAGCTGTATTCTTACCTTTCCTTGTAATTCTCCTGAATTTCTTATTTTACTGTAATAAACATTTATTGTCTTTGTAATAAAAATTTTTAATAAAAATATATTTTGATTACTTAATAGGTTAGTGATAAATGGATAACATTTAAGATATGATTTGAGTCTTTCTATAGCTGTAAAAGTAATGTGCACATTATGAAAACTTGAACCATCACCTAACCTGGAAAAAGAAAAGATTTTAGAATTGTCTTGTCATCCCAGCCGCCAGAGGGGGTCATTGTCAGTAGTCTGGTACCGGCCTCTCAGGCTCTGTCTCTCATTCTCTCTCTCTCTCACACGAGCTCATTTACATATATGTGAGTATGGGTGTTTATATCACGTGTGTGGTTTTTTGAGTGGTATCATAGAGAAGTACTAACAGTCAACTTGTGTTCTCACACAACAGTATTCCTTTCTGCCTTTCCACGTGAGCACATTTTTGACCACCAAACTCACTTTAATAGCTGAACAGTATTCATTGTACATTTTGGCCATAATTTATTTATCCAATCCCCTATATCTGGATATTAGTATTGCTCCCAATTATTTGCAATGTTAGTGCTGCGATGAATATACTTTAAAATGTATCCTAGAAAAATTGTGCAAGTATTTCTGTAGGATAAATTCCTAAGGTAACAACTGCCAGGTCAAAGGTGTGCACATTAAGAATTTTGACAGGTACTGACGGAGGGTTCTCCATGAGCGGTATCAAGGTTACACTTCTCCAGGGGTCTCCTTGGCATTTGGGCCTCCTCACATTCTCACCAGGGCTGGTTGCCACTAAACTTAAAAGCCTTGCATGGCTGTTGGTGAAAACTGGTACCTTCATAATGTTCATATTTGCATTTTTCATCATCAGTAAAGTCAAGCATCTGCTACATTTCCTGGCTATATGAATTATTTCTTTTTTGAATTGCCTGTGTTTGTCTTTTATCTTTTTTACAAATTTGACCTGGTAGAGTTCTTTGTACTACAGGGATATTGGGCCTTTCTCTGACCTTTAGGATATTAGGAATATTTTTCCTGTGTGTGGTTTGTCTTTTCATCTATCGACATTTTCTCTTGCTTTTGTTTTGGCCACAGACAAGTGCCAGACATTTCCTTTATGGTTTCTGGCTGTCATCTCATACTTAGGAAAGCTGTCCCTAACCCAAGATTTGAAAATATTTACTAGTAGAGTTCCATTTTTTTACATGTAATTATTGACCTATTTGGTATTTGCTTTTTTAATTTTAAAAAAGTTACTTTTAATGAAAACAAATAACAATTCACAGTGGAGAACTTGTTTTCATTCTGGTGGAGTCGGGGAAACACAGAAATCCCCCAAGGCCCATCGATCTCTGCCTCACCAAGCCCCTTGGGCCAGGACACAAGGCGGTGGAGCCACTTACTTGCAACCTGGACATCATCGATGGTGACCACTTCATCCAACTGCAGCAGGAACTTCTCAGTGAAGGTGGCCAAGCTGACTATGAATAACCGGCCGAACTTCCTGGTACATTCCTGGAGGAAACGGAAGCCCGTGCTGGCAGTGGAGGACCTGGCCTCCGAAAGCAGGCTGAGGGAGGATCTGGGGGGCCAGCAGGTAACACAAGACCAAAGCCATGTGTGAAGTGTATCCAAGTTAACTGGCATTTGGTCCTCAGCTAGGAGGCTTCTCCTAAGAGGTGACTTGGCTTAAAGATAGAAAATGATTCAGAAACGGCCAAGGGACAATTTACCAAAGAAGAAATCAAACTAGACATGGATCTTGAAAAAAAAATCTCATTACTAATTTTGTAATTAATTTAGAAATTTAAAAATGCAAGTTAGAACAGCCAATAATGACCATCTCTACCTATGAAATCTGCCTGCTTTCATCCCCCAATATGGCCAGGGTGCCAGCAAAAAGCTGTGCTCAGTGCTGGTGGAGGGCTGTCAATTGGGGTCATCTCTCTGAGGGCAGGGCGACTCTTGGCCTTGGACTTGGAAATTGATGGCACCACTGACCTCCAGCTTCTCCTTGGTTGACATAATCATGGCGTCCGATTCTCCTTGTCTTTTCTCTTCCATTTGACATAGAGACTGCATTTGTCCAGAATGTATGGGGTGTCCAAGATTTGGGTGGAGACTTTGGGCATTTTTATCCTTCAATCAAAAAATCCAGAAATCAGCAGGAATTTCAACCACATTGTCTTGAGGTCAGAACCAAGGAGTCACTGGCCCATGTCCTCTGCCAATTATGGCAATGACTGGACTGACATGCGTGCTGACTAGGGTGTGTGAAGGGCCATGGTGGGCAGAAAGGCAAGATAGGGGCATGGCTGGAGCCGACTCTGAGGGTAGGGAGAGGGTGAGCTGAGCATCTGTCCAGCACAATCAGGGCTTTGGTCCAATGAAATGGACAGCATCCATATCCCATGGCTGCAAGGACCAGGTAAACAATCATTGTTGATCTCAGTGACAATGGCTGCACAGAACTCAGCTGACCCACCCATTAAATCCAACAAGGGAGAGAGAGACAGAAACATCAGAATTTACTGAATGCCTTCAATGAAGAAGCTGTTGGTTCCACTCTCACTTCTCCAGAGCCTTGTATCCCTCAGTCCCCATCTAACAATCCCGAGCCTAGCCCATCACCTTCCCTGGGACTCAGGTCTTCCTATGCCCTGCACCCATTTCTGAACTCCCAGGGCCCCTGGACCTGGAGAGGAAGGGCAGATCCTGGGGTCCCACCTTCCTTTTCTCCAGTTGCTTCTCATAACTCCAGAACTGTTTCCGGATCTCTTTGATGGAGGTGCAAAGTTTTTTCCAGTTATGCTCCTTGAAATTTTCCATCACCAGCCAACAAACCTGGGGCAGCAGCTCCTCAAATCTCCTCATCTGGGCTCGTAATTCTGTAGACATTGGGGGTGGGGGACCAAGGCAGAAGACAGAGCAAAGCCAAAGCAAAGCCAAATTGCTGACGTGATCTTTCCAACAAAGACCCAATGCAGTTTCCCGAAGAGAAAGACTTGGTCTTCAATGTAGTACTAGCTATTTCATTAAAAGGGGTCATGTGGTCAAACTAGTATAGAAAAAACTACTATAGTATAGAATTTCAAAGGATTTCTCTTATATACTCTGCAGGACTTTTCAGCTCATTCAAAATACATTGTATCTCCTTAGCTAATGTGGCTCAGTGGATAGAGTGTTGTCCCATGGACTGAAAGGTCCTGGTTCGATTCTTGGTCAGGGCACATGCTGGCGCCATGGGGTTGATCCCCAGTGGACGTGTGTGTGTGTGTGTGTGTGTGTGTGTGTAAGGCAGCCAGTTGATGTTTTTCTCTTACACTGATGTTTCTGTCTCTCTCTCCCTTCCTTTCTCTCTGAAAAATAAAAAAATATATACATATATGTAGATAAATAAAATACATGTATCTTTAAGCATTGTCTCATTCATCATCTCTTCAAATATTACCTTGACTCTAGACTCCTTTCTCTCCCTTTGGACCTCTAAATAGTTATATGTTAGATTTGCTCTTTCATCCACATCTCTTCACCTTTCTTCCCAATTTTCATTTGTTTTTCTGTGTTGCATTTTGGATATTTTCTTTGTATCTACCCTCCAGTTCACTGATTTCACCTCCACCAGTAAATAATGTGCTTGTAAAGCCATTTACAATTTTAAAATTTCAACTATTTATTTTTCCAATATAGGAGTTCTATTTGGTTCTCTTTCTTATCTATGTGGTCATTTTAATAATCTCTTGCGCCCTGGCCGGTTTGGCTCAGCGGTTAGAGCGTCAGCTTGCGGTCCAGAGAGACCTGGGTTCGGTCCCCGCTAAGGGCACGTACCTCGGTTGCAGTTTGTCCCCGGTCCTGAATGGGTCGTGCGGATGGCAGCCACTTGATGTGTCCCTTTCACGTCGACGTTTCTCTCTCTCTCTCTTCCTCTCTCTCCCTCCCACTCTATCTGAACAAAAAATGGAAAGATGTCCTCGGGTGAGGATAAAAAAAAATTAAAAATAATCTCTTGCTCCTTACTCATGTTTCCAATTTCCTCTTTTATTTAACTCTAATAAATATATTTGTTTATATTCTGTGTTTGATACGTTCTATATATAAAGTCTTTACTGGTCTTATCCTGCTGCCTACCTCATGCTCAAGATACATTTTATTCTTGGGTTTATGTGTGTGTTTTGTTTGTTTATTTTTACTGTGAGACCTTATTCTAGGCATTTTTTGGGGGGGGAATCCTTGGAGGCCTGAATTGAAGGTAGATTTTGCTACAGAAGATTTGTAGTGTCTCTACTAAAAAAGTATCTGGGCACAACTAACACATTCTCATTTTAAGCTAAAGTATTAGCGAGAGGGCTTTTGGATGCTCCACAGAAAGTTGAATTCGGGTTTATCTCATTGTGACTTAAGGTTTGAAAACCACTTAAGGGCTGGCTTATAGGTGTGGATTCTCATTAGAATTTTTCTTCTTATTTACCGAGCACCATGGTTTTTAATAAGACAGTTTCCTTTTTTATTTTTTTTTCTCCTCACCGGAGGACATTTTTCCATTTTTTTGTTCATATAGAATGGGAGGAAGAGAGAGAGAGAGAAACATCGACGTGAAAGGGACACGTCGAGTGGCTGCCACCGGCATAACCCAACCAGGGCCGGAGACAAACTGCAACCGAGGTACGTGCCCTTAGTGGGAACCGAACCCAGATCTCTCAGAACCGCAGGCCAACGCTCTAACCGCTGAGCCAAAGTGGCCAGGGGAAGACAGTTTCCTTTTAGTTGTGGGAATTGTGGGTGGTTTTTGTCTTATTCAACTTACTCTGCAGGTAAACACCCAGTTTTATGTGGCTGTGTCCTTTCAGACTTTCAACCTTGGAAGGTCCAGAGCTTTGTCTCCTGTTTCCAATGCTCTGAAGGCATGAAAACAGGCTTTAATTCACCTGGGAGTCAGCAAAGTTCTTAGGGCAATAGCCAAAATTACTGCTCAATTTATCTTTCAGAGCTCCTATTTTACTTCATTTGGGGGCCTTGTGTGTTTTTTACTTTGCAGTTAGCTCAATGCATTTAAAAGATTTCATCACAAACATGTTATATCCAGCATTTTTATCTGTTTTCATTGGGAGAGTTGGTCAGATTCCTGGACTCCCAAACAGTAAGAAACGGAAGTGTCCATTTAATGTGAACTGAGACTCTTCCAGAGCGGCACATCACCTGCAGCATTTCCCAGACCCATTCGAGCACGGAACCTTCATTCTGAGGAAGTTCACCCAGAATGGGATCCCACAGAGCGCGCCTGGGGAAATGCTGAGCCGGGGAAATGAGCTGCTGTCTGCAGTTTTCATCCCAGTCAGCGCATCAGCACAGTAACGAGAGCCAGGGCAGACCGCCTCTCTGCTTACTGCAGCTTGGCGAGGGCTTTGATCCTCAAAAAAAGCCTTGCATAATGGGTTTGGTCTTTATCTCCAGTTTACAAAGAAACTCAGGCTCACAGAGGTGAGCTGACTTGGTCAAGGCCATACAGCTGGGAGATGCCTGTGCTGGGTCTTGACCACCCCAGGTCTAACTATCCCCTAATCCTCTTCCTCTTCTATCCGTGCTGCCTCTCAACCAACACAGCAGACCTCTGATGGGCCCTCAGGTTCCCTGACTTACAAGAGGAATAATTAGGACTTACAACGACACAAAGCACACATGGCTGTGGACAAAGATGCAGAGGAACATGGAGAAGCAAGGGGGGCAATGGTCATGTTTTCACAGCTCCTTTATGTCATAATAATAAATGTAAATGGCAAGATGTATTCTCCCACCTGTTTTCATGGCCCTCCCTATTCTCTGGGGGGCTGGGTCTACTGAGTTCATCATAGCTCAGCACAGTAGGCAGTGTGGAAGGATACTTCAAATGATTAAACACAGAGTTACCATATGTCCCAGAAATTCCATTCCTAGTTGTACCCCCCAGAGAAATTAATACACATGTCCACACAAAAACATGTACATGAATGTTCATAGCAGCATTATTCACAAGACCCAAAAAGTAGAAACAAATGCCCATCAACGAATGAACAGACGAACAAAACGTGGTATATGCAGACAATGGGATATGATTCAGCCATTGAAAGGAATGAAGGGCTGATACACACTACAACGTGGATGAACCTTTAAAACATTATGCAAAAGGAAAGGACCCAGTCACAAAACACCGCATGCTATGTGATTCTATCCACATGAAAGTCCAGAATAGAAAATGTTTATAGAGACAGAAAGTAGATTAGTGGTTGTCCAGGGCTGGGGAAATGATGGAGAGACAGAGGTTTCTAAAGCTGCCAGCGGTGATGGTTGCACAATTCTGTGCTTATACTAAATCCACTGAACTGTACACTTTAAATGAACGAATTCTATGTATGTGAATATCTCATTAAAACTGTCAAATATATCTGTGCAATGAACAAAACATTTTTAGTTATACAAATCATCATATTTCTTCAGAAAAGGGGACCTTTTTGGGGGGCATTGTTATTTCCCCAAGTTAAATCTGATCAAGGTTTTTTTTTAATTTTTCAAATTGATTTTATTTATTTATTTATTTTTTAATTTTATTTTTGTTACAGATGTTTCTCCTTTTTTACCCCATTGACACCCTCCTCCCCATCCCCCCCACCCCATCCCCAGCTCTGTTGTCCATGTCCATTGGTCATGCATACATGCATATAAGTTCTGTGGTTTATCTCTTCCCACCCCCACCCCTTCTACCCCCTCTTCTGAGGGATGTCAGTCTGTGCCCTACTTCCATGTTTCTGGGTCTACCGTATTCCTCAGACTGTTATGTTCATTATATTCCGTATATAAGTGAGATCATGTGGTATTTGTCTTTTTCTGCTTGGCTTATTTCACTTAGGATAATACTTTTCAGGTCCCTCCATGTCGTCTCAAAGGATAAGAGATCATTCTTTCTTACAGCTGCATAGTACTCCATTGTGTATATGTACCACCGTTTTTTTATCCATTCATCTACTGATGGACACTTGGGCTGTTTCCAGATCTTAGCTATTGTAAACAGTGCTGCTATGAACATGGGGGTACATATATTCTTTCTGATTGGTGTTTCAGGCTTCTTAGGGTATATTCCTAGAAGCGGGATCACTGGGTCAAATGGAAGTTCATTTTTAATTTTTTGAGGTAACACCATATTGTTTTCCATAGTGGCTGCACCAGTCTGCATTCCCACCAGCAGTGCACCAGAGTCCCCTTTTCTCCACACCCTTGCTAACACTTGTTGTTTGATGATTTGTTGATGGCGGCCATTCTGACAGGTGTGAGGCGATACCTCATTGTTGTTTTAATTTGCATCTCTCTGATGTAAATCTGATCAAGGTTTTTACCTAATTCTAAGATGTTGACTTCTCATGGAGTGGCCCCTCTGCCTCACCTGGTGGCCTCCCGGGCAGAAGGATAACATGCAGACCGTTAGGCCCAGGTTGAGCTCAATCGGTGCCTTCATGCCACACCTGGGGGCCCGCCTGCCAGCTGCCCACACTCACCTATGAGGCAGGAGTTGTGGTACTCGTCCGTCTGGCCCTGGTACTCCAGGAGCTTCTTGTGGATGTTCTCCGCGCACTGCTCGAAGGTATCGTACATGCAGTCGGGCCTGGTGACTGCGCGCTTCTCTTTGCGGTAAAACTCCTGCAAGAGAAGGCTGATAGTGTGCGGGCAAGGCCCCTCACCGTGGGACTCTGGTCCATGCTCCTGGCATCCTCCACCCTGCTCTCTACCCCACCCAGCCTTCTCTCTTGCTGTCCCCTATGCCGATGAGGCTCTTCTTGCTTGTCCTTTTTAAAAATACATGTTTTTATTTATTTTTTTAGAGAGAGAGGGAGGGAGAGATAGAAACATCGATGTGAGAGAGAAACATCGATGGGCTGCCTCCTGCACGCCCCTTCCTAGGAATCAAGCCCGAAACCCGGGCATGTGCTCTGACAGGGAATCGAAGCAGGACCTCTCAGTCCATGGGACGACGCTCAATCCACTGAGCCACACTGGCCGGGGCTGCTTGTCCTTTTCAACATTGCCAGTGTCAAGGCTAAAAATTCTACCTATCCTTCAAGACCAAAATGGAATCTTTTTTCAATGACCAGTCTGAGCTTACTATGAAGCAGCAACCTAATTAGTAGGCTGTGGGCCACTAATTTGGATGATCCAAAGCTCCTACTCTGAAGGACTCACAGTTCAGTGGGAGGCAGACAGGAAAATGCACAGACTCCTCTGTGAGGAGTGTGCTGGACCAGGGTACCGAGTAGCTCCCATTGAAGGACCCCCAGGTGCCTGCTCACATCATCCCACCTGTCTCCCTGTGGTGCTGCCATGTCTGTCACCCTCCTGCTGGGCACCAGCCTCAGAGACAGAGAAGGGTTTGTTCCTCTGGGCACCCAGTGCCTGACATACAGTTAGTGTCCAAGAAATGTTTGGTGGTTGAATAAGTGGGTAAATGAATGAATGAGGTTTAGCTGGGTAGCTATGGTCATGGCGGCTGGAGTCCCTTTTCCTCAGTTTCACCCACAAGGCCATTATCAGCAGGAAGCAGAAGGCAGTGGCAGCTGGGGACATGTGGCCAGTGGCTGGCAGAGGGGCAGGCAGAGGCCAGTGGGCTGCAGCTCTCACCTCCACGACATTCATCAGATGCTCACTGCTCTCCCAGAGGAGGGTCAGGATGATCCCTTTAAAATCACTGCAACACACACAAGACAAATCCTTGAGAGGCCTGGTCTAATCACACTTAAATGGTGCAAACAAAACCAAATGAATAGAACATTCCGAGGAATCAGCAGCCCTGCCAGAACTGAAATTGGACAGTTCATGTGATGACCAAGCATATGCCCACCTGATATTTTTATTTCTCAAGTTTAATGCCTCTTGTGTGTGACAAGCTGGGTTTGGCCACTTCCAAGGGTCTCTTTTTTCTCTTGGCTTTATCACTCCTTGTAATCACTCCTGCCCCAGGACCTTTGCACAGACTGCTTCTTCTCCAGAGAACACTGCTAATTCCCTACTGGTCACATTTGTTGCTGCTCTTCCTCAGATCCCCGCTTGGTGGCAATTCCTAACTGCCTTATTCCAATGCTCCCAGAGTAGCCTCAACCCTATACCACTCCCCATAGAGGGATTTGGGATTGATTTGTGTGACTAGCTGATTAACCTCCAGCTCTCCCACCAGATGGGGGTTTCGAACTGTGTATCTATTTTTCTTCACCGTGGAATCCCCAGCTCCAGTGTAGTGCCTGCACCTGTCAGTGCCTCTTATAAATATTAATCAAATGAGCAGGACTTCCTGTAGGACCAAACATTTTCTTTCTAATGCCTCTGGCCTTTAGGCAACTGTGAGCACACTAGGGCTTTATTAGAAAAACATGCACAGATGCAGTGGCTAGTCCTGTTCAGTTACATCAACCATCTCAATAGTACGAGTGAAGTAAAGGACAGATGTATTATTGATAGAGGTGGGAGAGAATAACAGAATAATAGAGAACTAAAAATAGTGGGATACTAGCCATAGTTATAAGTAATGTTAAATATCCTTGCTCTGTTAATCGTGATTGCTTTGTTCTGATTAAAGAAAGCCCATTCTGCCCTGGCTGGTTTGGCTCAGTGGTTAGAGCATCGGCCCGCAGACCAGAGAGTCCTGGGTTCGGTTCCCACTAAAGGCACGTACCTCAGTCGCAGTTTGTCCCTGACCCTGGTTGGGATCGTGTGGGTGGCAACCAGTTGGTGTGATGTTACTTTGATGTTACTCTCTTTCTCTTTGTTTGTTTGTTTTTTATCCTCACCCGAGGACATTTTTGCATTTTTTGTTCAGACAGAGTGGGAGGGAGAGAGAGAGAAACATCGACGTGAAAGCGACACATCGAGTGGCTGCCACCCACACGACCCAACCAGGGCCGGGGACAAACTGCAACCGAGATACATGCCCTTAGCGGGAACCGAACCCGGGTCTCTCTGTACCGCAGGCCGACGCTCTAACCGCTGAGCCAAACCGGCCAGGGCGTTACTCTCTTTCTCTTCCTCCCTCTCTCCCTCCAGTTCTATCTGAAGATGAATGCAAAAATGTCCTCGGATAAGGATTTAAAAAAAAAAAAAAGCCCATTCTGACCTGGCTGGAAGCTGTACACCCTGGGAATTTATCTCGGGAACTGTCCATTCTCCTTACCCGAGAGGTGCCCCCTGCCCCCATCATGGAAAGACTAACAACGCTGAAGTCCTGGCAGTGGTGTACTGGAGACAAGCCTTCATAGCCCCTGGCCCACATCCCCCAGCCCGAACTACTACCCCATGCCTGTAAACTGTAACCATTTCACCCATTGTTATTCCCTTTGCCTACTTCCCCAGGTAATACCCAGTATAAGCAACTTGGTATATGGGGGGAGGAGAGCAGGTTTTTTCAGGGATGACCCACTGCTCCCCCATACTGTCAGCACTATTGGAATAAACACTCATATACGATTCAACCTTGTCTCTGCTTAATTGGCTCAAGTAGTGACAAGCAGCCTGGACCCATTTGCTCTCCGGTTTCATTAGAATTGCATGTAGCTGCAGGACACAGACTTTTTCACAGTTTTTATAAAATGGCACAGTGATTATCATACACAAACATGGTTGGCTCATTTCTAAAATATATGTATATGGGTAGGTCACTTGATCTTTCATTTTAAAATTCCTTCATCATAATTAAAGAAAATTAAAAACATACTGAAAAGCAAGAAGGACAAATGAATGCCAACATATTATTGTATTTCTTTTTGCTGATTTAAAAATAGGCTTTAAATTAGGTGCCTGAGTATTTTACATTCTGCTCTTCTTCTTGTGGACAAGAAGAGGGACTGACAAAGACTCTCTCCTTGACCAAACTTTAGACAGGCTTGGCTCTTCTGAGCCCGCTTTCCAACTAGGCCTCATCCTTGGGCATTGGGGTTGGCCTGCCGGGTTCTGTTTTAGCAAGAATCCTGCTAAGTCAGTTTAGAGACAACCCCTACCGGTGATGGCTGATCACCCCAACCTGCTTGCAGCAAGAATCCTGTAAGCAGGTTCAGCAAGAATCTCAGTCCCCTTGAACTTTCCATCTACTGACCACCCCCTCACTCTGCACATTGGCTATAAATCTCCGCTGTCCTTGTTATATTCTGAGTTGAGCCCCATCTCTCCCCTATTACAACAGTCTTGACACCTAAGTCTGGAATAAAATCTCTCTTACTGTTTTAACAAGTGTCAGAATAATTTATTCTTTGACACCTCCGATCTGCAGTGCCTGGGAGAGACCATCTCCACCCCCCTTAGTAAACTGGGAAGTTCCACTAAAATCTATTTATATATAGGTTAATCTCAGGCAAAATATGGAATGAACCTGTTCCCCTTTCACTTCTTTGCATTCTAGTGAGAGGGTTTTCACCATGGGTTTGCTCCTCATTTAATTTCCTCCTTTGGGCGTGGTCTCTTCAAATTCTCCTCTTACCCAACTGAGTCCTCAAGGTCTCCTTAGTAATTTGCTGGGGGGGGGGGGGGGGGGGGAGGAAGGAGGGAGCCAATTTTTAAAGGTCTTTTTCTTTGCTGTCCTTATTTACCGTAATTGTTTCTTGGCTGGTGGTTATCTAACTAATTGCATTTTAAATTTGTATTTGTCAAAATTTTCCATCTTTTTCATTGTGATTTCCTCCAGGCTTCTCAGTGTGACAATCCTATGTTACTAAAGGGAGGCCTGTGGGTAACACTAGAACTCTCTGAACCCTTTCCTCAGCTCTAAGAAGAGGGTTCTCTTCTACCCACTGTGCAGAGGGGAAGACTGAGGCTTAGGGAGAAGTCACTTAACCAAAGTCCCGATGCAGAGGTAAAAACATGATCAGTCTGAGTCTGTTTTATGAGCATTTAACCATTGTGTTATGCCAGGAAATTCTCCCCCCTTTCAGAGATTTAATAAATTCTCAATTTATTTATTTTTTTTCTGTTTAGCCTATGATTTTTTTTTTTTTTTATCACTAAAGAGCCGTGGTACCTCCATACCATGTTTATTATTCATACACTAAAACATGTGACAACTTGGATGGATCTCAAGAGCATTAAGTTGATCGCAAAAAGCCACTCTGAAAAGGTCATATACTCTATGAGAACATTTATACAACATTCCCAAAGTGACAAAATTATAGGAATAACAGACTAGTTGTTGCTCAGGGCTAGGAACAGAGAAGGAGGGGGTGGATGTGGCTACAAGGAGCACCAGGAGCAAGATGGTGGCGGTGATGAACAGTTCTGTTTAGGGATTGTGCTGATGGTTACATAAATCTACATGTGGGGTAAAATGACAGAACTATACAAAATTGAGAGAGTCAAGGTTTTAACAATGTGGAATGTCTCTGGGTGTGTGGGACAAGGGAGTGTCTAGCAGCTGATTTGGACACAATTTCTGGGCCACCTGACATTCACAAACCCAAGAGATGGGGCTAAAAGACTGGTATAGGGGGACACTGCGGTGGGGGCGTCTCTGATTAAGGGAAAGGGGACCACTTGCAGACTTTCAATTTTCTGAAATGTCAATTTCTCTGAGTGCTTTCAATTTTCTGAAGTTGAAATTTTGTTAGTTTGCTTGAAATGTAGCTATATTAAGTGGAACATATTTTGTTTTAATCACTGAAATTAAAATAAAGGAAAAGAGGAATGGGGTGGAGGGGAAGCATTTAAAAATAAAACAAAACTCAGACCTCAAAGGGGCATGCTGCCCTACTACCACAAAACGCTTAGTGTGAAAAATGTGAAATTTTGGTGAAAATCTCTCTTGACAAATTTAGGTGAAATGAGCTGAGACAAACTGACCTTGACCCTTACCTGTCTTTTCACCGACCCCTCCAGCTCCGTTCCCTACTTCTTATTTTCCCCTCAAGTACATCAGGGTTAGCCGCCCCCAGACAGAGACAACAGGTTAAAATGGACTTAAAGGAGAAGGTGTTGTCACTCACTCGGTCTGAGGAGGTGGTCGGTCCCAGAGCACCTGGTACTTTCTCTCCATTCTGTTGGTCTTGGAGACCCGTGTGATACTGTGGGACAAAGGTGGGTCAGTGCTCTGGAGACGGGACAGACACAGGCATATAGGGGGGACCCCACCTGAGTTGCTAGGGGAACTAGACCTGCCTGCAGGCTACTTGGTCCCCATGTTGGGGCTGAATCTTTCAAGATGCCTCCTTACTCGACAGTTCCAGAGACAACCTCACTGTGGGGATGAAGTTCTACCACTGAATCCTGCCAAGGCTGCTGAGGAGAGGGAGAGGTGCCTGGGCCTAGAAATTTGGATGCTTGCTACCCTGTGTGAACCCCCAAAGAAAAATAGGCTGAGCCACATACAGAGTTGCCAGATTTTCAAATAAAAATACAATACACCCAGTTCAACTTGAATTTCATATAAACGAGTAATTTTTTAGTTTCAGTATATGTCTCATGCAATATTTGGGACATACTCGTACTAAAAATATTATGTGTTGTTTATCTGAAATTCGCATTTTACTGGGCATCCTGAATTTTAACCCGGCAGCCCTGATAACACGGATTTCCTTTTGTAGCACTGAGAAACGGAACATACAAATGGACAATGGCTGGACCACATACCAGTACAGAAGTCTGACCCACAACCTGCAGCAACCTGCCTGAGAACCCGCTCCTTATTACAGCAAACAACGTGGGAAGTCAGCCTGTTGTAAGTCAGACATGCAGGAAGCTAGTGGTCATCCTAGTGACAATTCAGAAAGCTGACAATAATGTTGGTAACAATCGGTCCCCAAATGACCCGGAATTAATTACTAAGTGACAGCCTTCCAAAATTTTGTCCCTGCTTACAAGTTAGGAGCAATCGGAGAAAACCAAATATGCTCCCCTAACCAATCACACAGGCGGTCCCACTGCTGGCCTGCCTCCTGCTTCCTTTGCCAGCAGCCCCCAACCAGGCACGCCCAAAGCGCGCCCTTTGCTCCACTATAAAGCTTTCCCCCTCCTTTGCCTGCCCTTGAGTCTCCACCACAGTGTGGGATGCGGCTGACTCCCGAGTTATAGCAAGCGCTGAGTAAATAGCCTTCGATTTTCTCCTGTGGTTGGTCTTTGTCTACTTCCACACTGCAGATGGCATGAGTGTTTAGAAAGATCTTCTAGAGGTATGCAAAGCAGTCATTTCTCACCGCCACTTCCTCAAAACCAGGAATTAAATCACATCAACGAGGGCTCACAGAAAACCAAGAAAGTCTGTGGCTTCTGTTACCTACCCTCTGTAAAATGCACGTTGGGTGTTAGCCAGACATCATGCTCACTGAGTCATGAGTCTAATCACCCCAATGGGCATAGCGGGCAGAGCGCATGGCTGGAATACAGAGGCTCTAGACTCCTCTTAAGATTCTGTGATGTCACCCAAGCAAAGCCACCTCCAGGGTCCCCCTTTCTGATCGGGATGATATCTGTGGGAAGGTGGCAGGGCTTGGATCCACCAGCCATCACCGTGGGAATCCACTGAACTGTCACACGGGACCTCTCAGTGGGAGGCCCGTGGGAGCCCAGTCAGTCTGCAGGAATGAGTGCAGGTATGACCAAAGCTAGCATCAGAGCCGGACCCTCACTGGGTTCCCTGGAGTCTTGTAGCTGTGAGCACAGGAAGCCCATTCTGAGGACAAACTCTGGTAAAGGAACAGGGTGGTCTCTGGCTTCCAGTCAGGGAGACAAAGTAGGGGTTTGGGAAGGGGAGATCCTTGGGCAGCCCAGCATCCCTACCTCCCTATTGAGGCAGAATTGCCACCAAACATGGTCTTCGCGGAGTGTTCTCCCTGGTTCCGATGCCGCTTCAAGCCTTTGGGTGACAATTGTCCAGGACAAAAGCAGAGGACCCGAAGTGAGGATGGGCCAGGTAACACCACTGGACTTCCCACCACCAGTGCCCTGCGACCCATAGTCCCATTTGTCTCTACCTGTCTGCGATCGAGTTTTGTCACATGGGGGAACTGAACATTTTGAGTCATGAAGTCTGAAACCAAATAAAGGATGTGAGGTTTTCCCAGTGACCATGAGGACAGCTCAAGCCAGGCATTGGGCACCATCCCAGTTAGCACACAATATCACGTGACTCCATCCTATCCTAAGTGACATTTTAGAGGAGGAAACTGAGCCTCTGAGAGGAGAGGTCTCTTGCTCAAGATCACAGGCTTTCAGGGGTGGGGGGTCACATGAAAACCCAGTGTATGGGACCCCAAAGCCAGTTCCTAAAGGCTCAGGGCGTGGGCCATGGTGGCAGGGCCCACTGTGCACCCAGGGCCACTCACTGCAGGATCTTCTTGACCACCTCTACAGCCGGGTCTTCAATCATGGGCTTCCCCATGCGGCTCGGCACAGCAAAGGACTCGGGGGTGACTACATCTACCTTGGCCTCCTCTTCAAGGGCTTCTGAAGACACCAGGATGTCACTCTCAACCTCCAGGTCAGTCAAGATGTTGTCCTGCAGGCCAGAGAGAAGGGCCCAAGTGTGTGGGTCCAGCCCAGGTGCCAGGGAAGCATACAGGCTGGGTTCACATTCCAGCATCTCTCTGCTCAGGTGCTGTGGCCAAAGGCCAGCTGCTTGACCTCTCCGAGCCTCTATTTTGCCTTTTATAGAATGGTAATGGCCATATCTCTTTTAAAGGGCCATTCATTCACTCATGCATGCATGCCAACCTTCAGAATGTTTCCTGAGTGCCTGCTTTCTGCAAGGCTCTGCCTGGGCCCTGAGACATGGGGGGAAGAGGCCACATGTGACCCTTGTCCTCATGGACCTTAAAGTCTAGTCATAAAAAAAGACTCTTAATATGCACATTAAATAAATGTTTGGTCACAATGGGGACCAGTACTGGAAAGGAAAAGTTCCAGTGTCTTCTTCAACTTCTGAGAGTCACGGACCTATAAGGCTGGCCTGTGGATGTGCCTGGGCAGTGTTTTTGACCATTGGACAAGTGAATGAATAAATGTGTGGATGAGTGAGTGGCCAACTCCCCCTTGAGTTGAACCGTAGAGAAGGGGTCAGAGTGGCAGCCCACAATGAGAGCTCAGTTAGGCTGTTTCCTACTTTATGCTGAACTGCGCTCCACAATGGACTGTAAGAGGGAAGGATCTGGGCTGGACTCCGGAGTCCCGTGGTGCCAGGCGCAGTAGTGGCGGTGCAATGGAGGCTCAGTGTTGGTGGCATGGCAGGAAGAGCCTCCCCACAGAAGGAAGGGCTGGCTCAAAACATGGCAGTGAGGGGAGGGCCTGAGGGTGAGCAGAGCAGAACTTGAGGGGTGTCCACTTATGCTGCCATTGGTTCTCGGACCACCCCCTCCACCACTGGAAGTTGGCTGAGAGCCTCGAGTGCTCAAACCATGGTGTGAGGGGCTGAGTAAGGGGTGAGGAAGATACAGGCTCTTTTGCCCTCTTGGGGCATACAGTCAAGGGGAGATGGCCCCTAACATGCAGACCTCACTGCACAGTCTGTGAGCTCATGGGGAAAGCTGAGGCCAAGATACCCTGACCAGTCCAGGGATAAGAGACGGCTTAGGGCAAAGTGACATCTTGGGGGACCAGAAATGAAGAGGCCACGGAAAGTGGACTGCAGGGGCTGCTGAGCAGGTCTGATGAAAGAGTCTGGTTTCCCCAGAGGGCAGGAGAGTGACATGACCAGAATGGCCTTTTCTGGTGTTTGCTCTGGCTGCAGCTCAGGGAATGGATCATGGGAGGAAGTGAGAAGATAAGGACAGCCAAGTGGGCAAGAGAGCGGGGGTGGGTGGGTGAGGTGGTTGGGTGGGTGAGGAGAAGCTGGTGGCTGCTCATGGGTGTGGGTGGGAAGGAGAAGGCTGAGAGGTGAGGCTGCCCTAAGAGCTGGTGGACGGGGTGAGCTAAGGGCCCTGATGGGGGAGAGGAGCTAGTGCCAAGAGGTGAAGGGCTCTGACGAATGCAGAGAAGTATTCCATCTTGGATTTTTTTTTTTTTTTTTTTATCCTCACCCGAGGACATTTTTCCATTTTTGGTTCAGATAGAGCGGGAGGGAGAGAGAGGAAGAGAGAGAGAGAGAAACATCGATGTGAAGGGACACATCGAGTGGGTGCCACCCGCACGACCAACCAGGGCCGGGGACAAACTGCAACCGAGGTACGTGCCCCTAGCGGGAACCGAACCTGGGTCTCTCCGGACCACAGGCCGATGCTCTAACTGCTGAGCCAAACCAGCCAGGGCTCCATCTCGGATTTGAAACCAGATCTGACTCCACAGCCTTGGTCTTTCCAAGGCACCCCAGTAGGCCTGATGTCCAGCAGGGGCCTGGGAACCCCCTTTTCCCTTGGGCTTTGCTGAGCCCTGCAGGTCTCCTGGATGCCTAGACCCTTCCCACCACCCCATTCCGTTACTTACAGTAAAAACCACTTGAGTCACAGATACTCTCTCCAGCTTGCAGTTGAGGTACTGAATCCTCTGGCTCAGTTTTTCTTTCCAAGTTCGGATGAAGCTATGGAGGTTTTCTGTGATCACTTCCTATTGAGAACATGGAAGAAGAAAGCCACAGGAAGCAGGCTGCAGGAGGGTGGGCTGGTTCCATCTGAGTCTCAGGAATAAGAACTGGCTGGTGAGGATGCCTCTTGGTTGGATGGAGGCCCCTCACTTGCAGGGAGGGCCCTGGGGCAATGGGGAATACTGGGCTGACTCTCTTAGGCTGCTGCACTGGGACAGTGGATCCTTCCGTTGATGGGGCATCAGGAGTTCTATTCCTGGTTCTACAGGTTTGTTCTAGGCAAATGATTTAAACATACTTGACTCAGTCTCTCCATCTGTGTGATGGGGACAGAGAATGCTCCCTCGGATTTCTTCTAGCTCTAACACTCTACATTCAGAAGGAAATGTTTGGCCCACGATGGCAAGGGTGTGCAGGAATGAAATGACTGTGGTCGTTTTCTGGAGGGGGGATCTCCATGACACCGTCAAATACACACACAACCCTGGAGCAGCAATCCCACTGACCGTGCTCCACAGATGTGCAGGAAAGCACCATGAGGCTGTTCACCACACATCCCCTACCTCACTCAGCAGTCCTCACACATTGTTCCTGAATGGCTCACTGACCTATTAGATGACCCAGGCCAGGAGGCGCCTTGGCCTCTTCCACTTCCTTCATTTCCAATGCATTCTGAATCCTGCCCATTCTCCCCTCCACTCAGCTCTGGAATCAGAACATGTCCCTGCTGGCACCTCGCCCAGGCCACTATTCTCTCTGCCTCAGTCCCGGCACCCTGCCGCTCTCTGACCTCCCTCCCTGCCTTTCTACACCCAGCAGCCAGAAGGCCCTCCTCAAAGTGGCACTGAGCACACGGCCAGGCTGCAGCATCCCCGGTCCCCACAGCCTTCGCCGTGCACCTGATGCACCTCTCCTGTCTGCTTGGCACTGCTCTGAACAAGTGTGCAGCCGGTGCCTTCCACCAACACAGGACTGTCTGCTCTCCCAAGCTCATGCTGCCCCACCTGGCTAGGAGGCTGTGCAAACCCTGGCACCCTGTTTAACACCCTGACCCCACCAGGATGGGGGGAGGTTGGGAGGCAGGAAACGTGGGAGAGCAAGTGTCTCTGCCCTAGAGAGGTAGAGCTGTCCCTAAAGGGCCTGCTGAAGGGGTCACAGTGAATTAACCAGTTTTCCCTGCTCTGCAGGGGATGTGTAGAAACATCCGCACAGAGGTCATGAGGGGCTCTGCAGGAAATGAGAATAACATGAGTGATGTGTGTTCTCCACTCTGCTTTGGGGATGCTGGAACATTTCCCAAGGAGTTACTATGCAAGAAAAGGCAATCAAGACAGAAAACATAAATGACCTCTATTGCTAATAACAGTGAAACCTTAACTCAGTCATTGAAATGGGAGAGAAAAGACTCTCTCACTGGACTCCACCGGCCTGCCTGGGAGGCGCTGGGGGCTGGGGAAGTGGCTGGTTCCTCTTCTCTTCCTTAATTCCATGGAATAAAACAGGGCCTGAGTGGGAAGGCTCAGAGGCCCCTCACGCTAGAGAAATCTTGACTACCTATGTAAGTTTATTTCCAGGTTATGGTCCTAGCATGGTGCATTTTTACTGTTCACAGCTTGGCATCTATCTACTGAGCACTTACCTTTTCATCTTCCTTTGAGTTTTGATACATTTCTACTTTGCTTTGAAGCTGTTCCAAAGAAGAATTTAATCCATCTGCGTGTGAATTGGATTTTGCTACCTAGAAATAACAGAAATTCGAAGATTTGTTTCTAGAATACTTATTTTGATCAGGAAAATGTTCAGCGAACATTTTCATCTTATCTGAGAAATGAATTAAGTACTGAAAAAATGAAATGGGGGGGCGGGGCAGGGAATGCACAATCTTATCAGAAACTTGATCAATGTAAATTAAAAAAATTTTGTTTAAACTGTCAAATAGGTAAGATTTAAAAATAAAATTGTTGCCCTGGCCGGTTTGGTTCAGCGGTTAGAGTGTCAGCCTGCGGTCCACAGAGACCTGGGTTCGGTTCCCGCTAAGGGCATGTACCTTGGCTGCAGTTTGTTCCCGGCCCTGGTTGGGTCGTGTGGGTGGCGGCCACTCGATGTGTCCCTTTCACATCGATGTTTCTCCCTCTTCCTCTCTCTCCTTCCCGCTATATCTGAGTAAAAAATGGAAAAATGTCCTCGGGTGAGGATTAAAAAAAAATAATAATAAAAATAAAAATAAAAAAATAAAAAATAAAAATAAAATTGTTGACTCACAGAACTAGTTGATGGTGGAGATATGTCTCTAGGAATTTATCCATTTTTTATAGTTTATCCAGTTTGTTCACATATAACTGGCCATAGCTGTCTCTTACGATGCTTTGTATTTCTGTGGTATCAGTTGTAATGTCCTCTCTTTTATTTCTGATTTTATTTGAGTTTTGTCTCTTTTTTTCTTAGTCTGTCTAAAGGTTTGTCAATTTTATCTTCAAAAAAAATCAGTTCTTAGCTTCATTGATTCTTTCTATAATTTTTCAAGTCTTTTATTTATTTCTGATTTGACCTTTATTTCCTCCATTCTGCTAACTTTGAGTTTAGTTTGTTCTCCTTTTCTAAGTTCCTTGAGGTGTGCAGCTAGGTTTTCTTGAGATCGCTGACCTGGATTCACATTTCGGCTACAGCATTTAAAAGCTGTGTGTTTTTGACAAAGTCACTTACTCTTTGACCATTTCTTTATCTCTAAAACAGAGATTAAAAACAGTACTTGCTTCATACAGTTCTTGTGAGGACTAACATAGCCAATCAAAATAAGTTGGTTAGCAGGATGCATGGTGCATAAGAACTCAATGATGTTAGAAGCTATGACAATTTAATCTGCCTTCCTGGCTGGAGTGAAAGCCCCATGGGGCAGAGGCTACACCAGCATCCCTAGCTCCTAGGGCAGTGTTGACTTGCAGGTGTGTGTGATAAATACCCACCAGATGAAGAATTAATCTGTCCTACCTCACACTTGATGTTCACTTGCAGATTTGTTAGTAACCGCTGGATTTTCTCTATGAAAATAAGGTCCACAGACAGGTTATGAAATTTACTTTCAAACTTGTTGATGAAATCATTAGCCTGTAAAGAAATATGAAAAGTAAAGGAAGGGGAGAACAAAGTTGGAGGGATCATAATACTGGATATCAAACTATACCACAAAGCCATTGTAATCAAAACAGCCTGGTACTGGCACAAGAACAGGCATATAGATGAATGGAACAGGACAGAGAACCCAGAAATCGACCCCCACCTTTATGGTCAATTAATATTTGACAAAGGAGGCAAGAGTATATAGTGGCATAAAAATAGTCTTCTTCAATAAATGGTGCTGGAGAAATTGGACAGGTACACACACAAAAAAATTTAACTAGACCACCAACTTATACCATACACAAGAATAAACTCAAAATGGATAAAAGACTTCAATCTAAGTCGCAAAACCATAAAAATCCTAGAAGAAAACATAGGCAATAAAATCTCGAACATCTCACAGAGGAGTAGTTTTACTGATACATCACCTAGGCAAGGGAAACAAATGAAAACATTAACAAATGGGACTATATCAAACTAAAAAGCTTCTGCACAGCAAACAAAACTATCAACAAAATGCAAAGAGAACCTACTGTTTGGGAAAACATATTCACCAATGATACATCTGATAAGGGTTTAATTTCCAAAATATACAAAGAACTCATACACCTCAACACCAGGAAGACAAACAATCCAATTGAAAATGGGCAAAGGACCTGAATAGGCACTTCTCCAAAGAGGACATACAGAAGGGCAAGAGACACATGAAAAAATGGTCAACATCATTAATCATCAGAGAGATGCAAATTAAAACCACAATGAGATATCACCTCACACCTGCCAGAATGGCTGCCATCAACAGATCATCAAACAATAAGTGCTGGTGAGGGTGTGGAGAAAAGGGAACCCTAATACACTGCTGGTGGGAATGCAGACTGGTGCAGCCACTGTGGAAAAATTAAAAATGGATCAACTATTTGATCCAGCAATCCCACTTCTGGGAATACATCCTAAGAATCTTGAAACACTGATCAGAAAGGATATATGCACTCCTATGTTCATAGCAGCATTATTTATAATAGCTAAGATCTGGAAACAGCCCAAGTGCCCATCAACAGATGAGTCGATAAAAAAGCTGTGGTACATTTACACACTGGAATACCATGCAGCTGTGAAAAAGATGGCTCTCTTACTCTTTGAGACAGCATGGATGGACCCAGACAGTATTATGCTAAGTGAAATAAGCCAGTTAAAGAAAGACAAATATCACATGATTTCACTTATAGTGGAATCTAAAGAACAAAATAAACAGATGAAAAATAGGTCTAGAAGTATGGATGCATGGAATAGACTGACAGATCTCAGTGGGCAGGGGAGTGGGGAAGAGAAAGGAAGAGAATAACCAAAGAACATGTGTACATATATGTATAACCCAGGGACACAGACAACAGCATGGGGAAGGCCTGGGATGGGGATGGGGGTAGTGTACCACCTAGGCCTTCCCCATGCTGTTGTCTGCATCCAGGATGGGGTGGGGAGGGAGGCAAAAAGGGAGAAAATAGGAGACATTTGTAATACTGTTAATAATAAAAAGAATAACAATTTCAAGTAGCTACAAAAAAATATTACTACAAAAAAAGTAAAGGAGCGGGGTTTCATTGGGAATTTTTGGGCTTTGGAAGCAGAGGGGGACAGGCTCAATTAATGGTTAGAAAGGGGGTCTGACTGGCCCCGTGGACCTTGTAACCAGGTATCCTGGGAGCCTGGCTGGAGGTAAAGGGTGGGGCTCACCTACCTGGTCCAAGTACTCACTCTCCATCTTCTCCATGTTGATCATGATTGTGCTTTCAACAAACTCTATCCGGGCACTTTCCTTCTCCAGCCGATTACACAGTGACTCAATTTCTTCAGAAGAAAAGGTGCCTCCCTCTGAAAACAATCTGAAAATAATTTGGGAGAAATAAAAGCCACTGATCAGACCTGAAACTTTCCATCCATCCTGGATACTGTGATTTACAAGGCTTTCTATTAAAAGTACAAGATCAAGGTAAAATGAATGTAGGTAGGTCAAGGACAGAAGCAGGAAAACAGCCCAAATGTCCATCAAGGGATGAATGGATAAGCAAAATGTAGTATATGTGCACAATGGAATCGTGTTCAGCCTTAAGAAGGGATGAAGCTCAGACACATGCTACACCACGGGGGAAGGTTGAAGACGTTATACTATGTGAAATAAGCGAGACACACAAAAGGACAAATGTGTGATTCCAGATGTAATGAGGTACCTAGAGGAATCAAATTCATGGAGTCAGAGAATAGAATGGTGGTTACCAGTGGCTGGGGAAAAGGAGAGGGAGTTAGTATTTAACGGGCTCAGAGTCTCAATGGGCAAAGATGAAAACGTTCTAGAGGAGGATGGTGGCGATGACAACGCAACACTGTGAATGTGTATACTGCCACTGAACTGTACATCCCAAAACGGTGAAAGTGGACACCTACATTTTTAATGTTATGTACATTTTTTCACAATAGGAAATTAAGGGGGACATAACCGACTCTCAATAGAGAAAGCCTGCTGGCGCGCAGAGGCCCCGGATGCTGGCTCCCACCTGCAGCGCTTGATGTAGTCAATGTTGGTATAGCGAAGCTTGCCCAGGCTCTCCTCCAAGTACTGGCGGAAGCTGCGCAGGGACACCTGGATGACATCGACGTAGCTGAGCAGCTCCTGGTGCAGTGTGCTGCTGAGACTGGTCAGCCTGGGGACACGGGAGAGGCAGGGTGGTGACCTGGGCATGGGAGGGCAACCTGGAAGGCTGCTTGAGCTCCACCACCATGCCCAGCTGTGGGGCCACCAGAACCACTGCCCATCTCCTCTGGATAGAAAGAGAGGCATTAGAAGGAAGTTCAAAATGCCAGCATGTGCAGGGCACAGCGTGGAGCTCTCAGTGTGCGGGGCAGAGGGCACCTCTCTCCTCACTCCGGCTCCTGCCACCAAATTGGTAAAAGAATCCCCAGGTCCTACTGAATCTCGCCCATCCTCCAGCATGCTCGCTCTAACTCCCAGCAACGTGGCTCCTGCTCCCTGGTGTCTCCTGAGCGTACCCTGCAGGTTTCCTCTTCACACCCAAGTCCACCCTAACCAGCCCGTGTATCTGACCACTGCATGGACACCTGTGAGGCCTCCTCACCTGTCACCTGACAGAGGCCTCCTTGAACACGCAAGAGGCTCTATACATCCCTGATGGCCATCCTAGGACCCCTTGCTCGGTCCTGAGTGCATCCCTACCTCGAGCTGGGCCAGTGCTCCTTCCTGGTGGGAGGATTCTGACCCTTCCCACCATCCTCCATCCCAGGCCCAGGGGCCCGAAAAGAGAAGGTTGATCCAGGGCCTGGAAAGCCCAACTCTTTTATCCACCAGGGAGGGACCACTCCTTTGAGAGCAGCCAGCTGGCTGGGTTCTAGGCCCATGAGGCCAGGGTGGGGACTCCAGGCCCTTACTTCTGGCTCCTGGTGGCATTCAGGAAGACGTGTTCCATGTCGTAAATCCTGCTGCGGAAGTTTTTAGTCTTCGTGTTTTGCTCTTCTTGGAACTGGGAGAACATCAGCTGCTCCTTCCTCAGCGCCTCCGTCACCCCGGCACAGTGGCTGTCCAAACGCTCTTGATGAAGCAAGAGCTCGGCTAAAAGGATGAGGGGAGCTGAGGTCCCCTGGATCCTGAGTCACCTCGGGATGTTCCTTTCCTGGACAGTGCTGGCTGCCTTTCCCAGCTGCTGCAGAGCAGGGAGCACTCAGGCTATGGTCTCTCATTCTGCCCCGCTGCCCTCACCAGGGCTTGGCTGGGAGTGGGCGCAGATCCCAGGGAGGCCCATCCGAGACTGCCTCAAGGTCTCTAACTGGAGAGGGGGCTCTGCCCCGCTATGGGCAGGCTGGTCCTTGCTGGTGAGGACACCTGCCTGCAGCTGAAGGGAACAAGGCCTGGGAAATGGAGAGTCCAACCTGGGAGCAGGTGGGATGGGGCAAGGTAATGGAGAGACCAACCTGGGAGCAGGTGGGATGGGGCAAGGTATTGGGGAGGGCACAGATCTCGGTGAGAGGGCCCAGGAGACAACAGCTAGCCCACAGCTGGGCATTTGGGGGTTGTTCCTTTAGATCAGTGGCTACTCATTTCCAATGAGCCTGAATTCCAATGGACTTCTAAGGTGTAAGAAAAAGAACCAGGACTTTGGCTTCAAAAGCTCCATCATAGGCCTTAGAGCTGGCAGACAGCCCCAGACCACCCTATCTGACCTTCCTATTGCTGGGAGTGGTGAAAGTGCTGTGGTCCCAGCTCTATAAAAAATGAACAGTGTGCTCTGGGATGCTGCTTCTCTGGCCTTGACTTACACAGTGTGCATTGGCCAGGGAGCCAGGGAAGGGGAAGGAAACAAGGCTTCAGGAAGCATCTTTTTTCAGATGAAGACAATGAGGTTCCAAAAGTCAAGGAAGTTGCCTAAGGCCACGAACACTGGGACTCCAGGCCAGGTTGTCTGATTCCATAACCATTTCACTGCCCCAGCCGATAGGAGGTTGGGTGGGATCCTGTGGGGACTGTCTGCAAGCTCTAAAGGTCTATGATGGAGCCTGAAGTGTGACACAAGTGAAAACTTAACAGGTCACTGAAGGATCTGAAAGGGGCAGGGAAAATAATAGAATAATAGAGAACTAATGATAGTGGGGACTAGCCATAGTTATAAGAAATATTAATCATCCTTGCTCTGTTAATTGTGATTGCTTTGTTCTGATTAAAGAAAGCCCATTCTGACCTGACCGGGAGCTGTACCCCCTGGGTATTTACCTCGGAAATGCTATCCATTCTCCTTATCCAAGATCTGCCTCCTCATTATGGAAAGATTAAACAACCTTGGAGTCTTGGAGGGGGTGCATTGGAGACAACCCTCTATAGGCCCCGGACCACGTCCCCCAGCCCGAATTACTACCCCATGCCTGTAATTTGTAACCATTTCACCCATTGTTATTCCCTTTGCCTACTTCCCCAGGTATTACCCAGTATAAGCAGTTTGGTTTAAGGGGAGAAGGAGAGCATATTTTTCAGGGATACCCACTGCTCCCCCATACTGCCAACAATATTGGAATAAACACTCATATATGATTCAACCTTGTCTCTGCTTAATTGGCTCAAGTAGTGACAGGCAGCCCAGATCCACTGGTTGTCTGGTTTCAGGTCCAAATAAAAGTGTGCCTCCCACCCATTAATGGAGTTCTCTGCCTAAGAGGGAAAAGGTACCTCTTTTTAAGTGTTATAAATTATACACTGGAATTAATGGCTACCACTTTGGAGGCTGTGGCTTGCATGAGGCACTCAGGATTCCTCACTGTACCACTACCACCACCAACATCCCCTTCTGCAGGTCAGAGATGATCAGAGAAGTCAGGTAACCTGCCCAGAGTCACACAGCTGCAGTGGTTGAGCCTGATATCTCTGATCCCTGAGCTACAGGCTTGGCTCTAGAGCATCTTCCATGTAGGTACACATCTGACAGGCATATGGACAGATCTGGGATTACACAGTAAACACAGGATAATACTCTTCATTTCAGTAAATAATGTCCTTAAAAAAGAAAAAACAATGACAAAGTCCTGACTGAGTATTGTGAGTACTACCTTCTCTGCCAGCCCGGGAGGTGCAAACCCTCACAAACATCTCCCACAGTGTGATAATAAGATCAAGGCTGTGTGGTGCGCACTAGGGCAGCTAATGAACGTGGAGCTGTGGGGGCACAGACACCAGGGGCAGGGGCAGGCGGTCTTCCCAGGCAGGCACTGTACCTGCCCTGACATTGTGGATGTCCTTTTCAATGCGCTGGGCTCTTGGCTGGTGCAGGTGTAGGCGCAGCTCCAGTTCTGAATTCAGCTCATCAATCTTGGTGGCCACCGTGACCCGGGCTTTGAGAGCACATTGGTCAAACCACTTCTCTAAGTGCTCAAAAAAGCCAGCTCGAAGTCTGCGGGAGAGACAAGCGAGGGACACCACTGCCAGCAATCATGACCAGGGACAGATCTTTCCATATTGATAAAATGCTTTGCCCTTTCACTCTTTCGTCCTTATTTTATTTCCCAAATGCACTGTATGTTTTGATCTGGGCGGACCATCATTTTTTAACCATATCCCTGCTGGAGGACATTGGGTGGTTTTCAAACATTTGTTCTTACAAAGAAGGCCACAGTGTACATATGTCACGCGTAGAAGCATTTCTGTAGAGTAAATTCCCTGAACTGGAACTGCCAAATCAAAGGCTAAAATACATGTGATTCTTGAGGATACAACCAAAGTGCTCCCATTGCAAAGCAACTTGCACTCTCCTCCGCAGTGAGGAATAGTTCCCATGGCTCCATAGCCTCAGAGTACACTGCCAAATTTTTAAATCTGACAATTTTGTCATGTTATGGCTGAGACTGAGCATATTTTCATTTAAGACTATTTATTTTCTTTCTCTGCATACTATCCATCAGTATCTTTTGCCCATTTCTCTGTTGTGTAGCTGCTTTTTGTCTTATCAATCTCTTTATAGAGGAGCTCTTTATATATTGGGAACATGAGATCCTTTGACTGTGATGTTAGTTACAAATATTTTCCCAGCTTATCACTTCTTCCTCTTTAGAATTTATGTATTGTTAAGATAGCTATGTATAGCCCTGGCCGGTTTGGCTCAGGGGTTTGTGTGTTGGCCCGTGGACCCGAGTCTCGGGTTTGGTTCCCGCTAAGGGCACGTACCTCGGTTGCAGTTTGTCCCCAGCCTTGGTTGGGGTCGTGTGGGTGGCAGCCAGTTGATGTGTCTCTCTCACTCGATGTCTCTCCCCCCCACCCCCCTCCTTCCCATTCTGTCTGAAGATAAATGAAAAAATGTCCTTGGGTGAGGATAAAAAAAAAAAAGATAGCTATGTATTGTTTAGATGTCCATTCTCCCCAAATTTATCTATAGATTCAATGAGATAACAAAAAGTAATCTCAGCAGACGTCCTCTTATGGAAACTGAGGAACTGATTTCAAACGCATATAGAAATACCAATGGTCAAGGATAGACAAGACAATCTTGGAGAAGACCAGATTTGGGGGACTGACGCTCTGGAATAGTAAGACTCAGAATAAAGAAACAGTAACCAAGCAAGGTGGTGGTGATGCAGGGACAGACACACAGAGCAGTAGGAAGAGGCACAGCAGAGCAGTGCTGAGAGGGGAATTTTCTCAAACGGCCTGGGGTCAGCTGGTTATCCACATGGGGAAGAAATTAATGTTGATTCCTCCCTCACACCATAAAAAAAAATCAATTCCTTGCCCTGGCTGGTTTGGCTCAGCGGTGAGAGCGTCGGCCCGCAGACCAGAGAGACCCGGGTTCAGTTCCCGCTAAGGGCATGTACCTCGGTTGCAGTTTGCCCCTGGCCCTGGTTGGTCATGCGGGTGGCAGCCACTCGATGTGACCCTTTCACGTCGATGTTTCTCTCTCTCTCTCTCCCTCCCACTCTATCTGAACAAAAAATGGATAAATGTCCTCGGGTGAGGATTAAAAAAAAAAAAATCAATTCCAGATAGATTTTACACCTAACTGTGGAAGTTTAAAACAATAACATTTGTAGCACATAACAGAGGAGAATACTTTCATGACCTTGGGGCAAGCAAAGATTTCTTAGGACACAAATTATACTAACCCTAATGAAAAAAATGGAAGATTAGGACCTTACTACAAAATAGAAGTGCTGTTCATCAAAAGATACCTTTAAGAGAGTAAACGAGGTAAGCACAGAGAGGGAACGAATATTTACCATGTATTTTACCTGACAAAAACCTTATATCTAGGGGAGGTAACTAACTCATATGATTCAATGAGAAAAAAAGATAGACAATCCACCAGAAAAAAAAAAGATTTGAAGATAAAATGACCAAATGGCCAATGAGTGTATAGAGAGGTGCACAACATCATTGCTCATCAGAAAAATAAATATAAAACCACAATAAAGCACCACTACACAGATACCAGAATGGCTAAAATAAAAACCATGGACAATACCGAGGATCGGCAAGCATTTGGAGCAAGCGGAACTCTCACACGCTGTTGTTAAAAACTCTTCTGAAAACTCTTGATAGTATCTTTTGGATGTATCACCTCAAGATGGACACACATATAACTCTACGTCCCAGCAATTCCACTCTTAGTTATATATCTAACAGAAGTATATACACGTATGCTAACCAAAAGACTTGTACATATAAGAATGTTCAGAGTGGCATTGTTGATATATCCCCAAATGGGAAACAACCCAAATGTTCATCAGCAGTAGACTAGACAAATACAATGGGCTATATTTTTGTAATGGAATACTATATGGAAATAAAATATGAGCAACAGCCACATAAATAATACATATGAATCTTACAAATATAATTTTAAAAAACTGACATAAAACAGTACATTCTGTATGATTCCGTTTAAATAAAGTTCAAATACAAGAAAACTAATTCAGAAATTAGAATACTTGTTGTCGTTGGGGAATAGAGGGCAGTGATTTGGGACAGGTACCTGAGGGGGACCCCTGGAGAGTTGATAAGTTACACTTCTTGTGGGTACTGGTTGCCAATTATCTTTGAATAATTCATTGCACTATACCTTCATGGTTTCTATACTTTTTGGTATGTAGGCTATCTTGCAACATGCAAACCTAATCATTTAAACACAGAATTATTTTTCTAGCCCTGGCCAGTTTGGCTCAGCGGTTAGAGCGTCGGCCTGCGGTCCGGAGAGACCCGGGTTCGGTTCCCGCTAAGGGCACGTACTTCGGTTGCAGTTTGTCCCCGGCCCTGGTTGGTCGTGCGGGTGGCAGCCACTCGATGTGTCCCTTCACGTCGATGTTTCTCTCTCTCTCTCCCTTCCTCTCTCTCCCTCCCACTCTATCTGTACAAAAAATGGAAAAATATCCTCGGGTGAGGATAAAAAAAAAAAAAAAAGAATTATTTTTCTAGTTAGTTCCAAGGCCAAATGGCATAGTGTTTGGTTCAAGACTCTGGAATTACAGGGTCTAAATTCATACCATGGATATAACCACTTCCTCTCTCAGAGATCTTATTCAAGTCACTAACTCTCTAAGCCTCAGTTTCTTCATTGTTAAAATGGGCTAATTCTCATACCCCTCTTATAGTTATTGAAAGTATTAAATCTTCTCAATAAATATTGGCTCTTATGCTGGTCCTTGCTTCTCTTTGTTTATGGGCTATGGAGAGGACAGCCTAAGGCCTGTGACAGAGGAAGGAGGGGTGAGGTCAAGGAGAAAATACTACAAAGGCCAGACTTTATTCCTTCTATTCCCTGCCCATGTATAAACATGGCAGGTGGACTAACCAGGTGCTCTATAGCTGGTTAGTCCTAGCGAGGGCAGTATAGAGCCAGGAGGGTAGTGGAAATACTATCCTAAAGCCAAATGCTAATTTCCATATTTGGTCCAAATTCAAACATGAAGGCCCAGAAACTTGGGGGTTAAGAGAGGTAAATTCTCAGTGATAGAATTGTGGGTCATTTCTATATTCTTCATTGTACGTTTTTCAATTTTCTAATTTTCTGTATTAAATGTGTCACAAAATCAGAGCCAAATACCACACTGATATACTCACACCTATGGTCTATATCTATAAATTATTTTTTAAAAGTAAGAAACCCTAAGATTACCAATGGGCAATGATCTAGAACCCAGAAACATCTTACAGACAAAACACTGCCTTAAGTACAAGGCCCAAGACAGCAAGGCATTCTGGGACAGGTGGAAGAGTCATTCTCACAGAGGATACCTGTGACTGCAAATAATTCCTGTGCATCTGCTATTTTTTATTATGTTTCTCATTCCTACCCTCAGTTACGCATTGACTTTTTCTAGCTGCAATTAGTCTATTTTTTTGTTAAAATAATTCACCTTGTTAATAAAACTCAGGACAAGAGAATGAGAATAAAAGAGTTGCCTACTCACTGTTTCTTAATTTCTGAAACTAGTGCGGATGAAATTATTACTCGTTCTAGGAACTTGGTGTTGGAAGTGCCGTCTATGAAAATGGAAGAAAGGTTGGTGTAGGGCCTCTGGCAATCCTCCTCTTCTTGTTCCAGGGGTATGAAGACAAAATAAGTGTTCCCACTGGAGACTGTGAAGGACTCCATGTCCTCAGGGGATTCAGCCCCTAGACTCTCTTCCTGGGCTTCGGACTAAGCAGAAAACAAAACTTTAGATGTGATATCATCAAACAGACTTGGGGACCCCAACCACAGGTTCCTTGACATCTGAGGTTGTAACCCTGTGAGCCGAATCTGGCCTGTAGCTGGTTTTTGACCACATAGTGCTTTTAAAATCAGGAAATTCCACATATAGTCTAGATTTGGGGATTCTCTTAAAAATCAGAAAATCTGCCAATTCTGAGCCTACTTCCCACTTAGCATTGTTGTCTGGAACTGAGTAATGATTGCATGGTTGCCATAGGCTGGATGTTGGATGTCCTCGCAGAACTTATATCCCCAATGTGGGCCTTTAGAAGGTGATAAGGTCATGAGGGCAGAGCACTCATGAATTGGATTAGTGTCCTTATAAAATAGACCCCCAGAGAGCTCCCTTGCCCCTTCCACCATGTGAGGACACAGTGAGAAGATGACAGTCCATGAACCAGGAGGCGGGCTCTCACCAGACACCAGATCTGCTGGTGCCTTATCTTGGACTCCCAGCCTCCAGAACTGTGAGAACATTTTGTGTGTTGTTTATAAGCCTCCCTGTCTATGCTGTTCTGTTACAGCAACCTGAATGGACAAGACAAGACTCTTTACCACTTGTTACCTTTTACCCTTGGTCTCCAGCTCTTTTCTATTACATACCTGGGGCATTTGAGTTTGAGATCCCTCCTCAGAAAGAAGTTTCATGTGCCATTTCTTCCACAGAAATACAGAAAAAGAGTCTTTTGCAAGTTCATGATTATGAAACTCAAGTTACTGTTCTGTGAGCTTGAATGTGTTGGACAAGATTTAATAAGATGAGAGTTACTTCCTTGTACTCTGTGGAGAGCTCTGTCTGCCAACCTGGAGATGGGTCTTTTGTTTTATACAACCAGAGAATGAGAAGAGAAGGGATAGAGAGGCTAAGTTGATCTGTACAATAAAGAGGAGCTAGGAAATAGGGGATACCAGGGCAAAAGGAGGAAGGCTATCTGACTTCAGAGTAGGTTGTAGGATGGGATGTGAGGAGAGGAAGGTGAGTTTTAAAAACCATTGATGAGAGATAAGAATTAGATCCCTGTTGACAAAAATAAAAGGTGTGCAAACCTTTGTGATTCTTTATAGGTACCCCAGGGAGACTGTGACTGGGGACTCAAGCTTTCATAACACAGCAAACATAACACACTTTCCCCATGCAAAAGCATAAATCCACTGCTTACTTACCTCAATCATAGATAAACTCTCTTGTTCTTCCTCTTCCTCTTCCTCTTCCTCCTCCTCTTCCTCTTCTTCCTTCATCTTCCTCTTCTCTTCCTCCTCATCCTCCTCTTCCTTCTCCTTTTCTTGAACCATCACATTTTCCTGGTTCGGGGATGGTTTTAAGGAGCTGTATCCTTCAACTTGCATTTCTTCTAATTCCTGAATAGAGCCATCTCTCATCCCATCCAGCTCTTCACTCAGTGTGAATTTTCCCTGCTGGTTCACTGCCACCTCTTCATTTATGAAGGGCTCAGTGTCTTGATAGCTTTCCTCTTCCATCTCTTCTGCTGGCCAGGGGGAACTTGTGTCTCTACTTCTGCTTTCCTCACTTTTGCTCATTTCCTCTTTACTCTTTTGCCTCCCCCTCAGTTTTGTCATTCTCTCCTGGAAACACTTTTCATGTGCGTCTGTTGAGAACCAACCCCAAAGCACAAGGAAAGACAGGTTATCAAAGTAGCCTGAATTGAGTATCCCCAGCCCAAAAATATACAAGAATGGAATCAGGGAAAATCAGGCTTGACTTGGAAATGGTTTACCTGGTTCCCTGAGTTTGAGAATGACTTCCCCATCCAAGTTCTACAGGGGAAAAAACACAGGACATGGAGTGAGCAGTGCTGTCTTCCTCTGGATGTCCACCTCTAAGGACATCTCTTTTCTTTTAAGTGAAAGGACCTGCCTCCCACCCCAACACCTAATGCAGGCATTTCATGGAGGTTTGTCAGGGTGTTCCCAATACAGGGAATCCATTTTCCTTAATCCTGAACAGACCAGCAAACCCTTTCATTACAAAGTGGGCATCAATAGAATCAAATCTCATTCTGACACAGCTTTAGTAGTGCCCTGGAACAAAGAGCCAGAAAGTATAAATTGAAAGATTAAAACAAAGGGGCAGAAATCCGCTGCACCCAGTTCATTCTGGGCTCAAACATACAGAATAAACATGACTTACAAGATCTGGGAGCCTTCTAGTTAATGCTACCAATCCCTTGGGTGAAGTTATAGATACAGCGTACCATAGATAAGTGTGCTCTGTGGAGTTTGCAGGTCTGGATTTGAATCCCAGCTCCTTATATATTGGGTCACCTTGGGCAAGCCCATTTAACCTTGTGGGGCTCAACAACTATGAGGTATCACCTCACACCTGTCAGAATAGCCGCCATCAACAAATCATCAAACAGTAAGTGTTGGCGAGGGTGTGGAGAAAAGGGGACTCTAGTACACTGCTGGTGGGAATGCAGACTGGTGCAGCCACTGTGGAAAACAATATGGTGTTTCCTCAAAAAGTTAAAAACTGAACTGCCATTTGACCCAGTGATCTCACTTCTAGGAATATACCCTAAGAAACCTGAAACACCAATCAGAAAGAATATATGTACCCCTGTGTTCATAGCAGCACTATTTACAAGACCTAGGATCTGGAAACAGCCCAAGTGTCCATCAGTAGATGAGTGGATAAAAAATCTATGGTACATGTACACAATGGAGTACTATGCAGCTGTAAGAAAGAAAGATCTCTTATCCTTTGAGATGGCATGGAAGGATCTGGAGAGTATTATGTCAAGCAAAACAGGCCAAGCAGAGAAAGACAAATATCACATGATCTCACTTATTTGTGGAATATAATGAACTAAACAAACTGCTGAACAAAACTGACCCAGGGACATAGAGGTGGGGTACAGACTGAAAAGCCTCACAGGAGGTGGGGGTGGGGGAGAGATAAACCACAGACCTTATATGCATGTATGCATGACCAATGGACATAGACAACAAAGCTGGGGAAGGGGTTGGGAGATGGAGAGGAGGGTGTCAATGGGGGAAAAAGAATAAACATCTGTAACAAAAACAAATTAATAAAACATAAAAAAAAAAGCCCTGACCGTTTTGCTCAGTGGTTAGAGCATCGACCTGCCGTCCAGAGAGACCCGGGTTCGGTTCCTGCTAAGGGCGCATACCGCAGTTGCAGTTTGTCCTCGGCCCTGGTTGGGTCATGTGGGTGGCAGCCACTCGATGTGTCCCTTTCACATCGATGTTTCCCTCTCTCTCTCTTCCTCTCTCTCCCTCCCACTCTACCTGAACAATAAATGGAAAAATGTCCTCGGATGAGGATTAAAAAAAAAAAAAAGTGTCCTCAGGTGAGGATAAAATAAATAAATAAATAAATAAATAATAAAATAAAATCCTGAAAATAAAATCATAAGAAAAAGAAAAAAATAAAACAGAAAAGCCTTGTTGGGCTCAGAGTCCTCCCTCGTGACATGGAGACCATGACAGGGCCTATCCTTTAAGCCAAGCAACCAGACTGATCTCACCCTCCTATTGCTTAAGCTTTGCCTCACCCCAGGTGCCACAGGGGGCATTTGTGAGCAATTGGAACGGAGATCCCTGCCTAGAGGAGGGATTCCCTGAGGGGCCAGGGATCCCAGGTACACAGGAAAGCCTCGGCCAGTGTCAACCACACTCAGTTACAGCTCTCGCCAAGCAGGACTCTGGCTTGGTGTGTGGGAAAGAGCCAGACTCTGGGAGAGTCAGACCAGGACCTTCCAGGTATTCATGCGTTACCCAGGGGCAGTCACTGTGTCTGAATTACGTGCAAGACACTGTGCTGAGGGCACAGCAGAAGTATGGCTTCCTGAGGACAGGTCCCTGCTGAGGGCAATCCAAGTTGGATCAAAGTTAGGCACACCTGCCCTTCAGGAGATACCTTCAGCACATGCTCCCAACTCCTGTGTTGGACAGCAACCAAGGTGCAAGCACTCTCAGAGAGAGGCGAGGAAGGTGACATGGGAGGTAAGGATGAGAGAGTGGATGGGGCACTTGTCTCTGGTAGTGGACTGGAAGTATGGGCGGGTTTGGGATGTGTGGGGACAGGCAGGTGCCTGGGGAGGAGCAGAATGAGGAAGGGCGGGGCAGGGGCAGGGGCAGGAAGACTGAGGAGTTAGCTGAAGCAGGGACAGTAAGGGGGGAACCGGGTGTGGGCCTCTGCGGCGATTGGGGGCTGTGGGTTGGGATTGGGGGCTGTGGGTTGGGTTCGGTAGAGGCTGCAGAGTTGGTGAGGCCCTTGTGGGCAGGGCAGTGGGTGGGTCAGAGCTGTGTTTTGGGGGTTATGTGGCAGTGGTGGGTTGGGTGAATGAACTCAGAATCATCCAAATTTGCCTTTTTATGATCACTCCATTCAAGCCTGAAAGCCTGTGTTCTGAGCCCTTCAACCTTTCTTAGTCAGAGAAAGAGAAAGTCTATTTTAGAGATGCGTTCAGCTTTTTACTCCGTGATGTCCTGACATAGATTCTAACTCCACACGGGTTAGGGGAGGTGTTCAGAATGGAAGCAAATCAGAACCTGAGTCCTCCTTTGCTTCTTGATGAGTGGCCGGGCTTTTTCTATCCCTCTGTACCTGTTCAAAGATTTCCCGCACGAAGAAGTGTCGGCTGAGGTTGGAGCTGTAGGTGTTGAGTTCTTTCAGTATGATCCCTGAATACTCCATTGCTTCTTTTGTCAAGAGGACATGAAAACGTTCATACCTGGGAGGTAGGCAGGTGAGACCGTCATCTAAGAAGGGCTCAGCTGAGTGTGAAAAAGCCCGTGACCCCATGGAGGTGGGCTGGAATTTGGCATTTAGCTCTGCACAGAGCTGTATAAGTTTCTTTTACAAGAAGAGTCCTTGGTTTGTTTTAATATTTTTCTGATCATATAAGGAATACACACTCCTTGTAGAACATTTAGAAAACACACAGGAGAGTGTTCTCTGCTTCTTGTAACGGAAGTTCCCACTTCCTGCCCACAGTCCTAACCCTGTCCTTGAACTTCACCTACATTATCCCATCAAACCCTCCAGTGCCTTAAGACTCAGACGTTCACCTGTTTCCCAGGTAAGGAGACTTCCCAGGGCGTTACTCATTTGTCTCAAGACAAACTTCTAAGTACTGCAAACCATCAGCAGTGCAATTCGTGCTCTGTGAAGGGTCCTCACAGAATTAGCTGTACAAAGGCACAAATTCACAAGATGGTTCACAGACAACTGTTTTTAACTTTGAAAAACTGGAACCAATCTCAAAAAGCTGATCAACTGGGAGATGGTTAAATCATTATGAAGCAATCATAATGAATTCTACATGGTGATTTAAAAACGGAAATACATTTGTAGTTATAGAACAATTTGCATAGTATGATCAAACCTTCATTTTAAAAACACTATATATGTGTATGTATCCACATATACACATGCCCATAAAAACAAGAAGTTGGGCGGGAAAGAGGGGCATTATTCTGCATGTTTATATTGGTTAACTTTTTTTCTTTAACAAAGACCATGTATGGCCCGGCCGGTGTGGCTCAGTGGTTGTGTTGACCCACACACCAAGAGGTCACTGGTTCGATTCCCAGTCGAGGCACATGCCCAGGTTGTGGGCCCGATTCCCTGTGGGGGCCATGCAGGAGGCAGCCAATCGATGTTTTCTCTCATCGATGTCTCTATCTCTCTCTCCCTCTTCCTTCCTCTCTCTCTAAAGTCAATAAAGAAAAAAATCATTAAAAAAAAAACAAGAACAAAAAACAAAGAGCATGTATGTTTTAAAATGTTAAAGGAAGGGGAGGGCCTGTGCTCTTCGTGTTTAAACTACAGGGCCTTGAGCCCTCCCTCCACAGACTCTCAGATCGGAGTTCTCTCTGGAGGTCTGTGTTGATGAAGCAGTGCTACCAAAGACCACAGCCTTCTCTAAAGTTGGGGTCAACCTCTTAATCTTGAGTTTGTTGGGCGTACCCCTGGGCTCCAAAGCAGGCAGTTTCTGACCTTGAGTATGAATACCAGGTCATCCCCTTCTGTCTTTTGGGGTCTGGTTTGCCTACCTGCATTTCATATCCTTCAGAAAATCTTTGGTCTTTTCCAGGTGAGACTTCAGTGTTCCCTCACTGCTTTGCTGCCTCAGTTGGTCCAACAGCTCATCAAGGTGGGCCTCCTGGGCCTGGCAGCCATCCCCGAAACAGGAGGAAGCAGACAGGAGTTACCAGAGCTTGCGGAGTATAAGTGACATGCAGAGACCCTGCCACTGGAACTGAGATCCAGGCACCAGGGAAGGCCCAGGACTCTCTTCTCGACAAAAAGGGCACTGCTCCAGGCCTTGGGGCTCTTCTCTCTGCCTGGCATATTCTTCTCTGTCCACCTTACAGCCCTGGAGACACAGCTCAGATGGGACTCCTCAGGGACACATCCCTCACATCCACCTAGCCTGGTCTGCCACACCTTCCCAGGGCACCTGCTCTTTGCCCTCACCAGTCGTACTTGAAATCAGATGCTGAGCAGACCCCCTCCACCCCCTAGACTGTGTACAGGCAGGCGGGGTGGGAGCCAGCTCCCTGCCAGAGGCAGATGCTCTGTACCCTCAGTCTGTCTGTCTTTCATGCTCACTCTCTTACAGACACATTTGGATCCAGGGACCCACTGCATCGCCCAGACCAGACTCAGGTGAATATTTTCTACTCCCATCTGGTCCCATGACCAAGGTGAGCCTCAATCTCCCATCGGCTTAAGTTTTATAGCTAACTTGAGGTTTTACATTTAAAATGAATTTTTGTTTATGGTGTGAAGCATGGGTCAAAGTTGTTTGTGTTTCTTTTTTTGCATCTGAGTGCTGGCTGAGTTCACAGGCTACCAAGCAAAACCATCTGGGCATGGCCTTCCCTCCTCCCCCGTGGGGCTCCCCTGAGTGCTGGGACCACACCTGGTTCTCCAGGCTGTGCTTCTGGTGCTTCTCCTCCATCCGCTTCCCAAGCTCCAGCTTTTGCACAGACAGCTTGCTCTGATGTGCCTCCCACAGCTGCACGGCCTCCTGGAAGTAGCGGAAGATGTCCAAGCTCTGCTGCTCTGTCTGCTTCGCTAGGGTCTCAAAGGATTTCTGCAGTGATAGAACCCAGAGAAGGGGCCCTGAGTGCCAACTGCCCCAGAGGATTCATACCTCCAAAGACTGACCATTACTCCCTGGGCACCACCCCTCAAGGTCTTCTTCTGGGCCTCACCTTAGATCATAGCCCTCCCTCCTCTGGGACAGCATTTCTAGTCTGCCCAAGGCTAGAAATGTGGTCTGGCTGACCCTGCAGTCCCATGTCTAGACCTGTCCGTGTCCACTGAAGTCACTGACAGGAAGAAGATGGAGTTTGGGGCCTGGGCACCAGCATGGGCATCCAGGTGGCTATACCCATCTCGGTCCGGGCATCTTTCCTTCTTTGGAGTTCTCTGACTCAGCATCACAGCTAAACACCACACTCTGCTGTTAAATCCTCACTTCTACCTCTTTAAAAAATCTATGTGTCTTGTGCTGTCATCAGTGTCAGGAGTCAGCAAATGTGGCCTGTGGGCTAAATGTGGCCCTCCATTCTTTTCTGTTGACCCTGGGAGCTAAGCACAGAGTTTAAATTTTTGAATTGGAAAAAGTAAAAAAGATATTTAATGATGTACATATTATATAAAATATAAATTTCGGTGTCCATGAATAAACTTGTATTGAAACACAGCTACACTCACTCGTTTCCACATTGCCTTGGGCTGTTCTGTGAGATGACAGCAGAGTGAGAATTTGTCAGAGGTATGACAGCCCACAGAGCCTACAGTGTGTACTCTCTGGTCCTTACAGAAAACGTCTGTTGACCCCACTCCAGATTCTCAGCGTCGTGGGGCAGGGGCTTATTGCTCCCGTGGCCCTTCAGCACCCAGACCGAGCAAGGGCTCGGGAGCCTTCAGTGTGGTGCACAGGCATCTGGGAGTCAGGGGTGAGAGCCTGGAGTGCCCGGGGGAGAGGGCCTGCTCTGAGGGGGGCCATGATGAGGGAACTGGACTCAGGCCCCCAGAATCCTGTTCTCCTCACAGCCCAGGGCCCCGGTGACCCTCCCTTCTCCCCAGCAGCACGGGCCCCAGCTACGCACATCCAAGGACTCCAGATCCTCCTCCACCTTGCTCTGGAACTCTCCCACCACCTGGAAGAAGGACGGGCTCACCACGCTCTCTGCCTCCTCCTCGGTGAAGGCTTTCCAGTCCAGCAGCTGCTCCTGGAGGGGGCCAGGCGGAGTCTGGCTTAGGGCTGGTGGGGGCTTCACCTCGGGCCCTGAGGTCTGCCTCCCACCAGTCCCTGAGAACCTCGGGGAACCCTCACAGCAGCGGAGATCCGTCTGTGCGGTCCGCCCACTGTGTCCAGGTGCTTTGTGCTGCCCTCCTCGTCTCACTGAGTCCCTCGGAAATGGTCTCGCTAGCCCCATTTTGACAGATGAGGAAACCGAGGTTCAGAGGAGGAAGTTTCTGGAGGCATATACCTGGCACATGGTGGGGCCCGACCCCGAACTCAGACCTGTCCTACTGCAGAACCTACGGGCACGGCGACCATCCCACATGGCCTCAGCATGGCTGCAGGTCAGCCAGGGCTCCCATTTCCTGTGACTGGCTTATGCCAACTGGAAAGGGCTCTCTGCATTAATAAAGCCTTGGTTTATGCCTAAAATCTAAAATAAACAAACCTCCCCCAAATTAAAAATCTGTCTGCGGTTGAGTATTTCCAGTGCTGCTGAGGAGGAATGCGGTGCGGCCTGCAGGCTCCGTGCTCACGGGGTACAGGTGACTTCACACTCGATCCTGCACTGCGGACAAGGCACCGGGAGGAGGGTCAGGCCCAGCGCTCAGGGCCAAAGGGGAAGTCCTGGCCAGGCAGGGAGGCGAGTGCCGGGTGGGGGGCTCTCAGAGGACACAAGGTTTTCCTCCTCCTCTCCCTCCAGCCTATATTTCTGAGGTCTGATGCCCCTAAGAGCTGACTGGGAGGCACGTGGCTGTCCTGAAGGCCACAGAGCAAATGGGCAGAGCCCTGTGGGCTTGGGCAGCCCCTGGGCCTGTCCCACACTTGGACTTCTCATCTCCACGTGGGGCTGGTGACACCCACTCTGCAGAACCTTGTAGGATTCAAGGACAGCATGTGCCAGTGGGTGGCACGGCCCACAGAAGCCACAGCACCTGGGCGTGCAGCACACTGCACAGCGCTCCGCTCCCCTCAGAGCCGTGGTGGCCGAGCAACGCTGGGCAGACAGGAGGGGGTGGAGTGGCAGGGGCTTCTTGGGGCAGCAGGTGGGCCCTCAGAGCCTGGGACTCCGACGGCCACAGCTGCCGAGTGAGACCAGCAGACTGATTGGGCTTTTTTGTTTGTTTTTTCACCTAAAAAATATTACTGCGGAGGCAGGGAGAGGGCATTTGACAAAATGTTTCCTTGTACCCCAGAAAACCAGGCATCGTCACTGAGAGGTCTGTGGGTGAACTCACTGCCCCCCCCCCTCCCAGAGAGGTGGGTTAGGGTGAAGAGAACGGCTGGGTGTGGTGGCAGTGACAGTCCTGTTCATGAGAGGGAAGCACTGGACACAACCCCATGGTGTGACCTCCGCTGACAACAATGTCAAGTGCTGTGTGGTGCCGAGTGTCAAGGGTGAAGTCTGAGCGCTCAGAGACTGTATAACTTTGTGAGGTCATGGAGGGCTTCCTGGGGGTGTCATTCGTGCTGGGCTACACCTGAGGCGTAGGTGGGAATAACAGGGGGCCCGGGGCCCAGGCAGAGGGCAGAGCTTCCGAACACCCATAGCCAGTGAGGGCCTTGGGCGCGTGAGCAAGGAGAGCAGGCGCCCAGGGCAGAGCAGGGGCGGGCCGGGGGGACGCCCACCTTGCAGTGCTGCGCCTGCGCCAGGCACTCCTGCCAGGTCGTCTCATACTGCAGGCGGAGCCGCATCATGCAGTCCAGGTGGTAGGTGTCTCCACGGGGAAGAAACAGAACATGTCAGCTGCTCTTCCACAGGGAAGAGGGGAGATCAGAAAGAGGAGCTTCCCCTTCACTAAGGGCAGTGTTTTCTCCCCAGTAAAGTGCCCGAATCAGGACCGCAGGTCTCACCAGAAGTATCCTCCCCATCCTGGCTCTGCCAGGCAAGGCTGGTGGTCTGATAAGAGCCCTCAGAACTTCTGCTTCCATCCACACCCCATGCCGTTTCCCCCAGGAGGGACATGCCACCCACTCCTGAGTTTATAAGAAACTCAGACAACTGATTGACCCACAGGCTGCAGCTGCTATGAAGCTACTACTTGAATAGAGTTCTGGCGAGAGGAGTGAAATCCGCAAACCTCACTCACCGAGGTCCTTATTCAGGGAGTTGAAAGAAGAATACCATTCATCCAGCTGAGCTTTGTTGTAATTGGGGGGCAGAAGGTCACTGGGGGAGGAAGATATGACAAGTAAGCCATGCATGAATCAAACCTTCACTTGTGGAAATTGGTAGCATCTGCAGGGAGCATGCTCCAGTTACTAGCTGTGTAAATAATGGAGAAACCAAGCGACTTCCCGGGGGTCTCCTGCGGCCAAGTGCACACCTTATGAAAAGGTAATTCATATTAATGAATTTGTTACTTAGAAAATAAAACTGATTTCCCTAATGGGGAAAAAAACAGCTTACATCACTTGAAGAAGGAAGCCACTTCTAGGACCCTGATCTAAGATAACAATATAAAATGCGCACAAAGGTATGCAAAAAGACAGTCGCTGAACATGACTGTTTATAAATACAAGAAAATCACAACCTTCATATCCTACAATCGGGAATTGTCTAAATAAAGTACAGTGACTCTTCTTGTGAAGTCATTAAAAAAGGGTGGCAGATTGAAAAATGGCCTAGTATCATTAGCTCCTCCCATGAGGAAGTAGAGTCTATTTCTTCACCCGTGGGTCTGGGCTCAGCCAATGGGACCTTAGCAAACAGGACACAGCAGAGGTGGGAAGGCCCTGAGCATTTCCCTGCCCTCCCTTGTTGCAGGGATGTCTTGTTCCACCATCACCGTGCCTACAAGCCTGGACCAAGCCTCCTGGCTGCTGAGAGAACAAGCGGAGAGAGGCCTCGGCTGTCCCAACTGAGGCTCTGGACATGGGAGTGAGGCCGTCCGAGGGCATCCAGCCCCAGCCAAGCCAGCCCAGACCAGAGGAACTGCTTAACCGATCCACAGAGTCATGAGAAATGAGAAATAGTGGTTGTTTTAAACCACTACGTTTAGGTGGTGTTTAATGATATGAAATAATGCATATGGCTAGAGGGACCACACAATTTATTGTTCAAACTAGGACATTTTTGACAGTGAAAGGAGGGATGCTATTAATGATTATGCCAGGACAAGACATGCAACCCAGGATGGTCTTGGCACCCTATTATGGTGGGGCAGTAAAGAGAAAAAGGACGGTATGAGAGTGTAAACCACATAAGCTGAAGCCTAAACATGACACTAAGTGCAATGTGGTATCCTAGACTGGGTCCTGGAACAGAAAAAGGACATTAGTGGGAAAACTGGTAAATCCAAATAAGTCTAATGTTTACTTAATGGGAATGCATCAAAGTTAATTGCTTAGTTTTGACAGATGTCCAGTGGTAACATAAGATCACATTAGAGAAAACTGGGTGATAGATAAACAGGAATTCTGTGTGCTATCTTTGGAACTTTTCTGTAAACTTAACATTATTCCAAAATACAAATTAATTTAAAATTTATTTCTAGCCCTGGCCAATGTGGCTCCATTGGTTGAGCATCATCCCTGCATCGAAAGGTCACCAGTTCAATTCTCGATCGGGGCACATACCCAGGTTTCAGGTTCAATCCCCGGCCAGGGTGCATGTGGGAGGCAACTGATTGATGCTTCTCTCTCTCCTCCTCTCCCTTCCTCTCTCTCTAAAATCAACAAAAAACATATTTTAAAAAGTTACTTTTAAATCACATGCACACATGCTTATTGTGAATAAGACCATCCCTGAGGATCCCCCATGGACTTTGCATGGGGTCCTGGAAACCTTAACAACACCCACAGCCCTCTCCCCACCTCACTGCCCAGGAGCCTGCAGAGGGCCTGTGCATGAGCAGCTGGGGGATGTGCAGACCCAGCAGGGTCCTGGGTGCCGGCACTGAGTTTTGCACAGTTGAACAAACAGGGGCTCTGAGTCAGAAATAAGCGGTCATGGAAAACAACAAAAGCACTTCTCCTTGCTTTGAGATTAATTTTACACCTGCATGAAAATGAGGTTGCACATGGAGCAGGAAGTACCAGCCAGGGGGAGGCCATGTGGGGCTCTCATGGTCATTTACATCCTGGGAGATCGTAGGCTCTGTGGTGGGGAGACAAGAACCTGAGTCCTGGGGTTACCAGGATGGGAGGGACCAAGGAAGACATCAAGTGTCTCAGCTTGCAGGACCACACAGGCTCCATCCTGCTGCTGAGAGTGGATGCTACAGGCTCCCGGGGCAGTGGGCTCCCAGGGTTAGAACATTCAGTGTATCTCCCGCCAAACAGGTTATTATGGGATAAGAGCTGGGTGAACCGGGTCTGAGGGGGTGTCCACAGCCTCTACCAGGTCCCTTGTCTGACAGCAGTAGTCTCCTCACTGACCTCTGGGCCTCCAGCCTCAGACCACTCCAAATTACCCTCCAAACTGCAAAGCTGATGGGGCCACTCTGCTCCCCACTATCCTCAGGAAAAAGTCCAACCCCTTAACCTGCTCCCGCCCTCTGCCCTTCCTTCCAATCGATTCCTCCCAAGCTCTCTGGCAGTCAGGCTAAACTTCTTTCTGCAGTAAATGCATCATGGTCATTGTGGCCCCCGGGGTTGGAACACCTTAGAATGTGGGCCCAGGAGGCCAGCCCAGGGCCAGAGAACCAGGAGGTGATGGCCTGGCCTAGAGGAAGCCTCGGGAAGAAGCTCAGTGCTGGGGACTGTGCCCGCCTCCCCTGTGGACCCCGGAGGCGCCCCTCCCCAGCGACCCGTCCCGCTGTACCAGATGGAACAGAGATGCTTCAGCCGCTTTCCTTGCAGGGCTTTCTGGTTCTTCAGCATGCTCTCCAGCTCCTTCCTCACAGCCGGAGGAGTCTGGATCCGCTCACTGGCCATGAAGTCACTGGGTGTCCAGACACATCGGCACCATGGAGAGGAGAGGCATGGTGGGTGGGAGGGCTGAGACGCATGGTAAGAACACCCCAGTACCCTTACACCGCCCCAGCCCCCCGCCCCACCTTAGGCCTCTGGGACCCTGAGGAAAGGAAGGAAGGGGAAAGGAAGAACAACTGAGGGGCTGCCAGCGAGGCTCTGGCACTAAGAGCACGGGACCAACAGGCGCAGATGCGGGCGAGGGTGCTGACTGCTGCCTGTCGGCTCCGTGACCTTGGGCGAATCACTGCCCCTGGCTCTGAAGCTCAGTTTCCTCTTCTGGAACAGAGCTAATGATGATAAAGACCCAGCAAGATATTGCAGGCAAAGCCCTTAGCACAGTGCCCGACTCATGGGAAATTCCCAGTAAATGTCAGCTCCTGCCATCATTGTTGATGATCACTGACATTTGTGAACAACATCTCAAGCCCAGAGCAGACACTTTTCATGTGGCATCTTGCTGACCGTCACTGAACCCTGTCACCAGCCCACCATGGTGCCCTCTTTGCATGAGACAAAGGCTCCAAGAGTTCAAGTGTTAGATCAAGGTCACAGGAAAAGTACAGGCAGAGTCAGGTCTCAGCAGCTTCCTTCATCTACAGACCCTGGTGCTCTCCACCTGGAAATGCAGATGTACAGACGGACCCCTCACCCCTAGACCCGCAGCACAGATGGACACTCTTTGGTGCCCTCCGACATCTTGGCCCAAGGCATCCCTTTCTTAGCAAAAGAAAGCCTTGTTTGTTGGCCAAAAGGTCCAAGACCGTTTTGTTAACAAAAATGCCACATGGCAGAGGACACGTGGAGATGGGTCCTCACTTCACCTCCCCTCCCGTGGCGAAATTTGCCACCAGAGGGTGGGATGCATCCAAGCCTGAGGGACAGCCACTCTTCTTGGCCCAGTAATGCAGGGCTATGTGCAACTGTGAAGAGTGGAAATTGGGCATAAAAGACAAACGCTTCCAAACAGTACTGCTCTCAGAAAATGCTTATGACAGAAATAAGATACAAATCTACATGTGCAGTGTGGGTCTAAGAAAGCCTGGGAGAAAATACACCAACATATCAGCTGTGCTTCCTACTGTGGTGAGGCATTAGTGGTGATTTTAAAGTTCTTCTTTGTTCTTTTATCTGTTTTAACTTTTTAAAAAATGAGCACATATTACTTTTACCACTGAAAAACAACAGCACTTTAAAGCAACAGCAAAAACGAGGATCATGCCGCCCCGTTGCCCGGGCAGGTGAGCTGGGCAGCCACTGACCTAAAACTCCGCACCAGGGCCTCCTTCTTGAGAGACTTCCAGGCGTCCAGCAGGCTCTGCCAGCGGCGGCGGCTCTCAAGCTCCTGCTTCAGGGTGGCCTCCATCAGGTTGACAAACAGCTGCGCGAGGGCCCTCCGGTTGCCCAGCAGGGCGTGGTTTATGACCTGTGGTCACAGGCAGGCAGGCTCTTGATGGGTGGGGGGGCTCATGAAGGTCAGAACAAGGCTCAATTGGATAGGGTGGTGAGAGGCTGGAGAGGATCTAGGTGAGGTGTAGGCTAAGGGCCTGGGGCCCAGCGCGGCCATGGCCAAGCAACGTGGCGGCAGTGTCCGAGGAGTTCTGAGGGGTCACTGGACATTCAAAGAAGCTGCCTGGGGCTCAGTGGCTATGGACAGTGGCCAAGGTTATTCCTGAAGGCTTAACCATGAACTGTGACCACATGAGCTTCAACCCAGCTCCAAAGCCTCCTCAGGTGGTTAGACACTGACTTGGGGTCACTGGAGTTAAGCCCTCCAGTGGGCTCTCAGTGTTCAACTGTATTTTGTTTTTCAATTTATTTGTTTCAAAAGCAGAGCGCTCAAGCCATCAGGGACCAGCGCATCTGGCTGTGATGAGGACCGGGACCCAACTGCCAAGGAGGCCAGAACTAGAACATCCATTGGCAGTCACCCCAGTGGTTCCCTCCTGGGCACCCTGGGCACGGCAGTGGGAACCTTCTTCATTGTGTGGGACTGTTCTGCACTTAGCATCCCTGCCCCCATCACTGAGAGCAGCCTCTCCCCTCGGCCCAGGGACTGCAACATCCCCAGATGCCTCCACACATTTCCTAAAACCCCACAGACATTTCCCTGAGGCAGGGGGGGAAGCTGCCCAGCGCAGTGATGAGAACTTCCTGTAGCACTTGTCACTAGAACCTGAGGTGTGATTCCAGCGGCACCTCCTAGCATTGGTAAGCATCTCCTGAACCTCCATTTCTGCAGCCACAGGATGAAGATATGTACAGCACAGGGAATTTGTGAAATTAAATGAGATAAATGCACCCAGAGCAAGTAGCAGGTGCCAGTGTTAGAGCAAGTAAAAGAAACAGGCAAGCCAGACAGTGAAGCAAAAGCAGGGCACTGCTAGCTCTCCCTTCCCTACTGGATCAGACGGACAGAAGTTAGGATTCCTGTTCATCTCAACACGAGAGCTGCCAGCCCTGCCAGTGTGGCCCAGTGGTCAGTCCAAGCACCGAAGGGTTATGGGTTTGATTCTTGGTTAAGGGCACGTACCTGGGCTGTAGGTTCAATCCTGGTCCACCGGGCATATGTGGGAGGCAACTGATCAATGTGTCTCTTTCACATCGATGTTTCTCTCTCTCTCTCTCTCTCTCTCTGTCTCTCTCTCTCTGTCTCTCTCTCTCTGTCTCTCTCTCTCTCTTTCCCCCTCCATCCCTCCCTCCCTTCCACTCTCTCTAAAAATCAATGGGAAAAAAATCCTCTGATGAGGATTAGCCAGAGAGAGAGAGAGAGAGAGAGAGAGAGCGCGCTGCCATTGCTGAGCCCTCTCTTATCATCCTCTAAACAAGTGCTGGGGGTTAAGTATTATTATCCCCATTTCATGGATAGGGAGTTCCAGGTATAGGCGCTGAGTTATTTGGGGAGCTCTCACGTCTGGGGGATGTGAAGAGGGATGTCTGCGCTCGCTCCCTGTCCTTGCTTTGTGCTGGACCCCAAGGCACAGACCTGTGCTGCAGCCCATCTGTGATTCTGAACGCTGTACTCCCTTCACCATCATCTGTCCTGGCTTTCTGCACAGGACCTGGAAACCCATGCAGGCAAAATGCACCTCCGAGTAGCCAGAAGAAGCATCCTTTCATGCAGCAGAGGAGTCAGACTTAACTGACTCTGGAGACATCCAGAACAGCCTTGACTTTCTTGTTTTGTTTTTTTTTATTCTGAAAGCAGCAGCTAGGGGAGGCTGGGGTTGTGGACGGGGAAGCAGTAGGGACAGCCACGGGCAGGCATGGTTCAGCAACAGGCAGACAGCCAGCAGGAAGAGAGACAAGAACCACCAGGAAAACTAGACAAACAGAGCAGGCTGGGGTCAATCATGAGGACGCAAACCACCCCGAGACTGACAGCTGCAAGACGATGCCTCCACAGGGTAGCACTGCGTACCGCACACGGCAGCTGAGGCATGGCCCAGTAGGTGCTTATAAGGTGGTCAGTGCTCAAAATGATGACGCTGTGTTGGGTATACTGGGATTAAGACAGCAAGGAAGCATAAAATGTACTTCAGAAAGATTTCTATTGGAAATACTTACAAAGATTCTGGTTCTGAACCTAAGTGGCCAACCTGAGTTGCTTGGAAATGCTGTCTATAAGAAGCCCGTCATTCCTGAGACCCCAGGCTCTGGAGCACCCTGGGGTCCTGGCTCCTTCTGCACATGATCCCCTCTGCACATGAAAACCACTTACCATGGCTTCTTTATTTATCAGCCGGTACACGTCGGGCTGCATCAGGTAGGATGTTTTCTCTATGATTTCCACATATTTCTTCAATACGTTTTTTAGCTAGAAATGACAAGGTGTCATAGTTAGTGACTCTCTCTTTTCCTGGATAACTGAAAGGAAACAGATGATGCCTCATAAATCCCACAAGTGGAAATCACCAAGAGCCCATCTGTGGGCCAGCTCACTTTATCTGCCCGGGAGAACTCGAGTGAGTGCAGTGTCTCGTCCAGCTCCTTAATCCTCTGCTTCTGGAGTAGGAACTCCTCGGCTACCCGATCCCACAGCTCCAACAGGGTCTGTGCCAAGAAGCTCGGGTCAGGCTGGGAGGACAGAGGGCAGGGAGGGAAGGAGGACTGGCATGGGGCTGGCCAGCCCACGAGGGGGCCCTACTTGGATGTTGTAGTCTTCCAGGTTGTTGTCATTTTCCACCGTTTTGAAGAGATGGTTGATGCTTTCGTCACACTCAGCCAGTTTTTGCAAAAGGAGTACTCCTGGCTCCAAGATGAGCGGTTCCATTTCCTAAGACAGGCCAGGAAGGCGAAGGCTATGGCATCAACCACTTGGTGCCGGAGGACGCCCCCCACCCATAGTGGGAAGCAGCAGCCATGGTCCTGTCTCAACAATAAGAATCATTACCTAGACCTAAGGAGTGAAGAGTCACTTATTAGTTCGCAACTAGAGCAGAGGGGCAGGCACTATTCAAGGTACGTGCCGTGAGCCAGACACTGCTATGTGCTGAGCTGAGCACTTGTCCTCAGACTCTCTTCATCCTCATCCCAGACTCAAGAAATATTCATTAAAGAAATGGTCCATAAGAAATTCCAGGTTGCCTGGCTAGTGTGGTTTAGTGAATTGAGTGTCATCCCGTGGACTGAGAGGTCCTGGTTCCATTCTCAGCCAGGGCACATGCCCGGGTTGCAGGCTGACCCCCAGTAGGGGGCGTGCAGGAGGTAGCTGATGTTTCTCATCGATGTTTCTATCTCTCTCTCTAAAAAATCAATAAAAACATATTGAAGAAAAAAAAAATTCCAGGTTTTCTTCAGGTGAAACTAAGGCTCAGTTATGTTGTGTGACCAAAGCCGCAGAGCTCATGTCCAGCTGGGGTGTACTGGAAAAGGGGTGGGCTGGCTAGGGGAGCACCTCATTGGTACACTGGGAGCAGAGCCAGCTCCTGGAGTCCAGGGGAATGACATGAGTCAGAGAGGACTCAGGAAGAAAGTGGTGACTGCAATCTGCGGCCCAGAGAGGACCCGGAAGGGCCAAGGAGCGTCCCAATGTGGCTAGGGATGAGGTCTCTGGAGAGGAACAGGGTGCTGAGCGAGGGTGGTGTCTAAGGGCCAAGCAGCATCAGGCTGTCAATGGGGGGTCAGCCTGTTTGGCCCCTGTGAACAGGCTGAAGCAGGGAGATCAAAGGCTGGGCTTTGGTGTCAGACCTGGAGTCCAGTTCCCACTTGGCCCCTTCCGTGCCAAGCCAGATAAGACTCCCTGGGCTCACCTGTAAAATGGGAGCGAGGACAGAACTTGACAAAGTACTACATTATAACAGCACTGGTAACGAGCCACTCAGACTTGGCTCCTATGGTTCTGTCACCACTGTGTTGGGCCACTTAGACCCTCGCAGCAGGGGGAAAGGAAGCATTGGGGCAGTGACAAACCAGCTTCGGAATGGCCCAGGATCAGAGGGGAGCAAAAGCAAGGATTCTCACCATCCCAATCTGAGCGATCTCCTCCTTAAAGCCCCTCAGAGCGTTCTCGTAGCCCGTCCTCTTATAGTCTCCTTGCAGGGTGAGCTTGCTGACCCTCTCAGGAACTGGAGGAGAACAACAGAGGTGAGGAATCCATCCAGAGCTCCAAGGCAAGGGGCACGTACCCAGGAAAAGGCAGCAAGGCAGAAGTGCCCTGGTTCAGGAGACGGATCCTGAAACCAGGCCAGCAGTGTCAGGGGCTTGAGGGAAAAGAGAAAGGATGAAGGTGATCCGTAAGTACTACAGGAAATGAAGTCTTGTATGCACAGTAAAGCACTGGTAAAACGTTCCAGAATGCTATGTGCCAATGGGACACGTATAGTGGTTTTCTAAAATAGTTTTATAGAAGGAAATACATGCACAAATAAGAATAACCAATACTTAATAGCATTTAATGCGTACCGGGTATAATTTTACCTCAATTACTTACTGGTCGTCTTCTTATTTTTTTAATTCTCACCTGAGGATGTGTTTAGAGAGCGGAAGGGAGAGGAAGAAAGAGAGCGTGAGAGAAACATTGATATAAGAAACATCCATCAGTTGCCTCCCATATGTGCCACAAGCAGGGATCGAACCCAAAACCTAGGTATGACTTACTGGTCTTATTTTACAAGTGAGGACACTCAGACATGGGGGTTAAAAAACAAAGGCAGCTCTGGTCAGTTTGGCTCAGCGGTTAGAGCGACGGCCTGCAGTCCAGAGAGACCAGGGTTCGGTTCTTGCTAAGGGCACGTACCTTGGTTGCAGTTTGTCCCCGGCCCTGGTTGGGTCATGTGGGTGGCAACCAGTTGATGTATTTCTCTCACATCTATGTTTCTCTCTTTCTCTCTCTTTACCCTCTCTCCCTCTCACTCTATCTGAACAAAAAAATAGAAAAATGTCCTCGGGTGAGGATAAAAATCAAAGGCAGCCCGGCTGGTGTGGCTCATTGGTTGATTGTTGACCCATTAATCAATAGGTTGCTGGTTTGATTCCAAGTCAAGGCACATGCCCAGGTTGTGGGCCCAATCCCCAGTGTGGGGTGTGCAGAAGGCCACCAGTTGATGTTCTCTCTCATCAATGTTTCTCTCACTCTCTCCCTCTCCCTTCCTGTCTCTCTAAAAAAATCAATAAAGAAAAAAAATTTTTTAAAGGACAAAGGCAGTGAGTGGTTGAGTGGGGATTGGACATGGGCCCTTTGCTCTGGGGTCTGCCATCTCATTATGCTCTGCTGTCCCTTGAACCGATGTAGGAAGCTGGATACCACATGGTTTCATGGGATGTGTGCACTCTTGGGAGGAGAAGGGATGCTATTGTAGAGGGGGAGTTTTTACTTTCTGCTTATCTTCTTCCTTCATTTTTCTATAGTGAGCATATATTACTATTTTCTAATCATAAAGAAAAAGAGCCCTCATATTGGGATAAAGTCAACTAAGAATGTGGTATGAGGGAAGAAAATGTGGACTGAGAAATTCTCTTGTGAAATCACCATTTACCAACTAGTTTTCATCAGTAAATACTGATAGTGCAGGCAGTTCCTTTGTCCTCCACCAGCTCCCTGCACTGGGAAAGGCCCAGGGGAGAGGGCCCGGGGGAGAGGGCCCAGGGGAGAGGGCCCAGGGGAGAGGGTCCAGGGGAGAGGGCCCAGGGGAGAGGGCCCGGGGGAAAGAGCCCAGGGGAGAGGGCCCGGGGGAGAGGGCCCAGGGGAGAGGGCCCAGGGGAGAGGGCCCAGAGGAGAGGGCCCGGGGGAGAGGGCCCGGGGGAGAGAGCCCGGGGGAGAGGGCCCGGGGAGAGGGCCCGGGGAGAGGGCCCGGGGGAGAGGGCCCGGGGGAGAGGGCCCGGGGGAGAGGGCCCGGGGGACAGGGCCCGGGGGAGAGGGCCCGGGGGAGAGGGCCCGGGCAGAGGGCCCAGGGAGAGGGCCCAGGGAGAGGGCCCAGGGAGAAGGCTAAGTGAGAGCTCCACACAATGGGAGCTTTGGGTGCTTCCACATTCGAGCTCCTGGGAGACCCCTAAGGGCTCTTTGCGCCCTGGCCCGGCCTGCCTTGTGCGAGGCTCACCAATGGTGTCCGTGAGGCCTCGGACCTCTCGGGCAGCGATGGTGCTCTCACTCTCTTCAGCTTCTTTCTTCTTGGCTGTTTTCTTTTCCCTGAGGAAGAAGCAGAAGAGAACAATCAAACCCCAACCCCTCACCCTCAGGGCAGCTCTGGCACATGAGGGAATCTCTAGAGGGACCCTGGGCATTGCCAACAGCCTGGCCCACTGATTTCGGAGTGCCCTGAGGTTGTGCCGGCCTCCCAACGAACTGCCTGGGCCTCTTTTGCCAGCGGACACCATGGATACTGGGATGAGAGTCTGGGGCCAGCCCTCAGGGCGCTTGCTTCCAATCTGGCTGCAAACCACGTGGGGGTGGTGGCAGGAACCATTTTCCATGTGTGTAAACGGAAGAGCAGAAGGGGTGTGACCTGCCTGGGAAAGCCAGGTCGGTGCTAAGCATTCAGCATGCTCCTCATTGGCTCCTTTAGCATATCTCTGTTTCTCCCACAGGCCACAGGGAGTTGTGCTCTGGATCCGTGTCTAGGGCAGAGCTGGCTTTGCCTCTCTCTCGGGAAGCCAGCACAGCACAATGCCAGAGGCTTTCATGGGAAGTGCCTTTCCACAGCGCTGTCCTGTGGGTGCCAAGAACTCCTGACTGATACTTTATCGCGTTATCAGGATGATGGGTGGTCCTAGGCTAAAGCCTGGGGTAAAGGGGACCCTTGGCAGGCACAAGGAGATATTGGTAGAGCCTGGACCTGAAAGAGAACAGGTCAGCTGGGATCCTGGTGGGAGCCAGTGTCAGCCAGGCTGCGAGACCAACCTCCTGGGAGGCGAGTGGAGCATGGACAGGCCCCAGCTGTCTGTGCCTCTGGGTCCTGGCATCAGGCATCAGGACATGGGCTGGAGAATGCTGACCTTCAGTCTGGGCTTGGGTAGCCATGGGTTTGCCCAGCTGTAGGCAATTAAGGGCGCCGGGAGTCAGAGGCCTCAGGGGAGATTTCCCTGGGAAAAGCTGGAAGTCAGATCAGGGCGGAGATCTTTATGCAGCACTGGGCCAACACCTGCTCTAAAGGGGGCGAAGGGGAAAGCAAAGGCTCGTAGAGGAGGACTGACTCTGCCCCGGAGTCCCAGACCTGGCAGGATTTATGACGTGCCCAGAACTTGAGCAGAAGGGAAGCCCAGCTTCTGCTACATTCTCCTAAGTGCCCCAAGAGGAACCCCAGCTTTCCTTTCCCTTCCTTTCCCCCTACATAAGGAGTCTGAGCTCAGGGAGCTGTGCTCAGGAATCTCAAGTTCAGCTTCTGAACTTGGAAGTGCTGATCTCCCTGCTTCAAACCCATCTTCTCCCATCTCAGGATATGGCGCCTCTGCCGTCCATCCAAGAGCTTAGGCCAGAAACCTAGGACTCGCAGGGCATCTCTCCTCAAATCCAATCCATCAGCTGGTTCATGGGTTCTGCCTCCAAAATATACCTGACAGGCCCTACTCTCCCTCTCGCAGTCCCACCAAGCTTAGAGGGACTGCTGTGGCCTCCTGCCAGCCTCGTCTTGCAGCTCCCCAGATTCTGCACATGGCACCCTGAAGTCCTTAGAATGAGTCAGCTGCTCACTTTAGTAATGTCCAAAATACTGACTGTGGCCTGCAAGCCTCTCTTAGCTTCATCTTCCTCTCCCCAGACCACTGACTTCTTCATCCTTCTGAAGTGGACCAAGCCCATCCTGCCTCAGGGCCTGCCCCATGCTTCCCTTTCCCATCCCCTGGTCTCAGCAGAGACTCCTCCTTAGAGAGCTTTCTGGACCCCTGTCCCAGCACCCCCTCCTGTGTGTCAGAGTCTTCCCACCTTTAGGGAGACCAGTTTATTTATTTACTGTAGAGGCCTCAAATTCCAGGAAGGTGGGATCCCTATGCCCAGGGCCTGGCCCCAGTCACTCAGTCAGTAACTACTGAGGGGTGGGGGTGGAAGGAAGAAAAGGAGAAGCAAATGATCCTGCATAGCAGGTGCTATTACCTCCCTGGGATTTCATTCCTACCTGGCACTCGTCTCATGTGAGCTCTTTTTGGGTTTTTGAAGGCTCCGAACCACCCGCAGTGTGCGGGCGTGTGGCCTGGATGGCAGGACCTACCTGTAGAGGACGGGGTTTTCCGTGACCCAGTCATTGGGCAGGCTGTGCATCCACCTGTGCTGCCGAGGAGACAGCATCTCCCCTTCAGGAATATCCTTCTTCATCAAGGGCTTGCTGCCATCTTTCTGGACCATGGAATGCTCTGCACACCGTTTCCGGGAGGCTGCCAGGGAGCGGATCAGCTGCACCTGAAACCACAAAGGGTCCAGCTGGGGGAAAGGGTCAGAGCGCAGACTTCCCAGCACCCTCAGGCTGACTTAGAAGATCCAGTGGGAACCCGCCAGCTGGAAGGCACTTTGCAGGGAGCCTTCAACCCCACGCCTCCTACAGAAGGGTTCTTCACTCTCTATATCAGTCACTCAGCCTCTTACAAGAAGACATCCTTTAAGAAATTTGAATTAAGTCCTGCCGGTGTGGTTAAGTGATTGAGCATCGACCATGCACCAAGAGGTCACCGGTTTGATTCCCAGTCAGGGCACATGCCCAGGTTGTGGGGCAAATCCCCATTGGGGGACATGAAGGAGGCGGCCAATCGATGTTCTCTCTCATCGATGTTTCTATCTCTCTCTCCCTCTCCCTTTCTCTCTCTCTAATATCAATAAAGAAAATAAATAAATAAATGAATGAATAAATAAATAAATTTTAATGAAGACCAAGATGTTCATCCCAGCATTTTTTACAATCACAAGGAGTTGGAAAAATGGAACTGTCCAATAATAGGGGATTGGTTGAGGGAACATTGTAGGTCCCTACAATGGAATGTTAGGCATTTATTAAAAACGAGACTTAGAAAGTGTTTTTTGTGACATGGGGAAATGCTTATGATATGATATGTCATAAAATATATCAATCAAAAACATAAATTAAAATTATAACCAAAATTATACAGCATGATCTCAAAATTTTAAATGCATAGAAAAATGACCAAACATTCTGGTGGGCCAGGAGTCAGGAAAGCTCTCTGAAATGCACAGAAAATATGCCAAACATTAAGAATGTTGTACTGCTTCCAGGCAGTGGGGTCATGACAATAATTTGTTTCTTTGGTCTCTTTATCCAAGCCTTCTATAGTGAATATTTTTTAGGGTTCAAAGTAGGAACGCAAATCCCTTTTAAATAAGCAATACAGAACTTCAAAGGAAGTGTTCAAGTCTGAGTATTTCTTTTAAGATATCATTTTGTCTGTGCAGTTTTTTATAGATGACAAGGCAATTTCATCACTAAATGGTTGTCAAGAAGGTGTTAACATTAATACATTACAGGAAGTCCTAAATCAACTATGCAGCCACTAAATGTCACGAAGTACATGAATGCCCACTGACATGGGAAAGGTCTGTGAGATACTGCTGACAGGGAAAAGCAGGCTTCAAAACACTAGTATAGAATCAAAACCAGTTTTCAAACAGAAAAATTAGAATTGCTTTTATGCATTGGAAAAAGACCCAGGGCATCCAGTGGATAATTGTGGCTATTTCTGAGTAATTTAAAGCTTTTAATTTAAATTTTCTAATTTTCAAAATAGACATTCTGCCCTGGCCCATGTGGCTTAGTTGGTTGATAGTCACCCAATGCACCGAGAGGTGGAGAGGTGGTGGGTTCCATTCCTATCAGGGCATAAGCCTGGGCTGCAGGCTGGATCCCCAGTAGGGGGCGTGCAGGAGGCAGCCAATTGATGTTTCTCTCTCATGGATGTTTCTCCCTCTTCCTTCCTATCTAAAATCAATAAATACATAATTTTTTGAAAAAAAGAATAGACATTCTAATTTTATAGTCTTACATTTTAAGAACTAATAAGAATTATTTTTTAAATTAAGGCAATTTTCTAAGCCCTTATTTCATTAGATTCCCAGACAAAGAAGACTTCAGAGGGAGGGAAGTTTGGAGGGGAGGGGAGGAAAGTTTGGGGAACAGAGGAGAGTTCGGGCATCAGGAAGAGGGGGCACAAAAAGACAGGCCTACCTCAGCCTCGAAGATCTGCTGGTAGACTTTCCCGCTGGGAACCTCCGTCGCCTTCCCCACTGAGGACATCTTGGCCACTGGCTGGACGAACCTGGGGAAGCAGATGTCCGAGAATCCTGTCTGGGGTTTGCTCTCATTAAGAGCTGCGGTTGAGAGACGCTGGCACCCCTCCCAAGGACAAGTTTTTTCCAGAAGACATGATCCCGCAGGTGGGGGCCTCCGCCCACTTGCTTTGGGAGAAAGCATGGCCCCCTCTCCAGCCTCAGCGTTTTTAAACGAAAAGAAGGAAGGGGGCGAAGAAGCAAAAAGATAAACCTCAGGCAAGAACTGAACTTGCAGAGAAGGCTAATTCTCCCAATAGCACAGGACGCAAATCCTAGAGGGACTTTGGGGTGAAGACTAATAAATGATTTTTGTTTTATGCTTCACTCTCCCGGGCTCTTTTAGGAATAGTCAACGTGCCGGATCTTGAAACCCCACCCCCCACCCCACCCCCGATCTGGCACTGAACACGCCCCCCGCCCAGCCCACACGCACCCGCCAGTGGACACAGGGAGGGGAAGTCCAGGGAGGGTGCAGCCTGACGGAGCCATGCTACGGAGGTGCCTGCTGTGTGCTAACATGACCCGGCAGGCTCTGCTCAAGTCCCATCCCACCCACCCCTCCCCAGCCCACCGAGGAGAGGGGGCAGCCCCAGGCCAACCCTTCTGAGCCCGGTGAGTGGAGAGAGACCTAGAGACCAGGGACATGGCCTCACCCCAACTTCAGAAAGCACCACTCAAGTCAGCCTCCACTTCAGCGGACACACTCGTCTCCAAGGCGACGGAGGCGGGGAGTACCGCTGGCCCCGCCCTCACTTCCTTTCCTTGTTGGGAGGGGGTTGCTATTAGCAACGGGCGCCCAGTATGTAGTAAACTCCAGTTTCTCCTCTGTACAGAGGGTACCTCGGGGCTGGCAGGAGGGTCCAGTGCAGCACACTAAATGTTCTGAAATCTAGTGGGAGACAGGAGATGTAGCTCTGAGCCCTTAATTGTGGTCCAGAAAATCCGACCTATCTTCTTTACCTCCGTTAAAATTATCCTCTGCTGGGTAGTGCTTGGCTTAGGTTAGAAATGGAAAGCATCTCTAAAAGAACCTCAGTGTAGAAGAGGTTGACCGGCTCAAAATTTAGGCCTCAGGGCTTGAATGGAGTGATAATAAAAAGGCGAATTTGGATGATTCTGAGTTCATTCACCCAACCCACCACTGTCACATAACCCCCCAAACACAGCTCTGACCCACCCACCGCCCTGCCCACAAGGGCCTCACCAACTCTGCAGCCTCTACCGAACCCAACCCACAGCCCCCAATCCCAACCCACAGCCCCCAATCGCCGCAAAGGCCCACACCCGGTTCGCCCCTTACTGTCCCTGCTTCAGCTAACTCCTCAGTCTTCCAGCATCTGCCCCTGCCCCGCCCTTCCTCATTCTGCTCCTCCCCAGGCACCTGCCTGTCCCCACACATCCCAAACCCGCCCATACTTCCAGTCCACTACCAGAGACAAGTGCCCCATCCACCATCCTTACATCCCATGTCACCTTCCTTGCCCTCGCCTCTCTCTCTGAGAGCTCTTGCACCTTGGTTGCTGTCCAACACAGGAGTTGAGAGCACGCCCTGAGGGTATCTCCTGAAGGGCAGGTGTGCCTGTCTAACTCTGATCCAACTTGGATTGCCCTCAGCAGGGACCTGTCCTCAGGACGCCATTCTTCTGCTATTCTTCCTGTCTTCACTGCATCTCTGTGGGAGGGGCACCCTGCCTGCACCTGGGATGGATACTGCAGAGGAATCCCACTGGCCAGGGGGGCAAACGAGCTGCCTAGCCTTGGGTCTAAGTGGCTGGACCAGGTGACAGTTGTAATTAATTAGGTATGAACACTAGGAAAGGCGCAAAGGCATGACACTTGTGCAGCTTTGCCAGGAAGCTGCAGAACAGATGGATGTCCAGTAAAGTCTGGGAGAAATAGGGAAGGTAGCTGCCTGTCAGTCACACGAGGGAACAAGTCATTGCCAGAGTGGCCATTGCAACATGGGAAGATTTGACATACATAAGTTCCTAAACAAAGGAGTTCTCTCCCTTGTTCTTGTTTGCTCACACTTGACTCCTGGCTGCAGGACTCTTATACTCCTGCATCCGCCCACATGGCCCATGGCCATGTGGACCCCACACACAGTAGACTAATGGACTATAACTAGCTTAATACTAAACTGGATGCAGTCCACCACGAAATGGAAACTCTGGAAACTGGCTTTGCTTCTAACTCTGCTGAATTCCCAGCTGCACATTTTCCAGGACTGGATTAGGGAAATGGGACTTTGGAAACCGAAGGATATAATCCCAAGCAAATAAAGATCACTCATTCCCCACTTCCAATGGTGGATACTCCACTTTCACCGATAACACAGGGACAGGTATGTGTGCATTCTTCGACTCCCCCCTCTACCCCTACAGCCATCACTACTAATCACTCGCAGGATTTCCACCTGGGTGTCTAGTTGGCAATGACATATGCCCTAGGTGGCTTTTAAGAGTCTGGGGAACTGATGGATTCCTATTGGATCCTTTCTGAATAGAAGTCAGAAGCTTTATGTAAAAGAGGAAACAAAGTATTTCTACTCTGTGCCCTGGTCATCTCTGACCCTGTCAGTCAGACACCTCGGGAGGCCCCTTCCTGAGTGGATAAAGAAAGAAAGATTGCTGTTCAGGGCAACGTCCTAAGGAGGTGAAGCCTTTGGTATGGCCCCAATCAGGCTCCTGAGACACCCCACCCCTTTCCATTCATGGCTCAGCCTGGCTGGGGGCCCAGAGGACTCGGGTTAGTGGCGGGGCTGGGGTGGGGTGAAGGTAGCTGGGACAGGCCTCTGGCTGGACAGGGCAGCTGCGTCTTCTCAGTGGGCCTCTGAGAAAGTCACTGCCCCTCTTTGCACCTCTGACTCCTCATCTGAAAAATGGAGGGTGTGTGAAGGACAGACAATAGGGCAGTAAAACAAAAGAACATACAGCTAAAGTACTGTGAAAACTTGTAGTTAAAAATTTCCCACTTGGTAGACCTTGCCCTGGACCCAAAGAGGATCACAGGAACTAAGTAGGAGGGAGATGGGCATCAGCCGGAGCTGACCACTACACTGTGCAAATAGAACTGCTCACCCCTCAGACATAATGGCTAACCGCAGATACCCGCTTCTGTACGTGCTTGCTCGCTCACAGACCCTTAGCCCAATTCCTTAACAGGGGCTAAGAGAACTATATAAGCAACCCACCCCCTGAGCTCGGGGCTGCTCTCTCTTCTGCGTAGGATGGGACAGTCGCCGCACGGCTAATAAAGCTCTCTTAATTTGAACCCAGTTCGGAGTCTGAGTCTGGTCTGTCTCGTTGGTCTACAACAGGTGAAGGTCCTGGGGTGCAGACCTCACAGGGTGGTAAAGAGGTTCAGGGAGGAAAGGAATGTGCTGGAACTTGTGCCCCACTCTGCCTGGAGGTGTGAGGGGAGAACAATGATAGGAATATGACATTAAGTCCTCAGGAGACCCTGTGATGTTGGTGGAAGTCTCCTCACACTTTCTAGATGAGAAAATAGGCTCAAAGAGGTCAGGCCATAGCCCAAGGCCATACACTGGGTGAGTGTGAGCTGGGATTGTTCTAGAATCAGAACACGCTGGAGGATGGAGTAGCATTGGTACCAGCTGACTTGGGTCGGATGCCCAGGGTCTGAGATTAGGAGTTCTAGGGGGAAATGGGGTGGAATATGGCCTCAATGACCCTGTCCTGGATCCTGGCAGGAGAAGTCTTCCTAGTCTGTTATCCTGGAGATGATCCCCAGAGAGCCCAGAAGAGGCAGCAGCAGCAGGGGAGTGTGCCTGTGGGGAGGGGCTCCAGGGTCAGAGGAGAGGGGGCTCCTCCCTCCCAGCCAAGGGGCCCTCCTCCTGCAGCCCTGCCTCCCTCTGCCATGGTGCCTGAACCCTCCCTGAGAAGTGAATGGCAGGAGCGCCTGGAGAGCGGGGTGCAGGATCCCCTTGGGGGCGGGAGGAGGCACCTGGGACCACAAATCCTGTGATTTGCCAGAAGCAGGCCCTGGGTGGAGATTAGGAGCAATCTGGTATTCTTGGAAGGGGAGGGGAGGGGAAATTGAGGGGAGGCTGCTTAAGGGTCCTAGGCTGCTCTACATGGGAACCCTGGGGTGGGCCAGGAGGCTGAGGGTGAGGAGTTTTCAGAGGAGGTTGTGAGGGCAGCACCTGAGAGTTAGGGCTCATCACCATTTCCACCCCGACGGCACAAGGTGTCGTCCTCTTCCTTGGCATGTTCCTCACTGACCTGGTGATGCTGGACACTGACGGAGAATTATCTGGAGGTGAGTGAGTCTGGGGGCAGGAGAGCGAGCACCAGGATTCTGAGACTTGGTAGAAGAGAGCACCCCGCCCCCATCCCTCCCCTGTACTGAGCCCTGAGTTCTCGGCCCTGAGTTCTCGGCACTTGGCTCTCTCAGGAGAGCCTTTCAGCCACCCCTGTGATCTAGGGGGTCACGCCACCTTGAGGACAAATGAACAAAGGCTCTCATAAGATACCCATCCCAGTTCCCCAGGCTGGTGAAGCAGCAGAACTGCCTGAATGCAAAGGTGCAGGAGGTTTTGTCGAAGCTGGTCTCACCCTCTCCCTCAGGCGGAGCCCCACCGAAGGGACAGTTGTCATGTTCCTCCATGTCAGGAGGCGTAGTCCCTTGGCTGAGTAGTCCCTTCTTGTCTGAGGCCTTAGTCTCCCCACCTGTCATCAGAAGGTGGGCTAGAAGGTCCCAGAGCCTCTTGCCCAGAGTCTGGCCTAGATCCCAGAGCTGTTTTCTGCATGTGCCCTGCCCCCTCGAGGGCTCTGGTGGTAGTGCAACATGATAAAGGGTGAAGATGGGGGACATTACAGGCTAGTGAGGGGGCTTTCTGATGGACTTTGGCTGTCTACTTCCCAGGGCAATCCAATCAACGTCCAGAAAAAGAATAAGACGAGCAGCTGTGGCACACACTGTGGAGGAGGGGCGGGTTCTCCTTGCTCATCGCCTGCGTCTTACATTTATTGGGAGAGTTTGATCACAGAGAAGTAGGGACTGGCATCAGGAACAGTTTGCTGAAGGAGGGGCTCTTTACATTCATCTCTGAGAACAGTTAGGACCTGGATGGAATTGGAGGGAAGGAGGGTTCCCATGTGTACAGAGGCCCAGGACTGGCCCCTGCCTCACTCCTCACCCCTCAAAAGGCCCTGCAACACCCCCCACCAATGCCCCATCCCCTTCCTGCTGTCCCAGAACACAGAGTACACAGAGAGATCCTGCTGCTCCAGGAGGCTGCAATCCACTGCAACCCTGAGCACTAGGAGCATTTGGGGCCTGGTTCCAGGATATGGAACAGCTCAGCCAATGGCTGGACAGGAGCTGGCCGAGGGCAAGGACAGACCTCCCTGATGGCTGGCTCGAGAGTTTATGGCCATGACTCCCTTGTCAGCTCCAGACCTTACTGCATGGCCACCCCTGGGACACCTGCTCCAGCTACTGGGCAGGCACTGGAAGGGACGCCTGAGGTGTGACTCCTGGTGGGTTCACAGGTACTGCTCTATCCTGTAGCTAGAACCTGTCTTGCCAGCTGGAGCCTCCATCCTAATTGGCCCACGGAACACTCAAGGCCAAGAGGAACTGACCATCATCCAGCCGAGGGGCAAGTGTCCAGGCTGGCAGAGGCTGAACCCTAAGGGCTCCATAAAGTTTTGGGCCAAACGTGGTCATGAGGAGTCAGATCCCAACTCCACTGTTGACCAATCCTGTGCCTGAGGTGATTCACCTCCGCTTTCCGGGACTCACTTTTCTTCTCTGTGAAATGGGTAATGCTAAATGATCACTCACCTGGCAGAGACAAATGGCGTATTGACTGACCAAGCACTCAGCATAGTGCCTGGATCAGAGTATAGTGAGGATGGTGTGCAGAGGGTGGGCCATGACCCTGGGGGAGGCCTCCCAAGATAACCCCTCTGTTTTATCCAGCTGCCAGGCCCCCAACACAGAGCCCAGACCACACCCCGAAGGCGAGTGCTATTTTGCACTCCGAAGACCAGCTCAAGCGCGACCTCTTCTTCAGCAGCAGGGACCAAGCTGAGGCACTCGGGGTACACTAGACCAGCTCCTCCCTCTCTAAGGTGAAGAAGAATATTGGTAGCCTCTTCCTGGGGTTTCCACGAAGGTCAGAAGACGGGATGACCCTGCCTATCTCCCTGCCTGCTTTACCTCAAGGCCAATTTACGTGTTGGGGAGGGGCGATCTTTATTTGTTGAAAATAGTAAATGCTAGATTTGAATGTTATTAAATCCATTTTCTTTGATAGCCTGAGAGTTGAGGTTTGCTTCTTTTATTTCCTATGCTAATTTAAATGAGATGCAGACCTTCACATTCTTCCTTGAACTAAAAAATCTTGCAAGGCCATTAGCACATTGTTTATGAGGGATGGAAGGAGGGCCAGCCCCTTCCCTGGCTATAAAGGAGACCCTCAAGTCCCCCTTCCTCAGAGGACACCTTCATTTAATTACTGTGGACCTGGGCAAGGAGCAGACACAGACCCTCAGAACTCCTGCGATTCAGAGGTTGAATGTACTTTACAGGCATGGCAACAACCGCTGAAATTTGGGTGTCTTTATTTATTTATTTATTTATTTATTTATTTATTTATTTATTTTTTGGTACAGATAGAGTGGGAGGGAGAGAGAGAGAGAGAAACATCGACGTGAAGGGACACATCGAGTGGCTGCCACCCGCACGACCAACCAGGGTTGGGGACAAACTGCAACCGAAGTACGTGCCCTTAGCGGGAACCGAACCCGGGTCTCTCCGGACCGCAGGCCGACGCTCTAACCGCTGAGCCAAACTGGCCAGGGCGGGTGTCTTTAAAAGTAACACTTGCCTGGACTATTTCCTGCCCCAGGACAGTGGCTTCCTTCCTACAGCTTTGAAGGAAGAGGGAGCATGTTCTGCTTCTCTTGCTGAGGCGTCTTTTGGCCAAATATTAGGAACTTGCAGTTTTCTAGTTCAATCTCTGGAATTGCATCAGCAGTAAGTCGGGAAGAAACTGTAAAGAGATTCAACATCGCATGTGGAAAGGACAAGCCAGAGGGAGATAATCTGCAAATGGACTGAGGGCAGGCAGGCTTTCCATCCTGAGTCCCCCCTAGGGACCCAATGATCACCCTTTACCTAGATTTGAATCCTTCTGGGATCCTTGTCCATGACCTCTGAATTTTTTTTCCTGCTTGTTTCATATCCTGGAGAAAGATTTGTGATGCACACTTTAAAGTGGGGTCCTGTTCCATTTGTGCTATGAACTAAGATGTCCGGCATCCCTGCACATCTTAGAAATTCCCTAGAGGCTCCCAACCTCTTTCTTTTGGGGACATCAAGGCCACTCCTCCCTGGCTGGGACCTGATGGATCACAAATGAGTTCTGCTTTGCCAGGATAAGGGCCCATGTACTTGGCCATGGAAAGACCCTCACACTCTCCCTTGCTGGCCAAGGTGACTTCCGGGGACAAGTCTACTGATAGGTCTAGAAACACATAGGGCTGGTAGGGGTCGGTCCTGAGGGGAATCAGCAGTGGTCTGCAAGGCAACTACATCAGGGGAGACCACTGCAGGCCCCTTTCTTCACGGAGCTGAGCATAGTGAGGTGGGTGGACATTAATCAGATCACCACAAAGTGCAACATTACAGATAACAAGAACTGATATTTATTGAGAGTTTAGGATACATCAGGCACTTGTATTTTTTTAGAGAGAAGGAAACATGGATGTGAGAGAGGCACATTGAGTAGCTGCCACCCACACGACCCCAACTGGGGCCAGGGACAATAACCAACATACATGCCCTTAGCAGGAACTGAACCCAGAACTCTGGTCCGCTGGCCGACGCTCTAACCGCTGAGCCAAACCGGCCAGGGCAGTGTTACTCATTTTTATGTGTGAGAAAAAGGAAGCACAGAAAGGCCAATGTCACACAACTAAAAAGTGGTGGTGTGGGGTCCCAACACCCAGGGTGTCAGCCTTCTCAGTTTCTAAAAGCAGAATGACAAAGCTTTGTTGTAGAGATTAAGTTAAGAGATAGGTCTGCAAACACCTAGGAACAGGATTGGGGTCACAGTAGGTGCTCAATGATTACTGAAATCCTCTGGCTCTGTGAGATGGACAGGGACTTCCCTCCCCATTGGTGGGTCTTTTTGGCCTTGCACTTTGAATGGTCAGACTTTGTACAGATCCCGGGCCATCAGAGACCTCATGCCTGGTATAAAAATGTGGGTAAGACTGGGCCTTATACACAGAGAGGAATGTCCAGGTTTTTCAGCCTGGCACCTGGGCCTTCTTGGATGGTCTAACCAGCCCCCCACGCCCTGCATGGAAGACATCAGAGGGCTCACCCTCCTCAAACATGCCCGGGCATTTCCTGCTTCTGTGTCTTTACTCTTATTGTCCCCTACCTAGAACATCTGGACCCCCATCTCTGCCTCCTCAGTCAGGTGGCTTTCCCAGGGGATCCCCTTGCCCGAGATAACTGGTACATCTTCTCTGTGACCAAGGCCCAGTGGTCGGGGCAAAGAGAGCTCATTGTGTGCCTGCTCACCCTACCAGATCGGGGGCTAGACCACGGATTTCCTCCTCTCTTACCCCACAAAGCCTGGAAAGGTGGATGCAATGAGGACCCTGTTGAATTCAGGCCATACTTTCTTCCAGAGAAAAAGTGTATCAGGCGGTTAAACTTTCCTGATATAGAAATTTTACCACCTTCTTCAATGACACAACGTTCTGCCCTGTGGTCACACTAAGTGCTTCTCAACACGGAACTCCCCAAGGTTGCCTCCTAACCGTGGAGAACAGAAATCATGATTAAGCAAAGCTTGTTCAACAAAAATTTCTCTTCAGTTCTTGATCTTTTTACCAGGGAGTGAACGAGACCCTAGACTTCGTTGTTCAGCTCGGACGCTGTCCCGAGGGGCCAGTACTGTGCGCCATCTCCGTGGACAGTGGCTGTGCATCCCGTCATGCTCAGAGGCAGCTGCGGGCAGCCTGGGCCTCTCAGGGCCAGTCATCCTGGAACGGCCTTGAAGCGGTGCTGGAGGTCGGGGTCAGCTCTCCGAGCACGTCAGCAGAATCTGGGTAAACTCCTGGGAGCCATGATCTGCTTTTGGTTTTCTGAGTGTGACTAGGCTGGGGTTGTTGATCAGGGTCTGAAGCAGAAGCCACCTGGTCCTGGACCTAGCTGAGGTGCGGGGACCTAGGACAGAATCAGAGCAGGTGGACTCGGGCGAGGGGCAGCTGTCTCTGTCCTTCCCAGAGGCTGTAAGAGAAGCTGCCTGGGAGGCGTGAGGTGTAGGATAAAAGCGGGGGAAGGAGCTGGACAAAGCCTCCTGGGGACACGAGATGAGCTTGTCCCACAGAGCCAGGTGTCGCAGTGTTGGGAGCAGTGATGGACACAGTCAGATCCGTGCTGACAAGACATGACTAGCTGGGGGCTTCCCAGCAGAAGGCAGGGGAGGAAGGAGGGTTGGGAGCAGACAGTGTAGAGCCTGGAGGGGCAGGAGATGCTGCTGAGCTGTGGTACGCACAACCGAGTGCCCTCGTGGAGGGCGTCTGCTGAAGCCTGGGAGATGCATGGGGCCTCAAACATGGAGGGATGGAGGACTCAGCAGAACTCGAGATTGTTTTTAGGAACAAGGGAGGAGCCAGTTAGAAGGACAAGGACACAAGGCCTCGGGGGCCCACAGCTGACTGCGGGCTAACCCTCCTGATCTCCTGAGTAGATTTCCCAGGGCATGGAGAGTAGAGGAAGGAAGGCAGGGAAGAGGGAACCTGGGACAACTCAGGGATCCCAGAAAACCCTTAGGGTACTTGTTTCCTGGTAGCCAAGCACAGGGAAGGTTCGAACAGGAGACTTACCTGCTGACTGATTTAGGTACCCGTGCTTGATGGCCTGCGGTAGCTTCCTCTCCCTGTGGCCTATCATCAGGATGTGACAAAAGCTGACGAGCACGGGGTTGGTGTGATAATGGTCCACAAAGAGCATGCCAACCCATGCACGGAACCCTGAGATCCAGAGGGCAAGTCAGGCCATGTGGCATGTCCCAGGTGGCCTGGCGTGCACCGTTTATGACCTGACTGCAGTCTCGCTTCGTGCCTAAATGGTGCCCGTGTCTGTGCTGAGACTCTAGAGTTAGGTAGAAAGAGCTAGAAGGGTCCTTACAGGTCACATTCTAATCCATCCATTTTATGGAGAACCTGAAGCTCAAAGGAGCTTGGAGCTCCTTTAATGAACGGATGAGTGAATGAATGGACACAGGCCAGATATAGAACAAAAACTATTTTTGCTCCACAGAAGTGGTTTTGACTTTGGAGTATTTCAATTGAACAGACCATTTTCTTATCTAAGTACATTTCCCACTAACACCAGTAATTCTGAGATGTAATAAATCACTCCCTAACCACTTAGAGAGAATTGTGCTACCTCTCAGTGCCTGCCACTATGCGTCAAAGGTCTGCAAACTAAATGGGTACCTAATAGCCTGGATTCCCTTCTGAGCATCGGGCTGAATGATTTTTTCCTATTCAGCTTTACAGCCTCCCTGGGAAGATAAGCTCTAAACAGAAGTGAAGGGTGAACTCTAGGCGTCTGGCCCCCGATTTCCCAGCAGCTTCTACACAGGTGTGAGTCCAGCCCTCCCCTGCTGCGTGGCCCCGGGGACTGGCCACTCACCCATGTCTGCTCCCTCGTAGCCATTCTGCATGATGGTCCTGTCAATGCGGGCAACCAGCCACGTGCCCAGGGTGCAGCTGATGAGCAGCCTGGAGAGGCAGGCGCCCAGGCCCAGCAGCACATTGTAGAAGAACAGGAAGTAGCTGAAGTTGTGGAAGGCTTTCCTGCAAATGGAAGCAGGTGGAGAGGCAGCACCCTCCCGGTATGAGAAGGTAGCCAGGCAGGCGAGCTCAGGGCCCCCCAGACCATTGGTCAAATTCTACATTCCCTGGCTCCAAGCTGTGTGACTTTGTGCTGTAAGTGGGAGCTGACTGTCCCCACCTCACAGTTCTGGTGTGAGGACTGGCCAGATATAGTGTAGAGCAGTGGTTCTCAACCTGTGGATTGCAACCCCTTTGGGGGTCGAACGACCTTTCCACAGGGGTCGCCTAAGACCATGGGAAAACACATATTTCCGATGGTCTTAGGAACCGAGACACCGCTCCTCTGTCCGCCTCCAGGCAGGTCCGCCCACATGCAGATACACCCACAGACAACACGAGGAACTGGATTAAAGGGTCGGCATTAGGAGGGTTGAGAACCGCTGGTGTAGTGGGCTCTGAGCACAGTGCAAGATGGCTGTTGGCAGCGACTGTAAGGTGTGAAGGGATCCTTGGGTTCTGAGGTTTCCTGAACAGTAAGAAATCTCCTGTGGCCACAGCTGGTTCTGTGGTTATAGCAGAGGCTGCCGCCTTCCCACTGTCTGTTGTAACAGTGACCTGCCCCCAGCAGGAACTGTTCCAAGTCCTCCAGATGAAATTGCCCAGATGACCACTTGATCGCATGGTTACCTGCTGCCTAGGGGATGAGACCTAACTTTGCACGTTGAATTTCTGGGCCATCCTTGAAAAGAACCTTCCTGGCACTGGCACTTTGTGCCCCTTCCCTGCCCTCACCACCCAAGGCCACCACATTGGATTCTTACTGTTCTCCTAACACGTCCTGCCCTCTCACGGATTCCAGCCTCCACTGGTGCAGTGGGAGATGCCGGCCGTGCCTCCCTCAGCTCTGTCTGCAGAAAGCCCCCATCCTGCCGACCTCAGTGCACACGCCCCACCCACAGTGGAATTCACCACCCTGCCTCTCCTCCACTGCTCGTGTTTCCCCTGTGCCCTGTCACGCCCTGTCTGGGGTCTGCTGCCCTCCATGTCTGTGTCTGTCGGCCCCAGTGGACCACAAGCTTCTCACAGGCAGGTCCCGTGGGGATATCTCCCTTCCTCAGGGCCCATGTTGCTTCCTCCATCAGTGAATGGCTTTGAATAAGTAAATTAGAAAGGATTACTAGGTGCCCAGCACCATTGCTCTAGTTCATATTTGAACACAGTCATCCTCAAAACACCTCTTTGGGGTATGCACAATTATTTGTAAAATGAGGAAACCGACATTCATAGACACTTAGTAAAGTCATGCAAGGTCACACAGCACATAAGGGCTGGGTCCAAGATTTGGACCCACTCCTCAACCACTGCCCCTCACCCCATAAGTGAGAGTGGTCTGCCCAGGAACCTGCCAATGATGAAGAGAAAGGAATGAGAGACCGCTGAGACCAAAGTCCTACAGTCACCGTTCCCTTCTTTGCCCTCACCTGTTGTTGAGTGCCAAGGGCTTCTGCTGGTCAGCTGGGCCCATCTTTGGTTGGAGGAAGAAGCTAGCGGCAATCCATACCTGCAGGATCATGAGACCCAGGACGATGGATATGGTGAGGCTGAAACACAGGGTGAGACCATCCTGAGGAGGCCTTGTCCACTCTTCTCCAGCCCTTCTCAAATGCCCCGTAATAACGAGGAGTGAGATGCTGGCAGCCCACCAGGCCAACTGTAGCAATGAGCTCTGTGCTTTATGCCTACAGAGCATGCCCACAGCGCAGCTGAGAAAACTGAGGCTCCCAAGGGGGCAGTGACTTTCTCAAAGCCACATGGTCAGGTCTTCCAGCTCGAGACCAGAACTCTAGGATCCAGAGGTGGCAACTGGAATGAGTGGTTGAAGAGCATGGGATTAAAGGAGTGAGGTTTTTAGAAGAAGTTACAAAGGCCATGGAGAGGTGGACAGGGCAGGCTCTGCACCAGACTCACGGGTGTATCGAGGTGAGTATGGAAGCAAGGAGCTCAGTGTGGGGCCTGGGTTGTGGATGACGGGCAACACCAGGCTGTACATGATCGCCATGCCAAATGGGCTCTACACCACATGGACGATGAGGTAGCCTGTGGGCCACGGGAGCAGTGGTCACTCAAGGCCCTGCGTGATCTGTCACACACAGCCTGTCTGCAGCCCTGGAGTAGTGGTTAAAGGAAGCTATGGTTGCAGATTGCCCACTCCCAGTCCTGCCTCTTCCCTGTCCCTAGACAAGTTGTGTCACCTCTCTGTGCCTGTTTCCTCGTCTGAAAAAGAGGGAGCTAATATAAGTCCCAACCTCTTAGGAGCAAAGGCCCGTTGTGAATTCTCAATGTGAGCATTCACTTTTATCTTCCATGTGGGGAAAGTGAGGCCTAGAGAAGCAACTTACCCAAGTCATACAGCCGATCTAAAGCCTGAGTTGATTCCCTCTCCTTCCACTACACTGTCGTGTCTCTCATTTCACTTTCCCAAACTCAATCTTCTCAGCTAGAAAATGGACATATCGGCCAAGGATACAACTGTGAGGGCCCCGCTGAACAATGAGAGTGGAAATATTCTGTAAATTGTGAGGTTCCTACTGTGATGCATTGCTATATTGGCCCGTGTTTGAATGGGAGCTAAGAGCGCAGGTCCAGGGAAGGGTGGGAGCTTAGCAGGAAAGAGGCATCTTGAAGAGCAGCTGCGAGGGCCCAGCAGCTCGCAGGCCTGGGCAATGCCAGGAAGCTCACCGAGCACTTACATCCCGATGCCCAGTCCTTGGAGCACCCCCAGGCTCTGGTTGTGGATGACGGGCAACACCAGACTGTACATGATCGCCATGCCAAATAGGCTCTGCACCACATGGATGATGAGGTAGCCTGTGGGCCAAGGAAGCCAGTGGTCACTCAAGGCCCTGTGTGATTTGTCGCACCCAGCCTGTCTGCAGCCCTGATCTATCCTGCTCCCACCAAAGGTCCTGGCACTTTTGTGTGTGCTGTTTCTTCTGCCTGGCAGGCCCTCCCTTCTCTTCCTGTCGACCTCCGACTCACCCAGCCAGGTGTGGTTCAAATGTCAACTCCACTAGGCATTCAAACCCTGCCCTGGGTGTGGACAGTCACTTCCTCCTCTGGGTCACCACTGCCCTCGGCATATGCACCTTGTGGGTGCAGGACAGGTGGTGATGATGGTCTACAGGACTATGTGATTCCCTCTCCTTCCTGAAGGTCCCTCAAAGGCAGGAACTAGGGTTGCTTCTGCCTCGCCTCTCTCCTCCCTACCCACACCAGGACTCTGCAGGGCCCGGGTCACATGATGGCACTTACCCCACAAAATGTAGGCTATTTGCCAGCCAGAGTACCTCGCAATGGCCACCTGAGATTTAAAAATAAAAAGGGTCCCAGAGGGGAGAAAACCCTGATCACCTCTGACACACGTGCCTGGCATCCCTGTTCTTATCAAAGATTCACCCACCAACCCAGCAAGGCAAGTGACTGTCCTCATTTTACAGCAGAGGAAACCTGCCGAGGACCACATGAGGACAGTGAGTGTCCTGTCACCCAGCAGCTCAGCGTCCAAGAACCGAGGACCCTGGACCGCCAGCCGGGGCTCCTCCCCACCACGCTGCCCGTCTGAGGTGCCGGGGAGCAGGTTCTGGTCAATCGCTTAGTCTCAGAGCAGACAGGTCCCCGTAGACTTACCACACTCCCTGACGAGGAAGGGTTCTGGAACTTCAGAGGGAGGAAGTGTCTATTTCCTGCCCACAACCTCTTGATGTGCTTTCTAGAGAGAAGGTGGGAAAGGAGTAATGTTCACAACCACCGCTCCTCGTGCACTGAGAGCCTAGTAGGTATGAACAGAAAGGGAGGGGGAGGGCGGGCCGCTTAGCCCCTGCTGTCGACCAGAGCTCACGGGATGGTTCTGATTAATCTTAACACTCTTGAATTTAATATATTTTGTAAAAATAATATCTAGTTATCTAGTCTTAATGATGACTAAATGTGATATTTGAGACTGCATTTTTCGTTTTCTTCATTTTTCTGTTTTATATTTTTCCTACAGTGACTATAAATTATCTCCCACCTTATGACAACATAAAGGGAAATGAAAAAAGGGACCATGACCCCTCACAACCCCAGCACCCTAAGAAATCACTGCGTGCTTTTCCCACGTGCTAGTCTTGGCCCAGACCTTTGCGTAAAGATGAGGTTGGCTTAGTCAAGCTCAAGGTCCGAATTCACATCTGGGCCCTGCTTTTTCTTAACATTCTATCTCCAGCATTTCCCAGGTTGTTGTGTAATTTCATGACCAATAAATGGGGAAGACTTGGTATGAAGTAAAGAGTATAAACATCTCATTAATAGTTTGTATATTTATGACATGTGGAAGTGATGGTATTTGGGTTATGTTAGGGTAAATATATCATTAAATTATTTTCACCTCCCTTTTTACTTTTTCAATAGTGTCTACTAGAAAATTAAAAATTGCATCTGTGGCCCTGGCCCATTTGGCTCAGTGGTTCAAGCATCAGCCCACGGACCAAAGGGTTGCAAGTTCAATCCACAGCCCCAGTTGGAGTCAGGTGGGAGGCAACCAATCAATATGTTTCTCTCATATAGATCTCTCTCTCTCTCTCTCTCTCTCTCGCTCTCGCTCTCGCTCTCTCTCTTTCTCCCTTCCTTCCTCCTACTGTCTCTAAAAATCAATGAAAAAATATCCTCAGGTGAGAATTAACAACAACAAAAAAATTATACCTGTGGCTTCTGCTGTGTTTTTTGGCGGCACTGGAGCACAGTGTCACCCAGGAACACACACACACACACACACACACACACACAGATGTGTTAGCACAGAGCATCTCTGGAAGGAGGCTCAGAAAATGAATTAACAATGCTTAGCTCAGGGCAACAGACTGAGGTCTGAATGGAAGACTTACTTTACACTAAATGTTTTTTGTAACATTTTTTGTTTTAAATAGTGTGTATGTAAGTTGGAATAATTCTGAGAAAAATACACACACTAACACGGTACGCGTGCTTCCCAGGTTGAAGGTGCTTTCTCACCCACTATTTCCTCTGCCCCGTCGCTCGTGGTGACAGGTATGGGAGGGAGGAGCCCGCCTGGGCAGGAATGAGGCCTCCCCAGTACAGGTGACTTCTCTTCCCTGTGCTCTCGGTTGCCCTTTGCCCATGTCCATGCAGCCTGCTCTGCACAGTGGTTGTCCCTGGTTGTGGCCAAATGCTCCAGTGAAAGTTTTCCAGGCACATAAAGACTAATCAAGAAAGGAACAGATATCTCCCTTCATCAGACCGGGCAGGATACAACATCGGTGTCCAGTCCACCCACCGGGTCCAGGGAGAAAAGGTGAAGAGAGGGAGCAAGGCAGGGTGGAGGTAAAGAACTGGGGGCCTCTTCGTGCCAGGAGAGTTTTTCTCTTGGATGCCACTGGCAAGAGACCCACCCTGCGGGCAGCCAGATGGTAAGGATGCAAAGGCAGGATGTTTGGGGCCTGGTGGAGGATTGGCCCTAAGCTTCTGGGGATCAGTGAGGATGAGTTAGAGACTGAGACAGAAAGGAGACAGAGAGAGGCAGAGACAAGCAGAGAGCCTGAGAGAGATGGGAGCTGTAGACACCTAAAATCCAACAGCCATCTGCAAGCAAAAGCAAACGCTTGCTAGGTGCTGCAGACCATCCCCTCCTGCCACACTGACTGCTGTTCTTGAGATTGAGGCCCCTGGTCCCCTTGACCCAATACCCTCTGATGTCCCCTTGATCCACACTCATCTTCTGATAGCCCAGTGTGATGAGTCCTGGAGAGCGGGGCAGGTCTGACACCCAGGGGAGATGCTACAGTGTATAGGAAATGTCAAGGTCTGGGGTCAGAAGACATGATCAGCTGTTAATTGTTTGGGTAAACTATTTTGTTGAGTCTCAGCTTTCTCAGCTACAAACATGGAGATGAAAGTACCCCTCAGGGTCATGGTGCAAACTGAAAGATTGTAGCACAATCTAGATTATAGTAGAAGCTCAAGTCAACAGTTCTTATTTGTTTGTTTACTAACCATAGATGTGACTGTCCCTGGACCTTGCGTACACTCCTGCTTCCACTCTGGGCACTGTTTGGGAATTCCTAGAAAATTGTGTCACATGCTTTCCTGGCTGAAGACACACCAGTGACTCCCTGAGCCCTCTTACCTGTAACAAGCCAACACGTGGAATAGATAACTCACACACGTGAGGGAGGCAGGCAAGATGGTAGCCACCCAGACTCCTGAAACAGAAAGGGTGACAGGAGAGACCTCTGAAGATGAACCCGGAACAGTATTTTCAAAATGCAGAAACTCACATCAGAAAGGTAAGGGCAAAATATACTATATTGCTTTAACACATTTCTTGTGTAAATACACTTTTGTTCATATATTTGTTTCATTTTTAGCCACACACAACCTTGAAATACTTTATTTCCTGCATAATTCTCTCCTTTGGTATTAATATTTTTTTTTTGCTTTCAAATATGTTTTTATTGATTTTCTTTTTTTAGAAAGTGAGGAAGTGAGAGAGAGAGAGAAACCTAGATGTGAGAGAAAAACATCTATCGGCTGCCTCCTGCACGCCCCCTACTGGGGATCAAGCCTGAAACCCAGGCATGTGCCCTGACCAGGAATCGAACCAGGACCTCTCAGTCCATGGGACAACGCTCAGTCTACCGAACCACACCAACCGGGTGGTATTAATATTTTCAATCCCGTAAATAATGTGAAGACAAAATTATGGTGTATATACATTGTAGGTAGCTTCCATCCTTGTAAAACTCCGCTGAACTTCTAATGGCCACTTTTGGAGGGTGGTGACCACCTCCAGTTAAACAGCAACCATTTGGAAGGATGATTTTACCTTTGGAGACATTTATCAGCTCTTTCACCCGCAGGATGACTGGGGTCAGGGGCCCGGTCTTGTTCACGGAGGCAATGTAGCTCTCCAACTCGCCTTTGAACACATCCAGCTCTTCTCTCACATACATGAACACGCAGAACTCAATGTCAATGAACTGGGGATACAGAGCAAACATTACAAGGTCTCACCGGATTCCAGCTTTTGCCCAGGATGTGAATAACATATGGGTCTCTCTTTGGTTTTGAGGTAAAAACTCTCTGAAGTTCAACACTCATCTGAAATAGACTCTAGATGCTGGCTATACTGAGATGAATAGGATTGTGGCTTTTTTTTTGTAGATGGGAGACACCCCAAACTCTGGTCTTCACCCTCATCACGGAATACAAGATGAGGTCCCACAAGGGCTCAAGGAATTCTTCAAACATTAAATTAGAGTGAGATGAATGCCTAATGTTGAATAAGAGGTGACCTTGGGGATAATTCCAGTTGTATCTCTCACTGCTCCCCTTCTTGCATCTTAAGTGATAACTAAAGTGAAGAAGGTACTGTTTCCTGTACATATTATGCTTGCTCATCTGTATCATCCTGTCATCATGCCATCATGCCCCACCATCATGCCCCTACCATCATGCCATCATGCCCCCATCATCATGCCATCATGCCCCATCATCATACCATCATGCCCCCATCATCATGCTACCGTGATCCCCAGCATCATGCTATTACTTCTAGAGTTCTTGCTGCCATTTTACTTCACCAACTGAATCTTGTTTATCTCTGAATGTGGAGCGCAAATGCTATCATCTTCAGGCAGCTTCTGAATCTAGAATAATTCATTAAACTTCCAGAGCACGTCCACTTTTCTTTTTCTCACTTTAGATGGCAAGTACTTCATACCATATCTTATTTCCTTCTCTTAAACCATGGGCTTCTCCCAGGCCAAGACTCTGCTAAATCAGCTGTCTGCTCTTCTAGGTCCTAGCAAAGGGCTTTGCATACAGTAGATAACCAATAAAGACTTAAGAAACACAATAACTCCAAGTGAGTTATTCACTGTCGCAGAGAACTCTAGTTGTCCATTGAAATCTATTCTCCTCTTCTTTGGGCAGAAAGCTGGACTACATTTCCCAGATTCCCTTGAGTTAGATGTGGCCACATGACAATGTTCTTGCCAATGGAAAAGGAGTGTGTTCCTTCCACAAGGGCCTTTGCAAATCTCCCACGTGCATTTCTCCATGCGCTTTCCCCTTCTACTGACTGGATGTAGATGGTGAGGTTCTTGGGGATGATGAGGCACAGGATAGAAGGATCTGGGTTACAGTATAACACACAGAGGACTGCTGCCTCCCAAACCTGAACACCCACCCACTCAACATTGTTACATGGGTAAAATTAGATATAGTGTGAAGTCACTAAAATGTAGAGGTTTATGTGGTACTTCAGCATAACCTAACTAATACAGTCACTGAAAATGTAACCATAGGATATGTATACAGGTATCATTTAAAATGAGCAGAAGACAATTTGGCCTTGCCATTTTTAACCCTGCTTTTGACCCAGACAATTTACCTTGGATAACTTTGACCACATGAAATGTTTTTATTCTGTACTTAATAAAAAATAAAAAAAATTGAATATTGAAGTCTAGATTATGACATTTAAAATGTTTTTTTTGAGAAAGCAAACTTAAATAAGAGCAAAATGAAACAAGACATTTTAATTTTTGACTCTTTTTAAATATAGTACAGCAAGTCTATCCACTTTTATTTTTGATTCACTGAAATTATTTGTCAAGATCAATTATTTTATATTTAAATAGCATGATTTTTATTTGGCTAAGGACTGAACATAGCCATTTTCCTTAGCTCTGCTGAAATAAACGTTTCCTAGAACTCACCAGTGAACCCATCTGGGCCTGGTGCTTTCTGTTTTAAAGATCATTACTCATTGATTCAACCTCTTTAATAGCTTTAAGCCTATTCAGATTGTCTACTTCTTCTTGTGTGAGTTGTGGCAGATTCTATCTATCAAGGAATTAGTCAGTTTCACCTAGGTTATCAGATTTGGGTGCACAGAGTCGTTCATACTATTCCTTTATTATTCCTTTAATGCTCATGGAGCCTGACCAGTGTGGTTCAGTGATTGAGCATCGACCCATGACCCAAGAAGTTGCCAGTTTGATTCCTGGTCAGGGCACATGCTCAGGTTGTGGGCCTAGTCCCCAGTGAGGGGCATGCAGGAGGCGGCCAATTGTTGTTCTCTCTCATTGATGTTTCTATCTCTTTCTCCCTCTCCCCTTCTCTCTCTCTTAAATAAATAAAAAGATTTTTTTTCAAAATTCTCATGGAATATGTAATGATGTTCCCTCTTTCATTTCTGACATGAGTCATTTGTGTCCTCCCTTCTTTTTTCTTAGTTTGGCTAGAGGTTTATTGATTTTATTGTTTCAAAGATCCAGCTTTCGGTTTCACTGATCTTCTTTATTAATTTCCTGTTTTCAACTTCACACGTTTCTGCTCTAATTTTTATTATATCTACCCCCCTGCTTACTTTGTATTAATTTGCTCCTCTTTCTTAGTTTCCTAAGGTAGGAGATTAGAGATTGATGTAAATCTTTCTTCATTTCTAATATATTCATTTGATGCTATAAATTTCCCTTTAAGCACTGCTTTTGCTGCCTCCCACAAATTTTGATAAGTGTGTTTTCGTTTTCACTTAGTTCATTCCATTTTTATTTAGTTTAATTTTAATTTCCCTTGAGATTTTTTCTTGGACCCACAGTCACTCAGAAGTATGTTGCTTAATTTCCACTGTTTTGGGATTTTCCAGTTCTCTTTCACTTATTTCTAGTCTAATTTCATGATAGTCTGAAAGCAGACATTGTGTAATTTAAGACTATTCTTTTAAATTTGTTAAGGTATGTTTTATGGTCCAGAATTTGGTCTAACTTGTTGAATTTTCCATGTTGTCTTCAGAAAAATGTGTATTCCACTGTTGTTAAGTATTCAACGAATGTTCAAAATTCCAATTGACTGATGTCGATCACAGTTCAGATTTTCCTATCTCAGCACTAATTCTGGGGTTTCTGCTTCATTCCATTGTGATTCTCTATATCCACCTGTCTCTCTCTTCAATTTAGGGGCAATGATTTGCCCCATAACCTCACTTCTCTTATGAATCTAAAATGAGTTTTTTATTTTTTTTCAGTTTGTTTAGATTTTCATTTGTTGTTAGAATGGAATGGCATTTTGCAAGCTCTTTACATGTGGAATTGGCAACCAGAAGTCTCCATAAATAATTTTATAGTATTAGTAATATTCACCATTTAGGTAAAAGTGTCCTTGAAGTCAAAATTGTTAGGTCAAAGAATTGTACTTCTTTGACTTACAAACATTAAATTTTGAGCCAGTTTTTCAAGAACAACCCCTATCCTAGCCCCGCCCTATTTTTAAACAGAAAAAGATTCGCCCAGATCTACTTACAAGGTACAGGCAGATGAAAGCCAATGTAGTGGTTCCGATCATTCTGCTTGGGAACTGAAAGCAAGGGTCCCACTCGTATATCCTGGTTTGGAACCAAGACTTTTTTTTCTCTCTGTTAATTAGTAAACACCAAGAAAAGACAGGTTGTGATTGGTAAACAAATGCCTGATTCTTCTGAAAATAACCTCATTGCCTCCTCTTCATCTTAGATTTTAGTGAAGAAAAAGAACACTGATAGATTATACAGTTTTCATTATCTCCTTATTCTTAAGAACAGATACTCAGTTTTGTTTAGTGCTGCAATTCACTAAACTGAAAGGCTAGTTTCTGACCTCTCTTATAATTAAGAGTGTCCAAACATAAGTTCAGGGTGCCCTGGCCAGTTTGGTTCAGTGGTTAGAGCATTGGCCCACGGACCAGAGAGTCCCGGGTTTGGTTCCCACTAAGGGCATGTACCTCGGTTGCAGTTTGTCCCCAGCCTTGGTTGGGGTCGTGTGGGTGGCGACCAGTCGATGTGTCTCTCTCACCTCGATGTTTCCCTCTCCCCTCCCCCCTGCTCTGTCTGAAGATAAATGCAAAAATGTCCTCAGGTGAGGATAAAAATAAAATAAAAAAGTAATCACTTTACTCCAACCTCCACCCCTAACCACAGTAACTAGTTCTGGAATGGTATTTGGTCCAACTTGATCTAATGAAACACATTCATGGGACTCTGGTTTGAATTACTAGATAGATAAAAAAGTAAGTACAGGGCAATTAGATGTGACCAGAGGGGTGGTGTGGACTTTGGGGAAAGTGCTTAGATAGAATCAACACAGCTGGAAGGAACCCACTGCCCTTCCTTCTTCTCTCCTGCCTGCCCTCTGAAATGCTGACATATTGGCTGATCCACACCGGAGCCCCGGAATCCACCTTGGACCACGGACAGCCTTCATGATGGAAACCACTAAAATACTGAACACAGATGATTGGTCAGCTGCCACAGTGAGCAGTCCGGGGTCAGTATGGACTGCAGTCTCCAGAATTCTTTTACATGAGAAATAAATCTCTCTCATTTGTACCATTATTCTTTTGTGTTGTTTGCTACGTGTAGCCAAGTGTAGCTCTAACACAAGTACCAACTTTGCCACTGTGTGACCTTGAATTAGACATGTCCCTTCTCTGGGCATATTCTCGTGTACACAGTGGCAGAGACAGGGGTAGGGTGACCACTATGATCACTGAAGATCATGTGCTTTTTCCTGGCAAGAGCTACGTCCTCTTTTATTGGTGATAGCATATGAGTTTTCCTCTGAGAATCTCCTTCTAGCCAGCAGGTGCAGCTGAACCACTTCCTGGTTCCACCGGTCTTAGCAATCACTTTACTCCAACCTCCACCCCTAGCCACAGTAACTAGTTCTGGAATGGTATTTGGTCCAACTTGATCTAATGAAACACATTCATGGGACTCTGGTTTGAATTACTAGATAGGAAAGTTTCTCTTTCCTGTGAGCTCAAACAGGGAGGATATAAGCTTAGAGATTCTTGGGTCTACCATGGGGAGGAAGCCCATCTAACCAGAAGGCTAACCCAAATAAAAGCAGAGCTAAGAGGGGAGGAGGGAAAGAGACCTAGTTCTGATGACAGCAATAAAGCCCCTGGATCCACCTAGGTTTGAAAATGACGACCACTAGACTTTTAAATTATGTAAGGCCATAAATTTCCCATTCCTCATCAATCCAGTTTGAGTTGAATTTCTGGAGAGTCCTTCCAGTTATCTTAGGGTCTCATTCCATCGGGGCTCATCAGTGTCGGTGCAGACACCAGTGGAGACTGCATCAAACTGCGGCTTACTGCAGCGGGGGCTTCCTCAGGAGCTGTTTGACATGCTCTGCCTGGTGCACTTCCAGGAAAGGCTTTTCTTCCTGTGAGAAGGGAGAGAGTATGCTTTGGCTCACACAGTCCCGTGAGGGTTTTGGTCTCTGATGGGTTATTACCACAGAGGGCAGGGATTTGAGTAAAACTGGCTCTTTTGGATTCAGCCACTACCAGACACCTGCCATTTAATGAAGAGAAGAGCAGGGTCCAGGGTCCTGTCTACCAAACACTTGCTTTCATGAAACGCCACAGGTCTGGCCTCCCTGACTTTTACTTACTGATTGCACCAGCCATTGTTCTGTGAAATCTTTTTTCTATTTGAGATTTGGTGATGTCCCACCATAGTTCAAAACATGGCTTCGGAAATGAAGCACCCCAAATCCCAGTGTTTTTACTTCTTATGAATAGGAGGAGCTCCTTTTGTTTACTTCTTATTTTGCTGTATTAAAAAAAAAAAAACTTTGATAGTATGCTTTAAACTATTTTCTGCAAGTGCAGTGAGCTTCCTACAGTCATCTACTCGGCTACACACACTGAATATGTACATTTTACATGCTATGAGGTGGATCCTATATACTGCAGATGTTAGGTAGAGTACAAAAGATCTGCTTAGAATCCTGACTGGCGAGTGATGTCAACAAGGCCACGCTGATACACCAATTTTGACAAATACCCACAGATGAGACTAACTTTGTGGGAGCCCAAGAGTGTACCTGGGAGGTTCCAGAACCCCAGTCAAGCAAAAACTCTGAGAATAGATGCATTGAAGAGGATAAGAAGAACAATTTCACTTTATAATGACACCCATCCTCCAAAGTGGAACAGCTCAGTGCATGGAGACCCCCTTGGCCTGCAAAGTCTCCCATGAGGGACAGTGAGGGTAAAGGTGTACAGTTTTTCTATGCAAGTAAATTGTTATCAACTTAAAATAGACTGTTATAACAATAAGATGTTTTATGTAAGCCTCATAGTAATCACAAAGAAAAAATGTTTTATACAAACAAAAAGATAAAGAAAAAGGAATCAAAGCATACCATTGCAAAAATACATCACATCACAAAGAAAGCAAGAAAGGAAGAATTACAAAACAGTCAGAAAATGAACAAAAAGGCAATTTTAAGTCCTTACATATCCATTTCTTTAAATGTAAATGGATTAAATTCTCCAATCAAAAGACATAGAGTTGCTGAATGGATTTTAAAACACTCATACAAGTAAGGCTACCTATAGAGTAGTCTTTAGTTTTATGGATACACATGGGCTGAGAGTAAAGGGATTTGGAAAATATATTCCATACAAATGGTAACCAAAATATAGCAGGGGTGGCTCATATTTATATGAGATGAAATGGACTTTAAGTCAAAAACTGTCATGAGACAGAAAGAAAAAAATCATTATGTAATGATAAAGGGGTCTATTCCTTAAGAGACTATAACAATTGTAAATATATATGCACCCAACATCAGACCACCTAAATATATAAAGTAATTATTAACAAAACTGAAGGGATAAATATACAGCAACACAATAATAGTAGGGAACTACAACACCACACTTTACAATACTATAAATCAAATAGACCAAATAAACATATACAGAATATTCCATCCAACAGCAGCAGAATATATATTCTTCTTAAGAGTACAGGGATCATTCTCTGGGAGAGATCACAAAACAAGTCTTAAATTTAAGTACCAAGTATCTTTTCTGACCACAATGGCATAAAGCTAGATACCAATAACAGGAAGAAAACTGGAAAACTCACAAATATGTGGAAGTTAATACACTTCTGAACAACCAATGCATCAAAGAAAAAAATCAAAAGGGAAATAAAATATATCTTAAAACAAATGAAAATGGAAATACAACAGACCAAAATATGGAATGCAGCAAAAGCAGTTCTGAGAAATTTATAGCAGTAAATGTCTAAATTAACAAAAAAGAAAGCTCTCGAATAAGCAACCTAAATTTATACCTCAAGGAATGAGACAAAGAACAATGGTTAAGAAAGTCAACAACCAAACTGTCTGGGTTCCTGTTCTGGCTCTGTTGCAGGTTAGGGACGTGACCTTGGGCAATACAACTCACCTCTCTGGGTCCAAGTCACCTACTACAGAATGGGAGGAGTGATAATAGTATCTACTACACGAACTGTTGTGAGGACCAACCCTGTCAGGACACGTACAGTGCTTACACTCAGTACTCACCATCTGGAGCTCCCAGCCCAGGTGCACCCTCAGAGACTTGACAAACATGTGTAGGAATCGGCCCAGCAGGAAGGACAGGCACAGCAGTGAGGGCCAGTAGAACATGACGGTCTCGTATCTCCCCAAAAACTGAAACAGAAGCAGACCACTGGATCTAGATGGGTCAGGGCCAGGAGCTGTGGATGGGAAACTGCCTGCCCCAGGTGCTCCCACCAAGGCCCACTCTCTCAGAGCTTGGACCCCTGCTTCCCCACCCCCATATCTTTGGAGTAAGCAGTGGATTTGGAGTCCAGCAATCTTGGATGTGAGTTCAGGACCCCATTTTATTTTATACAATTGGTTTTCATGGCTTTTTTCTGATTAGGTATTAAATGCTTCTTTCGGAAAACACACAAGAGAAAGGGATAGGAGAGAGGAGGGAGGGAGAGACATCTTGCTCCTTTTTCTGGGGCGTAGGGCTAAACAAATGAACCCGTTTGTATCAGTTCTGAGAAGAACAATGCGTGGAAAAGCTGGAAGGAGTTCATCTAGTCCAAGTCTCCCACCAACACAGAAACTAGAGCCACATGAAGGAGTGGAAAGAAATGAGCTCTGGAATCAGCCAGAACCTGCAACTTCTTAAGAGTTACTTACATCCTTGGGCCTCAATTTCCATACCTATAAAAAAGGTTTGCCAAGAGCTTCCCCACCTTGAGGGGCTGCTGTGAGCATTCACCTAGAGAACATCTGTCTGTGATTAGCACCTTGGTGAACATAAGATACTATACAATGGAAGAAGCATCATGAACAGCTCCAACTCCCTTTTGTACCCAGGAGGAAGCTGAGACCCACAGAGTGGCATAGGCCTGTCCAAGGCCACACAGCGAGTTGGCCACGGTGAAAGGAATGAATACCCTAAACATAGCTCAGTGGGGACTCACCGGCCCATGGGGACACTGTGTGATGTGAAGAATGGTGACGGCAAACCTGCAGGAGAGAAGCAGGGCTTGGGGTACTCCCAGCACAGCCCCTATGACAAGAGCCAGGATCCCACCAGCCTGGAGTTGCCTCCTTGAGAGGCTGGTTCCCAGGCCTCCATGTATACCCCACCCAGATCAGGCGCCCCGCTTGCGCCTAAGTGCCTGCAACAAAATTATTTTAATGTCCTCAATTCAGACACAATCTCAGAATCCATAGAGGCAAAGCAGGAAGACCCTGAGTGATCTCATCCTCCCCCCCTCGTCACTCAGGTGGGGAGGCTGATGCCCAGAGATCGGAAGAGATTTGTCCAGAGTCACACCAGAGCCAGGACCAAGACCCAGATCTCCTGACTCGGGGCTGAGGCTCTGTCTGCCTGGACATGGCCTTGTCTGGTACCCCCATCCGGGGAATAAGCCTCAAGGCTTTCCCCCTGCTGAACACACATTCCTGGTCATGTTCAGGCTCGGGTCATACTTCCATGGTGTCCAAGTGGCTGCGTGATTCCTGCCACCCAGCCCTCTCCTGGTCAGAAAGTCTGTCAGAGGCTAGGACATTACTCCACATCTAACACGAATACCCTCTCTATTAACTTTTTCAAACCAAGCCACTTACACACTTGGGAATTGCAGCCACTGGTGTGCTAGGTACGTGTCAGCCCCTGCATGGCTCACACACTGGGCCTGGAACCCCTTCCCAGACAATGCTGGGGGGAAGCAGGCCCCATAAAAGAGATGTGGGCAAGGATATGAACCTATCAGACTAGAGAGTGGACCTGTCCATGGGATTATCCAGGCAGCAAGAATTCCCGGGGCCAGGCCCATGCTGGTCTGTGCTGAGGGCACAGTGCTCAGCAAAACGCCCAGAGGCTGACAGTCACAAAGGATGAGCACCCATCTATCACTGGGCCAGGTGGGGGGAGATAACCCTCACGGGGAGAGCAACATATAGACAAAGCGGCCAGAACACGTGATCACGAGGGTTTGTCTTGTTTTCCAGTCTGTTCTCTGGCTCGTGTGGGGATAGCACACTTGCTGAATGAATAGGAGGAAGGATGAAGGAAGGCAGGAGTTCTGTATGAATTGTGCATGTGCCAGAGACTAGTCTGAAGGCGGGGAGAGGCAGGAGAGAGACGGAGACACATGCACTTCCTCCTGGCTCCAGGGAAGCCACACAGCGCTGGGAAGCAGCATCCACACGGGACTCAGGCTGTCAGCGGTGGGACCCCTGGCAGTTTACAGAAATGAATTTTTGTACATCTCTGACTACTGGGACTATTCAAAACATGAATGGCCTCTTGTGCAGCAGACAGAATGCTGGCCTGACCTTCTGAAGCCTCAAGTGCTGTCCCAAAGAGGGGCCACAGCGGGACCATGGACCAGTCATTCCGCGTGCCCTGGGCCTAAGTTCTGAGCGAAGGTGCCCTCCCAGGAGGGCTCTCAGGTCACCTCCAGCCCTTTGTCCAAAGTTCAGCAATGGCGAAAGGAATTGTGGGAGGGCAGGCGGGCAGGTGGGCAGGCGGGCAGGCAGAGTCTGTCTTACCAGATCAGAGAGTAGCTGAAGCCCAGGATGGAGCTGATGAGCTGGAACTCCGATGAGAGGCAGGCAAAGAAGGGGAAGTGAGACAGGCCGACTTCAATGCCTCCAACCAGAAGCACAAAGGCTGGGAGAGACAGGGTCAGAGATGCTGTGAGTGCCTTGTCTCATGGGCTCGGGGGAGCCCAGGGACGCCCTGGGGCTTTGTGCTGGCTGGCAGTCATGGACCTCAGGACTCAAGCCCCAGCTTAGCACAAGGAGGAATGCAGGAATGTCTTTCATTCATTCATGCAACAGACCCTTCCTGGTACCCCTTCCATGCCAGGCACTGGGTTAACTATTGAAATGAAGAAGACTTGCTCCCTACCCTTCAGTAGCTCCCAATATAATGGGTGGAAACAGACCACATAAATGAACAAACAAGAATCACTGAGAGAAATCTGGTTGAAAGTTGTCATACTAGGGATGGTGAATCTGTAGATTAAAGTTGCTACTTCAGGGAGAGCGTGAGGCACGGAGAATGAAGAGGCCCCGGACCAATGGCCAAAGAAGACCTGCTTTTTGAGGAAGTGTCTGAGAGACTGTTGATATCGGGAAGGCAGCCATGGCTATGACTCAGGAGAGATTGTTAAGGGCGGTTGGGTGGTGGTGAACCTTCTGAGCCTTTGTTCAACTGAGCCTAAAGAACCTCTGACTCTAAGTGGGAGGAAGCCCCCCGAGACAAGCTTTGGGACTCTGTGGGCTAGGCACTGATGTTTGAAGAACACCGAGTTCACAAGGCTTACCCCTCAACCCAGGGAACCCCTGCAGGGCTGTCTCTGACAGCAAGCATTTCCATGGTTAAATTCCTAGCAGCTATGAGGCAGCCCCGGTACCTTGGGCCCACTGCGGGACCTGCAGGGGCTGGTAGCCTTCTGAGAACAAGAACATGACCTTATTGGCTGTGGCCCCGAAGGCGATTCCATAGGACCATCGGTTACTAAAAGTGCCCAGGAAGTCCAGAGGTCTGTGAACGAGAGAAACACTTCATGAGGCCAGAAGGTGGCTCTGAGACATCCCACGTGTCATCTCCAAAGTACCAATCCCACCCTGAGGATGAATTGCTGGGGCGTGAACTGTTCATTTCAACTGACATCTTCCTAGGCCTCTGTGCCGATCCCGGGGCTAGGCATGGGTTCAGGGTACGGAAGTAAGAAAGACAAAATGCTTTCCCTTGAGGTGCTCCGAGTCTAGGAGGACATAAGCAAGGACACCAGTAGCCATGAAAACAAGCAAAATGGATGAGTTTAATCCGTGAGAGACACAGGTAGCGTGACTTCAGAGACCTGAACAAGGAGTACGTCCCAGACAGGCGTGGGAGAGCCTGCCCTGTACGAAGCCAAGGTCTATGAAAGTTCTTCTTTCCAATATCCCTGGGAAGCCCTGGGGATCACTGGCTGTGCTGGTTCCACGTGGTCACACCTTCCTGGCCACAGCTGATTGGACTATGGGTGACCTCCTGATTTTAGATGGGCCAAGAAGATGTCTGGTTTTATAGTTCAGATTTGTGGCCCTGAGGACATGAGCCAATGAGCTGTTAATATTCTGTTCTAGACAGTCATGCCGAGGTGGGATGAGAATCATGCTACAGGCAAGCTGAGGTTTTAGGGAAGCAGACAAACTGCCAGGTGGCAGAGAGGAAAATGGTAAAACCGTGCTGAGGGCGCCCCAGTGACACAAAGAGGCAGAGACAGAAGAAGTCTCCCAGAGATGCCATCTCGAGTTCCAGTCCCCAGGAGTCCCGCCTCTCAGTTCCTGTGGGATCTCTGTAACTGTATAAAAAATCCTCCTTTCCTTTGATGTAAATAAGCTTTCCTGGCTACCTATTTCCTCTGCTCAGTTGAGATCTGTCTACGTCAGAACAAGCGAGTGCATCTGGAAACAAGGGGAAAGGCTTTCCCAGCAGGGGCCGTTTGAAGCAGGCCTCAGTGACAGCTCAGGCTGGGGTTAGGAGCAACCTCACCTTCCTGAGCCATCTGCCTCTCTCCCGTCACCCTCAAGGATCAGCTCAAGGAGCACCTCTTCTTCAAAGCTCCCTGACCACCTACTCCCAGCCAGGCACCCCTAGCTGCTGCCTCGTCAGCATCCCCTCGGTACGAAGCTCATGTCCGTGTTTCCCGTAACCCCTTATGTTATCACTCGCTCTGTAAACCATAAACTCCTCTGGGGTGCGGACCTAGCACAGGACCTTGAAAAGAGTAGGTGCTCCCTACACGTTCATGGACACCCACTTTGCTCAACTGAGTTGGAGTCTGACGCTCACCTGTAGTCTTAGGTGCTCAGTAAGACTGTCTCCCTGTCTTTAAAGCAGAGATGGACCCCCCTGCGAGGCGGTATCCCAGTGACATCTGGACAGCACGTGAAGAGCTGCTTTATGAACTGGAGTGCCACACACCTGCGAGGGCTGGTCAATGAGTGAAGACAGGGAGCCCAAACTACGCGGGAAATCAGAGATTTTGATGGGAAAGTGGCCGTGGAGTAAGTAAACTGTACCACGATCGATTTCATTCAAAGCTGTTCAACACAGTCCATACAGAGCTCCTACTTCTTAAAAGAGTCCTGCACCAGGCCCTGCCTGCCGAATGTTCGGGGCAGTCTGAAGAGCATCTTTACCCACCAGCCTCAGTCTTCCTCTGTGCCCCAACCCATGTGGCTCAGACCTGGCACCCTGGGATGAGCTGACTCCTCCCGCAGGTGTGTCCAGAACGAGTCTGCCACCCTGTGCTGGCACCCAGGGCCCTTGGACACTGGGCTGGGTTTCTCTCACCCTGAAGCCCAGGACACCTGTAGCCTCCATCCTGACATCTTGGCCTCCTCTCCCTTCTCCAGAGGCCGAAGCTGAGGTCTCAGCATATCCACGTGCTTGAGCCTGCTTAGGTTATGACACTGGGGCAATCAGAGCAGATATCACCCAGACCGGGGTTAAATCTCTTGTCGCTCATTAGCTGTGTGGCCTTGGGGAAGTCATGTAACCTCTCTGAGCCTGTTTGCTCATCCACCACCTGAGGATGACAACTTTTACCATGACAGGCTGGCAAGAGGGCTCATCGAAGTAATGTAAGCAAAGCAAACAGTTCTGTACCTGGGTCATATTCAGTGTGTGATAAATAGTAACTGCTTTATTATAATTATTAGAAAGATTAGTACATGTTAATGATAATGATGAAATGAATGAACAATTGGATCTTAAGGGAAAATGTGGCGATGGGTGCAGAGACTCCGAATGGCAGAGCTAGAAAGGCCCTGGAAGCTCCCTGGTCCAGTGGGCTCTCCTGGTGGAAGACACATGGTGTCATCGCAAGAGGGCTCGCTGCCATCAGGGTCGGGGAACTCTCCCCCTCTGCTTCCTGATGTAGAAATAGTCTTGACTGTAGGAAGGCCTTTGCCACAGTGATCCGAGCCTCCTTGAGATGTTTTAAGCACATCCGGGCAGCCTTGGGTGCCGAGGGTGCAATGGCTTGGAAGCCAATTCTGAACTCTCAAAGCGTGGTTTGGGTCGGGGCAGGGAGGGGCAGCGGGGGGTGGGGGAGGTCACTGGGAGTGTCCTGGCCTGAAGGTGCCAGACCCAAGCCCCAGGTGCCCCGAGCTGCAGTGACCAGCCCTGGCTCAACTCACATGACAATTCCAAGGCGGTTCTCCAGGAGGAGAGAAGTGTCGTCTCTCTGTCTACAGTGCTCCCATCTTTGGAGAAAGGACAAGACCAAAATGATGCAAAGCTACAGGAGGGAAAGATGAAAGGGTCAGGGGGGTATCGGTCCTCAGCATGGCCTTGCTCTCCGCTCAGAAGGAGAGCCCGTGGGCGAGCAGAGCGCCCAGCAGGTGCTCAGACGCCAGAGGCACAGAGCGGGCCGTGCGCACCTGGAACATCCTGAATGTTCTGTAATAAGCTTTCCTTTGGATTGCCCTGAACAGATGTGAGTTCAAACCTAGTCTCTCCCACCTACTGGCTGGGAGGGAGACTAAACTTCTCTCTGTCTCAGTTTCCCCATCTGTAATAGGGGATAACGGCAAGGGATAAAATCCTTTTTTGTTTTTTTTTTCCTGTGGAATTTAGTCATTTTTCTCACATGAGACCCTTTTCTGCCCCCTGCCCCTTCACTAGAAACTTCTTGAGATTTGTCTACACCTGCTGACTCCATTTTTTAACCTCTCACTTGCTCTTCAACCCCCTATGCTGGCTTCTACCCCCATCACTCACTCCATGGAAACAGCTCTTGGCAAGTCACTTATTATCATCTTGTTGCTCCATCCGATGTAAACTTGAAGCGCAAATCTGGCTTGACCTTCACAGCATTCCTTGGTGTTGACCACCTCCTCTCTCTCTTAGAAACACTCTTCCCTAGCCATTCATACCTTTCTGGGTCTTCCCCATTACTGCGCTGGCTCCTTCGTTAGATCATTCTTTCTCCAACCGTGAGATGTGGAGTTCCTCCACGTCAGTCCACTCTTACTGCCCGGTCCTTTGTTCCTCAGCAGTCTCATCCATGCCCATGCTTTCGATGGCCACCAATATGCAGAACACTCACAAACTTGACCTTTAGCCCAAACCTCGTCCTTGAGCTCCATAACTGTCCATCCAGCTACATATCCAACTGGCACAGTTTTTTTGATGTGTTAAAAGCTTTTTGAAGTATGTCTTAAATGAAACTCATGATCTCCCTCCTCGCCCCTTTCCTTCATCCACCCAAACCTGGATCTCTTTTAATTTTCCTTAACTAGAAAATGGCAGATACCAAATGAACATCATCCTTAACATCTCCCTCTCTTAACTTCTCTATCCAACCCATGATCAAATCCTACTGTTTGTACTCCCACACGTCTTGAGCTAACCACCACCACCTAGGATGAGCTAAAACTGCCTCTCACCTGGACCCCTACAACCATCTCCTGACTGGTCTTCCTGCCTCCTCTCTTGCCTGCTTCTAACCTGATCCCAACACTGCAACAAGAGGATCATTTCAAAACAAATCTGATCACACCACCCTCATGCTGGAAACACTCCAACTACTTTCCACTGTACTCAGAATAAAGACAGAACTTTGCACAGAGCCCCACAGTGCTCCTCCTGGCCTGGCCCTGCCCACCTCCCTGGATAGCTCCACCTCAATTCATTCTGGCCACACCCCCTCTCAGTTTCTCACACTCTCCAACCTCCCCACCCCCCACAGCCTTTGCACATGCTCTTCCCTCTGTCTGAAATGCTCTCTATTGCATCTTCCAACGGAACTTAGCTCTGTCATTGCTTCCCCTAAAAGCCCATATTCCTCACTCGAGGGCCTTAAAAACCTTCTTCTGCCTGCGTTTTTAGTGCATAACGTAGGAGAGTAAGTCAAAGAAATTTAGCTGATGTCTCTCTGCTCACCTATTCAGGCCCCTTTGGGAGCCCTTGTGCAGGGGCAGCCCAGTTCCCATTCCCTCCCCTCCTCAGCCTCCCTGCCTTTACTCACTGACGGGATGAGGGAGTAATGGAGGAAGAGTTCCATGTCCACCGAGCCGGCACAGGTGCCATTTAGCTGCCTTGTCCTGGAAAATAGCCGAAAACCACATTCACATCATCAGTCATGGCTGCAGTCGTTGACCATCACTGTCAGGAGTTTGGCTTGTAGCCCACTAAGATCATCTGCTCTGTTTAAATTTTGCTTCCTCAGAGCCAGTCCTGCTCATGTGTGATGTACCTTCCCTATGTGGATTAATCTTCTGAGTTCTTTCTCCAGCCTGATTATCTATCCAACCGCCCTGCTAACTGGATCCTACTCCTTCCTTTCTTGAGGACACACAGGGACAGGTTCAGGTTCTGTGGGGCCCAAAGCTTATATAATTTGGACATCCTTTTCAAATAAAACTACAGAAATATCTTGCTTTTTTCATATTTTAAGGAAAACATATCACCATGTCAATACTTAACTGAGGGGTCTCCCACCCTCCCAGAGCCTTAATGGTCCTGTGCAACTCAGGTGCCCTGACACAAGTTTCAGTAACTTTGCAGTTGAACTTGGTTTTCCATAACCAGAGGTCGAGACGCATCAGCTCGCTCCTGATCCACGGCTGGTCCCTTGGGACGGGACAGCAGTTATCTGGACTCTAGAGCATGGACTTCATCCTCTGCAGGCGTCACAGTCTGCAGGATAGGGCTGTTGGGTCTCCCGTCTGAAACACGAGACAGCAGTCTGTGACCTCTCTTTAAAGGGACCGCCCTCCTGGGACTCTCACCACACTTGTTCTCACTGCTCTGACTCCCACTACATCGCCTGCACGTGCTCTCACACCTCCAGCCTTCGCTCACTCTGCCCGGACCCCAGCGGCACCCCCCTAGCCATCTCCTGTGCTTTCTTCCCTGGCCAGCTCCTACTTTTCCCGTGTAAGTCTCAGGAAGAGCACTCTGCTGGGGAGCCCATGAGCACGACACATCCCCCCCCAATTTTTTAAAACTGTGGTGCTCCCCAGTTTTGTTTCATGGGTCTGAAACATCCTAGAAGTGGAAGGGGGAGGGGGAGTTTAAGCTGTCAGCAATGTGATAGAACTATAAAATCAGACTCCGGCTTTCAGGAGGTCACCTGAGCACATACGTCAGTCTCCCTATCCCATACAAAACCATCAGATGTGATTTGTTAAAAAGAAAGAAATACAGCCATATTTGAAAGTAAGAAGGAAATCGATCAGGGACATAGTGACTACTAGATGACCCTGAACAACAGAGAGAGATTGGGGCCAGATCAAAGAGAAGAAGCATCAGCCAGTGTGGTGCACACTGTGGAACCACTTGAGAAGTGCCCTACACCCAGAGTGCAGGGGGCTGCAGCGGGACAGGCTGCTGACCACAGAATGACGAGTTCGGTTTCTCAGGTACCCAAGTGTCCTCCACCTCTGCAGACCAGCCCGGAGGTGGTGTTTCTATCTCCAGAGGCGGTATATATGGGTCACTCAGAGAGAGGCAGTTTCCAGATCATAGGTGGCAGCTAGGAGAGCCCAGAAGCTCCAGTTTCTAGAAGGCCAGCACCTGAGGTATCCCATCTAAGGGCCCCACCCCACTGCACTGAAAAGGAAAAACTCCATTATGAGGATGAGCACACAACCAAAAACCATCAAACATTTGAGGAAAGATTACACCACAGAAGGGAGCCAGAAATTCAACAGAGAGAGGAATTTACTGCTGAGAAAATAAAGTTAATACAGAATAGAGGAAATTCTCTGTAAGAGTAAATCTAGCCCTGGCCAGTTGCTCAGTGGTTAGAGCGTTGGTCCACGGACCAGGGAGACCTGGGTTCGGTTCTGCTAAGGGCATGTACCTTGGTTGCAGTTTGTCCCCGGCCCCAGTTGGGGTCGTGTGGGTGGCGACCAGTCAATGTGTCTCTCTCACATCGATGTTTCTCTCTCTCTCTTTCTCCGTCTCTCCCTCCTGCTCTATCTGAAGATAAATGCAAAAAAAAAAAAGAGTAAATCTAGGAAGAAGTAGAGGGTCGAAAAAGCAACAGCAAGCAAAGAAAGAAATCAGCAAAAGTCACTGTCAATACTGAGCACAGAATTTAAATATATATTTATATATAATAAATGTATCACGTAAATTCACATTTATATAAATTATATAATAAATAATATAAATATCTGTTTTAGATCCTCACCAAAGGATATTTTCCCATTTATCTTCAGATTGGGTGGGGGGGGGGGGGCGCAGGGAGAGAGAGAGAAACATTGATGTGAGAGAGACACATTGACTGGTTGCCTGCTGAATGAGCCCAACCAGGGCCAGAGACCAAACCACAACCAAGGTACATGCCCTTGACCAGAATCAAACTCAAGACTCTTTGGTCTGCAGGCCGACACTCTAACCGCTGAGCCAAACTGGCCAGGGCAATAATATAAACATTTAAATAGAAATAGAAATATTTATATTGTTTATAATATAAATAAATACATACATGTGAATTTATTATATAAATTTATATATCATATATACATATATATACATATATCTATATATACATATATATGAGTGTAAATGAGTTTCCTTTCCATTACTGATTAAATGAAGAAATTAAGTTCAGTCTGATCCCATTTTTGCTTAAAGCCATGTGAGTTATAAACACACTTGCTTAAAACTACGTAGGTTTTAAGCAAATATATATATATATATATATATATATATATACACACATATATATATGTATATATATATACAATTTTTAGAAGCACAAGTACTTGAAAGACCCTCTCTGAAACAAGTACTGGAGGAAATTTTTAATTAATAAGAAAACAAAACCAGATGGAGAAGAATTTAAAAACAATCGTGAACAGAGCAATTAGTAAAATATATTGTTAAATACCTAGATAAGTAATTATGGTGAAACAGAATGTGTGAAATGCCAGTTTGGAGGTGACCTACCAGAGGACACCCCGCACGGGAAGAGGGAGAGGTGGGCCCAATTGGGGGGGCAGAGGGAAGCAAGACAAGGACCAAGTCCTCGCCGTGTTCAGCAGGGTGACGCAGAAACCTGTTCTTTCTTTCTGGGCTTTGTAAGAAAAATGTAAGTCTAAATGTGGATGTGGAAATCCACAGTTAACCACCATAAGAATATAAACAGAATGTAAACTAGTATATTAAAAAGTGTAAAGAGTTGCTTCAACAAAATACGGAAGAGAAGAACGAAAGAAGGGTGGAAAGAGAAGCATCACAAGAATGAAACGCCCAACGAATAAGCCGGGAACAAAGGAATACACATACTCAGTACGATCTTAAAATTTCAAATATTAATAAGAGTAGAAATTAAGATGAAATGCTGTCTAAGCTATTAAATTGGGAATTATTGAAATTACTACCCAGCACGACTGAAGGTTAAGACAAGTTGGTATTCATTTACTGATTGTCAGAGTGTAAACTGAGGAATAATTTTACAATATATATACCAAGAACTTTAAAAATATATCAATTCCATTTCCAGGAATTCTACTTCTAAAAATATATAAGTTAAGGAAGTCAGAGAGGTATGTGAAGATATGTAATGCTAAGATTCTCTCTCTCAGTCTCTTCCTCATATGTGTATGTAACATTTTAAATGTAATATATGTTCATTGTAAAACATTCCAAATATTTACAAATGTATAAAGCAGTAAAGTCCTTTCTCCTTCCACGATTAGAACCTTCATAGTTTTAAGCAAGTGTGTTTATAACTCACGTGGCTTCAAGCAAAAATGGGATCAGACTGAACTTAATTTCTCCACTTAATCAGTAAAGGAAAGGAAACTCATTCAAAAAGGCAAAGGATTTCTCATGTCAGCATATACAGACCCACTGGACTTTTTCGGATGGGCGACCCTGCATACAGATCTGTTGCTGAGACTGTCTCCTGCTTGGCGGGCTGAGCCCAAGTTAGTCTGGTAGCAGCTGGGAACAGGCGAGCTCAGGGCAGGGGGTGGAGCCGTGCCCCTGGGCCACGCCCCTGCGCCAGCAGCCACTGTGGTGAGCAGATGAAACATGCTCTGGAGTCAGCCCGAGTTAGACAGCCACTGACACCACTTTCTTGGTCTCTGAGACCCACACCGCGCCCTGGTGGTCCAGGGTTGGAGGGCAGGTCTGTGGAAGGGTCGACAACACCTGCCAGGCAGCAGCAACCCAGCGCCCCCCAATGTAGAAGGTGCACTTTCCTGTGGTGATGGCTCAGACATGTGTTTACGATATGCTGGTAAGTGGACAGAAATGATAAAACAATATGATCCCAGGCTGTGAACAGTGGTGAAACTAGAGGCATTTTACTTTCTCCCTGAAAACAGCCTCAGTGACCAGTGAGCGTTGATCTTCTTTCCCCAGCCCTACCTGCTTTTGAATAGCTCTGACCAAAGAAAAGGGTTTTCCTTTTGTTGGGCTGAAACAGGACGCTCACTGGCTGTTTCTACCTCTTCAGACCCCTGACCCCGTTTGCTCCTCTGCCCCTGGAGTGTGTGGGGTCAGCCGTTCTCCAGGCTGAGTACCCCTCCCCAGCCTCGATCAAGCGCATAGACTGGGCAGCTGGCCTGGCCTCCAGCTAGGTGTGGGTTGTCAGGGGCTCCCCTACTCTGGTGCCCCTGACCACACAGTGGACTGAAGTCCTTCACCTGGTTAACCAGTGGCCGGAGCAGCGCCCACACCTGGTCCCGCGACCAGTCTCCCACTTCCACGCTGGCAGGGTGGCCCACGCACGGCACCCTTGCCCAGAATGGCCCCACTGCCCTCCCGAGCCGCCTCAGAGGAGTCTGAGGCCCTCGTGAAAAGAGGCCCAGCCAGGAAAACAGCTGAGTCCACGCAGCCTGCTGCTACACGCCGTGGTTCCTTAGGCTCAGGGCACTCGTGGGTCTCAGTTTAGTCACTTGCGAATTTAGAAGGCTGGACTGCTTGGGACTTAGCCCACTGCTTAGAAATATCTTGTTATAAGCCTGTGTCCCCCTGGACGGGGAGCTTCCTGGGGTATTCATCCCCACGCCCAGCTCCAGGCTCAACAGATGGCAATAATGTCCGGTACTCACTAGTGTTCCCTAAAAGGATGGGTGGAAAGCTAACATTTGTCAAGGGCCTACAGTGCATTGAGCTATCCTTTAAGGGTTATACCTCTATTAACTAAGTTCATCCTCACAGCAGCCCTGTGAGAGAGGTACTATTATCATCCCATTTCACAGCTGAGGGAACTAAGGGACCAAAAGATCAGGCTGACCCAGCTCGCGCGTGGGGGAGCCAGGACTTGAACTCTGGCAACGTGGGTGATCATATTAAGTCTTTCCTAACTGTCACATTCGATGACCCTTCAACATAATGTTCTGAGCTACGGCCAGGCAGTCTGAGCTCTCTTGGAACAAAAACACGAGACTCGCAGGGACTTGTGAGGATTTAAGAGTAAATTTGTGTGCCGGGTCTTTGGTGCATAGCATAGGAATTCCACAGGGAAAGTAAACTGCCTTTCCCCAGTGAAGCCAGGATGAAATGACAGGCTGTCTGGCGGAGGGGGACCCCGCAGGCTGGGGTGTCGACAGAACAAGGCTGCCGTGCGTTGACGATGGGGGGAGCTGGGTGACAGGAATACGGGTGTTCTTTACACGGGTCTCTCTTCCTTTGTATAAACGTGCATACTTTCACTGAAAACAAAGTTTACGGTTTCCTTAATAAAATAAAATTAAATCCATGACTATCATAAAACCCACCTAGGCCGCCTGCCACCCTGCTGCTGACGGTCTCTTTGGTTTTCTTCCCGGCTCCTCCCTCGCCCTCAGGCCTGCCTCTGACAGCTTGGAGACTCGTCTGCGTCTGTCTGTCTGCGCTCTCTCTAATTGCATGTTGGTTTGTCTCCATCTGTCACTTTCTGTGACTCTGAGAATCAGGGGAAAGACACACATATTCCCCGTTTTTATTCCATTTCCTTCCAGAGACTCTCTTTTCTCTGTGGGTCCAGATCTCTGTTTTCTTCTTTGCCTCGACCTCTCCCATTCATTTTGACCTTGCTGCGCAGCTAGGAAAGGTCAGCTCTGGGTCAGCACCCTCCTCTAGAAGGGGTATAGGGGTGTTTGCATGCCTGTGTGGATCCGCGGATCTGCCTGGAGGAAAGAGCCTAGGATTCAGAGGCAGAGACCTTGAGACCTTGGGTAAATCCTTTCTCCTCCTGAAGCCTTGGTGGCCTCGTCTGTAGGAAGGGTGTGATGCCACTACCCTGGATCGTTAGGGAACGGGCAGGGACAGTGCTTTGCTAACGGAGAAGCACCGTGCGTGCTGGCTCTCGGGCCTGCTTCCACCTTCCCTTCAACTACCTGCCACGCACACTACTTCACAAGGGGGAGCGAGGACTCCAAGCAGTAGCCTGGCCCCCAGAAGACCACGGGGCGCTCTCCTGAGATGGCACTGGCATTATCAAGAGACTCAGGAACTGCTGTACCACGGAGCTGGACACCCTGGGTGCCCTGGCTCCACTGGGGACTAGCTGGCTAGCCATCTCAGAGACAGACCAGCTCGGCCAGGTGGGGACAGGGCTCCGCCCTGGGCCACCGGATCTCCAGGCTACGTGGCAGGCACCGCGGGAAGAACAGGGCTTCGCCCTTTGCACAGCAGTCTCCTTGCCCAGGTCTCGCAGGAGCATGGAGGGAGGTTCAGAGAGAGGCTGCCCCTGGCCCGCAGCGGGGCTCACACAAAGGCACTAAGCTCTGAGGATCAGAGATGAGGTATTCGCTGCCTTGGTGTCTGGCCTGTCTTCATTCCATTCCCTCCCGGCCTCCCTGCTTCCTCCTCTGTGCCTACATCTCTGACTACTCCCCGGTGCCTTGACCTGCTCCTTCCCGCCGAGGTTACTCACAGCAAGGCATGGTCAGCCCCAGGTGAGCGCCTTCCTTCCAGGGTGCGCGTGGGTGCTTCCACACCCCCGAACAGTTCAGAGAGAGCTACGTGGGAAAAATGGTGATTGAAGAGGACAAAAGCCCACTTTTCTACTCCCTACCATGCTTCGTTGTCCAATAAAGCAACATTTGTTTTTATTTTATTTTCACTTAATAAGATAACAATAATTGCTATCATTTATTGAAGGCTTGCCACGTGTTGGGCATTGAACGGAGGTCTTTATAGTTATTATCTCAGTCTGTTCACAGTTTAGGCAGCACAGACTGTTCCCATTTCATGGATGAGAAAACGGAGGCTTAGAGAGAAGTAAAGTCACTCAGCTGGAGAGAAGCAGAGCTAGAATTGGAACCTTGTTGTATTTTCTACACAGGAAACATTCACACACAAACGTTTCATTAGGACATTGAAAAAGGTTCTATGTCCGTGGTCCTTTGAGAAGACAATGACCCCTACTCTTCACTGGTCAGACAAATCCAAACAATGAGCTCAGGCCCGAGTCCTGCCCTGGGAGAGGCCCCGACCAGCTGGCCCACGTCCAGGGGATGAGGGTGACGGAGAGGAGGCCCCGGGAGGGATGCACGGAGGCCTTGGGTGAATGGTGTCGACTTCAAATGAATGTCAGGGCCCCAGAGGCCACAACCGGCACCACAGGTGGGCCAAGTTCTTTGGGTCCAGCCCACACTTTTCTTCTGCGTCCGGACCATGAAGCCAATTGCCTGCCTCCTTCCGTCTCCTTTTGGCTGTCCCATGGCACTCCAGTCCAACATGTCCCACCTGAACACCCCCCAACCTGCCCTTCCTGTGGGGGTCCTCACTTCAGGAATAGCACCATCACCCACCTTTAGTCTAAGCCAAAGGCCCGGAGTCACCCTCAACTCCTTCCTCTCCAAGTCCTGCCCACATCAAGCCCAGTCAAACCTCACCAATCACCACCAAATTCAGACCCACCTCGATCCCAACAGCCCCCAGCTTAGCCCAGGCCAGTGTCCTCTTCACCTGGGCTTCACCGCAGCCTCCTGCCAGGTGTCCTACTTCCAGCATCGTCCCCCTCAATCCATTCTGCACCCTGGGACCGCCTTCCTAAAGTCCGCACCCACCACATCACTGCCCTGGTCCCGCTCAGCCCAAGGAGCCAGCTGGAGAGAGAGGAGGAAGAGACCGGTCCCCTCAGGCTTTCCAGTCCATGTCCCCACCCACCCAGCTGACTCCCTGCTCTGTCCACCTGCCCTCCAGCCAACCTCTGGTCTGTCCCAGGCACATGTCCTTGCCCACGCAGCTCTCAGGCTGCCTCCCTCTTGCCCTGTGCCTGGGACTCCAGGGATCTCCTTCTCCCAGTGACCGTCACGACGCCTGTCCGTGTCCTCACGACTCCTTTTCTCCCTTTGCCTTCCACAGCACCCCGACGGGCTAAACAGGTACACTGTAACCCCGAGAGCGCAGGCTCTGTTTCCTGTGGATTTGGAGCAGTCTTTTCGGTTTTGAGCTTGGACATTGAAATGTTTGAGGGAGAACTCTTCACCCCTGATATCTGGGCAGGACTTTACAGCTCTCAAAGTCTATTCACATTCCTGTTCTCATATGATCTCCACAGAACTGCGGGCCAGGGAGGACAGGGTCACTACTCCTGATTTACAGAGGAGAAAACGGAGGCCTTGAGATTTGCCAGAAATGGCACAGCCAGGATTCAAACCCGGGTCCTCTAACCCCGCGCCTGGGCTCTTCCCACTCCTCTCTGCGGGTCCAAACTGAAGACGAACGGAAATCTGCTCCCGCGCCCTGGAACCCTGCCCACGGTTCCTTCCTCCATGCCAGCCTGCCTTCAGAGGAGCTAAACCAGGCCTTTCTCCAGACTCTCCTGAGCCACAACACGGAGGAGACAGCGGCCAGAACACGCGCGGCCCAGCCTGACTGGTCGTCACCTTGTCTCGAAAAGAACTCACCTCTCATCCGAGGACGTCATCTTGGTGGGAAACACGGCCCGCAGCCCCGGTGAGCGATCTGCTTCTCTAGGTTATTCTCTGAGCTTCTCCAGCCTCTTGGTTATGATTGCTTCTGATCTGGTGCTCTGCCCAGGTCACTTCACAACATGCAAAAAACTCACGGCAAAGGCAAACATCCAGTTAAATATTTACCAGAGAAATCGAAGCAAGCGGGCGACCTTCTTCCTTGTTTCAGAACACTGCTGGCTCCTCTCCTGCTCGTCCTCCTCTCCTGCTCGTCCTCCTCTCCCACCCTGCAAGAGCAAGACCCTCCCTCCTACTTCCCCTCCTGGGCTCTGCCCCTTCTGGGCCCCTGCTATAAACACTGCCCCTGAGCTAGCGGAACTTTGCCCAGCTGCGGAGGCCCCTTAGCTAGCTGTAAAATTATTACCGACGGTCAAGTAGGATTGTGCCTCAAGGAATAAACAAGGAAACTGGAATCACCGGCTTCAGGAGTCTCCTTGGAAACAAGGCTGCCCATGTGCGGGGAGAAGGCGACAGACACAAGTTCAAAAATGAACTCCATAGATGTGGTGGAGAATGTGTTACGGTTTCCCGATTACCAGAATTGCCCATGGGTTCCAAGTGCCCACCCTGTTTCCCAGTGATCTTCTGGAATGGAATGGCAACTAGACCCCAGGTGTCCCTGTTCGCTGCACCCAGCAGCTCCTAGGCCAGTTATCACCCACAAGTTGTCTGTGGCTCCTCCCTTTCTTTCATTTATGCCTCCTGATGGTTCTTGTCCATCCATTTGTGTCGGAGTGCTCAGGGTGTGGGTGTGTCTTGTTTACTTCTGAGTTTTCTTTCTGCCCGTGTGGAGTTGGTGTTCAGAATAGTGGAGCCTGGGTCCCTGAATCAACACTGCAGAAGACTAGGGATAACTGTTTGAGAATATATGAATAAGCAAATAAACTTGTACTCTGTTAGAGCCATTATACACTTTAGATTTGGCTATAGGAGCTAGTCCTTATCCTAATCAATACACCATGTTTTCCATTCACACTGCTTCTGCCCCAGATCCACCTCCTGCCTGGACTACCGTGAGCGCTCTCTGATGGCCCTGCAGCCTCCGGGCCCTCGGATCAGTGCATATCTGCATCTCCCTGGAGCGCAGCTCAGACCTGTCGTGCCCCTGCCGAGCCTCGTCCCATGCTCCGCACTCCCTACCCTAGCACTCCAACCGAGCCTTCCAGCAAGGTGCTTCAACCCTCTTTTCCAGCCTAATCTCCTCTGGTCTCCTGCACACATCTACAGGTTTCTTTTGTTTTGTTTTTTTATCCTCACCCGAGGACATTTTTCCATTTTTTGTTCAGGTAGAGTGGGAGGGAGAGAGAGGAACAGAGAAAGAGAGAGAGGAACAGAGAGAGAGAGAGAGAAACATCAACGTGAAAGGAACACATCGAGTGGCTGCCACCCGCACAACCGACCAGGGTCGGGGACAAACTGCAACCGAGGTACATGCCCTTAGCGGAAACCGAACCCGGGTCTCTTAGGACCACAGGCCGACGCTCTAACCACTGAACCAAACCGGCCAGGGCCATCTACAGGTTTTGTAAAGCTGCGTATTCATCCTTAAACACAGCCTTCCATGCTACTCTGGATCTTTAGGGAGCAAGGAACAGAGATCCACTCAAGTTACCTTGAGTTAAAGGGGCTTCCTATTACTCCCCGGCAAAGCTGGGACCCAACGGGAAAGGTGCTGGAAACTGAGGCCACTCTTGGGACTGGTCCCTCCCCTCTCAGGGCCAACGGGTTTCTTCCTCTTGTCTCTCTCCCTCTTGGCATTTGTGCTTCAACCTATTCTCTCTGTGGCCCAGCCTCTTTGCTTCCTTATGATTTCCACTCTCCCGTGGCTTCAACTTACCACTGCCCTGATTCTAGTTCAGGGCCTCCTTTCGATGGCTGCCCCCACATGCACTGACTCCTTTCCAGGGTTTGCCATTCTAGCTGCCAAGAGAAAAGACCCGCCCCAGTTTGTCTTTTTCCCCAAGTAGGACACAGGCTATTCTATGCCTTTCTTTCTTTGGCTCAATCACATACCCCTTATATGAGCTTTCCCTAGGGCTGTCATAACAAAATGTCACACACTGGGTGGCTTAAACAACATTATTTCACAGTCCAAATTCAAGGTGTCGGCCGGTTTGATTTCTCCCAAGGCCTCTTTCCGTGGCTGGTGGAAGGCTGCCTCTCGCCGTGGCCTCTGTGCACGTGTGCCCTGGTGTCTCTGTGTCCTAACCTCCTCCTCCTGTTCTTCTTCTTCTTCTTTCTTTTTGCTTTATTGATGTTAGAGAGAGAGGGAGAGAGAGATAGAAACATCGATGAGAGAGAACATTGAATGGCTGCCTCCTACATGTCCCCCACTGGGGATTGGGCCCACAATCTGGGCATGTGCCCTGACCAGGAATCGAACTGGTGACCTCTTGGTGCCTGGGTCAGTGCTCAACCACTGAGCCCCACCAGCCAGGCAACTAACCTCCTCTTCAAAGGCCACCAGTCAAATTGGATTATGGCCCATCCTAATGGCCTCATTCTAACTTAACTACCTCCTTAAAGGCCCTATCTCCAAATACAGTCCCATTCTAAGGTACTAGGGTTAGGGCTTCAATATATGAATTGGGGGGAACAACATTCAGTCCATAGCACTCGGTCTAAGCAGCCCCGGTGGAGCGGGAACGTGTCATGGAGGCAGTGAGCAGGCACCGTAACTGACAAATGCAGGCCATTGGTGTTTGCCCACCGTGATCCCTTTAGTCCCACCTAGGACACAGCCTCCACTCCTGCTCCCCGCCACCATTTTTGTCCTTTAAGTCCTACCTAGAGTGTAATATCTGACACAGAGTGTCTCCCCATCACCAGTATATAATCTCATTTCTCTTGGCTTGGTCTACATCTCTTTTACGGCATATATTTAGGTCTTCTTTATTTGTCCATTTAACACATATTTATGGAGAAGTAGTCTGGTGCAGTGGTTCAGAGCCTGGACCTGGGGGCCAGCTCCACAATTTATTAGTTATGTCACTTTGGGCAAGGTATGTGGTTAACCTCTCTGATCCTTGGTTTTATCTGAGATATGTTACACCAACCTCGTGGACATGTGAGGTGGAGTGACCTCATACACACAGAACGTTCAGGAGCATGCCGGACACACAGTACGTGCTCAGTGCGCATGCGCTGTTACTGGGCGCCTGTCCTCTGCCAGGTACTGACCGGCATGAGACTACACAGTCACCTCACAGTTCATCATGTCCAGGTCTAGCTCCTCTGCTCGATCACAGGCTTAGAAGCCATGACTAGATCTGATTCAGCATGATGTCAGGGACACAAGGGAGGCCCCATAAATGCTGGTTCTCAAAACTGAAAAAAAGGGAAGAAAAAATGAGAAATATAAAGATCGAGTACAACATAACTCTTCCTGGATGCCTAGAAACAAGAAACGCTGTGACTGTTTTCTCTGGGACCAGGCCCTCTCCTTGCCTGGAGGCAGCAGTTCTTGGAGCATCCACGCCACATGCGTCATGGAAAACTTGCAACGTGCTTCCTCCTCCAGGCGCACGAGATGCTAACTCTTCTGGGAGGGCCCCTCTGCCAGCTACTTCCTGGCTCCACTGCCCAGGCTTCAAACAGATATTCTAAACTCTGGAATTATTATGGTGGCTTTCCTCACAATTCCACATTCCTCTCCTCACACCATTAAGGAAGAGTCCTTTTGAATTGCCACTGACCACCTGTGGAGGTTGGGGAGGCAGCCACCTTCAAGTGGGAGAAACACTAAGACACTTGTTATAAAATGCTTCCAACTCAGCAACATTTCATTCAGAGTAATAAGGACCCATTACTAAGGGGCTACCATGCTCCAGACATGACCCCTTTTGAACCTGTGTGATAGATTGCATGTTCCCTCTCTCATACTTTCTCAGTTTAGTCTTGAATCCAAACGTAGAACTTAACATGGATCTGGAGAATATGCCAACGTTTGGTTTCTCTCTCCCATTCTAACCTACATCTAACAAGCATTTGTGAACACTGCTTCTACTAGCCAACATGCATGCATCCTTTTTGAAGCTTTGGGGCATTTGAATTCTTTTGCTGAATTTGTCCAGGTTATTGATAAACAAAACAAAACAAAACTGAATAAAACAGAGCCCTATAGCACTCCACCAGAGACCTCTTTCCAGGGGCATGCGATGCTGCTGCATCAATTGGCAGAGTGAGGAAGGAGATGACTGAGTGCACCGGAACCCAGGTTAGGAAGGGTTCCTGTGCTCAGCCCCATGTTCCGCAGGGTTCAGAGTTCCGGTGACGTGACAGAGGAGATGTGGCAGTTCATCACAAAGGCTGTGCTTGTCCCCCAGTGCTGAGCGCTTATCACAGGACAGCCTCTGTTTGTTCTACAGACACATGACTTAATCATTAACTCAGAAACAAAAGCACCCGGACATAGGGAAGACCTAGTACAATTTCTCTGTGAAGCAATATCGGTGGCTTTCTGGAGTGGGTATGACCCCTGACTAAGAACATTTTTTCTCTCTTTGAAAACTAATCTATATTCCTATCCTGTCCCTTCTCTGTCACAAACTGGGCTGGCTCCTCCTTCTGGCAAAAAAAAAAAAAGACTGGGCATTCAGTGACCTCTGTGACATGACCCCAAGTTTTCTTCCCAGACTAGACTTAACTCTGGATAAGTCCACGGGAAAGCTGGACTAACCTCTCAGGGGCCGCCCACCTGCCTGCCCCCACTCATGTCACAAGTATTTATGAAGTATCCATGTGCCAAGAAGTATGCTAGTCCCTGAGGATGGACACTCTAGGGACACAGTGTGCCCTCTTCCCAGGTTGGCCAAGGCCCTGGCTTAAGCTCAGTGTGCTCCCTAGGGAGGGTTTTGGTGCTTTTAAATTTATCACTGATGGAATACAGAGAACGAAGAGACTACTGCACCAGATGGTAGGCTGGACAAATTGTTGAGCCACCTCAACAATTTGGGGCTGCACAGGGACAGACAGGAGCAGAAAGTCAGACCCTGCAGAGGTCATTTCTAGAGCACTAGAAGGGGGGCCCATTTAAACTGAAGGCCAACCAAATTGAGGCTGGAGTGATTATTTGTATGCATTTCTCTTCTCTTCTCTGGACCAAGAGCACTTTATCCCAGCACTTTGCTCATCTGAATTATTAAAAAATATTTATCGAACTAATCAATGAGGAACGTCATTTCTAGATCTGTAATCCCTGTGTTGTCCACAAGGTGGCGACTTGCATAGATGGTCACAACGCAAACCTTGCATTTGGGTGGAAGCCCTGAGAAAAGATGCTGAAGGGAAGCATGGAGAACCAAGACAGACTTTCTGCAGACTCGTCCTCTGCCCCGCCCTGCTCCCCGTGGGAATATGTGCTATCCTCTTCCCCTCATTTAAAGTATCTGTCTGTCAGACAGTAATGCAGGCCTGAGCTACCAGCACCAAACCTGGATTCCACCATATCCAGCAGCCCAAGCAAGGCCAGTGGTGCGGGCTTCCTGTCCTCTCCAGCCTCACCTCCTGCCTCCCAAGCTCTCACACCCCCGTGCAGCTCTGCAACTGGGCTGAGCTTTCTCTTCGCTCCAGACTGTACCATGTTCTCTCTTGCCTTCTCTCTCTGCCCTCCTTCCAGATAACACCTACTGTCTCCCCAAGACTCAAGTTAGAAAGCACCTTTTCCAGAAAGCTTCCTTAACCCTTGCTAGACAATAGATGGGCCTCAACTCCCTCCCCACTGAGAGAATCCACTCTCACTTTTTCTCATGATTCTGTGGGCTCACAAGTGTTGCCCACAGTGTTAACTGGCTCTCTGGGAACCAGAGATAGGGGCTTTGGGGCAGTTTTTTAAAAGGAAATGGATACCAATCACCTTCAAAGCTTTGGAAGGTTTTCTTCACCCAGATACTACAGACTTAGGGTTGGAAAACTAGTCTTCTGCTCATTTTCTTAAAGAGTCATGCTTACATAATGCTCTCCCTACTTAAAAGGCACACAAATCATGTGTAAATGTGCCTCTGCAATTGTGTATCCCAACCTGTGTGAAGCACATATTAATTTCATAATAATGATACCCTTTAGTAGGTCAACGTTTGCATAATTAAGCAGGCAAATCATTCCTGTATACATTTATTTGCTCATCATGACCATATTTTGCACAACCCTGGTCTCAGGGTCAGACACTGTACCATGAGAATGGTGGCTTACCCAATCCCTGATTCTTAGAGCCCCTCCATACTCCTTGTCAAGACTCATCCTTGAACTTCCCCATTGACAGGGAGCTCACTACCTCTGGAAGAGTCCATTCTCTTTTTGGACAGCCATGACCATTTGAAAGTTTGAACTTATTGGGAAGGATGTCCCTGAAAAACAGTATGGAGTTTATCTCTCTTGTTTTCAAGTCTTGCTTTGTTCATTTAACATTATAGGTGTTTCCTTCACATCATTAAACCATCTTGAATTTCTTCACATATATACAACTACATATTTACAAATATGCCATCATATGTGACATGCAATTTATAATTGCTACTTCACTAAACAATACAGTACCAACATCTTTTTGTTTCAGTTAACTTATATCCCCTTCCTCATTTTCAATGCCCACCTAATCCTCTATTGCTGAATATACCAACACTCAGTTAATCATTGCATACCAGTGAGCATTTAGATTATTTCCAATTTTTTGCTGTAGTGATTAACTCCAGAATGAAATCTTCAAACATAGTGATATTTCCTTAGGAGAGATTTATAGAAGGGCACAGAGAATCAAGGAGCGTAAGTACTTCATTATTATTATTATTTTTATCTTCACCCGAGGACATTTTTGCATTTATTTTCCGATAGAGCAGGAGGGAGAGAGAAAGGAAGAAAGAGAAACATTGATGTGAGAGAGACACATCAACTGGTTGCCACCCACACAACCCCAACTGGGGCTGGGGACAAACTGCAACCGAGGTACGTGCCTTTAGCGGGAACCAAACCTGGGACTCTCTGGTCTGTGGGCCGACACTCTAACCACTGAGCTAAACTGGCCAGGGCGAGGAGTGTAAGTACTTTAAAGGGACACTCCTGGTCAAGTCAGCGGCCTGTGGATGAAACCAATTGTTAATAAACACTAATAGCCATGTTGAGTGCAATGCTGATATTATTATACTTAGTCCTCATCACCACCTACCTCTACACCATGAAGCTTGACCATGCCCATCCTTTGTATGTGCCTGTAAGGGAAGAACTAGGGCAGACCAACTAGCTGGCCCTGATCTGACCACCACATAAAGTGGCCTCTGCCGGGGCTCCTTTTGGGGATATGAGCATCCCCTGAAAAGACTGCAAACTGGGAAGGACCTGGGCTTAAAACTCAAAATGGACACCACCCAAGAGTGCTGTAGCTGGTCTTCCAAGACTCCAGGAGGCTTTCTCCATCTCTAGGGGCTAAGAAAAAGAAAGAAAAGAACACAGGACAAATCAGGGCTAGGGGGTGAAGGCAAGAAAAGCCACCCATGAAGCCTGGTCAGCAAATCCCTGCCTTTGCCCATTGTCTTCACTTGGCCACACATCAAATTCCAGCAATAACGACTCCCTTGCGTTCCTTGTCTGGGTCCTCTGCCAGGACTGGTGTACAGAACCTGGCTCTGAGCAGGCATGGGGACCGCATGAATAAATAAGTGACAGCAAGGACCCGTTCCACCGCCTTTCCTACATGAACTCCCCACTCCACAGATATCCTAACACTTTTGCGCCAAGACATTCAACATAGCATTATTCTAGTAACAAAAGGGCCAAAAACAACTGGTTGAATAACTGCAGTTTTTGTACACTGTGCAAAGTTTAAAAGTCCAAAGTCAATCCAAAATAGATCACCTTACCTCATTAGTATCCAAGTCACTCCTGCATGACTTTATGTAGCATTAAGCGGGGGACAGCTAATGAAACAATGCTCCCCTGATTGTACAACAGGCCCGATTTCAGAGATGATAAGAGGTGGGGAAACTGTGGGAAATTCCTTAAGTGGAAAAACCAAGCACAGAATAACGTCCAGGACATGCTACTAGGTGTGTGTGTGTGTGTGTGTGTGTGTGTGTGTGTTTAAAGAGAGGAGCTATATAATCATACGTGCTTTTATCAGCCTGCAAAATTCCTAGGAAGATACACCAACAACCTGATGAGAGTGCCCTCTTGAGGCTGGGCTGGAGCACTGGGACACAGGGTGGAAGGGAAACCCTCTGTACACCGTTACACCCATTTGTGAACTCTGAAATTTTAAACCCTATATTTCTTTCTGAAAATAAAACTTTGAAAACTACAAAATTCAAAATAAAACGGCGTATCCTTCCAAGAGGATTAAGGGGCATAATATTTGGAGCCAGCCTTGGATCTGAAGACCATATATGCAATACTGACTCTATTGTAGCGACTTCCGCCAAGTTCCAGCTCCGGACTGCGCCTCAGTATCCCCAGGAGCGCCTGGGTGTCAGACAGCTGGTGTCGGGACATCGCTCCAGCTCCGAACTGGGGTGGCGGGGAGCCCACCCCGCCGCACTGGTCCCGGGCCGGCAGCCGTCTGCGGGCACCCCGCGGTGCAGCCCCGGCCAATCAGCGGCCGCGGGGCGGGTTGGGTGGCGGCGCCGCGCGCGCGGAGCGGAGAGCAGAGCAGAGGCGCTTCTGCCGTCCCAGAGCCCACGATGCCACGCTCCGCTGTGCTCTTCCCGCTGCTGCTTCTGCTGCTGCCGCCGCTGGCCTCGAGCCTTGGGCTCCTCGGCGCGGGCGGCCGGCGCCCCGAGTGCAGTCCGTGCCGGCCGGAGCGCTGTCCAGAGCCCGCGCGCTGCCCCGCGCCCGGGATCCCCGCGCGCGACGAGTGCGGCTGCTGCGCGCGCTGCCTGGGTGCCGAGGGCGCGAGCTGCGGGGGCCGAGCTGGCGCGCGCTGCGGCCCGGAGCTGGTGTGCGCGAGCCGCGCCGCGGGGGTGGCGCCCGAAGGCACCGGGCTCTGCGTGTGCGCGCAGCGCGGCGCCGTCTGCGGCTCCGACGGCCGCTCTTACCCCAGCGTCTGCGCACTGCGCCTGCGCGCCCGGCACGCGCCCCGTGGGCAACCGGGCCACCTGCACAAGGTGCGCGACGGCCCCTGCGAATTTGGTGAGTCCGGCTTCCGCCCTGCTGTACTGAGGCGCGAGAAAGAGAGACCCTAACACTCTGGGGTGTGGGGCCAACGATGCCCCTCCCCACCATCCTGCACAATGGACAGTGCTGCCTAAGCCTCGCTTTTCCCTTAGGGAATGGTGTTTCTTATCTGGTAGGGTGCTCAAGGAGACTGGGGCAGGAACTCACACCCTGCACCAAGCTCATGGCATGTTTTCCTCCACAAGACTGGTAGTTTGGGAGTGGGGGGTCCTCACTGGGTCCAAGTCCCAGGAGTGGGTTGTTTGGATGGAGAGGGAGGGAACGTGAAGATGCCAGAGGAGGAGCAGAAGGAGGACTTCCAGACCAGGACTCGGGAGTTACAGCCGAGCACCAGGGCTCGGGCCCACTTAGGACAGGTAAGACCTTTGGAGACCTTGGCTCTGAAAGATTATAGTGCCTTCAGGAGTAGACCCAGGTTTTGTAGGACCAAGAATTATACAATTTGGAGGGACCCACTTTAAAGGAATCGAAGGTTAATCATTGCTTGGGATGTAGAAACTTAAACTTCGTTAACATCACAGTAAAGTAATCTATGGATGTTATTGCTGCCCACCCTCTAGATGTAATTTTTTAAAAAATCAAACAAAAATAAACCAAAACATTAGTAAAGGGATGCCCAAAACCTAATGCTGGCCCATTAGGGTTTGGAACACTGCCTCTCTCTACACCACCTAGACGGGGCAGTGGATCATCTAGGGTGAGTCCCAAGGAGTCCAGCTTGGGGTTCTGGCCCATGCCTAGAGACCAAGTCCAGACCTAAATGCCTAAGTCAGTGTAATGACTTCAGCTCCAACAAGGAAACCGTGAGGGTGGGGGAGAGCCTTAACAGACATTGGGAAGTTTCTATTATTATTTCCCCCAAGCATTCCAAGTAGATGCTTGTCCAGGAGAACCATGTTGTTGGAGACGAGGCAGGAAGGCTCCCATCCCAGAAACATGGAAACAGTGTGCAGTCGGTTGAGGAGACTGAGGCCTCCCTGGAGCACAGGAAAGTCGCCACTGGCTAGTCCTCGTTGGAGCTCCAATGGAGGAGAGAGCTGCCTGGCACTTTCCATGCTGCTGGATCCCTGAGTGACCTTGGGCTGGTCCCTTCCCCTCTCTGGGCCTTGTCAGCCCCTGTGTAGTCACAGTTAAGGTCCCTTTGTTTCTGCCCTGTGGCACTTTAACAGTCCTGTCTCATTCCTTCTTCTAGTTTCTGCCACTCGTTTTTACAACCTGCTTTCCTCAGCAGTTAATTCGCGGGCAGTTCTCTTTGTCTCCAGACAGGTGACGCTTTCAGTCCACATGCAGGAGACATAAATGCTGACCAGGTCCCCAGAAACTGCTGGTGTAGATGGTCTCAGATGAGTTTTCCCTGGAGTGGTGTTCTGTTCCCGAGAGAGAGAGAGAGATGCCTCGAAAATACTTGAGATATTTAGACCAAATCTGCTATTAGGGGGAGGAGACTGAGATGGGGGGAGGGGGGCAGGCAGGAGACTGGCCAAGGTGACCAGTAAAGCCTGAACAGCTCCCAGGTCTCCTACACCTGTTCTGTGCTCTTTCAGGACAGGACTTGATAGTGTTAAGTCAGGCAGCTGGTGGTTGCCATGGTTACCAGAGTGAGGCCAGATGGCAGATGGAAACCCCATATCCTTAATTCATTGAAAATTACCAAATGACAAGTAAATGTGACAGCCCCTCCACTCTGATCTATGGCCCTGAGGCACACCTCAGGCACGGGCCCCGGGCGTAAAGATGTTCATGGAGCCAAATGGAGGCAATACAGAAGCTGCTTTTAATGATCCTATTAGTGACAGGCATCAAGCCTCCCCGGAATTTACTTCTGCTTCCCCACCAGCAGTTGTCATCCTCTACAGACTGGTTACTGTTTTCCAGTCGCTTTTCGTCCTGTAATGGCTGTGTGGCCCTGTCCCTGTGTCCTGGTGAAGCATGAAGGTGTGGACAGGGGGATCTTTCCTAGCTAGCGACTAAGGCAAAGGGGCAGCACACTGCTGCCCTAAAGCCGTCCTCTGTTCAGAGGACGCAGCAGGAGCACTTTTTAACAATGCCCTTGGGGACGCTGGTTGAAGGGAAGCGGACTGAGTCACAGTGCAGCTGTTCTGCCTCCATGTGGGCAAAGCCACCCCTCCTCAGCTCCTCACCTACTCCTTCTCTCTGCTCCTGACAAACAGAGGGAGGCCTCTGTAAATGCACATTAAGTCTGCACAGTGTGGGAGGTGTTCTTACACGTGCCTCTCAGGAGCATTTGGAAACAGCGTTCGGGCTTAAACGCTCCCCTTCCCTACTATGCTCTGAAATGCCCCAAAATGCCTAATGAGGGTAATCCTCTGATCAACACATTTATTAAAGACCCACTATGTTCCCACATAGGAATAATTCTTTACTTTTGGAAATCTCATCTGCATCCCATCTTCTTACTCAGTTTTTACAACTAGCCTGGCCAGATGTCACTCCCATTTAATAGAAGGGAAAACTGAGGTTTGCAGGAGGGAAATCCCTGGAGCCACCGGGCTAGCTCCCAGCTGAGGTGAGGCTCTTTTCAGGTGGGGCCATGCATCTACAGCTCGCTGGCAGCCTGATTAGGAAGGTGCCACAGACTGGCTGCTCTTGAGTCTTGAGGGTTTCTCAGTCTGGGTCTACCTCCTGTTTTCCCCCCAAGGCTTGTTGCTGGTTCCTCTGTTTGGCCCCGGGTGATGGCTCCTGAGAGGAACAGGGGTAGCTTCACAAAAGGGGAAGCATATGAGAGGAGCCTTGAAGGATGGGTAGAAAGTAGGAAAGTCCTGGGCTAAGGGACGGGGGAGGGCAGGAGACAGCATGAAGAAGGCGTGGAGCTAGGAGGTCCTGTGGGGAGTGTGAACAGTGGGCCTGCTGGCCAGCCACCCAGTGGGGTGGTTGGGGAAGGAGGTGAGGCCCAGAGCAGTCTAGGACAGGCTCACCGCAAGCCTTAAGTGCCAGGCTGAGGGGTGAAGCGTCGTTCTGTTTCTCACCTGTAAGGCGGCATGGCATTGTGTTGCTATTGCTATCATTGCTTTGAAGGCTGTGTTGTTCCCTGTATCACTCTGGCCATTTTGAATGCTGAATTAGACAGGAACAGGGCCCGCGCCAGTGCCCACCAGGACGCTGAGTCCCCGAAGCCTCAGCGAGCTCTTAAGGTCCTGAATCTTGGAACATGTACCTCGGTTGGAATTCTAGCTGCACTTAGAAATCTGTTTTTTCGAGGCATGTGTTACCAGGTAACCAGGAGAGGCAGCGAATGCCACTTTGTGAGGGACAAAGAAGGGGGGCCTCATGCTCAAAAGCCTTTCATGCTGAGGGAGGGGTTTGAGGCACAGGCTGCAGGGAGCAGGATTAGGCTGCTTCTCATTTTACATCGTAAGGTGATTATTAGCATAAATTATCAGAGCTGTTCAGTGCATTGATCATTAAACTCTGGTGGTGTGCTTTTTCCTACAGGCAGATGGGGTCCTGGGGGATGACTTTTGATATTCTTTCTTTCCTTAGCACTATTAACTTTAAAGAAATCTCACAGGCATTTGGGAAGAGCTTTCATTCCGGTGATCAAGGACACAGCTGACAGGATGGGGGTCAGACACCACACACTATAATGATAGTATGGATCCCTTTCTTTTGTACAGATGCGCACACTTACTAATGCGGTCACATTCCTCTCTGCCTTCACCTTCGGGAGGAGGGCCGAAGTCATCATCTTCATTTGCAGACAAGGAGGAAATAGTTAGCAACTGCCCAGCTCCTACAGATGGTGACTTGGTACCGTTTTGCCTGCCCACAGTGCTGCCTTTGTTGGGACATACCTGGGTGACTATTTCCGGTTACCTGATGGGTAGGTTTGTGCTGTTGCAGCATTTCCAGGGCCGTTGCTGGTATGAACAGAAGGAAACAAGTATCGAATAAGGAAGGGCTGGAAAGACAAAGCGGGCACGTTCAGACTGGGCCCACCAGGCACGGTCCTCCCTCTGGAAAGCCACCTGACTTGTCAACGGCAGGTAGAAAGGAAAGTCCGGCTCGTCCAGCAGTGTGGCAGCTCTGGCAGCCGCAAGGCTTTGCCCCGGCTCATCCGAGGAAGGGCGTGGCCTCTGGCGCCTCCGGGTAGGGTCCACCGAGAGGCCTGCTCACCAGACACCAACAGAGACATCTTTGAAAGACCACCCTTGGGGGAGCACGACCTGCCAAGTCCTCAGGTCCCTCCATGGAAGCCTTTACAGTTTGCAAGGGGTCTTGTAACTGTTCCTCACAACAGCACATGGGGAAGGGAGGGGAAAGGAGGGACAATGGACTCCCATGCCCATTTAATGTGTTTTTTTGTTTTTTTTCTTTATTGATGTTAGAGAGGGAGGGAGAGAGAGACACAAACATCGATGAGAGAGAACATCGATTGGCTGCCTCCTGCTTGCCCCACACTGGGGATTGGGCCCACAACCTGGGCATGTTCCCTGCCCAGGAATTGAACTGGCAACTTCTTGGTGCATGGGTTGATGCTCAACCACTGAACCACACTGGCCGGCCTCCCATGCCCATTTTAAAGAAGAAACTGAGGCCAAGTCATAGCACGGGGGTGTGGCAGAGCCAGGATTTGAACCTGGGTTCCTCCGGCCTGAGGCAGCCATGATGTTGAGCATCCCAGTGCCACACTCAGACGAGCCCTTGAGAACAGTAGGACTGGGAATGCCCGCTAGTGTTTAGGGCACATCACCCATTTCATGTGTATCTTCACAAGAGCTGTTGCCTTGGAGTGATGCCCGGATGGTTTCACTTCTGGGTGGGAAAGAGTCAGCACAGCAGTGTATCCTTAGGCCTGTTGGCCAGGGTGGCCCTTGGCTGGTGCCTGGGAGCTCGGATTTCAGGAGCGTTTCCACCATGCCCAGAACTGATAATGGTGGCTAACTGCCTAAAATGAACCAAGGACAGCTGCACACCTGCTTGCTTTCTGGGAGCCTGGACGTTCGGGGTGTAGCAGCCAGAGAGAGCCTAGGCGACTGGCCCCAACAAGAACCCTCAGGTACTGAGTGCCTGGTGCGCTTCCCTGGTAGATGACATTTTGCATGTTGTCACGGTTTGTTGCTGGGGATTAAGTGTGTGCTGTGTGACTCACTGGAAGAGCTCATGGCCGCTGCACCTGGTTTCCCCATCTGAGCCCCGTGTGCCTTTTCCCTTTGCTGGTTTGCTGTGTCTCCTTTCGCTGTAATAAACCATGGCTGTGAGTAAAGCTATGCTGAGTCCTATGGTCCTCCGAGCAAATCATTGAACCTAGGGGTTGTCTTGGGGACCCCCAACACAGCCCCTAAGGAATTTTCTTATACCAGAATGGCATCTATACAGAATCACAAATGTTTCACTTTAAAAATCAGTGTGGAGCCCGGGCCAGTTTTCTCAGTGGTTAGAGCATTGGCCCTCAGACCAATGAGTCGTGGATTTGATTCCAGTTAAGGGTATGTACCTTGGTTGCAGTTCGTCCCCAGCCTTGGATGGGTCACCACATCGATGTTTCTCTCTCTCTCTCCCTCCTTCTCACTCTATCTGATGATAAATAGAAAAAATGTCCTCGAGTGAGGATTGAAAAATCAGTGTGGAGTTAGTGGACTCAGGCTGCCTGGGTTTGAGTCCCTGTTCCTCCAGACACGTCACCTTTGTGAGCCTTGGTTTTCTCGTTTGTACAGTGGAGACAAATGCAGGGCTGGTGGGGGGATGAAAGGATGTGCATGGACGTGTCCTGTAAGGAGAGGGCACAAGGGTGTGGACAGAGCGTGGAGCCAGCCCCCTGGGCTCAGAGCCTCCTCCACCACTTAAGGCTGGGCCACCCTGGCTGGCTAGCTTCCCAGGGGGCAGCTGGTGAGATTGCTGGGAAGATCAAATGGGTTACTAATCCCTGTGAGCAGAGAGTGCCTAGCGCACAGCCAGCCCTCAGTGTTAGCCCCCAGCATGACTACATTACTCGATGATGATGATGATGACTGCTTGTAAAGAGCTCTTATGGATAAAAATATTTTCAATTAAAAATCAGACAGGTTAACATGAAACAGATTACTATGACACAGAGACACAGGGAAAATTTTCGAGATAACTGAACTGCTCTCCGTCTTGGTTATGGCGGTGGTTACTTGACTGTACACATTTGTCCAAACCGAGACCTGCATGCCAGAGAATGAATGCGCTGTGTGTAAATTTAAAAATAAAGATTTGGATGTCACTTTACCATCAAAAGCTCTTTTGTAAAAGAAATGGTCTTTTCTGCCGTGAAATGGGGCAAAGACAGCGTCTGCCAGACAACCTTTCCTAATCGCAGTTATTGAGAGGGAGGGAGAGGGACGTGCAGGCAGAGGAGCATGAACTGTGATTTACTGGTTTACTCGTTTAGGCCTGAAAGGGATTGATGAAATCTCATTTAAAATTTATAACTTTACATGAGCAAAAGTAAAACACGTTGATTGAGTGTCCCTTTGGAATCCATTGAGGGCTTTGGAGTAAGTCGTGGTTCTGATGGTGCCCACAGTGAGCCCTTCGAGGACCCTTGTGGGCTCCGGGCGAGGCCACGCTGGCAGGAGGACATGAATAAATCAGACTCCCTTTGTCCTGTGTGCAGATGGGGCTCCTGCCAGAGAGCAGGGGTGTCGTGGTTCTTTGTTGCTGCCGGGCAGGGGCTGGGGTGCACGGGCAGTGTTAGAAGCCTAGGACCTTGGTTCCCTGGGTGGATGTTGGTTCTACTCTGGGAGGTGGATGGGGGTGTGGTGCGCGGGGGTGTGGTGTGGGGGGTGTGGTGCGGGGGGTGTGATGCGGGGGGTGTGGTGCGCGGGGGTGTGGTGCGCGGGGGTGTGGTGCGGGGGGTGTGGTGCGCGGGGGTGTGGTGCGGGGGGTGTGGTGCGCGGGGGTGTGGTGCGGGGGGTGTGGTGCGCGGGGGTGTGATGCGGGGGATGTGGTGCGCGGGGGTGTGGTGCAGGGGGTGTGGTGCGCGGGGGTGTGGTGCGGGGGTGTGGCGCGGGGGGTGTGGCGCGCGGGGGTGTGGTGCGCGGGGGTGTGGTGAGATGGGTGTCACTGAAGGAGTGAGCAGACCAGGCTGAGGGGAGAAGCCTGTGGGGGAGAACTCCGTGTCGTATTCAACTCACTGGAGGCCCTTGGGGCGCCCAGGGGCTGGGGGCTTCGGAGGGCAGCCTGGGGTACACAGGTGGGAGTTACAGGGTGGTGGGTTTTAGCTCCAGTGAGGACAAGCTTTCTTACCAGCAGAGCCCTCCTAGGATGGAAGGGCCTGGCTCTACAGGTCGTGAGTGCTCTGTTACTAGAGGCATGCAAGTGGAGGTTAGATGAGCACGTGGCATCTGGTCAGGCACAGGATCTCGGGGAGTTAAGCCCCTCTAGTTTGAGATTCTATGGAACTAAGACAGTTTCCCAGAGTTTTCTTGGCACCAGCTTGACAGGATCTGCTTCCAGTCTATCTGAAGGAGCCAGCTGGGTCTCATTGCTTGTCCTTTCACTCCCGCCCCTCTCCCCTTTCCTCCCACCTCGGCCTCCTTCCCTTTGTTCTCCTTTTCCTCTCCAAGGCTGGCTTGTCCAGCTGTCCTCGAGTCACCAGGAAAGCCCCAGCAGTCCATACACTGCAGTTGGATGGCGTGAGAGTGAGTGTGTTTGCTCTTTATTTGTCATCTGTTTACCAGACCTGCCCCGGCCCCCCACTTGCATGTCATGTTAAACCATCACTTTCATATTCATCACATGGTAAGATCAGCTCAGCAACCCCAGGTCGCAGGGGGTGTTATCCGCATCTAACAGATAAGCAAAACCGAGCAGAGCATTTCCCACCAGGGACCGCATTTCACCTTGCCCACGACACTGTGGGGCCAGATGCAAGGGTGGGCAAGCTTGCCGTCTTGTGCAGGTGAGACCAGGTAGAAGCACCTGGACCGAAACGCAGGCTATGATTCAGCAGGTCAAAGAGGTGCAGACCCCTGGTCCTGGACTAGAACACACACCCTCTCGCCCTCCACGATGAGAGCCACCCCCTCTGGAGCTAGGGGGTGCATTCCATGCAGAGGCAGGTTCATTGAGGGGCTGATGGAACGCCTGAAGGCCAAGGCCAATGGATTTGATTTTTTTAGTCCCAGTGTGAGCAGCGCAGATGCCAGGCACGGAGAGGAGGGTAGAGTGTGGAGTATCAGCTAAGAATTTCTAACTCAGATGCCCACATTGGTCCCATTCAGCAAACCCATACCCTCCCTCTCCTCTCTAACACGTTCTGGCAGCCTAGATGCACATCGCCTGATTCCCAATCTCCGCACAGCTTCCAGGCCAGCAGTTTTGCCACTGGGGATGGGGAGGTGTGTGGGATGGGGGAGGCCCAGCATGGGGTCTGTGAGTCTGTGATATGCAAATCCGCATTTTGAATGGACCGCGGGGGTCTCAGCTCCAGGGAAGATGCAGCTGTCCTATGTGGCATTATTCTTTGAAATGCCCTCCACGTTGAAGGAGAAAAGCCCATCTGTTAGAAGACTCTGCTGTTGGTGAAGTGACACCAGCCCCTCCCGGAACCCAACGCCCTGTTGTGTAGTTGAGCCAAAAGCAGATGGCAGCTGGGGCCCTGGGAGGGAGTGTGGGGAGCCGGGAGCCCTGCCACAGACATGCTGGTGACTTCAGGAAGTTGCCTTTTCTCTCTGGATCCGCTTTCCTGTGGGTGGAACAAAGGTGGTGAGTGAGGAGTTACGCGGGCATCTTGTCAGGTCGAAGGCAGACTCGCTTCCACGATTCCTTCCCTAAGAGTTGTTCTTTGTGTGTGGAGAGCTTTTGTCTGGCGCTGTTCTCCTCATGGGAGCTGGCCGGCAGGCTTGCTGTAGGCAGGGACTTCTAGAAGGAGGGTCCCTGGGACCTGCAGGGTACAGGTTGTGTTCCTGTGTCTTCTTCCAGCTCCTGTGGTCATCATTCCACCCCGAAGTGTTCACAACGTCACTGGGGCACAGGTGTACCTGTTATGTGAGGTGAGGGCTGTGCCTCCCCCTGTCGTCACGTGGAGGAAGGTATTTATATCCAAGAACTCGTGTGTGTGTGTGTGTGTGTGTGTGTGTGAGAGAGAGAGAGAGAGAGAGAGAGAAGTGTAAATTTCTTTTTCCTTGATGTGTGTTTGTGTACATATCTTTGTTTTCAATCCTCACCTGAGGACATTTTTCTATTTATCTTCAGATAGAGTGGGAGGGAGGGAAAGAAAGAGAGAGAGAGAGACATTGACTGGTTGCCTCCTGCACAACTCCAACTGGGGCCAGGGATGAACCACAACTGAGGTACATGCCCTTGAGTGGAATCGAATTCACAACTCATTGGTACGCAGGCTGACACTCTAAGCACTGAGCAAAACCAGCCAGGGCCGTGTGTGTGTATGTGTATCTTTACATGTGGATCAGAGGATTTAAAAGGATATCTTATGGCCCTGGCCGGTTTGGCCCAGCGGTTAGAGCGTTGGCCTGGGGTCCAGAGAGACCCGGGTTCCCTTCCTGCTAAGGGCACGTACCTCAGTTGCAGTTTGTCCCCAGCCCTGGTTGGGCCGTGCAGGTGGCAGCCACTCTATGTATTTCTTTCATGTTGATGTTTCTCTCCTTCTCTCTCCTCCTCTCTCTCTCCCTCCTGCTCTATCTGAATAAAAAATGGAAAAATGTCCTTGGGTGAGGATAAAAAAAGGATATCTTCTGTACCATTCCTCTGCCTCCAGGTTGATGCCTCAGAACGTTTACCCTAAAACTCTCCCCAGAGAAGGGCAGTTGCTATCTTTCCTGTGGCATTTTCTCTCTTGGACACTTAGCTGTCCAGAAAGTTCTGGTGTTTATCTAGCCTAGATCAGCTGGAATGATGTAAGAGAGTACTTTACTGGATTTGGGTTTTAGAAAGACTTGGCTGGTGGCAAACAACCTAATCCTATTTCAAAGCAAGGTCTTCCTGCAGATCAGTGTTTGAGACTAGCCTGGTTCGCAGCATAGGTGTCCCTTGTCCCAACAGCCTGAGAAGGGCCATGGCATTCTGAACCGCTTCTGCGAGATGCTGGTGGTGTCCACATCTTTGCTGTCCGTCGGGGAGTGCTGCTGTACGTACACCTGGGTTTTTCAGTGACTGACATTTTATTAGGAATACGAGCTTCTAGGGTTTTGGCCTTCAAGTCAGTGGGAAGATGAAGACAGTCAGGATGTTTGTGGGGTGATCGTTCCCAGTGGTTTTTCTAAACCACTCCTGGTTTCCCTGTCCTCTTCAGGTTACACAGTCTCCTGAGGGCACCCAGGTGCTGGAAGACCTGCCTGGGGGACACGTCAATATCGCTGTCCAGGTGCGAGGGGGTCCTTCTGACCATGAGGCCACAGCCTGGATTTTGGTGAGTAGCTCATTTGTTTAGGATTGCTGGCTACTATTGACTGGCCCTTACAAAGCACCCTTTATATTTCCGGAACATGTGACACGTTTCACAGCTGTTCTTAGCCATTTCTCATTGGGCCCCGTGAGAACGGCGAGGGAGGCAGGGAGGTAGAGTAACCCTGCGAGCACACGCTCCTCAGTGGTGGGCAGAGCTAGGGCCCTGGAAGGAGGTGGCCTTCCTAGTCCCCGGAGCCTGTGGATACTCTGTTACATGGCTAGAGCGGAGTAAGGTTGCCGATGGAATTAAGGTTCCTGTCAGCTGACGTTAATAAGGAAGTTACCCCAGATTATCTGGGTGGCCCCAGTGAAATCACAGGAGTCCTTTCAATGTGGAAGAGGGAGGCGGGAGAGGGAGAGCCGGAGCGATGGCGTGTGAGAGAGACATGACCCGCCATTGCTGGCTTTGAGGACGGAGGAAAGGGGCCACGAGAAAGGACTGCCGGCAGCCTGTAGACTGGAAAGGCAAGAAACAGATGTTCCCCTAGGCCTAGGGCCCGGGGCCTCTAGAAAGAAGTCAGCCCTGCGTCACCTCGATTGCCTGTAGCCCTCTGAGTCCCATTCAGACTCCCGGCCTCAGGAAGTGTAGATAATAGGTTTGTGTTACTTTATGCCATTAGGTGTGTGGTAAGTTGTTACAGCAGCCGTAGGAAACTAATACACTTGCTTGAGGCCACAAGGCTGATAAGGAGGGAAGACAGCACTTTTACATCCTCACCTGGCTCTTGATGCCACTGCAGCGGTTTTGCGAAGATGAGGGAATGCCATGTGTTTGAAGGAAGTGAGTGACAAGACAGGAGTCCATGTTGGTCAAGTCGCTCTACCTCTGAGCTTCAGTGTGCACGGTTGTAAAATCAGGGCTTTGGACTGGACGGCGTCCAAGGGCCAAGTGATTCTAACAGTCTGTGACTTACATGTGAGTCTCCTGTAACATGAGGATAACGATGCTCCCCCTTCACTCATGATCGGTGTGAGTTCAAAACAAGATGGTGCGTGTAAATCCTCCCATCTGTAGAGTGACTCGCAGTTCATGGAGGTTGTTCCAACAGGAGAAAGCAAGAGAGGAGAGAGCCGCTGCGGGTCTGCCCTCCGGGCGTGTCTTCCCCACTGTGTCTAGAGGTTCTGTGACTCTTCTGCACCAGCTCAGAAGCTCAGAATGCCATTGAGTCCATGTTTTTTTCAAATCTGAGCCTCGGTATCCACAACTGTAAAAAGGGCTTTAGGCTGGACAGCATCCAAGGGCCCTGTGACCCTGACATTCCCACACTTTACTGCAAGAAAGTGGGGAGGAACTGGTTTTCTCTGGTGTGCACTTGTGAAGGCTTCTCCTTCGGGAACCCTTGTGGGCCATTCCTTGGGCAGTGGATTTTTGTTCTTTTAATTTGCAGTACTTTCCTTATAATCGATCCCCTTCAATAAGAGGACCAGGGAGCTTGCAGTAGAAGGCAGGAATGCAGAGCAAACATTAAAATGAGAACCACAGTAAAGGGTCCTGAGAAAGAAATTGAAATTCTTCTTTGGCAGCTAAGGCAAGAAGAGAAGTAGAGTGAGTTCTACATATTTTGAAAAGGAATAAGTGCTCAGAGGTACCACCAAGACTAAATAAGGAAGTGGTTTTACTGTGCCATGTAGATCAACCCTCTGAGGAAGGAAGACGAGGGAGTGTATCAGTGCCACTCGGCCAATGCGGTGGGGGAGGCCCAGTCCCACAGCAAGGTGACGGTCAGCCATCTGAGTCCGGACGAAGCCCCTCGCTTCCCAGCTCTGGGTGACCGCATGTGAAGGAGTGAGTACGCCGTCTAAGTCATTCTGGTATTTACACACCTGTGTCACAAGACATTGAGATAGGTTATAAGATGTGTAATAAAAAAGAGGAAAAACACATAAATCAAGGAAACTAGAAAGATACAAAATGAGAAGGAAAATATTGCAATTAGCAGGTCGTATGTCTCGTATGTTCTACACGCCCATCCCTCTGGGCTTCCCACCGACCATGCAAATGGAGCTGTGGACGTTACAGGCGGGCGTGGTTTCTGTTTCTGAGGCTGAGCAGAATATTTCCTGAGGACCCTCCTAGAGAGAGCAGACACAGTCCTTGTGGCAGCACCCGTGTGTAAGCATACCTGCAGAGAAGCCAACGTGAGCCTCATTGTCTGGGTCCAGGCTCCTCCACCTGCCACCTCCAGGCCCCGCCTCCCTGTCCTCGACCTGTGCCTCTTAGCAGCACACCTGCAGAGGATCCGCATCTCCCTGGGCCAGGTGGGCCTAAGTCCTCAGTCACCTGGGTGAGAGCTGGGGTTGTAGCTGTCCCCTGCGATAGGCGGACTGTGAACTTGGGGAATGAATCCCTATTAGTCAGCTTTTGCTGCTTAACAACCCCCAAATCTCGCCAGTTCACGGCCACCAACATGGATCTCTTAATCACATTCCATGTCAAAGCAGCAGGTCGGCCGTGGCCCCACTCCACGAGTCTTCTTATGTAGGGACCCAGCTGGAGGAGCAGCCCTGGTGTGGAAAATGTCCACTGTTGTGGCAGAGGGGACGAGCAAGGGGCCAAGCTGAGCACACAATCTCTTTTAAAGTTTCTGCTCTGATACAGCATTTGTCACACCCGCTAAAGTCCATTAGTCAAAGCAAGTCACATGGCCACAGCCAGCTTCAGACGGGTGGGGGACGTCTGCTCCTCCCCCAGGAGGCCAAGGGCAGGGAGGCATGATCTGCAGGATTGGAGGAACAGTGCACAGGCACCGTAAAAAATAAAGACAAGTTTGATAGTTTATGAAAAGCAGAAGGATTTGCTGTGGTTGTAATGCATATTATTCCATATTTAGCCACTGTTGTTATACACTGTACGTGTACAAGACCTCACGCAGGTCTGTAGGGCATGCACAGAAACCCGAAAAGTGGATGTCATTGAACTACAAGAAGTGTGATTCCCCCGCCTTCCATTTAGCACCTGTGGTTAACTGTGCCCAGCAGGCTCTGCACTTATAATTCTCTTCCCTTTTCTTCCAGGGTCTTAGAAACATCGATCACAGTATGACAGGAAGGTCAAGTCATGGATTGTTTTACTTTGTGACAAATTGGAAAAACCGTGTTTGTGGATGACCCCTTTTGTATGTTTTTCAAAATGAGATGCAAACTAGATTCATATGTAGATGTAGTTTTTAGCAGGGCAAACACGGGGAAAACAGACTGCATGTGGGTTTTTTTAGACCTTTGAAATGAATTGCTGTGAGAGCATTCTTTTTTTAACTACTCCTTCCTGGGGAAGATCATGTATGTCCTGGTGTATTAGTAACTCTAAAGGGCTGGCTGGGGCACGTGTCAGCCGTGAATCTTTACTTCATTTGTCAGAGACTGATAGGTGGTGCTCTGTGACTTGTGCGTGTTGTAGAGGGAAGGAGGAGGGTCCCGCTGTCCTCAGCCTGACCTCCAACTTGCTGTGTGACCTGGACAGGTCCCTTCCCTCTCTGGGCCTTCGTCTCTTCATCTGTGAATGTGGCGTTTGGACTGTTACCTGTGTCCCTTCGAGCCCTGCCACCCTAGAGTATGATGGCTCTAGGGAAAAAATACGGGAAGTGTGGCCTTAGCATTCTTTTTTAAGTGGTATTTCCTCAAAAACGAATGCTACTGCCTCCCACTAGGGTGTGGACACAGCTGTAGCTCTTCTGTCCCTGCTGTTTTCCCATTTTAAAGAAACACTACCAGACTCAGGGGCCCCATGCTGGGCATATGGGGACCAAGATGCCCACTTGTTAACAAATGTAGCATTCCCAAACCAGGAGGGCAATGGACATCAAACTGTGAAAATGGGGTCAGATGCTCTTTTTGGGCTGTGGAATTAGAGTGTAATAGAATACGTTTTACTTAGAGATGGTTTAACCTCACCCAGGAATGGAGCTTTCTTTCTTTCTTTTTTTTTAATGAAGAAAGAAAGAAGGAGAATATTTAATATATGGGGAAAAAAATAGATATCCTAGGCAATTAAAATTTTTTTAATTGGGATCTCACATATGGACAGTACTTCAAGTTCACTTCCCAACTCCAGGATAGCAGGCAGGGTGAGGATTAATGTCCCTGCCCCTCACAGATGAAGAAACTAGATTCTGAGGGTAAGGCAGGTGCCCGAGGTCTGAAGGCCTCTGGGAAGGACCAGAACTCAGGGGCCCGGCCCTCCTCGGCACTCCATTCCCTCCGTGGTGCTGCTTCTCAGGACGATCTCATAACTAGGTCAAAAGAGGGGGATTTTTATCCAGGTCCATCTCAACTTTCTTTTTTTTTCCCCCATTTTTTGTTTTAATCCTCATCCGAGGCTATTTTTTTTTCTTTTTGTACTTATCTTCAGATAGAGTGGGAGGGAGGGAGGGAGAGGAAGAAAGAAGGAAAGAGAGAGAAACATGGATGTGAGAGGGACACATTGACTGGTTGCCTCCCCCATGACCTCGACCAGGGCCGGGGACTGAACCACAACCAAGGCACTGTCCCTTGACCGGAATTGAACCCGCGACTCTTCGGTCCACAGGCTGATGCTCTAACCACTGAGTCAAACTGGCCAGGGCAGGTCTGTCTCAACTTTCAAAGTACAACCTCACGCTGCCCACAGTGGGCATGACATTTTGGGGTCCTTTCTGGAATTGTATTTTCTGCCTTTAAAGCTGGCCATTCCACATCTGAAATATTGGGGTGGCATCGCCCTGACACAGCAGGAGACTGGCCGGGGAATCCAGAAACACGAGCCCTCTGGGACCTCACTCCTGGCTCGCTGTGTGACCCTGAGCAGGACCCCTTCACTTTCTGCACCTCAGTCTCCTCATTTGAATAAGAAGGGAATGAAACTAGATGGGTGGCTTTCAAACTTTAAAATAAGGGAACCCCTTCTTTGAATACAATTAGAATCGAAACTGATCATACTGCAAGCTCTCCTTGTCGGTTGGAGGTTGGGACTGCTGGGGAACCTGCTCACATCCCCTCCCTACTCAGCACCTCCTACCTCTCTGTCACCCACCCCACGCCTTAACCATACCTGTATCTGAGGTCAGCAGTTAATTCCTCTGTGATCTGAATGGGTGATAAGACTCAGAAAGAATAGAGATGCTGAGGCCCTGGAGAAAGTAGCAGAACAGCATGCATCTGCGAGTAAGCACACTTAACAAAATCAGTTGAATCCCCTCAAATTTGCCTGATCAGAATAGGACAGCTGGGTATAGACCCAGAGAGCAGGGTGGGCGGAGCCCCAGGATGACAGAGCTGAGCATGAAGACTGCATGAGGCTGGGTTTAGCATCATAATTTTGTGCAAAAATAATGATAATAAATGTTACACTGTCCGAAATTTTCACCAAAACCAAAAAGATAGATGAGATGGTTGTCCCAACCTAATGACTTTTCACTGGTGAGAGCCCAAGACCTCTGCGGAGGCTGAAGAATGTGCGCTGTGGCAGTTATAATTTGGAAGCATGATCCCCCAGAGCATGTGTTTTCTACCCTATTTTCATAGATGTGATGATGTCACATGACCCCTGCACCCTGAGAATAAATGTTTTTAAGGACAGTCTTTGTGGTCTCTTTGTCCTTGGACTGCTGCTGTGGGTGGTCCAGGTCCCACTGATACTTCATCACCCGACGCATCTTGCCCATATCCTTCTCACCTCTCACCTGGGCTGCAGTCACAGCCCACCTGGTCACCTTGCTTGCAGTTATTAACCAGTCCGAATCGTCCACTGCCGGCCAGATTCTTCCAGCTCCCCTGAACTTGGGTCTCCCACTATGTAAACATTCTCGTATTTAATTCACTCACTGAGATCTGCCCTGTCTTCCACATGCACACGGAGTAGCTTTCTCCAGAGGCCAGGAGGAGGCAGACACTGACCAGGGGAAGGTGGGTGGGACCTGGACCCTGCACTCAGGGAGACTAGAGCGGGGATGAGTGGGAGGAGGTGGAGTCCTGCCAGGAAGCACAAGATGTCTGCTCTGTGATCAGAGCAGGGAATATCAGGGAGGATGTCCTGGAAGAGAGGAGGCATCTGAGCTGCGGACTAGAGGGTATGGGAATTCCTGGCCAGGGAAAGGGCACGTGAGAGGAGCAGGGCAGGGAAGTCCAGGGTGGTTTGTGAGCTGGGACACGTGACCAATGCCTGCTGGGAGCTGTAGAGGCAAGTGGGGGTGGGGCTTTAGGCCACACCCCTAGATGCCCCCAGAGGAGGCTGGCCTTGGGGCTGTAAGTAGTAGGCAGCCTGACTCAGTCTATTGTCAACTAAATTATCACTGGGCTTGAGGAGATAACTTGGAAGCCAGTGTCCAATTCCAAATGTACCCACTTCCCACCTTAAATTAAAAAGTCTGATTTTTAGTCAAAACGAATTTTTTCCGTCAGGTTTCATGGTGAATTGAATCGTATGTTTTTAAAAACATTGCCCTCCCCTCTCCCCCAGGGATGGACGAAGGTAGTAAAATGAATAAGAATGAGCCAATCAATCGACAGTGAACAGGCGCCTCTAATGGATTTCCTCACTTCCAGCCTTCGCCAGGGCTGCGAACATTAAATCAGAGAAAGATTAGTATGTGATATTTTAATTAATTAAGGGAAACTAAAGTGCCCTGGAGTCTGCAGCTCAATAATGAATTCAGAAGTCGGGAACCTATCACCCAGGGCTGGATTGGACACCGGTACGTGCGCTCACTTGGCTCAGTGGGGCTGAAGTCTCCTTCCCGGAATGTGAGCTCCTCTTGTCCGGACTGCCTCTGAGTTCAGCCTCCACCGAACCCGGGGCTGAGAAGTGTGTGGACCCAGGAAGCAGAGTTATAGGTGTCTCTTCTTCCTCATGCCTGAATCTCCCCCTCCCTCCCCGGGAGGGTATCAGGAAGTAGTTGGTTGTCCAGGGAAGAGGAAAAATCACTATTAGTAAGAAGTGGGAGTGTGGGTGAGGGGACAGAAGTCTCTCATCTCCATTCATAAATCCACCCACCACACACATCTGCAGAGCACCTACTAGGCACCAGGCTTCACTGGGTGCTGAGGGGTCGGCACTCAATAAAAAAGTGTTGAATAAATGAATAAACTCACCACTTGTCCCCAAACCTGCTCCTTCAGCTAGGTTCCCTTTCACAGTGTTGGCACCACCACCCACTTAATTGCCCCGGCCAGCAGCAAGGGGTCACCTCCTGGCTCCCAAGATCCCCTGCCCGATCTCACACCAGATGCAGGTTAACATCAGTGGGCGGGCAGCACTATCCTGAGTGGCCTCCAGCTGCAGGTCGCCCCTCAACCTGTCCTCCCACAGAAACAGCCAGCTTTAGAAGCCAAAATATGACGCTTGCACTTTCCTTCCAAAACTCTCGTGGTTGCCCATCACTGGACAAAGTGGACATTTCCTCGCAGGGCTCACAGTCCCTTCACTGCCCAGCCCTGCCTCCTCCCAGGCCTCTCCTCCCTGCCTCTCCCTTCCTCACACCATGTCTTCGCACCCTTCACGTTTTCTCACAAGCTTCATGCCCTTCCCTCTCCCAGGGACACCCTTCCTATGTGTCCTCTCTCTGTCTGGTTAGCTCCTCGTCCAGTAGGGTCCCGTGTCCCTCCCACAGGGCCGTTCCCTGGGGCTGAGTGGGGCAGCAGAGTCGAAGACCTGAGTGTGCATGCTGGCTTCGCTTATGGCAGAACATCAGTGGCTGCCACGATCCTTCATCAGGTGTGGGACATTAAGAGCCCGGCAAGGGTGTGGAGAAAAGGAAACTCCGAGCACTGTTGGGGTTGTAAATTGGTGCAGCCAAGGTCGACAGTATGGAGGTGCCTCAAAAAATTAAAAACGGAACTACCGTATGACCCAGCAATGTCACTTTTGGGCATTTATCTGAAGAAATCCAAAACACAAATTCAAAAAGACCTATGCACCCCCATGTTCACTGCAGCATGATTTACAATAGCCAAGATATGAAACTAACCAAGGTGTCCATCGATTGAGGAGTGGATAAAGAAAATGTGGTACATATATACAATATAATATTAGCCATAAAAAATAAATAAATCTTACCATTTGTGACAGCATGGATGGACCTAGAGGGTATTATGCTCAGTGAACTAAGTCAGGTAGAAAAAGACAAATACCATATGATTTCACTTATATGTGGAACCTAAAAAACAAAATTAATGAACAAAACAGAAACAAACTCATAAATATAGAGAACAAACTGATGGTTGCCAGACGGGAGAGGGATTGGAGGGCTGGATGAAAAAGGGGAAGGGATTAAGATGTATAAATTGATAGTTACAAAACAGTCATGGGGATGTAAAGTACAGCACAGGGAACGCAGTAAAACATATTGTAATAACGTCCAGCCAGTGTGGCTCAGTGGTTGAGCATTGACCTATGCACCAAGAGGTCGCCAGTTCGACTCCTGGCCTGGACACATGCCCAGGTTGTGGGTCTGATCCCCAGTGGGGGGCATGCAGGAGGTGGCCAATTGATGTTCTCTCTCATCGATGTTTCTCTCTCTCTCTCCCTTTCACTTCCTCTCTTTCTAAAATCAATAAAGGAAAAAAATATATATTGTAATAACTATATGTGATTTCAGATGGGTACTAACTTATTGGAGTGATCACTTTGTAAGTTATATAAATGTCTAGTCACTATGTTATACACCTGAAACTAATATAATATTGTATGTCAACTGTAATTGAAAAACTAAAATAATTTTTTTAACAAAGTAACAAATCAGAAAAAAATAAGTGCCTGAAAGTAGTTAGAAGTAAATGAGATCAATATTGTGGGTGTCTAATACTATTTCTTTCCTCTGATCTCATGGCCTCTGTAGTTCCACTTATCCCCGGTTCTATAGTTGTCTCCCTGCCAGACCGGGAGCTCCTGCCCTGCAGGGACTGCTTCATTCAATTCTCTGATTTGGGGACATGCCTAGAGCCATTCACACACACACACACACACACACACGCACGCACGCACGCACGCACGCGCACACACAACTGATCTGAGCAAATTAACCAGGTGGCCACCAGAGGTCAGCCTCACACCCAGAATACAGACAAACCATACTGATTTTTAAATGGCCTGCCATCTAAGACTGGATCAAGATAAGCAGTGTCACTGTGACTGAGCAGCAGCTGTGATAGGTGCAGCAAAGAAGCTGAGTCCTTAGGTTCTTCAGGAGTCGAGGTCGGATTAGATATGCTCTCAGTTTGACCTCTTTCTGGCCCACAGTGTATGCATGTGGGAAACTGCGTCCGAATGAATTTCATGCTAAACCTCTCAGCTTTCGTGTCCTCACCCACTGCCTGTTCTCTAGGGCAGTGTGGGACACCTGGCATAGATAGCATCTGGCAGAGTAGAACTTGGTGTAATTTTGTTGGAATGGGTGGGTGCCTCAAAACTGCAACATCTACTGCAGGGAGTGTCTGCATCCAGTGATGCCCAGTGCAACCTCCCTGCTGCATGGCCCTGCATCCAGAACAATGGTGAGAGTGCAGGGGAGCCACAGCGCTGAGCCGACTAGAAATCTGGCCTGACTCTTCAGTCTTTGAGTTTCAGGGATCAAAGAGATTGTCCTTCCCCAGTCCCACCCCACGCTGGGACACCCTGTACCAAGTTTCTCTTGGTTTAGAAGTATTGAGAAGCAAATGAGCAATGGATTTGCTAAAACACCGGGATGATGCTTGACAGACACCCATTCACCCACCTACTCACCCCCGTTTCCATTTCATGAGAAACTCACTACTATGCAAAGTACCAACAGCCTCTAAGAGAGGCAGATAAAAGGTGCACTTTGGGGGACAGTCAGGGTCACCCCAGCCTTAGATAAATGGCACAGAAAGGAGTACCTGGGAAGGGCGATGAGGGGACCAAACAGACTCAGAATCCCCAGAGAGCAGTTTCAGGTCAACTCCAAGGGCAGATACCGGACAAAATCATCTTGAGGCCTAGGTGGGACAACAGGATGCTAAAGGGATGCCTGGGGTGTGCATTTACTGGACTGAGTAAAAGTGGGGTGATTCACTTTGAACATAGTAGAAAGGTGGAAGGAAGATGGAGAGAGGGCTCAGCACTGCTTAGGTGTCGTGGCCTGCTGGCTTGGAGTTACTCCCATCCACTGGGGAATTAAGACTGACAGTAAATATACTGAAGTCTCAGGTTTGAAGCTCTGGAAATCCGAGCATGTCAGGATGGCCCTGATACTGAGCCTGACTGGGGGATGGTGTTTCGCTAGAGGATGGGGGGCAATGTCAGTGGAAGTCTTGAAATGAGATATGACACGGACTTGTTGCAGGCAGGAACCAGAGCTTTCTTCTGTGCATCTTTAAGTTACACTTTGTCACCCAGCAGGCCAGGAGAAAAAACAAAACTCAAAATATTGTGGGAGGGATTTCTGCACCTGGCTGGGGTTGACCTGATGACTACCTGGGTCCCTTCCAGCCCGACTCTGTAAAGCAAGCATTCAGCAGCAAGAGAATATTGACACAAAATGGATTTGCAAACTGAATGGGTGAGTTTATTTAATTTTTAATTGAAATCAATTCACATATCATAAAATTCAAAGTATGCAATTCAGTGCTCTTTAGTATATTCACAAAGTTGTGCAACCATCACCATTATCCAATTCCAGGATATTTAAAAACCTCCCCCGCAAAAATCTCATACCCATTAGCAGTTACCCCCCATCCCTGCCTCCCCCACTTCCTGGCAACCACTAAACTACTTTTCATAGACGAAAGTCCATGGATTTGCCTATTCTGGACATTTTATATAAATGGAATCACACAATATGTCTGATTCTTTCACTCAGCATAATGTTGTCAAGGTTCATCCATGCCGTATGTGTCAGTACTCATTCCTTTTTATGGCTGAAAAGTACAAGGGCTATTCCATGGGAACATTTTGCTTATTCACTTGGTAGTTGATGGACATTTGCGTTGTTTTGAGCTTATTTTAAAGGAATGGTTATGTAAATTCATTCTTTGTCCATTCCTTCCCTCAAATTAAAGAAAATGAAGGGCAAGCAAGCACAACAGCCAACAACTGGTACTAAGAAAAGGAAATGCACCCCGAGTTCTAGGTTAAGTCAATGAAGACTGAGGCCAACATTTGGCATCCATTAAAACTCCTAATGCCTTCTAACCCTATGTCTGAGGTGAGCCCATCCACTGAGCCAGAAGGTTAATCCATTAGAAAACTCTTGGATCAGCAGGAAGAACCAAAGTCCAGATCAGTGGTTTTTTAATCTATTTTCCAGAGATTCTTAAGGTTTCATGGAAGTAACTCAGGGCCTCCAAGGGGGCTGGGGTTGGGGCACAGATGGATAGGACTCTGAGCCCAGTCCCCATCCCTGCTTTAACCAGAGCAGCTCTGATTTTAATTGTTCTAAAAGTTCATTTGGAACAAATAAAGGGGATCCATGACTAAAAAAATGTTTGGCAACCACTAGGTTGTGGAATGTTTGTGGAATCCTTGGACGGAAATTGGGTCTCCATGGTGGACGTTCTTACGAGTTCTTCTGTGGAACCTTGATGGTGACTGTCTTCACTTCCGTGTAGGCCTTAAGCCCATCCTCCCCCAGCTCCCTCCCGTTGCCAGATTCCTTGAAGCCTCCAAATGGCGTGTGGCAGGTGACAATGTTATAGGTGTTTACCCACACCGTCCCAGCCTGGAGGGCCTGCGTGAAGTACAAGGCCTTGTCCAGGTCCTGTGTGAACACAGCAGCAGCCAAGCCATACCTGGTGTTGTTGGCCCTCTCAATCACCTCCTCAATTTTCTTAAACTTGAACAGAGGCTGCACAGGCCCAAAGATCTCCTCCTTGGCAATCCTCATGTCATCCTGCACACCACCAAAGACCGTGGGCTTGATGAAGAAACCGCGCTCCCCAAAACGCTCCCCACCGCAGAGAAGTTTTGCTCCCTCCTTCTGGCCAAGCCGGATGTAGCCCAGGATTCGTTCAAACTGCTCCTTGTCCACCTGGGGCCCCTGCTGGGTGTCCAGCTCAAAGGGGTTCCCAACTTTCCTCTGCTTAGCTTTCTCCACTGTTCTCTCAAGAAACTCATCATAAATGGACTCTTCAACGAAGGTGCGGGACCCTGCACAGCAGCACTGGCCCATGTTGAAAAAGAGGGCTTCGTGGCACTGCTCCACGGCATGGCCCATGTCGGCGTCAGCCAGCACGATGCTGGGGCTCTTCCCGCCCAGCTCTAAGGTGACTCTCTTGAGGTTGGACTCTCCGGCTGCCTTCTGGATCAGGTGGCCCACCTCAGTGGAGCCCGTGAAAGCAACTTTGTCGATGTCCATGTGCTGGGCAATGGCCGCTCCTGCTGTTGGGCCATAGCCTGTGATGATGTTCACCACCCCAGGGGGAAAGCCCGCCTCCTTGATGAGGGAGGCCAAGTACAGGGCAGAAAGGGGGGTCTGCTCTGCAACCTTCATGACCACAGTGTTGCCAGTGGCAAGCGCCGGGGCGAGCTTCCAGCCCTGCATGACCAAGGGGAAATTCCATGGGATTATCTGGCCACAGACACCAACGGGCTCGTGCCGGGTGAAGCAGAAATGCTCACCATCCATGGGGATGGTCTTGCCGTGCCACTTGTCAGCCCAGCCAGCGAAGTACCGGTATACCTTGATGACCTCATCCAGGTCCATGACATAAGACTCCTGGAAAGGCTTCCCATTGTCCAAGGTCTCCAGTGAGGCCAGGTAAACACGATCCCGCTCCACTAGGTCGGCCAGGCGGTTCAGCAGCCGGCCCCGCTCGGAGGCATCCATCCGGCGCCATGGAGACCCCAGTCGGAAGGCCTCTCGGGCTGCTTTCACAGCCCGATCCACATCAGCCCGGTCCCCTTCAGCCACGTGGCCAATGACCTCTCCCGTGGTGGGGTTGACTGTTGGGAAAGTCTTCTTGCTAACTGCATCTTGCCACTCATTGTTGATGAATAGCTGGTTGTAGCGAATGTCTGGGTTTTGGATGGGGCTTGGAAGGGCTGCTGCTGACGAGTACGGGGCAGTCCTGCCTCGGAGGCAAAGCAGCCGGGGCACCAGGAAGCGCAGCATGCTGACTACTCTGGAGAGGGACAGGAGGAGCCAGGGTGAACGGGTGAGAGGGGCCCAGGTGGCCCTCCAAAGGCCAACCAACTCAGACATTCCAAGATTCTAGCATAACAGGTGTCACCTCAAAAACATGGATTGCAAGGTGTACAAAGGCCCCGAAAAACTCTCTGGTTCAACTCCATCATGTCCCATCTATCCTTCTGCTCATTCCCTCACCTCTTCTGGGTCTTTCTTCAAGTGTCACCTCTCAGCAAGGCCTTCCATGGCCACCCTGTATAAAATTGTAACTTTCCTCACTCTGAGCACTCTCTATCCCCCATACCATGTTTTATTTTCCTCCAACTGACATACCAAGGAGTAGTTTTACTTGCTTACGTGTTTATTGTCTGCCTCTCCCCATAAAACATCAGCTCCACGAGGGCAGGAATTTTTTTCCCCATTTGTCTCACTGCCATGGCCCTGCTGCCTGGAATTATACCTGCTACATTGATTTCCACAAAGGCTGTTTAATTGACCTAAGAATGGAGTAGAAACCAAGAAGACTCAGAGACAGAGTTGTTCACTTGGAGAGGGGTTGCTTCACTTCACCCCAGTGCCTCAGTTTCCTCACTTGTAAAATGCCTCATGGGGCTATGTTGAATGGGGGTGTGCACATAAAACCTGCCACACTGCACTCAGGCCATCAGAGCTGGCAGCGCCCTCGGAACCCAGCCGAGCCCAGCCCCCCAGGCACAGGTCTCAGCATGCCAGGGGTGCAGCAAGTCCAGCAGCAGCTGGAAAGAAAGGACTGTTTATTTCTTGCCTACAGCTCTGAAAACAGTGTAGACTTGATTAAAACAGCAGCTGCAAAATTTAAACAGTATATAAAATGTATTCAATAACATGCAGATACTGTACCAAGTTCCTAGATTCACTGAAGCAGTGTCTCTCCAGTCAGGACAACAATCTCTCCACCTTTACTCTTTCAATGGAGTCTCGCTCCACCCAACAGCAAGAAGGAATTGAACTTGTCCTACCCCCCAACCCCTACTCACCATCCTCTGCCACTGGGCATGGAGAGGAGCAAAGAACTCATCCAGAAAAACACCCCAACCAGGTCCTAAGCTCCATATAAATCAATGCTGCCCAGGAAAGCCCTCCTTTGGGGGGAAGTTGAGGCAGCAGACCTGTCAGGGGTGCACTCAGGTTCCACTCTGCTCAGGGCTCTGCCCCATGCTGCAGCCAAAGCAGTCTTGGGTCCAACAGACCTGGGTCTGAGGAGGGAGGGGTCCACTGGAATCGGTGTAAGGAGCAGTCACCAATCCCTGGGGTGGGGGTGGAGGGCTAAACAGGTGGGAGAATTGGTCACAGACCAAGGTTGGGAAGTTTTTTAGGCCAAGCCAAGACTGCTCCTACTCTAGGAGCCTATATCAGGGCTGCCCCGGCACTTCCCTCTATGTATGGGAAGATCACTGCGCACCCATGCACCAAGCTTTGCAGTTTGCAGGCCATCTTCTCAGCAGTTAACTCGGGTAACTCCTAGCAGCCTGGGATGATCAGAACAGATGATGACCCATTCTGGCTGAAGGCTGGGATCAGAGAGGTTCGGGGGCTCACCAAGGACACACAGCAACTAAGAACAAGCGCCTCAGCCTGGGTTCCCCCAGTCCTAACTTTGTGTTTCCTCCTGACTACGGGCAATTCCGTCTGTTCCCTGCATTGGTGCCTCCTGTGTCAGGGAGCGGACCTTCTGGGTCATGGAGCCAGGGGCAGGTGACACCCACCTCATCCTTTCTGTAGAGAGGGGGCGGCGTTCTGGCCTCTCCCCTAACTCTCCACTGGAGTGGCTGGGTGGGCAGGAGCACTGAGGTCCCGCTACTCCGAAAGGTTTGCGTCCTCGGGGCCCTCAGGTGCACCTCAGGACCCGGGTGCAGGGAGAAGGCTGGGAAGCGTGGACAGGGTCCTACAGTGCAGGGCAGGCGGAAAGACCAGCCCCCAGATGGGTAAGCCGAGGCCTAGAGAGGAAGCTTCCATCGAGGTGACGGGAGCTGTGGCCCGCCCGGAGTGGAGTTCGGGAGAAGGTGGCTTGTTACCTGCGGCAGGGTCGGGCTCACACTCAGGTGCAGGCTCAGATGCTCCCAGGTTGGTCCCCCTCCCGCCTGGTGTTCCCGCAGCTCCGGCCTCGGCGCAGTCCCGGCGCCCGGACCTTTGGCCTCAAGGCCGCGGCCCCTCCACCCCCAGGGTACCCGAGGGCTGTGGCTTCCGGCGGACCGCTCGGCCAACCACCACCCACGGCTTCACGCATGCGCGCCCTCCCTCGCCTCGCGGCTCACAGCTGGGGTCCTAAGGCGCTTATTTGGGGGCGGAAACAAAGACCCAGAAAGGGGCGGGCCTTCCCCAGCGCTCGCGGCCCGCTGGACTGGACCCCAATTATATTTTGCATTTTCTCCTCCCGCATGATGCACCTAGTTAGGTTGCCGTCCTTGAACCTCTCCTTGCCCTCTTCTGTGCCTCCCTGCTATGTTTTTGTTTGTGTTTTTACCTCGGTTCACTGATTTCTGTTTCCACTTTCACTGCCCCTTTTCCCAGTTCCGTGAAGATTTTATATTTGTGCATTTTTAAAATGCTTTTTTTTTTGTCCTAAGGTTACAAAAAAATATATACACACTGTAGAAAACTTGGAAAACAGAAGAGAATGAATTACCATCCATCCTTTCCCTCAAAAGTTAACATTAATCTTGCTGGTATTTTTTCCCCCTGCATTTTTCAAACAGTATTTTAGTTGAAATAAAATCATATGGTGACTTCTATTTTGCTGCCAGCTTTTTTTTTTTTTTAACTTAGGGATTTCTAATGAACCTTTTCTCATTCCACTAATTATTTACAAGATGCCATCATCCAGTCCAAGGTGGCATAGAATTCCATGGTAGGGAGGGCTGCTGGTGGACATCCAGCTTGTCTCCATCCTGTGCTGTCCTACAGGGTGCTAAGACGAACATCCTGGCCACACATCTCTCACTCGCTCCGTCTCCACGCACCCTCCTCCTGGTTGGAGAGATGGGGAAGCCGAGAGCTAAGTTTCCAAGCCTTGTTTGCAGCTAGATTCCTGGATGTGAACTAGGTGCTACCAATGAGCAGTACCTCTGCCAGATGTAGAGGTGGAGGTATAGTCCTGTCCCTTTGTGACATCACTAGCATGGTGGCAGAAATGTGAGACTTTTCTGCATCACCTTTCCTTGTCCCTTCTCCAGGTTCCTGGGTGTGGGGCAGCATCTGTGGCTGCAGCTCCACTCCAGCGACTTGCTCTTTGAATCATGGTTGCAGGGGTGTGTCTTGACTTACATAACTCCAGAGTTGGTCTCAGACAGCAATGAGGCTAGCAGGCCACGTCCACCTTGTTCTGGGAGTCAGTCCTGAAGGGCTACCTAAGGCCTGCTCTCCCTGTGGCCCTTCAGCAGCTCTGTCAGCACCTGATTCTCTGTATGAAGTCCCTACTCCTCCATATATTGTTCATATTCTCCTACTTGAACCTGACTGCTTCACATAGTTCTTTCCTTAAGCAACATCTCTATGGAATCTTTTGTTACCATGTCATCTGTAGGATGTTCACAGTCCTTCCTGCAAAGGTGCATTCTTCACTAAAAGCACTATATCTTGCGTCCTGCCACATCTGTGCTCCTGTTTTCCCTGCAATTGTGTAGCCGCTGCAAAGCTCCCTCTGTCTCCCCCGCAGCACATGGCCAGCCTAGCACTCGCTGGGCACTTGGCAAGGCACTCCACGGTGGATTAACTTAATGGTTATTTGGTCAGTCATTAACAGGCCTTGGTAGAGGCAGTGAGTTCATGGCAAAGCAAGTGTCGGTCTTCATTTGGTCAGACTGCATTGGAAAGCTGTGGCAGGTGAGAGAGGCCAGTGGCAGACAAGGAGTGGTCACCATGGGAAGAGGTTGGAGGCTATGTCCTGTGTGGAGTAGCTGAAGCAACTGGAGGTATCCACTCCTTAGAACTCAAGGGACACATTTGCACCCTCCAAACCTCTGAAGAGTGAAAGCAGATGTGGTCTGCGGGATCCTAGAAGGCAAAGCCATACCAGTGAGGGGAAGTTACAGGGGGCAGAGGAAGAACTTCCTGACAAAGCACAACTGGCTAAGGATGGATGGCAGGGACAGCCTTGAAAGTCAGTGAGCCCCCCATCACTGGAGGAATACAAGGAGGGTCAGACAACCATTTGGCAAAATCCTGTAGAGGGGAGTACCAGATAAGGATGGAACTACACTTAGCTGAACATCAGAATTTCCTGGGTAGCTTTTTTTTTTTTTAAAAAAAGTGTACAATCTCCCTGGGTCTTAACTTCAGAGATTCTAAATTATTATATGTTGGTTGGGGCCCAGAAATTTTAAGTTCCCTATATGCTTTCTATGTGTAACCATATTTGGGAAGCACCAGCCTAAGAGGTCTTTGAGTATTCCGTAACTCCAACACAGACGGTTTTCAAAAACAGGCTTATTCAAGAAATGCTTTGTCTATCTCTAGACTCCATTCAGCATGCCCACCCTGGACACTTCCTAAGCTGTGGCTGGCATCAGAACTCACCACAGTAGTCCTGTTGCAAGACATTTATAAGAGCATCCCAAAATTTAAAAACTAAAACTTTCCACAATGCTTGACATTTATGGTTTGGAGAGAAGGATGAATGTGCAGTGGCCGAGGGGCGAAATGCACAGATTATTTTTGCAGAAAGGTTGACTGTTTTTCAGGATTATTTTAGATTCTGCTTTTCAACTGGCAAAAAAGATCCAGGCCTCTGGAACGGATGTTGGGCCTGGAGCCACTGTGAGTGTTCAGACTAAAAACTTGAAGAGGAAACGGTGAGATAACACAAGCCATAGTCAGGTCATTGTCAGCAAGGAATGTCACCTAGGGATATATTTATACTGGTTTCGATGGGGAAGAGAAGCTATTTCTAGCCTTTGGCGTTTAGAATCCTTATATGTCTAGGGAGTTGCTGGAGAAGATTCCAGGCTCTGAGATAATGAACAGAACAGACGGATTCTAAACAAAAAGACATGCAAGCTGCACTGGGTATTTATTCTGTACTGGGCATAGCAGGTGCCTCTGTTCTCCGCATTGAACTGAACGTGGAAGACTGGCTCAGGACACTGAGGGAGTCACAGGCAATGGACATTTTCAAATAAAGATGCTTATCAAAAGCAAACCAAGTATATCCTATTCCCCCTCTTTTTCTCCTAAGTGAACCTCTAAGTAAAGTTTACACTCTGTCAACATGACCAAAATCTGAATGTTGTCAAACCAAACCAGACCCGAGTCTTTTCCACAAGCTTGGTTTTCCTCCTGCCTGCCTGGCCTCCTTGCTCTTTCCTTCCCCCTGCACCTCAGTGTATAGTTGAGGAGACTGAGACCCAAAGGGAAAGAAATTTGCCCAAGGTCATGCAGGGGGTGAGTGTCCGAGTTCAGACTACAACCAAGGCTCTCACATAAGCACCCAAGTAACGCCGGGGTGGAAGCCGAGCTTATGGGGAGACTATCCTGGATTGTGTGGGTAAGTCCAAAGTAATCACAAGGGTCCTCATCAAAAAGAGACAGGCCCTAGTCAGTTTGGCTTAGTGGTTGGAGCATCAGCCCAAGGACCAAAGGGTCATGGGTTCGATTTCCATTTGAGGGCATGTGCCTGAGTTGCAGGTTCAGTCCTGGTCCCAGTCAGGGTTGTGTAGGAGGCAACCAATTGATGTGTCTCTCTCACATCACTGTTTCTCTCTCTCTCTCTCTCTCTCTCTCTCTCTCTCTCTCTCTCTCTCTCCCTCCCTCCCTCCCTTCCACCCTCTCTAAAAAACAATGGAAAAATATCCTCCAGTGAGAATTAACAAAGTAAAAAAAGAGAGAGAGGGAGAGAGAGAGACAAGAACGTCAACCTCAGAGAAGGAGATGGGATGACAGAAGCAGAGGTCGAAGTGATGCGGCCACCAGCCAAAGCATGTAAGCAGCTGGAAAAGGCAAGGAGGGAACAAAATTCCCCCAGCATTTCAGGAGGAGTGCATCTCTTCCAACACCTCAATTTCAGCCCAGTGAGACACATTTCAGACTTATGAGCCCCCGAACTGTGAGATAATAAATTTGTGTTGTTTTCAGCCACTACGTTTGTGATTATTTGTTACAGCTAATAATTGGGAAACAAATGCAATGATTAAGTCATTTATAGCTTTTTATAGGCATTTGAGTTTATGGCCCCTGGCCCAGCTGGAGCAGGCCAGGTGGCCAGCAGTATTCCATATGTAGCGTACCATACTTACGGTGGACACTGTCTTCTGTTTACCCAGCATTCCTTTCTTCTGAAAACAGCACCCCTCCTGCTCCTGCTTCTACCCCAATCCTGTTTTTGAGTCAGAACTGATCAGCATAGCACCCTACATATTCTGGGGACCTTGTTAAACCTTATTAACTCTGAATGTCTCATATTCTCCATCTCTAACAAGTTCCCCAGTGATGCCAATGCTGCTAGCGCCAAGACCATGCTTTGAGTAGCAAGGGTAAAGGATGAGAGCTGAAGGACAAGTAGGGGTCGACTGAATGAAGAGGCGTTAAAGGCACAGGTGTAAAGGACAGACACCACAGGCCTGGGGGGAGGGGTCAAAATGCATTCAAGGCACTGGGAGAAGATACGTAGGTCAGAAGCAGGAAGCGTGACGTGATTGTCAACCTTTTTCATCTCCTGGCACACATAAACTAATTACTAAAATTCTGCAGCTCACCAAAAAATATATGTTTTGCTGATGTAACAAAAAAAAAAAGTGCAATTTTGATTCATTCACATCGGATGGCTATTGTTGTGTTGGCTGTTGTCATTGTATTTGACAATCTAAGGGAAAAGAAGTCAGCGCCCCTGACTCAAGTCAGGTATTGCATGTTTTAAAAATTCTCGCTGCACACCAGTGTGCCGTGGCACACCGGTTGAAAATCACTGATCTAACATGGTCCCGCCCTCGAGGAGCTCAGAGGACAGTGAGGAGACTGACCCAAACAAAACTAATGCAATAAACTGTCATGTACCACTAATAGAGACTCGCACCAAGCTCTGTGGAAGGACAGAGGAGGGACCCCTGGTGCCTGCCACCTGGGACTTCTTGGGAGAAGATGACTTTTCAGCTGAGCCACGTATCAGAATCAGTTTAGACACAAATACTTACGCAGCAGTTCTCAACTGTGGCTACACGTGAGTGTCACCCGGATAGCTTTTATTTTATTTTTAAAATTTTTTATTGATTTTTTTTTTGAAAGAGTAACATTGATTTGTTGTTCCACTTATTTATGCAGTCATTGGTTGCTTCTTGTATGTGCCCCGACTGGAGATTGAACTCACAACCTTGGTGTATCGGGACCACACTCTAACCAACTGAGCTGCCTGGTCTGAGCAGCACCCCAGACCAACCAAACTGGAATCCCCTGGTTTTATACCTGTGTATCTGGTTTTATTGTTGTTTTGCTTTATAATCTCCTCTATGGATTCCAACATGTAGCCTGGTTTTCAAACTACTGATGTAAGAGAAAACCCAAAATAAAAGTGGCTTAAACGAGAGAAGTGTATTTTTCCCTCACTTAAAACTAGTCCAGTGATGGGTTGGGGGTGGGGCTCTGCTCTGTCTTACCTCCTACAGCAGAGGATGCCACTAGAGTTTTAGAGCTTCAAAGAAGAAGGAGGCAAGGTTGACACGATCCAGTGTGCAATTGGAAAATACAATTCTGGTTGTTGTGTGTGTCCCCTCTAGTTTCCTAGGGGAAAGACAATTTCAAGTATGTTACCAAGAACAGCAGGTATTGAGAAGTACTTAATCAGGCTGCTAATGGGCACAGGCCATTTGTTATATCCTTTCCATTTCTTGTTTATATTTAAGCTTGTTCATAATAAAAAGTTAAAACAATAAGAAAATATTATGTTACCAAATCAATGGAATATGTCTTCCTGGTTCAAAGGCTCTGTAATGGATCTGTCCCTTTGTGCCCTCATGATTGGACTCGATGTCTTTATCTAAATCCACAGTTAATTATTGAACAGCAATCCCAGAGCCAGGTAGGGTGGTGCAAAGGGTATGGATCTGGGTGTCAGAGCCTGGGTCCTGGTCCCTGCTCCAGCCTCACTGTGTGGCTTTGGACAACTTCCTCCCTCTGGGCCTTAGTCTTCCCCACTGTAAAGGGAGGGAATGGAGATGGACAGAAGGGCCAGTAGAGGATCAGGGCCTCAAAAAGTTGTTGTAAGGTTGGTAAATAATGTTCACCGTGAGCAGAGTCCTTGGGCTATAAACTTTGGACCTCGAATGCATGCTCTGTGGGAACCCCAGTTAACTGGCTTTCCCATCCTGTTATCATCTCTAGTTATGGGCTATTATGAGGCAACGGTTGAAGTACAAAGTGTTGGCAGCAGGCAAGTGCATGGTCACACATTTGCTGATTGAGCATTTGCTGAAATGCTGCTCACTGTTAATGACATGCTGTGCAAATTTGCCCACAAATGCATACGGACCTCTGGGATCCAGCAGTATGTGACTCCTCAATGACCAGAGTAGAGGAACAGTGGCTCGGATGCCCTTGTCTTTTACCTCTGTCTCCATTCAGTTCTTTTTGGTTCAAAAACTATTTTTTAGGCACAGTCCTTTGCCAAGACCCAGCAGTCTTAGCCAGCATCTGCCATCCACCATTCCTCCCTCCACTCAGTTCCTGTCACTGAGGACCCTGTAGCAGAGGCCCTGGCAGTGCAGAGATGAAGCGGACACCATCCCTGTCCTCAGGCTGCTCCCAGACTGAGAGGCCGACGAACGTGGAAACTGGTGTGTTTCTCTCACACAGCGTGAGAAAGCCCCAGGGTACTAAGAGAGTACACAGAAACAGAAATGAACAAAACAAAGCCTAGGAAGGTCAGGAGAGCTTCCTGCAAGAGGTGATACTTGGGCTGAATCTAGGAAGCTGAACAGAGCTGGGGCAGAAATGGCATTTTTGGAAGACAGAGTTGAATGTGCAAATGGCCAGAGGTGAGAAGGGGCTTGCCGACTTGGGGAACTGTGAGTAGCTCTTGCTAGCTGGTGCCTGGGGTATGACGGCAGGTTGGGGAGCAGCGAGAGCCAATGCTAGTACAGATCATGAAGGGCCTTACACGTGATGCTAAGGAGTTCCAGTGCCATCCTGAGGTGACACAGAAGGATGTTAAGGCAAGAAGGTGACTTGGTTAGATGAGAACCATTGAATTTCATCAGATCCCATGGCAGTAAGTCAGGATTAGGTTTAGTTCTGAGCAACAGAGACGGCGGCAATAGTGGCTTACACAAAACAGTGGTCAATTTCTCTGAGTAAAGAAACCCAAAAGTCAGCCCAGGGAGGTGACAGATGGCTCTAGGATGCACATCCTTTCCAATTCATCCTGAGCAATGGACATTGTCTTCGTGGCCCAGAATGGCAGCTACCACATCCGTATTTCAGTTAGCAGGACAGAAGGAGGGATGAGACAAAAAGGCAAAGTATTCTTTCCAGATGCTTTTAAGGAAGGGTCCCCCAAACCTCTCAAGATGCTTCCACTTGCATCCCATTGGCCAGAACTTAGTCACATGGTATAACCAGCTGCAAGGGAGGCTGGGAAATGTAGTCTTTTATTTTAGGGGTGGTTGTCTTGGGGGCTTCCATTTCTGTGACTTAGTGGGAAGACAGACGCTGGAGGATAACTAGGAGGCTCTGCCACAGACCCTTCCGACTCTGTGTGAGAACAAGTGTTATCAGCTTCAGTTGACAGATAAGGACACTGAGAGAAAACGATTCACTCAAAGGTGGTACAGCTGGAATTACAAAGTTGGATTGAACTATCACATTCTTCAGCACTAGGCAAACTACTGGAGGTGACTGACCTGGGCTGAGTCTCTCCTCTGCATATCTGGTTCCAAAGACCTTGCCATGGTGGGTCATCCAGGACGAGCAACCTCCCTGAGAGGAATACCATGATGGCTGGTCTGACCTGGCCTTAGGGAATCTGGGACAGATCAGGGAGCAAGGGGGCCTATAGCCTTTCTGGTCTAACACCATCATTGTACAGATGGGGAGGCTGAGACCCAAAGAGGCAAAAGGAATCCCCAGGTCCTATAGGGAGTTCGTGGGAGGCTTGAACTGGCTCCCATAAGGAGAAGCCACACGTGGCACTGTCTTGTTTATTGTTTCCCTGGTATCAGGTGTGGTATTTAAACAATCTGCAGATAGGCTGCATCCTGGTTAAGATACCAGTTGCGCTTTGGTGGAATTGCCCCTGGGCTGGAATAAGGAAGGTGCTTCCCATTGCACATCTGCTCACATGGATAATGGCGCATAGAACATCCCTTGCCAGAACAGAGCGATGCGTCTGCACGACAGGGAAGAGGACTCACAGAGGAAAGAAGACACGAGGTGTAGTGGGCAAATCCCCAGGCTAGGAGACCAGAGTCTTGGGTCCCAGGCTGCCTGCCTCCCTGTGTGTCCTCTGGGCCTAATTGTCCACACAATGAGGAGATTTCACTGGGTCATAAGCCCAAGGGAAATCTTACAGAGAACGCCAATGTGAAGCCCAGTGAAAGGGAGCTGCTTGCTGCATCCCCATCCCCTGGTGACCCCCTAGAGGACCCTCTGGCTCAGTGGTCCTTCTTAGCTCTGTTCCTGGGCTGAGAGGTCTGAGAATGTCCCCGAGGAAGGCAGTATAAAATGACTCAGGGCAGAAACCAGGGAATGGGGCCTCCACCTGATCCAGTAAGACTCCTTCACGGGGTTTAGAGGACAGGTGGCCAGGTCTGCCCTCCCAGGGCCAACTTCTTGAGCCACATGACCTGCTAGAGAGTCAGGTGAGTGGACAGATCAGAGGTCCTGGCTGGGCAATGGCTGCGCTCCCAGCTGCACTCCTAGTCCTTCCACGAGCTGCGGCTCTGGGGGGTGGGAGGGGCTCCTTGCACAGCTGGTACCAACCCTGGGAAGGGCTTGCGCCTATGGAGGGGCCCAGACCCAGGCCCAGAAGTGCTGTGCAGAACACTGACTAATAGAAACCCAGCAGCGACTAGTAAGCATGGAGCCTAGCTGTAATTCTTCTGTGCCCGGTCCTTGTGCTTCCCTGCTGAGCCGGGCATTACTCCCGATCCTGAGTCATGGGACATTTTAGGGGTCCTAGGGCAGGGGCTGAGAGGCCAGAGAGGAGGTGTGCTCTTGGGGTCTCAGACATTGGCTGCTTATAAACTGATAGGTGATCATTTCCTATTAAAGCACTCATACAGCAAGGCTAGTGCTTTTTAGCTAAAAATCAGTCCTGAACTGTCATTTATGACTTGAGCCAAAGGGAGGGGGTCCTCACTGAGGTGGGAAACATATGAGTTAATATTAGTGTTACCCTGATTGTACAGGACAGGAGACTGAATTCAGAGAGGGGCAGGGCTTGCCCCAGGATGGGCAGAGAGAGCCCAGCAGTTCAGGGCAGGGCAGAGTAGAACCCCACTAATCTGTGGCCTTGGAAGTGCAGTTACGGCCAGCTGGAGGCAGACCAACGCTTTTTACAAGCATGTTTACTTAACAGGCTTCCTGACTTTCAACACCCAGAGGGGGAAAAACAGATAAGTTTAATCTAGTGTACAAGCAAAAAGAGGAGGTGTAATGAGGGGTCAGAGCAATCCTCCAGCTGACCGAGGCCAGAACCTCAGACTGTACTCCCTTAAAGGCCATCTTGGTGACTGTGGTACTGAGTGGGGCTGTTTATTTACCAAACAGCATTTGCAAACCCTGCTTAATCAATATCTTCTTAGAATCATCATCACCATTTTCTGCTTCACAGAGCAGCGAAGTGTGAAAGAGCCCCTCCGCCCCCAATGTACTGTGGTGCACCACAGACCTATGGTTTGAAACAACACGTTTATTCTGTTACAGTCCTGGAAGTCGGGAGCTGGAAATCAGTTCCCTTGGCCAAATCCAGGTTTCAGCAGGGCCACACTCCCGCCTGGGGTTCTAGAGGAGGGTTCATTTCTTTGCTTTTTTCAGTTTCTAGAGCTGCTTTTCTTGCATTCCTTGGCGCATGGCCCCTTCCCCCATCTTCAAAGCCAGGAGCTAGTATCTGCTTCTTCGATAAGGACATTTCTGGTTGCGTTTAGGGCCCACCTGGATAACCCAGCATACTCTCCCCATTTTAAGATCTTTAGCATAATCGCATCTGCAGAGATGCTTTCTTCCATCTGAAATTATACAGGTTCTAGGAATTAGGACCTGAATTACATTGGGAATCATTATTCAGCTTACCACACACAGGAAACAAGTGCATACCCTCATTCATGTTCCCATTTGGGTCCCAAAGCCATCTGTCATCTGGCGGAAGGCAATTGGGCTCAAAACATGTTGGTTGATATTAATTTGGTCTAAATGACAATTCAATTTAAAACAGTGTCACAACCAGGCTTCAAGATGGCCCCCAACACCCTGACTCCTAGTATTTGCACCCATATTTTGTGGTCCTGTCCACATCCCCCAGGAGGTGGCAGACAGCAGAGGGAGGTGGTGGGGGTTAGGGTTAGGACACATCAGGGTGAACGGGGAAAGGCGGAGGCTTCGGTCTTGGGCCCTCCTCTCTGCTCTCTTGCTCTGGGAAGGAAGCTGCCATGTGGGTTTGAAGAGGCCCACCCGGGGGGAAAGGAGCCCCGCGTCAGGCTGCCAGCGTGCCCCTGAGTGCCCCTGGCAGTGGATCCGCCAGCCCCAGGCGAGCCTTCGGGGGCTGCAGCCCTGGCCAGCAGCCTGTAACAACCCATGAGGGACTCTGAGTCAGAACAACCCAGCTAAACCCTTCATGGAGCTCCCGCCCGCAGAAACTTGTTTAAAGGCGCTAAATTTGGGGGTAATCCGTTAGGCAGCAATAGATAGAAAAAAAAAAAAGAATACTATGGACAATGAACACTATGGAAAACAATATGGTGTTTCTTTTTTATTATTATTATTATTATTTTATTTCTTTTTTAATTAATTTATTTATTTTTGTTACAGAGGTTTCTCCTTTTTCCCCCACTGATTCCCCCCAGCTCCCTGCCTTGTCCCCAGCTTTGTTGTCCATGTCCATTGTTCATGCACACATGCATATAAGTTCTGTGGTTTATCTCTCCCCCACCACCCCCTTTTCTGGGGATTGTCAGTCTGTACCCCACTTCCACGTCTCTGGGACTATCCCATTCCTCAGACTGTTAATGTTCATTATATTCCACAAATAAGTGAAATCATATGATACTTGTCTTTCTCTGTTTGGCATGTTTCGCTTAGGATAATACTTTCCAGGTCCCTCCATGTCGTCTCAAAGGATAAGAGATCTTTCTTTCTTACAGCTGCATAGTACTCCATCGTGTACATGTACCACTGCTTTTTTATCCATTCGTCTACTGATGGACATTTGGGCTGTTTCCAGATCTTAGCTATTGTAAATAGTGCTGCTATGAACATGGGGGTACATATGTTATTTCTGATTGGCGTTTCAGGCTTCTTAGGGTATATTCCTAGAACTTAGATCACTGGGTCAAATGGAAGTTCAATTTTTAATTTTTTGAGGTAACACCATATTGTTTTCCATAGTGGCTGCACTAGTCTGCATTCCCACCAGCAGTGTACTTGAGTCCCCTTTTCTCCACACCCTCGCCAACACTTGTTGTTTGAGGATTTGTTGATGGCGGCCATTCTGACAGGTGTGAGGTGATACCTCATTGTTGTTTTAATTTGCATCTCTCTGATGATTAGTGATGTTGAGCATTTCTTCATATGTCTTTTGGCCATTTGTATGTCCTGTTTGGAGAGGTATCTGCCCATTTTTTAATTGGGTTCTTTGTCTTCCTTTTGTTGAGTTGTAGGAGCACTCTATATATATTGGAAATTAACCCCTTATCTGATACATCATTGGCAATGATGTTCTCCCATACAGTGGGTTGCCTTTCCATTTTGATGATTGTATCTTTTGCTGTGCAGAAGCTTTTTATTTTGATGTAGTCCCATGTGTTCATTTTCTCCTTTGTTTCTGTTGCCTTAGGTGATGTATCAGTGAAAATTCTGCTGCGTATGATGCCTGAAATTTCATTGCCTACAGTTTCTTCTAGGATTTTTATCGATTCATGAGTCACATTTAAGTCTTTTATTCATTTTGAGTTTATTCTTGTGTATGGTGTAAGTTGATGCTCTAGTTTCTTTCTTCCTTTCTTTCTTTCTTTTTTTTTTTTTTTTTTTTTTTTGCATGTAGCTGTCCAGTTTTCCCAACACCATTTATTAAAGAGGCTGTTTTCACTCCACTGTATGCTCTTGCCATCTTTGTCAAATATTAATTGAGCATATTGCCTTGGGTCCATTTCTGGGTTTTCTGTTCTGTTCCACTGGTCTATATGCCTATTCTTGTGCCAGTACCAGGCTATTTTGATTACAGTGGCTTTGTAGTATAACCTGAAATCTGGTAATGTGATCCCTCCAACTTTGTCCTTCTTTTTCAAGATTGCTGTGGCTATTCGAGGTCTCTTTTGGTTTCATATGAACTTTTGAAGTATTTGTTCTAGTTCTATAAAGTATATCATTGGTATTTTGATGGGGATTGCATTGAATCTATAGATTGCTTTGGGTAATATGGACATTTTAATGTGTTAAATTTTCCAATCCCTGAACAAGGTATGTGCTTCCACTTTTTTATATCTTCCTCTATTTCTTTTTTCAATGTCCTGCAGTTTTCTGCAAATAGGTCCTTTATTTCTTTGGTTAAGTTTATTCCTAAATATCTTAATTTTTTTTGCCACGATGGTAAATGGGATTGTTTTTTTAGTTTCTCTTTCTGTGAGTTCATCATTGGTGTATAAGAATGCCATTGATTTCTTGACGTTAATTTTATATCCTGCTACTTTGCCAAATTCATTTATTAAGTCTAGTAGATTTTTGATGGAGTCTTTAGGTTTTCTACGTATAGTATCATGTCATCTGCAAATAATGACAGTTTCACTTCCTCCTTTCCAATTTGGATCCCTTTTATTTTTTTCTTCCTATCTGATTGCTGTGGCTAAGACTTCCAGTACTATGTTAAATAAGAGTGGCGAAAGTGGTCATCCTTGTCTTGTTCCTGTTCTTACGGGTCATGCTTTTAATTTTTGCCCATTGAGTATGATGTTGGCTCTAGGTCTTTCATATATGGCCTTTATTATGTCGAGATATGATCCCTCTATTCCCAGATTGCTGAGCGTTTTTATCAGAAATGGGTGCTGGATTTTGTCGAATGCTTTTGCAGTGTCTATTGATATGATCATATGATTTTTATCTTTCATTTTGTTTATGTGGTGTATCACATTTAATGATTTGCGAATATTGTACCAGCCTTGCATCCCTGGGATGAATCCCACTTGGTCATGGTGAATAATTTTTTGATGTATTGCTGGATTCGATTTGCTAGTATTTTGTTCAGGATTTTGGCATCTATGTTCATCAGGGATATTGGTTTGTAGTTTTCTTTCTTTGTAGTGATTTTTCTGGTTTTGGAATTAGAATTATGCTGGCCTCATAAAATGAGTTTGGAAGTCTTCCTTCTTCTTGAATTTTTTGAAATAGTTTGAGAGAATGGGTATTAGTTCTTCTTTGAATGTTTGGTAAAATTCCCCGGTGAAGTCATCCAGGCCTGGGCTTTTGTTTGCTGGGAGAGTCTTGATTACATCTTCAATTTCTTTTGTTGTTATTGGTCTGTTCAAGTCTTCTATCTCTTCCCAGTTCAGTTTTGGGAGACTATGTGTTTCTAGAAATTTGTCCATTTCACTTAGATTGTTGAATTTGTTGCCGTATAATTGTTCATAATATTTGTTAACAATCTTTTGTATTTCTGTGATGTCAGTTATTATTTCTCCTCTTTCATTTCTAATTTTACGTATTTGGGTTCTCTCTCTTTGCTCTTGGTGAGTCTAGCTAAGGGTCCATCAATCTTGTTTATCTTTTCAAAGAACCAGCTCTTTGTTTCATTGATCCTTTGAATTGTTTTTTTGCTCTCCATGTCATTTATTTCTGCTCTGATCTTTACTATTTCTTTCCTTCTACTTGCTCTAGGGTTTTCTTTTTGTTTGCTTTCTAATTCTTTAAGTTTTGAGGTTAGATAGTCTATTAAAAATTTTTCTTGCTTTTTGAGGTAGGCCTGTAGTGCTATGAACTTCCCTCTCAGAACTGCTTTCGCTGCCTCCCATAGATTTTGTGTTTTTGTGTGTTCATTTACATTGGTTTCCAGGAAGTTTTTAATTTCTTCCTTGATCTCCATGGTAACCCATTCATTGTTCAATAACATGCTATTTAGCCTCCATGTTTTCAAATGTCTTTGCATGTTCTTGTTGCAATTGATTTCTAGTTGCACGCCATTGTAATCTGAGAAGATGCTTGATATGATTTCAATCTTCTTGAACTTGTAGAGACTTAGTTTGTGCCCTAACATGTGGTCTATCTTTGAGAATGTCCCATGTGCACTTGAGAAGAATGTGAATTCTGCAGTTTTAGGGTACAATTCTCTGTAGATATCTGTTAAATCCATTTGATCTAGTGCTTCATTTACAGTCTGTGTTTCCTTGTTAATTTTTTGTTTAGAAGATCTATCCAGTGATGTCAGCGAGATATTGAAGTCCCCTGCTATGATTGTATTGCTGTTGATTTCTCCTTTGAAGTCCTCTAAAAGATTTTTAATATATGTTGGTGCTCCTAAATTGGGTGCATATATGTTTACCAAGGTTATATCATCCTGTTGGATAGATCCTTTCAATATAATGTAGTGGCCTTCTTTGTCTCTAGTTATGGTCTTCATTTTGAAATCTACTTTATCAGATATAAGTATTGCTACCCCAGCTTTTTTTCCCTTTCCATTTGCTTGAAAGATTTATTTTCATCCCTTCACTTTCAACTTTTGTGAGTCTTTTGTTGTGAGGTGGGTCTCTTGTAAACAACATATATGTGAGTCATGCTTTCTTATCCAGTCAGCTACTCTGTGTCTTTTTATTGGAGCATTCAAACCATTCACATTTAAGGTGATAATTGATATGTACTTATTTATTGCCATTTTTGTTTAGTGTGGTTCCATTTTTCTTCCTATTTCTTCTACTAATTACAGCAGTCCTTTTAGCATATCTTGCAGTGCTGGTTTGGTGTAATATATTCCCTTAGCCTTTTTTTTTTTTTTTTGTCTGGGAAGCTCTTTATTTGACCTTCTATTTTGAATGATAGCCTTGCTGGGTAGAGTAGTCTTGGATTCAGGTCCTTGTTTTTCATGACCTTGATTACTTCATGCCGTTCCCTTCTGGCCTGTAGTGTTTCTGTTGAGAAGTCAGCTGAGAGCCTTATGGGGTTTCTTTTGTAGGTAACCTGTTTCTTATCTCTTGCTGCCTGTAGGATTCTCTTTTTGTCTTTAATTTTGGGCATTTTAATTACTATGTATCTTGGTGTGGGCCTGTTTGGGTTCTTCTTACTTGGGGCTTTCTGTGCTTCTTGAACTTGAATGCCTTCTTCCTTCACCAAGTTAGGAAAGTTTCTGTCACTATTTTTTCAAATATATTCTCTAACCCTTGCCCATTTTCTTCCTCTTCGGGGACTCCTATGATGCGAATGTTATTACGTTTCCAGTTGTCCCACAGTTCTTTTAAGCTGTCTTCCTGTTTTTTCATTGTTTTTTCCTTTTGGTTTTCTGATTGGTTGATTTTTTTCTACCCTGTCTTCTAATTCACTGATCCGGTTCTCAGCTTCCTCTACTCTGCTGGTTTGTCTTTCCAATGTGTTCTTAATTTCTGCTATGTCATTATTCATTTCCACTTGGTTGGTTTTCAATGTTTCTATATCTTTACTCATGGTGCTGATGTCCTTACTCATGCTGTTGAGCTTCCTCAAGATCATGGCTCTGAACTCTACCTCTGATAATTTGCTTAGCTGCATTTCATTTATCTCATCTTCGATAGATTTTTCTTGTTCTTTCATTTGGGATTTGTTTCTTTGTTTCACCATTCTGGTTATCTCAGTGGGTTTTGGAGCCTGCCAAATTTTCCCTGTGAGTGTTGGTATTCTGTTGTTTGTGGCTCCCTCTACTAGGTTTGGATGAGCCTGGGTGGGCCCACATTAAACACCACTGTCAAGTCTTACTTTCCTGGGTAGATCTGCAAGCCCAGGAAAGATTCAGTTATCCTCTAGCTTTTTCCTGGTTCCTAGTAGTCTGTTACTCAGTGCCTTGGAATGTAGCCCTGGTGTTCTGCATAAAAAGATTTCCAGAGGGTGGGATAGATGCTGGTTATTAATGAGCCTCAATTTGCATTTCTTTGCCTCATCTGGAAAAGGCTAAATCTCCGAGGTGGGGCTGGGGAGGCTGCTGCCTTTCCCCACAGCTCGGGGAAGGAGCACACTGACCACTGTCCTTTGTGGCCGCAACTCTGAGTGCCCTCCAAATCGCAGACATCCCCACAGAGTTCCAGGTCAGTCTGCCCTCCCTTTGCCGTAGCCCCCAGGTGAGTGACTGTGGCTATTTAGGGCTCTGTCCCGGTTCTCTGCGCTGTGGAGCAGGCTTGGTCTTTATTCCTCAAGGGCGCTGCTCACAGCTAAGACTCCTGCTGTCGGTGGGCTCCCAGACCGCCACACTCTCGTGCCTCCACAGATCCTACCAGTGTCTCTGGTTATATAGTCCTGTCCTGCTGCTTTTCTGTTGCTTTTTTCCGAGGATTTGTCTTTATTTTGGTTGTAATTCCCATTTGGTCCTGGGAGATCGTCTGCATAGCTTCTATTCACTCTGCCTCCATTTTCATATCCTCTGCCCCTATCTTGTGTGCAGTTGGGTTGCATAGGCCTTCCTGGTGCCCCAGCAGCCTGCAGGTCCCACGGGTAACTGGATCGCTCAGTCCCTTTGGGAACCCAGCTCTATGCCTATGTTATGGGCTGCTGGGTCACACAAGCCTCTCTGGTGCTTCAGCACCCCGCAGGTCCCGCAGGTCCCGCAGGTCCCACAGGTCCTGCAGGTAACTGGATGGCACAGTCCCTGCTGGGTTGCTCAGGCCTCTCTGGTGCCCCGGCACCCTGCAGTTCCTGCGGGCGGGCAGCTGGGCCTCTCTAGAGCCCCAGGTCCCACTGCTGGCAGCTGGGGAATGCTGCTGCCCCGTGGGTTCAGCTCCTGCTCAGCTTTTGCTGTATTTTCTGGTGATGGTTTTCTGCTGCTGGTATGTGCTTCTGTTGCCTGGGGATGGATGTCTGCTCCCCAGCCTCTGTTGCTGGGGGTATATCTGGACTCTGATTGGGCTGCTACTATGGGGGATGGTGCTGGGCTCTGGGCTGTCCATGGCTTATACAACCAGCACCTTGGCAGCTCCACCACTGTGCACCAGTCTGTGTTGACACAGTGCCCACTGGTCCGATGGTGCCAGGTGCGCTGGTGGGCTCAGGTTGCTGGGCCCTAGCAGCTCCCACTGCCTCCTCCCAGGGAAGACCGGGGATCTTCCCAAATGGTGGGACCTCCCCGCCGCGCAGGGAGAAGCGCCCTGAAGGGCCACTTATGGAGGTAGCCGGCTGCTCCGCCCACGGCACAGGGACCTTCTGCTCTGCGGCTCTGCACTGCTCGGGTTTGGTCGTCCACCTTCACGTCCACTCACACTCTCTCACACACTCACCCTCCCTCCGGTCCTGCCCGCTGCCATCTTTTTTAATATGGTGTTTCTTAAAAAAAATTAAAAATTGGCCCTGGCCGGTTTCGCTAGGCGGTTAGAGCATTGGCCTGCGGTCCCGAGAGACCCAGGTTCAGTTCCTGTTAAGGGCACGTACCTCAGTTGCAGTGTGTCCCCAGTCCTGGTTCGGTTGTGCGGTTGGCAACTACTTGATGTGTCCCTTTCACATCGATGTTTCTCTCTCTCTCTCTCCCTCCAACTCTATCTGAACAAAATATCAAAAAATGTCCTAGGGTGAGGATAAAAAAAAAAATTAAAAATTGATCTGACATCTAGGAATATATTCTACAAAACCTGAAACACCAATAAGAAAGAATATATGCACTCCTGTGTTCATAGCAGCACTATTTACAATCTCTAAGATCTGGAAACAACCCAAGTGCCCATCAGTAGATGAGTGGATAAAAAAGCTGTGGTACCTGTACACAATGGAACACTATGCAGCTGTAAGAAAGAAAGATCTCTTATCCTTTGAGTTGACAAGGAGGTATCTGGAGAGTATTATGCTAAGTGAAATAAGCCAATCAGAGAAAGATAAACACCACATGATCTCACTTATTTGTGGAATATAATGAACAAGGTGGGCTGATGAACGAAATAGACCCATGAATAACCAGGGGACATAGACAACAATGCTGGGTGTGTCGGGGGCGGGATGGGGAGGAGGGTTTCGGGGGAGGAAATATCTGTTACACAAATAAATTAATAAAATTGGGAAAAAATAAAATAAATAATCTGAATGGGGGGAAAAAGGACAATGAATATTCTCAGTTCTCTGTTTTTTCTAGTATACTTGTTGTCTCCATCTCTATGCGGGATTGGTTCTGCAGCCTCAGGCTACCCAAATCCAGAGATGCTCAAGTCCCTCATATAAAGTGGCGTAGTCTTCAGATACAGGCTACAGCAGCATAAACACACATACACGTCACTTCATTCGTGTGGATCAGCATAGAGCTCAGCATGTGGCAAATTCAAGGTTTGCTTTTTTGGAACTATCTGGGACATTTTTTCCCCCAAATATTTTTGATTCATGGTTGGTTGAATCTGTGGGTAGAGAACCCTTGGATATGAAAGGCTGCCAGTATTGGTAATTTTTAGTTCCTTCAAAAATTGAGGCATTTTGTAAACTTTTGGATAACCTGAAGCATTTCTGTCCATTCCCCAGGAGTGTGCATGAATTCACTTTTCTGTTTTATAAATTTTCAACTTATTTTCCTCCATTGACCTCTGCATTCTCATGTTTTAATGTGAAAAAAGGCAAAAGAGGATGCCTTAGAATGATCTGTGTCTAAAAATGGGGATTGGCCGGGACAACGCAGGGGCTCAGTTTGGAGGCTTCACGGACATGGGGGCAGAAGGTGGAGTTTGGAAGAGACTGTGCGCTCCTCTGGGCCAGCCAATTTCCAAAGGCCACGCGAGAACGCCTCTCTCGAAATCATGACTTTGATAACAGGCAGCCTTCAGTCTCGTCCTCAGCTACCCCCACCTGGAATCCGTTGGGGTGGGAGGCATATCTGGGAGTCTGCCTTCCCTGCACGAGCCTGGGGATTCTCCTGACTCCCCTCACCCTACCTCTAACGGGCTCCAGGCTCTCTCCTCTTGTTAAAGGGGTGCCCCAGTCTGCTCATGCTGCCATAACAAAGTTCCACAGACTGGGCAGCTGAAGTACAGACATTCATTTTCTCACATTTCTGGAGGCTAGACGGCCAAGATCAAGAACAGGGATTTGGGGAAGGAGAGCCCCACAAGATCAAGGTCTGGAAGAGTTGGCTTCTGGTGAAGAGTCTTTTCCTGGCTTGCAAGGCTTCTCATTGCGTCCGCACATGGCAAGAAGAGAGAGCGAGCTCTCTGGTGTCTCTGTTTATCGGGACACTCATGCTCTTGGATCAGGGGCCCACCCTTACAACCTCATTTAACCTTAACTGCCTCTGTAGAGGCCCTTTCTCAAATACAGTCACACTGGGAGTTAGGGCTTCAACGTACTGGTATTAGGGGGACACAGTTCAGCCCATCGGAAGGCGAGTGAAGGACACGGCAACTGAGGTTTGTGGACAGAGCTGCATTCAGGTCAGAGGTAGCATTTGAGCTGGGCTTTGGGGGATGAGAAGGCATTTACCTTTAATGTTTATTCTTTTTTCTGATTATAGAAATAATTCGCGCTCATCACAGAAAAAAAATAATTGGACTGAAGTGAAGAAATTGGAGCAAAGAGGAAAATAAAAACCATCCAGTGATAAGCACTACCTCAGTTTTGTTCTCTGGGCTTATATGCAAGACCCTAAGGTTTAGAGTATTTTTCACTGAATTTGAAACCTAAAGACTTGGGATCTTAGTCTCATTTCTTCACTTAATAGTTTGTGATCGTTAAATTTAAAAATCTACTTTTTCTAAGCCTCAGTTTTTGTGTCTGTAAATTAAGAACGATCATCGTCAGTGTGCGTGGCCATCGCAAGGACTCACAGACCCATGGCTGCGGGGTGACCAGCACATCCAAGGGCACAGCCAAGCTGCAGCTGTCTTGGTTGCTGATCCATCTGGGTGGCAGAGGAGAGATGAGGAAACAGCTCAAGGACCAGCAGGAGTAGAGGCCTGGAGGTGAAGGGAGGGCAGAAGTGGGGGCGAGAGCTCAGATGTGTGAGGCAGTATGACGTCTGGGTCAGTAGGGCAGCATCTACAGGCGGTTTTGAAGCAGTGAAGGGATGTGCCCTCTATTTGCCGGCCCAACAGCTCCCATCCAGCCTCTGCCCCAGACCCACCACCTTGTGCCCAGTGTACTCGGCCGCCTCCTCCTAGAACCCTCTGAGAGGCACTGACTGCCCTGGACCCCCTTCATGTCTCTCCGCTTCTCTCCATCAGAGTGTATCCCTCCTTTGTCTTGTCCCATGTTTTCTCAGCTCTCTGCTAAGGTCAGGCTGGATGGGAACAATCTGGAGACCAAGCAGGGGTGTGTGTCTGTCTGTTAAGGCTTTCTCCCAGGTGTCCTTGGATGTGTTGCTTGTCCTCTCTGGGCAGCAGCTGTTCATCTGCAAAGCCAGGGGATTAGAGTAGGCCAGTGGTTTCTAGTCCAAGGTCTTTTGCAGCTAAAGCATCCCAGAGTGCGCTGGCGTCTGGAAATGCGTCCTCTCTTGGTTGAGTACTCAGTAATGCTGCTTGAGAGGCTGGCACAATAGATCCCAGCGAGGAGCCAGCGAGGGGGGTGATGAGCCTCTGTCAAGGGGATAACACTCCTGCATTTGACCTGTAATAAGCTGCAAATAAGCTAGCACAGGTGAGGCACCCAGCACCTAGCAGAGCTCCTAGGAGGTGCTCAGGCATGGGGTCTTTCTTCTTCACTTCTTTCCCCTGCTGAATGTAGACCCCCTCCCACCTCTGCCCCCATGATCTGGGTGTGCTGGCCATAGGTGGGGAGGACTGGAGGAGGAGAGACATGTCCCTTGGCCATTCAAAATGGGGGGTGATGGGTGACCTCCCTCCTGAAATCTCTGGCCCCACCTTGCCCAACCAGGTGCAGCTTTTGGAAACCGAGGGTTGGCTGAAGTCAGGCCTGGCTGCGGGCTCCGGGTTGCCAGGCGGGGTGGGGTGGGAAGCAGCTGCCTCGAGAGGAACTGGCTCAGCCCACGGCTTTGTTTAACTTTCAACATTCAGCTTCTCACTTCTGTTTGAAAACCTGCATATGATGAGATGGCTGGCAGCTGGCGAGAAATGTGGGCGCTGTATCTGGGCCACGAGAAGGTTCGCTGGCTGTGTGTGCACAACAGCCCAGTCCTGTCTGCCGGGGATCTCACCACCCACCCACTCACCCACTCACTCACTCACTCACTCACCTGTCACAGATCGACTAGAAGTTTACTAACTCCGGGCTCTGTGCTAAATGCTGGGGTCCAATCGGTGAGCAAGACTCACATGGTCCCTGCCCTCTGAGAGGGGTTCCTGTAGGGGAGGGGCATTAGTTCATCATTAGTCCGAGGAAGCACACTCACTGGTGTAAAGACCCAGGCCAATAAGTGTCTCAAGAGCAGGACTATGCCACCCCTGGAGTGGGTAACAAGCCTTACTTACCCAAGTGGAAGAGGTAGTGGATGTAAGTGTTTTTGCTAATCCATTCATTCAACAATTATTTAAAACTCTTCTCTTCCACCCGGCTGGTGTGGCTCAGTGGTTGAGCATCAACCCATGCATCAGTCAGGGCACATGCCCAGGTTGTGGGCACAATCCCCAGTGGGGGGCATGAAGGAAGCGGCCAATTGATGTTCTCTCTCATCGATGTTTCTATCTCTTTCCCTCTCCCTGCCCCTCTCTCTAAAATCAATAAAGGAAAAATAAGTTTAAAAAAAGAAGAAAAGAAAAACTATTTTGAAAAATAAATAAATAAAACTGTTCTGTTCTAAGCCCTCCACAAAATTGTCACCCTGCCTACCAGGAGCTCCCTGGGGGCTGTGCCGAGCTGTGATTATTCTCCTCTGGCCCTCTATGCCAGACTCAAGCTTGATTATTCAGTAGGGACTTGGGGACAGGGACTGGAATGGAAAGCCATGCAGAAAAACGGAGAGTCCTTCCTGGCTGAACAGGGATTTGGGGAAGGAGAGCCCCACATTACCACTGGCATTACTATGAGCGCTAGGGGAGCCAGAGTCTCAGGTTCCAGCCCTGGTTCTACTACTCACAGGCTGTGTGGCTTCAGGTGAGCCCTTTCCCTCCATGGTCTTCAGTTTCTCTTACTGTACAAGAAAGGGGTTGGAGCAGATCAACTCTGAGGTTCGAGCCATGGAGCTCAGGACAGGGTCTGGGATACAGCAGGGGCCCGGGAATGACTATGTCATTTGTCATAGGGGGCCAGATGCAATCAGGATTGGGGACATGAGTAGGGCTTATGACAAACAGCACTAATTATGCCACGGACACTCTTATCCTACCTGTTCATAATTGGGGTTGTTTTGTAATCTGAGGAACAAAGCATAGCATGTTTATAGTATTTCTCAGATCACTGGGCCTGATGGGTAAATTTCCTTTTAAAGCTGGATATTAAATATATTTTAAAGTGAATAGTTCACTTAATTTGTTTTTCAAAAGAACAATTGAAATAGGGTGACAGATTCTGGGACACATGAGATAGGAGTCTAGATCCTATCTATGCTTCCAAGGAATAGAGTGTGGAAAGGGAAAAATTTTCCAGCGGAGACACCTGGAAAATACCACCTCAACCAAGTGATCATGGAGAACCTCGGCAGGGATGGCAGGTGTCACCTGGTGTGATGTGACAGGAAGGGCACTTCACCTCTGTGGAATTCTTTCCATAAACCTGCAATCCCACTAAGCATCAGAAAGACTTTAGAAAAACCCAGGTTGGAAGACATTCTATAGTATGTCCACAGAGCAGAAAGACATTAATGGGAAAACCAGTGAAATCCAAATGAAGTCTAGAGTTTACTTAATTGTGATGTAGCGATGCCAGATCTCTTTGTGTTGACCCAGGCACCATGGTAACGTGAGATATTAGCAATGGGGGATACGAAGGGCGGGATATCTGTGATCTCCACACTCTCTGTGCAACTCTCCAGTACATCAAGATCTATTCCAAAGCTAAAATTTACGTTTGAGAAAAGGAAGCAGAAACATTTTAGTACTATCATAAAAACATTTGGCAAAAAGAGAGGGAAGGATGATTAACAGACAAAATGCTTCATAGAAAATGACAAAGAAAACTTTCTTTTGTCCTAGTTGATAGGGTTAAGGTTTTTGATAGTTAACAAAATCCCTAAGGAAAAATTTTGAACCTTAACCAAACCCTGAGGATGTGTGTAAGGTGCTGTCGGGTAATCTCAGGCTTCAGCTCGGAGCTGAGAGAGGGGGCTGCACAGGGGCCAGTGAGAGTCTGGGAGGAACCACGAATTCTCCAAGAGTTGCAAAGGCCTTCCTAGAGGAGGGGGCATGTTGAAGAGGACCTTGAAGGATGTGTAGGAGTTATCATGCTAATAAGGAAGTACAGATAATATTCTATAATTATATTTAATAAATATCTATTGATTATCTACTAAGTGCCTGTCATAGGCTGGGCCCTGGGGATACAGCTGTAAATAAAACCAAGAAACGTTCTCTGTCCTCATGGTGTTTTGTTTTCTGTTACTTCCCATGACATACGTAATTACATCTCAGCTATGAGGTATGCCCTGACACCCATCCTGACTTCTGGTGGACACCACTCCACGGCAGCCTCTGCTGCCCGGGCCACCAGGCTGCTTTTACAGGTACGTGATCTGAGTGGTTGATGGGCATTTGGTGTTATGTTCTGCTGTCATGGTTTTGAAATGCTTAATAATTTCACCTTTGGAAGTGTGTGTGCGAGGGAAGTCTAATGAGATGATGGAGCATGCACATGAGCAGGAGATTCGCGTGAGGCGGGCATGTGTGTGTGGGCTCAGCCCCTTGGGGGTGGTGAGCAGTGCCTAGTCACTGGATGTGCACACACACTACTCTTAGGGTGGTCTAGGTGCTGTGGGATCCCAAGGGGGCAGCAGGGCTGGGACCTGGGCCCAGATGGTGGCAGTGATGGCTCCAACCAAGGCCCAAGGGCAGAGGGCCCTTCAATTTCTGTTACTGGTCCTTTACTGCATTTATTGAGGGACTACTTTGTGTCAGGCCCTGTGTTTACTAAGAATTCTGGTTATGCCCCACTGGGGGGGGGGGGAATGGTGTTTCTCTTAACAGTTTTTTTATCCCATTGAAAAATATTATATAGCAAATTTGGAGGATATAGAAAAGAAGAAAAAAGGACTCCATAGACTCAAAGTCTCAACAAATAACGAGTATTAACATTTTGGTGTACTTCTTTTTAGACTTTGCTATGCATATTTTTACGGTGTTTAAGTAACAGGTACTGTATATTCTAGCCCTGCCTGTGTGGTCAGTGAGTTGGAGTGTCGTGTCAATGCACCCAGTTTGCAGGTTCAACCCCTGTACAGGGCACATACCAAAATGAACCAATGAATGCATAAATAAGTGGAACAACAAATCGATATTTCTTTCTCTCCCTAAAATAAATTAAAGAGCCCTGGCCGGTTTGGCTTAGTGGTTAGAGCGTAGGCCCAAGATCCCGAGAAACCTGGGTTCGGTTCCCGCTAAGGGCACATACCTCAGTTGCAGTTTGTCCCCGGCCCTGGTTGGGGTCGTGTGGGTGGCAACCACTCGATGTGTCTCTCTCTTGTCGATGTTTCTCTCTCTCTCTTCCTCCTTCTCTCCCTCCCACTCTGTCTGAAGATAAATGCAAACATGTCTTCAGGGTGAGGACAAAAATAAAATAAATTAAAGAAAATAATTCAAAATTTAAAATATATATTCTATTTAGTGAATATACTATATCACTTTCTTTGACATTGATATGATTTCCAATTTTTTAATAAGACTTTGTTTTACATTCTTCTGCATAATTGTACTTTTTAATAAACTAACTCATTTCCAAAAAGCACAAAGTTTTTCATGAACTTTAGATTATTTCTTAACCCAGAAGTTCTGTTCTTTGTTCGCAGTAGTCTCCGTAGGCAAGCCATTCACTCACGTGTCGATTACTTCAGCACTGACTTCTCCTCAGCTTTATAACAGGGCATTTCATAATTCGGATGACGTGGACAAATTCCTTGGAAGACACAAACTACCAACGCTTCACTCAGGAAGAAACAGATAACAAGAACAGCCCTGCACCTGTTAAACAAATCGCATTCGTAACTGAAAACCTCCCAACAAAGGAAACTCTAGACTCAAATGGCTTCACTGGTGAATTCTAACAACCAACTTATTTAAGGAAGAAGTAACACCAATTCTACAGACTCGTACGGAAACTAGAAGAGGACACTCTTCTATTTTTATAGGGCTAACATCTCCCTGATACCAAAAGCAGAAAAAGACATGCTAATGAAAGAAAGACTATAGCCCAACATTTCTCATGAATATAGATTCTGCTTCAACAAAGTATTAGGCAAGCAAATCTAGCAGAACATACAAAGGATAATTCATAATTGCCTCATTGGGAAACCACCTCAGTGCCTTTCATGGATAAACTGTGGCACATTCCTACAACGGAATACTGCTCAGCGGTGAAAAGAAGTAAACTACGGACACACCATGGGTGAATCCCAAACCCACTGCATTAGTGGAAGAAGATATACTCAGAGGTGACATTCTGTATGACCCTATTTCTGTGATATTCTGGAAAAGACAAAATTACAGGAACAGGAGAAGCAGGTTGATTGGCAGGATGGGGGAGAAGGGGTGACTGTGGAAGCACAGCCAGGAACACTGGGGGGCTGGGTGACAGTTCTGTGTCTTAATTGTGGTGGTTACATACTGTGTGTGTTTGTCAAGACTCACAAAACTCTGTACCAAAAAGCATACATTTTATTATATGTAAATACCTCAATTTTAAAAAAGGAATAAGAAAGACCATCCATGTTTCCACTTACAACGTCAGGAATAGGCAAAAGCTAACGGGACAGAAAATAGATGAGTGGTTGTAGGAGCTGGGGAAGAGGGAGGTTTTGACTACAAAGGGCCATGAGCTAACATTTGGGGGCACTGTTAGCATCATAGAAAGATGCTATTTCTGATTGTGGTGGAGGTTACAAGACTTAAACATTTGTCGAAACTCCTAGAGCTTTACAGTTAAAATGGGTGAATAGGACTGTATGTAAATGATACCTCACTAACCTGGCTAATAAATCTTTGTGCTCGGGCTCACCCATGACTGCTTGGCTGGCCGATGGCAGCAGTCCTTAAAGGACATACAGATACATTTTTCTTTTTCTTTTTTTTTAACTAAAATCATGTGCCAATTTCTTAACTTTTTTCTCTTTTTAAAATTTTTATTTATTTATTTATTTAATTTTATTTTTGTTACAGGCGTTTCTCCTTTTTTACCCCATTGACACCCTCCTCCCCATCCCCCCCCTTGCCCCATCCCCGGCTTTGTTGTCCATGTCCATGGGTCATGCGTACATGCATATAAGTTCTGTGATTTATCTCTTTCCACCCCCTCTTCTGAGGGTTGTCGGTCTGTACCCTACTTCCGTGTTTCTGGGTCTACCCTATTCCTCAGACTGTTATATTCATTATATTCCATATATAAGACAGATACATTTTTCTGAAGGCAGTGATTTAGGTCAAATTATTACCAAATACCCCGCCCCTAGTTTTCAGTTTTCTCATGTATAAAATGGAAGTTTGGACCTTGCAATGTCTATTAATGGTGAAGAACATGCTTTTGAAGTGGAACAATTCTGGGTTCAAAATCTGTCTCCATTTTCCAGCTGCAGGACATTGGGTGAGTTATTGAGCCTCGCTGGGCTTCAGCTACAGGTATAATCACAGGTCTTACCTTAGAGAGATGTTGCAAGGATCAAACGAGAGGGTCTACACAGAGTTCAGTGCAATGTCAGCGCAGGTGCTCCATCCCGTCTGTCCTGACCCACACAGACCGGCACAGGAAGAGAAGAGAACCTGGATGGGCCTGAGTGGTAGGCCAAGTAGCGGGCCCCCAAGAACATCCATGTCCTAATACCCAGAACCTGTGAATGTTACCTTGCATGGCCAAAGGGACATTGCAGGTGTAATTAAGTTAAGGATCTCGAGACAGGAAGGTTATCCTGGACTGGCCAGGTGTCCCATGTACACAGGGTCCAGGAGAGGGGCAGATGAGTCAGAGTAGAAGGCAGAGACGTGACCACAGCAGCAGATGGAGCGAGGTGGACCATGGGCCAGAAGACGCAGTCACCCCCAGGAGCTGGAAAGACAAGGAAACAGATGCTCCAGAAGGAAGCAGTCCTGAGCAACCCATTTTAGTCTTCTGACCTCCAGAACTCTAGTAACAAAAGTCACTAAATTTGTAGCGCGTGTTACAACAGCAAGAGGAAACTCACACGGCATCTCGGGGGAAGGGATCCTGTCTCCAGACCAGCGGGACTTGGCGTGACACAGGAAGGGCATGGAGCCGATCCATTCTTATCCCTGGGCCTGACTGGGGCAACGGAGAAGGCAGGACCCCAATGACGTGGAAGCTCTGGGTGAGGTCCCTCCCCACTGTGACAGGACTGTGGGCAGGCTACCTGCCTCCTGGCCTGCGGACCCACAAGCTCCGTGATCTTGCCTCCATACCAGAGGATGAGTCCTTTCACCCCCACTCTGTGAAGCCGGACCCCCACACTGCAGGCTGAACCTGCACTGAGTCCCCTGTGAGTGGGCGCCCGACCCTCTCCTGCCTCTCAAGGTCCATCCTGGAAACTCTGCCCTGTATGTGGCCATGGACCATCTGGGACAGGAGGTGACGCAGACCCTGCTTTTTTCCCTTTTATTTTGTTTTGTTTGGGGTGCTTTCTTCTCCTGCCCACTAGAGGGTACTGTGTACATGTGTATAGGAAGTTCTGTACACAAATCTGGGCTTCCCCTCCTGCAACACTTGAGTAAAAAAACAGGGACAAAGACATCCCGCACATGTGCCTCCAGTCAGACACATGGACACACACAAACCCACGACTCATCACACACATAGCACCTACTCACACACAGATGTGTATATTCGTACCAGCACATGTACATGAAGACATACACTCATAAACATAGGCAGTCATGTTGCCATAAAATACACACAGACACACAATGCACACATCCACATACATTCAGGTCCACATGGAATTATCTGTACACACACTCACACACCATCAACCTAGACAGACACATAACCAGTTACACATTGGCAGACAAACACAGTCACGTGTAAAGCGTCATACACACATACTGAGACTCACGGACACAAGCATGGGACACAGACACGTGAACAACAACACTTCTAAACACCATCTAAACACATGCACACCTAGTCTGGACCTTAGTTATCTTATGTAGCAAATGAAGTCCCTTGAGGGATGAGTAACTGGTGTTTTTTAAGAAAAACCATGGAAATGTCAACTTCATACTCCCGGTGGAACTTTCATTCGTTAAATGTTAATGAAAGGCAGATCAGATAACACACTGAGTTTTTAAATGGAAAAATAGTTTTCTGCCTCAACAAAGCAGAAAATCCAAGCCATAGCTTTGTAAACAATTTATTAACATATGGAAGGCTCTGAGATACCCTAAAACAGATACTAGCTTAAAAAAAAAAATACTAAAGGAATTTCAATAGCAAAGTCAAGATAAACCAAAATATTATGTAATGCGAAGGTAAATAATAAGTCCAAACATGTCCTTCCTTCTTAGAAAGGGTGATAAAGAATCACGGAGCCTTTACAAATGGTTATCAGATGGCCAAGACTGGAAATTTGCCTTCGAGAAGACAAAGGCATTAAAATAAAGGAAAAGATAAAAGAAGGAGAAAGGGAAAGGGGGCCTATAAAAATAGCTGATTTGATAACAGCATTGTATAGCTGAGAAAAGTCAACTGTCAGAAATGCATCCCAGCCAAACCCTAGCATGAAACAAATGAGTGTTCTCCGGGCGCCGGGCAGAGGATCAAGAGGGAGTGTGAGTGGCTTTGCGGGCACACTGGCCACCGCTGGGTCTCTTTCCACAGAGGCCTGGTAGGCAGGGGAGAGAGGCTGGGCTTCTGGGCCAGGACAGCAGGTCCGAGCCCCGCCTCCGCCACTTCCACACTGTGTGATCCTGGTCCGTCCTGCTCCTCCCTGGGCCTCAGTCCCCAGGTGAACAGTGAGGAAGTTGCCTTGGCTAATCTCTGAAGTTCCTTCCTTCTCTGACGCCTTATCATGACAAACCCCCAACGAAGCTTTCTGAGACCCCACTGCATCGCCCACCGGCCAGAATCGTGGCCAGCAGGTCTTTGTGCGTCTCGTTAACAAAGTGCCCGTTCCAGCCCGCTAGCTCGGGGTAGATAAAAGGCATTCATCAGGCAGTCAGGCCCAATTAGCATGTCACACTGAATGAATGTATTTTAAAATCTTTTCTGACAAGAAAATGTTCCAAGTAGGTACCTTCAAATTAGCTGGAAAATCCAGAAAATTTGCCATTAGGGCTTCTTTGAAGAGTCTTTATTCCCCCCTACTGTTCCATAAGAATTCCTTGGATATTATTAATTCTTTCTGAGAGTCTGACCTTCTTCCCCCTGCTGGGACTAAACCTTGGTTGTCTGTCTATCCAACCCCCTGGGAGCCACTGCAGAGATAGTACACAGCATGGCCCTGACGGGGTGTCACCCGTCCATCAGTTTCGAGTGTCAAGTGGACGCTAGTGGAAATTCAGTTTAATTCAATTCCGCCGACATTTACTGAGCATCTTTTCTGTGTCTGTGAGCCCTGTGATAAGAGCTAAATCTACCCAGCACTTGTCCTTGAAGGGACACTCTGCTAATGGGGACATGTTTATAAACAGATCAGTATCAGCAGGAAGGAGGTCATGTAGCACAGTGGAAAGTCAGACAGACTACATTTTAAAGCCCGATTCAGCTACTAGCTACAGGCTGTGTGACCTTGGGCAAATGACTTCACCTCTCTGAGCCTTGCTTTCCTCACCTCTAAAGGGGGAAATGGCACCTAACTCTGAGGCTGTTATGAGGAGGATCCGTTTCATGATACACAGTCTGTCCCTCCCTTGGACCCACTTTGTGGTCAAGGCCTGGCATTCCAACATCATCTCTGCCTCCCAGGGTGATGGGTTGTTCCAACTTCTCCTTCACGACAACACCGGAGTCTTTCTGCTGCTTTATTTGCAGCTTCACGTTGCGGACGGCCCCGTTCGGCAGTGGTCTGGGAGAATGGATTTTTGTAGCCTGCAGAGATGCCTGGAACTCGTGGCTCTACTGTGCCGATCTGGATGGGCAAGAGAAGCATCTAGGGAAGGATAGACTGATTCTGGGGGTTCGTTTCCAAATGAACAATAGAACAGTCTGCTTTGGCTTCTTATTTATTTATTTATTTACTCATTCATGCATTCATTTAGAGGGAGGGAGGGAGAGGGGAGAGAGAGAAACATCAATGTGAGAGACACATCTACCGGTTGCCTCCCACCTGACCCTGACCAGGGCTGGGGACTGAACCGCAACCAAGGTCTGTGCCCTTGGTCTGGCTACTTCTCGTTGTGGGTTTGTGCAGGAGCAGGATGCTGACCAGGGGAGATGCCTTGTTGACCCCCAGAACTTTAGGGCTAGAAGGGAACTTAGCGACCACTTAGTTCTTGTTTAACAAGAGAGAAAGCTGAGGCCCAGGGAGGAGAAGAGGCGTGTCCAAAAGCACACAGTGAGCCTGTGGCAGAGCTGGGCCTAGGCCCCAGATGCTTGCATCCCTCCTTGTGTCCCCCTGTGCACAGATGACCACCCAGAAGACTGCGGATGGGCCCATCTGTCCAGCCTCCTTTTCCTGCTGAAGCCCCGACCCTGGACCCCCAACTCTGACCTTCCTGTTGTCAGTTGTGGGGTGTCCAAGGCTCCTGAGTGCAGTCGTGCAGGGGCCCTGTCCCCGCCAGCCTGTGGCCTAGGCCATGGGAGGAGCTCAGCTGGCATCTCCTCAGTGGGATTACCCCCACTACTCCGAATAAAATGTGGGCTGCCCAGGGGTACGGAACTCAGATGCCACCCAGAGCCTTCTGCTGGGTCTGCTTCACTTCCCAATTCACAAAACACGTCCACACGGACAGACGGGTGGCTCGCCTGTCCTGTTTGATGGAGAGACACCGAGGCTCAGAGAGTGGTTTCTCACGGAGGGCCTCCCAGGGGCAGCACTGGAGAGACTTGACTCCTGTCAGCCCTCTGTGGAAGGAGGAGTGGAGCCTCAACAACCCCAGAGAAGGTGCATTTGCGTTTGCAGTCACCCCAGTCATAGGGGCGACTCTGCAAAACCCATGTGCATCCTTCTGACTTAACTGATACTTCCTCCAAGTAGCTCCTTGTTCGTTTTGCTCTGACCAGGGTGTAAAGAGGAAGTATTCAGACCACCCTGTCTCTGGGACTGCCTCAACCCCCAGGGATGTGAAGCGTGGACCCAAGAACGAGGCTACAGAGAGACCACATGTTCCCACAGCCTTGTTTGCCCGATGGAAGCAGGCGGGAGAGTGATCTCTGACTCACTTGTGATTTCCAGAACTCACGGGAGTGCATCAGCCTGGTTCATCCAGAAGCCTAGGTGCTTGGGAGTGTGGAGATATAGGGATGAAGTTGAGCTCTCCAGACTCTCCTTCTAGAAAGAGAGTGGTGGGGTGCTGATGGAGCTGCTCCAGAGTGTCCCCCTCAGCAACCTCGAGGCCATGGAGCTAGCCAGGGGGGCGCTGGGGTTCAAACCCACAAGCCTGGGCCCTGAGCCATGCCCCTGATCACTGAGCTTATGTGACCTGTGGGGAGTGACAATATGAGATGAGCGACTTAAGGAGAGTTTTTTGATAGATGAAGAACAGGGCGTAGCCCTGGTCGGTTTGGCTCAGTGGTTAGAGCGTCGGTCTGTGGTCCACAGAGACCCGGGTTCAGTTCCCGCTAAGGGCACGTACCTCGGTTGCGGTTTGTCCCCGGCCCTGGTTGGTCGTGAGGGTGGCAGCCACTCGATGTGTCCCTTTCACATCGATGTTTCTCTCTCTCCCTCCCTCTCTATCTGAACAAAATATCAAAAAGATGTCCTCGGGATAAAAAAAAAAAAAAAGAACAGGGCATTTTAGCCCACGCTCTCCAGAAAGCAGAGCAGGAGTGCAGAGAACAGGTGTGAGGGAAGGAGAGTCCGGCACCCTCCCTGCCTGATGGGAGCTGTGCCCGGTGCCCCCTGCTGGGACCACACCTCCAACCCCACCGCTGCTGGGCCATGTGCATGGGATCTCTCTGCACTGCTCACTTCAGGTTTTACCTGACAGCACTTGCAACTGTTGTGGGAAAGGGAAACACTCAAGAGAGTGAGATCTACCCCCCTCCTCCCATCATCCCACCAGAGAGATAAAAGGCTGGTTGAAAGTCTAAGTTCATGGCCCAGCTCACTGTCAGGAAGACGGGCAGCCTTCTGCCAAGCCTGCTGCGGAGCCGTGTAATACATCTGGGAGTGGAAGGAAGAGGTGCCCACGTACACAGTCCCGGCATGGATTCAGAGATTCACCCAAGGTACCTCGGCCCCTTCCCAGCAGGGCACCGTGTCAGGCTCTGCGGATGTCCAGAGGACCCGATGCTATCCTCTGCCCTCAGGATCCTTAAAGCCCAAAGGACAGTACAAAGTCGTTAGCACGGCCCCTGACCAGGGCTGGCCTCAGAGGGTGCTCCAATGGAAGGCACCGCTTTTATCCTCCTAGGCAAGGAGGAGGAGGGGTCCTAACCGACGGGCAGCAAAAGGTGGAGAAGGCCCGCCAGCCAGAGGGAACGGCATGGGCAAACGCCGGGAGGAAAGAAGGCTCGAGTGTTTGAGAACGAGGACTTCGATCCGGGTCAGCATGGAGCGCCGGAGTGTCTGAGGAAGATGAGGCTGGCGAGGTGGGCCGCAGTGAAGGGCCTTGACTGGGAGGACAGGAGCCTAATGTGGTCTCGGAGCTGGGGAAGGGCAGGGTTACAACCTGTTCTGATCTCTCTGTAAACTGAACACTGGGCGGAACAGAGCAGAGATTAGACGAAATCCACCGATTAAACAACCACTCAGTAGGCAGCAAGTCCATGCCTGATTCCAGCAGGGTCCCCCCACCCCACCCCATGGGAGACCAGAAGGAAGAAACCCGCACCCACAGCTCCGGGCCAGGCTCCAGGCTGTCCCCTCTGGATGTCTTCACCTCAGACAGTATCTTTTGAGACAACACCTTCATGAGGCAGCCTCAGAAGCCCAGGCTGCCAGATTCCTCCTTATCTCTCTTGTAAACACAGATGTTTTACTCTCTTGTCAAAGGAATGCTCTTACAGCTCGCCTTGGGGAACACAGAAATTTCAACCCCTCCAGCCTCCAGAAAAAATGCCATTGTAAGTTCCCTGGCTCAAATGCAAAACTGCAAATCTCTTCTTTGAAAGCAGAGGAGGGCGTCCCCCGCTCTGGGCCTCAGTCACCTGCATGTGGTAAAGGCAGGAGTTGGGTAAGAAAGCCTTTTAGTTACGTGTTTAATTTTATCTCCCCACTAGACTGAAGCTTCTGAAGACATGTATGTGGAATGAATGAATGAATGAATGAATGAATGAACGAACGAGCAAAAGAGAGGGTGCCTTCCTGCTGGATTTCAAGCTGTCAGTGAAACACAACTGTGAAACATTAGTCTGCTTTCTGCAAAGCCCTCAACTTCACTACAGCTAAGATTTAGTGGCTGCTCCAGGGTTTAAGGCTCTTCTCTCTGCCACCAGGTTTAGGGTTGGACATGGATTTCCCATTAGTCACCTCAGATCAGGGGACAAAAAGGGCTGGGAGTTGCTCCCAGAGGACACATATTTCTCAAGGACAATTGAGTCACTCAATTCACACGACAGCTGTTGTCTGGTTAAATGCCCACTTCCCATCACATTTTAAATAATGACCCAGAAGACCCTGTTCCTGGGACCCAACAAAGCAAGACTGCCAAGGTCAGAGGGTAGCTTTCACTTGGCCTCTTTATAGCTGCCTCAGAAAGACAGCTGGAATGTGGGAGAGAGATTGGACACTGAGCGAGATGGATGTGGGCCCCTCCAGGCCCACTACTCAGTGGCTTTGTGATGCAGGGGTTCCCTTGACACCCCACAGACACCTCAGTTCCCTCTTCTGTAACGTCTGAGAAATAATACTGGGATCCTGGGAGCTGTTGGGCCAGACTGCACGGTGTGCTCACGTAGGTTGGTTCCTGTCTTTGGGTTTCAGCTCTGCTTCCAGCCTCTGAGCCTCCTCTGTGGAGCCCCCGACTCCCCACGTGTAGAACAGGTGTGCTACCATGCACGGTAAACTGAGTAGTGTTGTGCAACGCAATAAGGCTGGTATTCTATTTTTTTTTTTTTTTAATTCTTCAAACCAGATGACGATGTGTTCTACCAAATGCATTGGCCTGGGTACTGAGTGGTCACTTTCTCTTAGCAAGTCAGTGGCTGGCGCGTAGGGTGTGGGATGGTAGTGGGTAAGGGCTGTGATGATAGGAACTGACATTAGAAAAATGGTGAATCTAATGATTTCGGCTTTTATCTAGTAGGCAATGAGGAGCATCGACATTTTTTAAACAGGAGCAAGACAGGATCTGGTAGACTGTGTGGGGTGGCTCCGGGAGGGTAGCGTTGGGGCAGGGAAATGATGCACCATGGTCCTGAGACCCGAGTGAGGGATGGCAAAGCCAGACGAGGTCTGCGTGACTCCAAGGTGTAGGCCCATGGCTGCAGCATGTTAGTGCCTCACTAATTAATTGAAAATATGATGAGAGACTTTTTACTAAGAGAAAGACCCAAGATAAAAGCATTAACCTTTCATAGACGGGGTTAAATGTCACAAGCAGGAGGTGAGAACTGGTTGACCACAGCCTGATCTTCCCACCCACTCCCACCCCCAAGCCTCCCAAATGGCCCATCTTTAGCTTGGTAACGATTTCTTTGAAGTCATTAAACAGGAAAGGGGGGGGAGGGGGGAGGCGCGCAAATGAACTGATTTGTACTTTGCTGTACTTGTTTGCATGAATGTTTTTGTTGAAGGGAACCAGTTTTGCCACCCCCAAAACTGTGCCTTTGGAGATACTGATTTTAAGTTGATTTTTAAAAAACAAAAGCCTTAGCATTAGGCGGGAAGCCACCAAGCAGGAGCCTGCTTACTAGTGTCTTATTTCTGGGTAACCCAGCAAAAACCTATCTGCCATGTGTCCCACTTTTCCTCAGTTACTTGTCACCCACCCATTCTCACTTCTGAAGTCTAAGCTGTCCTTCCTCACCTTTGTCCTCTGTCCACATTGGCATGCATACCCAGTGTTGCCTCACTGTTGTTGGAATTTTCATGCTTGTGTGAATTCCTCATGTGCGTGTATTTTCTCCTATTAACCTGTCATTAATTTCATTATTAAACCAGCTAAAAGAATTTAGAAGGTGGAAGAAAAAATATTATTATTTTAGCCTCGACATTATCTAAGCCTTTATTTTCAAGGCCACTTTCTTCCACATAAGGGGGATGACCACCCCGGTAATGGAGGGCACTGTCATGAAAATCAGGACGGGGTTTCCCTGCTGCATGGTGGGGGTGGGGGACAGCACGGTGATATCCACAGAGGCCAAGGCTGACCCCAGCCTCACTTTTGTCAAGATGTTCCCCCAGGTGTCCTCAGCTCTGGTACTATGACCACTGAAGTCAATATCTGCTCTAATGTGTTTTGGTCTCATTAACATGGACTGGATTAAGCAGCCCGAGTGGGCTTTTCAATTAGGAAGACAAGTTTCTGACAGTGTTTACAAAGGGATTAGATCCCTGTTTAGCATGTGATAGGCTTTGCCTCCCCTTCCTCCCTCCCTCCCTTCCTCCCTTCCTTTTTCCTCTCTTCTTTGCCTTCCCTGTGTTCCACGAGCAAATGGGTTTACCCTGCTTCTCTCTGGGGGATATCGGGCCCAATGCACTGGTATGAGGAGGCATGTGATTAGCATCATTTAACCATCCTAGGTGACATCTATCTAACCCAGCTATCTATCCGGGCTTGACTCTACTCCAGCCTTCGCTTGCACACCTCCAGCCCCTGGGAGCTCACTACCTCAAGAGCCAGCCCCATGTCACTGTTAGAAGGCCCTGATCACAGAAGGTTCCTTCTGGAGCCGAGCTGGCTCCTGAAAGAGTATCCCCGCACACCCCGGGCCTGTCAAAGCCCTCCTGCTGCTGCTGCTACTCTGCGGTGACCTGTGAAGAGAGACAAATCTCATGCTGCAGGGTCGTCTCTGTGCCAACAACCCCCTTCACTCCAGGGACCTCCTTCCATGGGGCAGCCCTCGCCGCCCAAGGGCACAGTTTCAGTTACGCTGTAAGTAGCCTTTACTTCTCTCTTTTTTAATTAAAAATACACCATAAACAGTATTCCACAAGCGTGCCCACACTTCAAGACACAGCGAGCCTTTTGCACGCGTCGGGGCGGTTCACGCGGAGGATCGTGGCCTGCTCGGCGGCTGGCCCGGCTTTTTAACAGGTTTTCACGGCATCTCTGTTCATTTGGCGTTTTACTGCTATTGAATAATTTTCTCGGGAGAAATACACATTAATGAGATTCCTGCATCATTTGTCTTGATTTGGCTTTTGGTACACACTGGTAGCTGGCCCTGTGAGCCGTCCGCCCCGGCCGTGGCCGCCGCCTCAGCTGGCTGGGGTTTGCTTTCGCGAGAAACTCCGCCCGGATCAGCTATCCTCTTTTTCACGCTCTTTCCTGTTTTATGGGAATAAAGCCATCTTGAGGTTGTTTTAATATGATGTCGTTCCCTGATGATTAAAGAACAGAAAAAGGAGGAAGGGACATCTTTCCTCAGGTTTTATTGATATTCGTCTTTCTCTGGTGGCAAAGGTCTAGTTGTACCCTTTGCTCATTTCCATATTGGGGCATTGATGTTTTCTTACAAATTCCAGTGAGCTCTTAGGTCTTTTTTTTTTATCCTCACCTGAGGACATTTTTTTTTTTTTTGCATTTATCTTCAGATAGAGTGGGAGGGAAACAGGGGAAAAGAGAGAGAGAGAAACCTACATGAGAGAGACACATCAACTGGTCGCCACCCACACGACCCTAACCAGGGCCAGGGACAAACTGCAACCGAGGTTCGTGCCCCTAGCGGGAACTGAACCCAGGACTCTGGTCCGCGGGCTGACGCTCTAACCGCTGAGCCACACTGGCCAGGGCAGCTCTTCGGTCTTAAAGACGTTAACCTAGAGTCTGTCCTCGGTCAGACATTTCCCGCAGAAATTTTACTTTTATTTTAATCGTGTTGTTCTTGTTTTCTCCCTGAGGAAACGCACTACTGGGGACCAGGGGACAAGCCTGGGCACTGACTGACTGCCTAACCCCCACAACTGGCACCCCTGAGGTCCATGAAAAATAATATTAATAAAAACTTTGTACGAGGTGCTCCGAGTATATCTTCTCTAGTCCTCAAAGCCACTGTGGCAGCAACAATGCCTATTTTACAGATGAGAAACTGAGGCTCAGGGAGGTGAGTGGCCCTTTCCGGGTCACCAAGCATGCACGGAGGAGGGGGCGGAAGCAAGCATTGTCCCGGGTCGCCTTGCCCTTCTGCACGGTGCCAGTAGCCTGCAGAGAAGTAAAGAAGCATCTGCTGCCAACAGCTCCAGGTTTGTGACTTCAGACTCCCCTGGCAGAAGAGAGAATTACCATATTTGGGGACAATTTACATCAAATTACCATGCACCCGCCAACAGCTGTGCCTGGAGCAGGAGGCTGCCTGACGGAGATGATCACATTGCTACACGTGATAATGAAAACCCACGCCCGGGCCTCCACATTCTCCCATAAATATGGTCATTATGATCTTGTTGGCATTGCTTGTTGAATTCCATCTTGCAAATTGTTTTCCAGGTGCCTCGGGGAGCTGACTCGAGCTCTTCTTATTCTCCTTTTCTCTACGCTGTGACAGTGCTCGGGCTTCCCACTCTCCTGACTGTCTCCATCGCAAGGTGAAGGAACCTCAGGGCGGCTTCTATCCCACGAACATCCGTCAGGGGCCTCCTGTGTGTGTGGTGTAGGGGAGCGACAGGGTTCTCGGTGGGCCTCTCCTTCACTGTACAGACGGACGAGTGCTACCCAGGGAGAGTGAGAGACAGGAGTGGGGGTTAAAGTGCAAGATGAAAACAATGAGGACCCTTTTTATCTCCTGCCCTCCACCCTGGAGGAGTGGCACACAGACCTCCCCACGGCCCCTGGGTGGGGACAGGCAGGCAAGATAAAAACAATGAGGACCTTATTATCTCCTGCACTCCACCCTGGAGGAGTGGCACACAGACCTCCCCATGGCACCTGGGTGGGGACAGGCAGGCCATGGGCTCAGTGTTCGGCACACTCCATTTCTAGTAGTTACGTTCCTGATTGTAAATAATAGAAATCCTCTTTGGCTAGCTGGAGGACATGTATAAAAACATGAGGAATCTCATGAAATCCAAGGGCCAGATCAGGCCACGCACCAGGACTAGAAACAGGAAGTGTAAAGCTAATACGAACCCAGGGTGCCCTTTCCCCAGCTCTTGTCTACTCTCTGCAGAGGCTCTGAGCACCTCTACCTAAAAAGTGCATCCCCTGCTCCTCCGTCTACCTGGTGGGACATGACCCCCAAGGTGCATGGTTTATATGTTACAAGTCCAGCTGTCCAAAAGGTAACTCTCTCTGGTGTCCCGGATCTCAGTTATCTCAGAAAACCCAGGAATGACTCTAAGCAGCTCAGCTTGGGCCACAAGCCCACGCCCAGCCCAGTCATCCTTAGCCTAGAGGGTCAGCTCACCTCCTAACACATGGCTGCTGAGAGCCCACCCTGTGGGCAGGACTGGGAGATGCCAGGGACAAGGCACTAAGAAGATAACTAAATCGGCCTCTGCCACACCCTCAGTCCGACACTTTTTATTATATGACATTTTATTAAAGTAATTGTAGGTTCACATATAGTTTTAAGAAATAATGCAGAGAGAGCTCTTGCACTTTGCCCAGTCTACAAAACTATAAAATATTATCACAACCAGGATATTGACATTGATGTAACCTACTGATCTTATTCAGACTTCACCAGTTTTTACTTGTACTCAGGTGTGTGTATGTGTGTGTGTTCTATACACTTTCCCCCTGTGCAGGCTCCTGTATTCAACACCACAAGCATCCCTCTGTGGGGCTAAATCATGCCCCTGTCCCTCTCCTTCGAAGATAACCACAGTCCATCCCTGGAACCCGTGAATGTTGCCTCCTATGGCAAAAGGGACTCTACAGGTATGATTACGGATCTTGAGCTGGGGGAGATTAGCCTGGGTTGTCCAGGTGGGTCCTGCATGTGATCACAAGAGTTCCTGTAAATGGATGGCAAGAAAGCCAAAGAGAGAAAGTAGGAAATGTGATGATGGACACACGAGGTTGACGTTCGTGGGAAGGGGTCAGGCACCAAAGCACACAGGCAGCCCCCGGGAGCTGGAAAAGGCAAGGGAACAATCTCCTCTAGAGCCTCAGAAGGCTTGTAGCCCTGCTGATTTGGGGCTTCTGATCTCCAGAACTGTGAGAGATTAAATTTGTTTTAACTTTGGTGATTTATCATAGCAGCAATAGGAAATCAATATATCACTTTATAAATGCACCCCTCTCTGGTCTAGCACCCCACCAGCAACCACTAATCTATCCTCCATTTCTAAAATGTTGTCATTTTAAAAATGTTATATAAACGGAATCATACAGTGTGTAAACTTTTGGAATTGGTTCCCCCACCCCAACCTCCTCTGCTCAGCCTAATTCCTCGGAGGTTCATCCGAGTTGTTGCATGTCTCAGTGAAAAGCCGTTCATTCCTTTTATTGCTGAGCTGTACTCCATGGTATAGATGTAAGTCTAGCACTTTGTAATGTCTGTATATTTTATCTTTATTACCAGGTCCTTTTAGGGATATATATTTTTTTAATTTTAATAATTGTCTCCTGGGGCAAGAGGCAGGAAGGAACTTAAAGATCATCACACCCTCCTCATCACCAGGTCAGACGCCTGCCCGTCAAGTGCCCACTGGTCTCCACTTGCAGATCTTTTTTGACCAGCTGCTCACAAGCTCCCAGGTGGCCTATTACACAGCTGTACAGCTTTAAGGAAGTTCTGGTCTCAAGCTCAGCAACGTGCCTCTCTGACTTTAATGTGCTAGGAAGGGGATGGTGTCAGACCCAGAGAAGCCCTAGAATGAAAGCACTTTCCGCTGGAAAGGGACCTGAGAGAGAGTCATCTGGGCCCTCTGTGCATGTCCTGAACATCTCCCTGTCCAGGGCCAGCCGTTTTCCTCAGGAACTTTGTCCCTTGTGACCCACGGGCCCTCCTCCACTGGGACTGATCGATGACCTGCTCCTCCTCCCCTCCAGTTCCATCCTCCTCTGTTTTCTTCCACTCCTCTGCGAGCACGATCCTGCCTTTCTCCCAAGCCAGCCCAGAGGGACAGTGGTTATTAGATGAAGAAGAGGGGACCCTTAGTGACCTTAATAACAACACTAGCTAGCAATAGTTTCTAGGACATACCATGCTCTCTGTTGCCATCCTGGGTGAATAATCATTTCATCCTCTTACAACCTTGAGGCTATTATCATTCCATTTTGTAGACGGGGAAACTGAGGTCCCAAGTCAAGCAGCTTGAAAGTGACAGAGCTGTCACTGAACCTAGGCCTCTGGAGGAAAGGGTCATGCCAGGATTTGTGGGCTGTGTGGATGGTGGGGTTATCCCCTGAGACAGGGAGCTCAGGAGGAGAAATAGATATGGTGGGGGTGGGGGGAGACAAGGCATTGTGTGTGTGTTGATTTTGGGGTGCCTGAAGGAGGACCAAGAGGCTCAGGACAGACTGGGCTGGACATGGAGGCTTGGGAGCTGATAGTGTCTGCGCTTGCCCAGAAAGAGCAGGGGCGGGCAGAGGGTGGGTAGAGAAGGGAGGTTCTGTGAAAGAGACTGAGGACTGATTGGAAAGGTGGGTTGTGACAAAGAAAGATGTGGGGGGCAGACACCACGGTGGCTGTGATGCTGAACAAGGACAGGGCTCTCTGGATAACGGCCACCTTACGGGGCACGTCTGGGTGCTGTCCTGCTCTGAGCACTTTTTGGTCAGCACCTCAGCCCCGCTGAAGCACGCGCGGCTCCCTCCATCGTAGGTGAGAAACTGGAGCTCTGGGTGGTGAAGGGTCCTGCCCGAAGACACCTGGTGAGAAGGAGCAGTGACCGGAGTGGAACCTGGGCTGTCGTGGGCTCTGTGGTTAACACTTCAGAGTCAGGGAGGCTGAGGATGAAGGAAAATGGATTGGATGGGTTGGCTCAGACGAGCGAAGGGACTGGCATGCCCAGGAGGGGAACACGGACTTTGAGCCACATCGGGCTGACGGCATCCTTGCTGAGGGAAGCCCTAGGAAAGGTGGCCAGGCAGGGGGAGGTGGAGATAATTCAGGGGGTTGTTTGAAGAGATGGAGTCAACGAACCCAGAGGGAAAGGGGTAAGATGCAGGGCAGACAGAAGGAACAGGAATCAGGACCCACAGAGCGGAAGGGCCGCCATGCTCCAGGCAGGCACTTTTACCAAAGGGCTCCTTCTAGGTTCTTCCCTTTTTTCAGGTCCACCCCTTGAAGGAGAGGAGCTGGCTCCTCCCGAGGCCCACACCCCTTATTCAAGTTGTGCCTACCCCCACCCCTTGCCTGGTGGGGAGCAGCCCTGGGATTCTGAACAAAGGCAGCAGGAAACTAGAACAAGAGTGGATGGATGGATTCTAAACCATCCCCCGCAGCTGCCAAGTCCTCTCCCATCCACACACCCCTGGGCTCTTGCAAACACTCCCTTGGCTCGGCCAGCACTGGGCCTTCTGGTGAGATCTCTCCGGGGAGCGCAGCCGTCTGGGCTGCTTTCTGCTTTCTTCTCGGGGCCTGAGCGTCTGGCGCTTCCAAGAGATTTCAGGACGGCTCCCCTCCCCCACGGGAGGCTTTTGTCTTTGTCTCCCTCCACCGAAGAGGCAGCAGCAGGGGGCAGGGGTTGGGAGAGAGAGAAATGAGGCTGGTCCTTGCCCCCAGGGAGCTCGCGATTGGAGGTGAGGGGTGACAGACAGAGATGCCTTTCCTACCCTTAGTGTAACACCTCTGGGAGCCCGGAGGACCGAGTTCACTGCCTGGCCCTCCTGGGAGAGCGGTAGGCGTACCGAGCAGAGACTGGGGCAAGAGCCATGGAAGTAGAGGTGGGAAAGCCCGGCGGTACCAGGGAACAGGAGGTGGTCCAGTGAGCGGCCTTCAGGAGTATGGCTGGGAGTGACAGGGAAATGGAGAGAAGGCCAACAAGACCCATGGCCAGCCAGACTGTGGAACCCATTTCTCAGGCCATGGGGAGACACTGGAAGATTTGAGCCGGGGAGTGAGTGATAAGCCACTTGAGTGGAGGTAGAGGTAGGGAGAGCAACCAGGAAGGGACCTTTGGTGACCTGGACCGGCAATGGCTACCGGAGTGGAGAAGGTGGGCACATGCGAAGACTTTCAACAGAAGGTAGAACTCAGGGAACAAAGGACTGATTGGAGGAAGACTGAGGAGAAAGAAGGGGTCAGGGATGACTTTTAGGGCACCTGAGTCAGGTAGAGAGTGGGATAGAATGGGGTGGCATCCTCTGAACACAGATGTCTGTGTCCTGTCTAGATGTCATGGCCCCACGTGTGGTCTGGGAAGGTTTGCTCTGAGCAGGACTTTGTTGCCTTCTGATCCCACCCACTGCCTCCCAAATGCATGTGGGAGGCTTGAGCGGGTACCTGGGTAGAACATGTGGTTTGGGGCAGGGCCAGGGTGCTATGCCCAGGCAGGCCTAGCAGGAGAGGTTGTCTAATGGGGCAGGGGTGGGGGCAGCCACTGGCCACACATAGAATGAGTAAAGGTGTCATAATGTGTCAGCAAGATAACCAGAGACGCACAGCCAAATTGTAAAGGAGCGCTTTATTCTCATCGGTGGGCTGCGGAGGGCATAGTCTCCCCTCAGATCAGCAGCCAGCCACGATTCTCCTTACTCTTCCGATGACAGAAGCCCCATCCTCCTTTTCCCCCCTCCCTCCGAGGACCAGTACAATAGTGGGTGTGACAGCGATTACGGAAGTCAAAATTAGCATTATTCACCGGCTCGGGAGTACCTGCAAATACCAATACTGGAAACTGCAAATGCCTCCTAACACGTGGGGCAACTATAATCTCAGGCAAATCCCTTTACTTTAGGGGTAACTAACCTATTATTAAAAAAATACTGAGGAAGGACCACTGATGATAAAAACGGAGTTATTTAGTTGCCTTAGCCATGAGGCCTACTTAAGAATGGAATCTAGCCGCCTTAGCCTCGGGCCCAGGTCAAAGGGAGGGCACTAATTTTCTTTCCACTCAAAGGTGATTCTGACCTTGACTTTCTCCAGCATCACAGTGTTGACTGAACACCTGTGCTCCAGGTAGAAGTAGAACATGGTGAGTTCCAGACCCAGCCCTTACCTTTAAGGAAGTCCCAGTCTAATTGGGGGCGGGGGGAGGCGTAGACATAATGGACTCCAGTATGAAGGCTCACGGTGCTCAGTGCCATGAGAGAGGGACAGAGAGAGACAGGGCAGGAAAGGAGTCCTTAAGGAGGTTTCATCCCTGCAGTATGGGAAAAGGGCAGCTCCTGGAGAGAGAAACAGCCTGAGCAAAGGCATGGGGGTAGGAGTATATTCATGTAGACTGGAGCTTAGAAGGATCTGAGAAGGGAGGCAGGAGGCGGCAGGACAGGGAAGCGGTTCTAGGAAGGCAGGCCAGGCAGATGCCAGTGGCCCAGGGTAGGAGACTGTGGCGCAGGCCGCTGGAAGGGGTAGGGGGGTAGGGGGGTAGGGGGGTAGGCCGCAGGAAGGGATGATGGAAGAGTTTCATAAAGGCAGAGGCTGTGTTGGTCTCTGGGCCTGAGAGGTCACTGGGCCCTGGCTGCCTGCCTCTCCAGGACCTCTCCGCTTACATTACTGTCCGGGTCCTGACTCCTTTATATTACATTTCCAGATCACCCACTCATAAATTTCATCCTGCCTGGGGCCGGGAGCTCTTGAACAGAGAGCAGCTTTGATTTAAAGACAGCAATGGCAGTAAAGGGGCAGCAAGACTATCTGGAGAAGAACACAGGCTTCCCTGGGGGTGACAATGTAATTAAAATGGAGCCGGCACTTTTCCTGGGACGGAGAAGTCTGGCCCAGGCTCTCCATGGTCCTGAGAGCCTTCCTAGAGCACAGACGAGGAAAAATCGCCACCTGCCACCTCTGTCCACAGGCCAGCACATTCTCAGGTCCAGGAGGAAGGCCAAACTCAGAGCTGTACTCTCCCGGGCTCCAGCCCAGCCTCGTGCTGTGCTAAGCAAACATTCTAAGCTGGCTTCCAAATCCCCACCTGCTAGTAATCATGCCTTTGTGTAATTCCCTCCCCAGGGGTAGGAGTCTGGAGGGACCTAGTGACTTGTTTCTGATAGAATACAGCAAATGTGTGGGATGGCACTTTCATGACTAGGTTATAAGACTTCCTTTTTGCTAGCAGACTCTAGTGCCTTCTTGGCTTGCACACTTTGACACTTTGATAAAGCAAGCTGCCACACTGGAGAGGACCCTGTGACAAGGAACTGAGGGTTGTCTCAGATCCACAGCCAGTGAGGAAGGTAGACTCTCAGTCCAACAAAACACAAAGAATTGAATCCTGCCAGTAAGCATGTGAATAAGCTTGGAAGCAGAGCCTTCCTCAGCTGAGCCATCAGATGAGACCACAGCCCCTGAGCCAACATTTAGATTATAGCCTCATGAGAGACCATGAGGCAGAAGATACCGCTAAGTCATGCCAGGATCCCTGACCCACAGAAACTCTAAGATAATAAATGTGTACTGTTTTAAGCTGCCAAGTTTTGAAGTTATTTATTACACAGCAATAAATAACTCATACGACTGCTGATTTGAGCCAATCAATTCCTTGCTCTAAATCTCAATGTTCTAAATGCTCTAACTATCTTTATTTGACTAAATGGGATAATAATACTCTGCACAGGGGTTGTGAAGGTCAGAGACAATGGCAGATGGCAAAGACTCTGCACATTGAGATGCATTTTTGTGAATATGATTTTCTCAGTGAAGGGTTAGGTGGAACATGGTCTCATCTCAGCTTCTCAACTTACAGGCTAGGTGACCTTGTATAAGTCAGTTACCCTCTCAGTCCTCTGTTTCTTCATCTGTAAAATGGGATTGTTGGGAGGACTAGAGAAAAATGCAGGTAAAGCACACAGCCTATGTCTGGCACATAGTAGGCAGTCAAAAAAAAGATTCTGATTCATGTTATTATCATCAACCTGATTCTGGATGCTATGAGTAAGATGGGCACTGTGAACACTGGCTTAGCCTTCTTCAGAGAAGCCAGTGCCTGTCCTCCCTAGGAGCTCTGGACCACCAGCTTGATTCCATCTGGCTGCAGACTGTGCCTCTCAGGGGAGCTGAGGGCAGAGGGCAGAGTGATCCTGCCCTGGGAATCACTCTCAGCAAGTCAAGGCTGCATTACGAAGGAATCAGCTGGTGGAGAAGCTTCTGCGGTGCAGGATGCTGAAGTGGAGCCTGGGCCTATGGCCCATCTGCAGTGGACTGCCCCCTGTTTAATCTGGGTTTTTGAGACCAACCCCAGAGTATTCTGGGGGTACTCAGATGAGAAAGTCAGGCCTTCTGAGCCTTCTCATGGCCCGCCGGTGAGGGGCTCTCTACACCCTCCTGGGCTAGAATTAACTGGGCAGAGCAGAGCTATTGGCCCAGAGAGGCTCAGTCATTTACTTGCTCAGGGCCACACAGCAACCTGGTGGAAGAGTAGGGAACAGGAAGTAGATCTGCTTGACCTCAAGGCCCATGGAAAAAAATCATTCTGTAGGAGCTGAGGTTCTAAGGCTGGATTCATTCCTGTTCCTTGAAGAGAGAGGGCAAACTGGCAGAATTTAGCACATTTTAATCCTAAAGGTTTTGGCCCAAAGGATAACCTTCCTGCACTGTCAGAGCTTGAGTGTATATTGTCCTGCACAATGGCAGAGACAATGACATAGATGCTATTTAGGGGAAAAGTTAGGTTCCAAGAGAGACAATGATATGGGAAACCTAATTGGGATAAGTGAGAGGTGGCAGAGAGGGCATCTCTGAAAAGGGATGAGATAAAGCAGGAATTAACCAGGGAAGAGTGAAAAAAGAGAATCGACAGGAAGAGGAAATAGCATGTGCAAAGGCCCTGAGGCAGGAAGGTACATAGTGTGCTTGGGTGATGGAAAGGAGGCCAGTCTTCTTGGAGTTCAGTGAACAAGGGGATAGTAGCTTGAGGCCAGAGTGTAAAACTTTGGAAGCCTTGATAAGAAGTTTGGATTTTACCCTGGCCGGTTTGGCTCAGTTGGTTGGAGCATCGTCCCGCACACCAAAAGGTGGCTGGATTGATTCCTGGTCAGAGCACATACCCAGGCTGCAGTTTTAACCCCCAGTTGGGGTGAGTGCAGGAGGCAACTGATCAATGTTTTTCTCTCACATCAATATCACTCTTTCTCTTCCTTCCTCTCTCTAAAATCAAATAAATAAACCTGCTCTTTAAAAAAAAGTAGAAGTTTGAATTTTATTCTAATTGATTCAATTCTCATTATAAACAGGCAAGACCTCTGGGTATGTGGGGGTAGGGGGTGTGATAGTAAGGGATTGGTTGAAGATGGCGTGTCCTGAGATTGGATGAGCCATGGGTCTGGGAAGTGAATGAAGAGATGAATAAGATGAGGGAAACTTGCTGGTAAGTGCCAAATGCCTTTGAACAGAGCAGCCTCAGTTTCCCTGAACAGCTTGGCTATGGAGAACTTGCTTCCAGTTTTAAAGGACTGGGACTGTCAGAATCCATGGCGCCCATCCATGAGCTCTCCAAGGTCCTGCAGGTAATTATGTTGTGATGATTTGTTATAGAGCAACAGGAAACTAATACAGCCCCCTTTCTCCCCAGGAGCAATCCCAAGGCGTGTGGGCACCGCCTCTGTGTGGATGGGCAGCTTGTTATCAAGTGAATAAAGTCACCTTTTCCAAACTGGGACACAGCAGAAAGAGCACTGGAAACCTGGGCTCAGTGGCCAAGGCTTTGACAACTAGATGTGACACAGTGGCAGTCCCTTCCCTTCTGTGGTCTGGAATGGAGCTAATTCCCATACCTTTGTGTCACCTGGCAGGGGGACGGCACTCTGTGAACCATAAGGTAGGTGCACTGTGTAAAGGATGTTCATTATGGTACAAGGATGAGAGGCAAGGAAAAGAGTTCACAGTCCTAAAAGACCGGACATTAAAATGAGGAGAGAAAAAACATGGGCACAAGTCAAGGTGACATAAAGTAGCAAAGCAACAGGGCAATGTGCCTAAAAGGCACCAAAGCCAGACTAGAGGTTGGGCAGCATGAAAGTTCAGGGCATGGCAAGTCGCTGGGCTGGACCCATGCCAGGGATGCACATGGGGGAGGGATGGATATGAGGATGGAGAGGCAGGCTGGAGCCTGGCCTTGAGGGCATTGAATGTCAGGCAGAACAGCCCAGGCTTTATCCTGAAGACAGACCCAGGAAGCCCTAGTGGGGACACAGTGACTTATTGGATGGCCACACAGGACCACCTAGGAGACTCATACAAGAATCTTGGCTCTTGGTGGTGAGGGAGGAGTCCCCTGGACATGTGTGCATGCTCTATTTGCTCTTTCTTGCTCACAACTATGCCCTCACCATCTGGTTGACTTTGACAAATTACTCACCCTCTAAAACCTCAGTCTTTCCTCCTGTAAAATGGGGCTGGTAATTCTAACCCCATTAAAGTGCTATTGTGAAGAGCACACAGAAAGCATTCAATGTGAACTCCCTAAATGCTACCCAAACCACCAGGCTCCCTTCTTACTCTCTGGGGACTTCCACCCCATTCGGGCAGACACTTTGCACACCCCAACTCCACAAATGCAGCTTTTCTTTTCAATTGTCTGTGTATCCTTTCCCAGCAAGGAGTTCAGATCTCTGTGTGGAGCATCCCCACATTCTTCAAAAGACGTGTTTGGAAACAAGAAATTGCTAGAGAGATGATTCAGTCTTTGGCCTCAGCTTGTGTCTGGACATAAGCAGGCCCATCTGCGGAGCCTGCACTGCCAAATTCTGTCACTCTTGCTCCATATGGTCTGTGCTCGCCCATCTCCCCTCCCCGAAGCTGCAGTCTGCGCCTGTCTCTCACTCCACGTTGGTTGCTACACAGGAAATTCAGCGAGGAGTGTCTCGGCCACTATGCTCCTCTGGGACAACTATGGGGCTGAAAAGCAGGGTGGGGGCTGGGCTCCTCTGGGCCCTCTCACTTTCTGTGCACAGAGAGCCACAGTGTGGAGTCCTAGAAGGGAGAGGGCCCGAGGGAGGCTGTCAGCTCCTGCTGTGAAGGCAGAGCTCGGCTCTGCAGGAGAGTCACTTCCTGGAATGCCAGTGTCCTCCACCAGTCCGACCCCCTGTCCTAACGCAGCATGATGCGGGAAGGTCTCTGTGAACCACACCCTTGCCTGTGGGCAGCTTGACGTGGCCTTGGAAGTCCCCACTGCATGCCAAGCTGTGTGACCTTGGGTCATCCCATATCCTCCCTGAGTGCCCCTTTCCTCATTTGTGACCCGCAAGTGGTGAGTCCTGTCCTGTTCCTGTCATAGGTTGGCCGCTGGGGTCTAACACGACAGTGGATGTCAGAGAGCTTGGGAAACGGCAGAGCAACAGATCTCAAAGTCCCCGCCTCGTCATCAGCTTGGCTCCCGACGTCATCTTCAGTGCCCTGGGGTCTGTGCCACACTGGGCTGCGTAGACATGTCCCCGCAGAGAGTCTAAGGTTTAAAGATCTTCATGGTTTTTCATCCGGGCAAATCCACTTCAAAATCAATTCATGATGTTCACAGTCAGACTGAAAAAGCAACACCCCAGGAGATTTAACCTGGGGTGGCAAACTCAGCGCCTTCAGGAGCTGGGCGGGTATGTGGTGGGAAGGGGCTGGGTGAGGTGGGAGGGGGCAGAGCCGGCCTGTGCTGCAGAGTTCAGACCCTACCTAACGGCATTAAAAAAAACACACAACAAAAACACCCTATGCTGGCCAAATATAACACATATGTTAGACAGATCTGGTTCAAGACCTGCCAGTTTGTAACTGGTGTAATTGTTGGGAAATAAAAGAGACTTGGTCTTAACTAAGCTAAGCACTGGCCACAGCTTAACTGCCCTGAAAAAAAAGTGTTTGGCACACAGCTATATTCCCAGTTCAGCCTGGGCTAAAAATGGCTTAATTTCAATAATTCACTCACTTATTTATTCCACAAATACTCTTTTCCAGGTCCTGTGCTAGGTTTTGTGGACCCAAAGCTGAACCAAAGACTATCTGCCCTCCAGGGGGCTGGGCGTGGCTGTGAACGTCTCCCTGGCAGTTTGCCAGCATTCTGAGGCACCTGACTCAATGAGATAATGGGCAGTCCGTGAGAAAAGTGGTCCAGGGATACGTACACATGAAAAGCATTGAATTAAACAAGTTAAACATATGACTTCATTACAGGACTTCTCAGAGCCTTCACTATGCCAATGTGCATTGCACATTAAATGACCTGTGCCTGTCTGGGGTCCCTGATGGATCTGGATGTCCCAACCTATATTGGGTTGTGCAGGTGAGTGAGCAGATGTGCCCCCCAGGCATGGCTGGGTCAAGCACTTGGCTGCACTTAGGCTAGGGGGTCCTCCTGTTGAGGGGTGGGCTGAGAAGTCACTCACTCCCTTCAGGGTTTTGTAGTGGCGTGCTGAGGGGACAGTCCTCAAGGGGTGGATTTCACTTTCTATAGCAGCAGGAGAGCCCTGAAGGGTTGAGTCCAGGGGTCCGAGTCCCATTTGCACTTAAGGAATAGGACTGGGCCGGGACAAAGCCAGTGATCTGTGCGCAGGAATGCCGAAGCCTACCCCTGTCAGTCTCTGGGTTTTATTACCAAGGAAGGGGGAGAAAGCAAGGAGCTCTGAGCTTTCTCCAGCCCCGCAGCTGCTCTGCCAGCCAGCATGAGTAGCCTCAAACAGAGCCCAGTTCCGTGAACTGCAGTCAGTGAGGGCCCACCTCTTTCAACCACCGCCAGCTCTGACTTCTGTGAACCGCTCGGAGAGGTTCAGGACAGATCTGAAAACCACCTCTGCTCTCCCTTCCCAACCCTCCCCACTCCTTGTCTGTGGTACTCTCAGTTCTCCCTCCCCCACCCTCCTTCCCTCCCTCCCTCCCTTTGCAATATAATATGTGTCAAGTCAGTCCGGTCTGGGACTTGATACCTCCCTCTCTGCTCTGGAAACCCCGGAGTGAAGGGAGAATGAATTGCACTTGGTTCAGGATAATCTCTCACAGAATTAGGATGGAATCACATTCGTGGACAAACACAAAACAAACAAAGAAAGAAACCTCAATCTCCTTTGAAAATATACCCATGAAGATTATCCCCAAGAATTAACTTCTCGATCCAATTAAAATGGATTCTAAAATCGGCTCCAAAGCGTCCGGTGTGACTCCCTGTGTGTTCACGCAGTTTCCAGTACAAAGTCTTCTGCCCGTGGCAGAAAGGGTGACGAAACCCCACTTTCTCGGTATGTCAAGTCCTATTTAAGCAGGAGAGTTGGAGGTAGAGTTTGCCCTGGAAGAATCAGAGGACGCCGGAAGCAAGGACGGGAAGGCACCTGTGTTATGTCACCTAACAGGGACGGGGCAGCACTCCGCTGGGACTGCGGCCGCGAGGTCCTCTCACTCGTCGATTCCCGGGTTGCGTAACTCACGTTCTCTGTGGTCCGGGAGTTAAAGGGACTCTCCCAGGGCCACACGGCAAGAAAAGGCGGTGCTAGGGTGCAAATCTCTTGATTGTAGGGCCAGTCTATTCTGTGTCTGGGAGGGACCTCGGAAGATCTAAATATTTGGGGGCAGCAGGAAATAGAGGTTTGCTTTGAAGGAACAGCAGGAGGTGCCTGCTGCTGCTTGTCTTGGTGACAGAAGGAAGAGGGATTCTCCCCACAGACGCGCCTCGGGGATCTCTTTCCTTCGCTTTGTCCTCGGTCCCTCCCGTTGGCAGCCCCTGGCCTGTCAATCTGTGGGGGATACGTCAGCCAGCAGTCCAAGAAAAACAAAACTGGAGCCTTCCTCCCAAACAGTCCGCAGGACAGGCCCCCCAGGCTTCGCTTGTCTGGATCGGTCATAAGCAGCAACGGCCTGCTCGGCCATGTGAGTCCAGAGCAGGGCTCACATTTCTTGGGGAGTTGGAGAAGGTTATAATCCGCAAGGACCCTGGCTTTGACCTGTCCAAGACCACGGAGAGCATCTCTTCCCAAGAGTACGTGGATGTCTCTTGTTCTCATTCTCATTCTGCCTTTGTCTGTGGGTTGAAGGCAGGTTTGAACCTGTGGGAGCCTCCAACAGGAAGCCTTTCTCTTCTATGTGGTTTAAGGGATTGGTGACCCCACCACAAACAGATTCAGAGCTGTCCCCAACCTTCCCGTGAAAGACACAAAGGAAATGGGTTGTCTCTGCAGACATCAGAATGTTGGGTGAAAACGAGGAAGGTCACGGCCCCACCTTGGTCACGCCGGGACCTTGTGATCCAGGTACAACCAGCACCAAGCGTGTACTCCTGCAAGTGGGTGGTGGGTGCCTATGCACAGGAGCAATGCTGCTGAAACGTGTGTTCACTCAAGCAGGTTCCAAGGTCGTGGCTACTGCTTTTACAATTGTTTATCTAGCCCAACATTTCCCCATCCAGTTTTCCCTGTGAGCTATTAATAGGTATCATGTGAGGAGAAAGGAGGTTTCTGGGGTAAAACAAGGTTGAGCAGAAGCTGAAGTAAAGAAAATTAATTAGGCTTCTTTAACCAAAAACCTGAATCAAGGAGAACACCACACAGTGAAGTAAAGGGAGCATGGAGAGTGGACACCCTCAGGCTGCTGAGGTTCCTAATGGCCGAGGCAGGAAGGGAGACACTGGGCTACTCGAACAGCTCTCTGTGTACCTGGATGTCTTCTTCCCAGCCCTTCTTCTGTAGATAGATGCTCTCCCCCCAACTCAAGTTGTATATCACGTAGGATTAGATTTGGCTGCAAATAACAAAGACCCTGCAATAGCATATACAGGGTGGGGCAAAAGAAGGTTTATAGTTGTTCATATGGAAAATAATATAATAATTAACAAATAATAAATAATACAAGAATAAACTCTGTGATTTACGTACTCACAACTGTAAACCTACTTTTGCCCTACCCTGTATTTTTTGCTCACTTTAAAATATAAAGAGGGGGCAGGCCAAGGATGGGGGTGCAGAGACATGAGGTCAGGGATGCAGTTATCATCTAGTGTGGAAGGTATCACTAACAAAATTAAACTTTTTTTCTGCTCTAATCTAAGAGACGGTGGCACCCTCAGAAGGTTGACTTCTCTCCAAGGCAGGGAAATTCTTTGTGCCAAAGTCCTCCTCCCAACACCACTGAAACATTATAATCCATCACCCGGTAGTGGGCACGAGGACTTTGTGACTGAGCGCCGGGGGGCCATCAGGATTTGAGCATCCCCGTGAGCCCCCTGTGAGCCCCGGTCGCAGTCCCCAGCTGATGGTGCTGCTACACAGAAGGAGGACAGGCATGTGTGGCCTGCCCTGGGCAGTAGCCGAAAAGGGGACTCGGCCCATTCAAATTCCAGGTACTCACCAGGGCGGCTGATCCCCACGTAGCACAGCTTGACCCCCCACCCCCAGTGTTGTAGAGTCATTGGATGGGTTGGGGCATGGCTGATTCTGTATTCCAAAGATGACACTCTGGCTACATGGGCGTCAGAGGTAATTGGGTGTCCCCTGAGTTTTGAGATGACCTACCAAAACAAGCTACCAAGTCAGTGCTGCCCTCACACCGCTGGTCACAGCTAGGGGTGCCTCACAACAGTGTTATGTGTAGCCCTGGCCGGTTTGGCTCAGCGGTTAGAGCATTGACCTGCGGTCTGGAGAGACCCAGGTTCAGTTCCCGCTAAGGGCACATACCTCGGTTGCAGTTTGTCCCCGGCCCTGGTTGGGTGGTGTGGGTGGCAACCACTCGATGTGTCCCTTTCACGTCGATGTTTCTCTCTCTCTTTCTCTTCCTCTCTCTCCCTCCCACTCTATCTGAACAAAATATCGAAAAATGTCCTCGGGTGACGATAAAAAAACAACAATAGTATTATGTGATTTAGGGACTAGGGACTGAGCTCCTCGTGCTGGTGATGGACTGGTGCACACCAGAGAAGCTTCAGGTGGGGGAAACGAGAACTCTGGACACTCTTGCACATGATTATTTCTTGAATTCTTCTTCTGTTTCTGTTGTATAATAGACTGCCCCTAAAACTTCATGGCTCAAAACACTCATGATTTATCATTGCTTACAATTCTGTGGACTGGCCATCTGAAGGCTTCTTCTACAGCACTTTTAAAATCTTAACCTAAGTGTTTTTTTCAAAAATCTTTTCATCACTCATTTGTGTGGCTGCAATCATCTGACAGCTCAAATGGGGCTGGAGGGTCCGCAGTGGCCTCACTGACGTGCCGGCAGGGGTGCTGGCTGTTGGCTGGGTGCCTGATTGCCTTCCACGCGGCCTCTCATCCCCCAGTAGACCGGGCAGAGCTTCCTCACAGCTTGCTGGCCCGGGGCTCCACGGGGCGGAGTGGAGCTGCAGGGCCCAGCTCAGGAGTCACAGAACGCCACCAGCGCTGCATTCCATTGGTCAAAGGAATCACAAGGCCAGCCTCCACCCCAGTGTGGGGAGACAGACTCCGCCTCTCCACAGGAGTGACAAGGTCCCATTGCAGAGTGTGAGGACAAGGAGAGGCCTGACCCATCGGGGACTGTTTTTACTAACCTATCACACTCCCCTTTGTGCATTTCTATTGTCTGTAGTATGATAGACCCGAGGTCTTCTCCCACAATTCTTATCTTTTCGCTATACCTTAATCTGGCTCTTTTTATATTCTCTGAGTTCTAGGAGAATGTATCAAGCACGTATTACATACAATTTGCTCATTTGATTTTCTACACTGTCCAATTGGGACTTTCATGGACTCTTTTACCTTTTCATTCAGCAAGTATGCATTTCATTTTAAAACAAGCTTGTATTATTTCAGACCAATTCTTTTTATAAGTATAATGTCTTCCTGGATATACCTGAAAATGCAATTTAAAATTTTATCTAGGTTTCCTTCAATTTCTTGCAAATCTAATTTGAGGGAGTTGTTTTCTCTTAATTCCTCAGATCTAGTCTCTTTTTTTGGTAACTATTGAATCTCTTTTCATAGCTGATGATTTTTCTCTATTTGTTCATCCTAACAGATGGGGAAGTAAGTTTTGTTCAGACTGGGGGCGGAGAGAGGTTTGATCACAGATTGTGTGACTCTTCGTTAAATCTTTAAGTTCCAGATAAGCTAAGAAGGGGGAAAAATTGGATTTGCTGTCTATTTACCTTTCAGAATAGAGTTCCCATGGGATTGGAGAGGAACAGTCCAAAGGAGCCACGTGGCAACACATCTTTCATGACTGTTGTGGGACCTGAAACAGGCTCCCTGACGTGCACACCTGTCCTCCCTGGAGGCAGGCTCAGGGCACACCTCCTTTGTGTGCGGGGCCAGCTGGGCCAGACGTGGACTCGGAGCACCATGCCCACCACTCAACGTCCTTAAGATTGCAACTCCTCCCCTTTGATGTAGTCTTTTCTCTCCTGGAGACTGTGTCACTCTTAGTTGGCAGAGGTCAGCGAGGCACTACAGGGCCCCGACTCTTCAGGCGAGAGTCTGTCTTCCTCAGTGATGCCCACTCTGGTTAGCCTTCCCTTGTACACGCCGTCTCACACAAACGTCTCCCACTCTGGCCAGTGCCCGCTCTGTGGATGGCCTTCCCTCCTCCGGACTCGTTTACACTCCTTTGGTGGATGTAATGGGGATTTGGAGGATGAGGAGAGGAGGGGGGAGTTCAACCATGGGCTCAGGTGACCCTATTGTTCCACTTGAGACAGGAAATCAGGGCTAGATCCCAGGTGAGGTGGAGACTTAGAATGTAAGTCTTCCCTTCCCAACGAAAAGGGTCACAGACTTGAAGAAAGTGGACAAAAAAAACCCACTCACTTGTTTGTCTTGGCCTGTGCTCTTAATTCCCACACAGAAAGTCCACAGATAAGCTTATAGTACAAATCCCCCCCGCCCCAAAAGTAACAATCCTCGACAAATGAGAGGCAGGCAGCACAACAAAAAGCAGAATTAGACCAACAAGTGTGTCAGATGATTGAAAATCTGATCAAGATCAGAAAATATTTTATAACAACAAAAAAACATTAAAAATACTGAAGACAAAACAAAACAATACAGGCAAGGCAGATTTTTAAAAGAATCCAATGGAACTTTTAGACATTAAAATATAATCATTGCAGCCCTGGCCGGTTTGGCTTAGCGATTAGAGCATTGGCCCTTGGACCAATGAGTCTCGGGTTCGATTCCAGTCAAGGGCACATACCTCGGTTATGGTTCGTCCCTGGCCCTGGTAGGGTTGTGCGGAGGCAATTAGTCAATGTGTCTCTCTCACATTGATGTTTCTCTCTCTCCCTCTCTCTCCCTCCCTTCCACTCTATCTGATGATAAATAGAAAAATATCCTTGGGTGAGTTGAAAAATAAAATATAATCACTGCCAATTTAAACTCAGTGGATGGACTATTAGACACAGTGAGGAAAATTAATGAAATGGTAGATAAATCTGAGGCTACTACCCTGAATGCAATACTGGCAATTAAAGAGCATGAAACTGAAACAGAGGTTGAGAAGACAGAATGAGTAGCTCCAACACTCCAACATACATTTAATAGGTACATCATAAGGTTAGAATGGAAGGAATTGAGAGAAACCCTGTTAGGAGAATGGCTAAAAATATTTGAGAAGTGATCAAAGGCATAAATCTCAAATGACAGAATATTCCAGAATTGATGAAAAGCAAGAATTGTCAGATTCAGTAAACACAACCAGTACCAAACGAGATTCTTAAAATCCGAAATATATCAGAGTGAAACTACATAAATCCAAAGACAAAGAGATCTTTAAAGAGATTTCTTGGAAATGACAAGAAGAGAACAGCAAACTTCTCTGCAGCAATAATAAGATGCACAGGACAGTGAAAAATAATTCACCCTAGAATTTTGTAATGCACTCCTCCACTAAAAAAAAATTTAAACTAGAACTAATTAGGCTTTAAGAGTGGTTGAAATTACATCATTTTCAGACATGCTGAGAGAGTTTACCATCAACAGACACTTTCTGAAAGAAATATGCTAGGATATACTTTAGGAAACAGAGATTCAAACTCGGGAAGGAAGAGTAGAATGTAAGAAGCTATGTGAAGGGCCCTGGCCGGTTTTGCTCAGCAGTTAGAGCATCAACCTTCAGACCTTTCAAATGCATATGAGCCAAAGGTGTGTGTAATTTTTTTTTTAAATCCCCAGCCGAGGATACTCTTCCATTTATCTTCAGATAGAGTGGGAGGGAGAGAGCGAGAAACCTCGATGTGAGAGAGACACACAATTGGTTGCTCCTGCACAACCCCAACCAGGGCTGGGACCAAACCACAACCAAGGTACATGCCCTTGACGGGAATCAAACCCACGACTCTTTGGTCTGCGGTTGACACTCCAAATGCTGAGCCAAATCGGCCAGGGCTGTATGTAAATTTATATTTTAGATGTTTGTACAATTGTCAAGGTATTATATAGAGTCCAGTTTCTTGCTTTTATCACATAATATAATTTGATGTCTTTTTATATTCTTTTTTAACATGTGCATAATATTTCCTTTTATAACTATACCTTCATTCATTGAACAAATCTAAAGGATATATAAAATGTTTTAAATTTCCCACTTGAAGAAGCAGCTGCAGTGAATCACTTTGGATGTGTATCTCTGTGCATTTGAGTGAGAAAATCTGCAGAATAAATGTCTAGAAGTGGACTGTCTGGGCCAATGGATATTCACATTTTACTCTCGGATGGATGGTGCCAGGCTGCCTTTACTTTGTTTTCTCAATTTACCCCCTTCCTGGTGGGTATATAGTTCCCTAGCAACTCACTAGCATTAAGCATTATCAATCTTTGAATGTGTTGCCAATCTGATAGGTGAAAATGTATTTTTGTTGTTTTCATCTATATTTTGCTAGTTTGAGCACTGTGTTTCTCTATTTCTTTTTAAGTGAATTTCTAGTTCAGGTCTTCTGCACATTCACTACTGGGTTGTTTTCTTCTTTATTGAGTCTTAGAAAGTTCTTCATCCATTCACACTACTAACCTTTTAGCGTGATAAATGTTGAAAATGTTTTTTCCTCAATGTGTCATTTGTTCTTTAGTTTTATTTACGATGTCTTTTGCCTCACAGAAATTTTAAATATTTATGCAGTTAAATCTTTTCTCTCACAATTTCTGGCCTTATTTTTTCTCACCACTTGGTTTTTAATGATCCGTTAATGATTTTGCTCTCTAGTTAATCATGACTTCCTTGAGGGCAGAGCCTGCCTCTTCTGCAAATCTGCAGATCCCTGGCCAGAGCGCACTCACCTCCCCAGCCTGGGCTATGGTAAGTGCTCAATAAATAAACACGCTTTAAAATTTTATTGAATCGACAGAGTTCAGTGCGCTGTAAAATAAGCGAGCATGGAAAATGTAATTCTAAGACTGAGGATGAGAGCAAAGCTCTAAGGTAAGTTGGCCAGCAAAACCAAAATGCAGGGTGAGTCAGGAAGTGTGATTTCAGTCAACAGCGGAAATTAGCACAGGGTTAAATTCAGCTGGTAAAAGAAGATTATTAAAAAGATCACAAGAGCCCTGGCCGGTTTGGCTCAGCGGTTAGAGCGTTGGTCTGCGGTCCGGAGAGACCCGGGTTCGGTTCCCGCTAAGGGCATGTACCTCAGTTGCAGTTTGTCCCTGGCCCTGGTTGGGTTGTGCGGGTGGCAGCCACTTGATGTGTCTCTTTCACGTCGATGTTTCTCTCTCTCTCTCTCTCTCCCTCTCTCTCCCTCCCACTCTATCTGAACAAAAAATGGAAAAATGTCCTCGGGTGAGAATTAAAAAAAAAAAAAAAAAAGATCACGAGAAATAGGTTCTATATTTGGTTCATGTTCAAAAACTCTTGTCACCGAATTATCTGCTCTCAGAATCAGAGTTGAATATGGAAGAGTCATAGTTTAATAGAAAACTAGTCATGTCTTGCCCTGGCCAGTTTGGCTCAGCGGTTAGAGCGTCGGCCTGTGGACCGAAGAGTCAAGGGTTTGATTCTTATCAAGGGCACATACCTCGGTTGCGGTTCCTCCCTGGCCCTGGTCTGGGTTGTGAGGGTGGCAACCAGTCAATATCTCTCTCTCACATGGATGTTTCTCTCTCTCCCCCTCCCTGCCTCTCTCCCTCCCTCATATTCTATCTGAAGACAAATGGAAAAATATCTTCTGGTGAGGATTAAAAAAAGAGTCATGGCTTAATACAAAAAGTCAGAATTTCATATAAAAATAACAAAATGGGGAGTTCAGAGGATAACCTGGGTCTCATGTAAACCATGTGTCTGATGACCCACTTTAACTGTCCTGGGTCTGCCCCTCGCTGGTGGCGGTGGCCTTGCAGGACCTCTTGAAGGGAGGAAAGGCAGACCCTTCCATGAGCACACCCACGCTCAAAAATACTCCCGTTGTTTACGTCTTACTGCTGCTTCCTGAAACTTGGGGAAGCCTATGACTTTAAGGAAATCCCTTGGCCTCAATTTGGCTCCTTTCAAAACAAAGGGGTCACTGGTGATCTTGGCAGTTGCTTCTAAACCGACAGAGGTCAGGGAGTCTGAGAGTCTTCCCGTGAAATGCTTTTTAGGGCCCTGCCTTCATGGGATTCCCTTGCGATTCAGTCAGAGGTGTGAAGGCAAACCCATCACAGCTGTTACCAGCTGTTCTGTGAGGCCGCTCTGGGAGCCCCCAAGAGTGACAACACTGATGTCTATATGAGTTAAATTAAATTCCAGGGCCTGGTGTGAAGCTGGAACGGCCCTTGATGTGTTTATCTCTCTCCCGCTGGGTTGCTGCGGGGTCTATGGCTCAGCTGGAGATGGGAGAGAAGGGGAATAGAGTGGAAGAAGCAGTCTTCTCTCTTTTATGTATGTATGGTTTATAATCATTTTATTATAGAAATCATAAATATATGGTCACTGGTCACTTTCTAAAAAGACTCAAGATATTTTTTTTGTTGTTGTTACTTTTTACCCGAGGATATTTTTCCATTGATTTTTTACAGAGGGTGGAAGGGAGGGAGGGAAGGAGAGACAGAGAGGAACATCGATGTGAGAGAGACACATGGATTAGTTGCCTCCTGCGTGACCCAAACCGGGCCCAGGGATCAAATCTGCAACCCAGGTAAGTGCCCTTGACCAGGAATCAAACCCATGACCTTCGGTCCTCAGGCTGATGTTCTAACCACTGAGCAAAACTGGCCAGGGCCCAAGATAATTCATTAATTCACTTGAATAACAATCTATGCCTGCTCTCTGCCAGACCCCACGGTGGAGATAAAACACATGGAAGAAATGAATCCTCTGTCTTCTGTGGTATCATTGAGGCACTGGGCATACAAGGGCTATGAGGACACAGAGGAAGGAGTAAGCAGCTTTGACAGTCCAGAGGTAGCCTGGCAGGGAAGAGAGAGGGGGGAGAAAATGACAATTTCTTGAGTGCCTTCTAGAGGCAATGGGTCATAATGATTAAGGGCACAAGCTTTGGAGACAGATAAGACTGGGTCCAACTTCTCTCAACCTCAGTTTCCTCATCTGCAAAGGGGGATAACAGAACTTTCCTTATTGAGTTGTTGGGGAGATTGAATGAAGAATGCATATAAAGCGCTGAGCATGATGTCTAGCACGTGCCAAGCACGCACTACTCGGTCACTATTATAATCATCGTGCACTTAGTCACTGAGATGGGCTTTATCATCACAGACCACATTGCGTTCGTTTTATAGATGAGGAAACAAAGGCCCAGAGAGCTTATTTCATTTTCCCAAGGCCACACAGCTTGGAAGGGGCAGAAACAATATGCTAACTAACTTCAAAGCCCATTTTCTTTCCACTGCTCTGATACCTGTGAAGGAAGTTTTCCCAGAAGACCTGATGTTTGAGTTGAGTGATAAAGAATGAAAAGAAGTTTTGCCCTGGACAGTTTGGCTCAGCGGTTAGAGCGGTGGCCTGCAGACCAAAGGGTGGCGAGTTCCATTTTCAGTCAAGGGCATGTACCTGACCAGGTTCGATCCCGGCCCATTGGGGTCATGCAGGAGGCAACCAATCAAGCCCTCGCCAATTTGGCTCAGTGGGTGAGCGTTGGCCTGCGGACGAGAGAGTCCTGGGTTTGGTTCCTGCTAGGGGAACGTACCACAAAAAAAAGAAAAGAAAAGAAAAGTCTCTCTTACATTGATGTTTCTCTCTCTCTCCCCATCCCTCCCTTCTACTGGAGCTAAAAATCAATGGAAAAATATCCTTGGGTGAGGATTAATAACAACAACAACAACAACAAAAGAGAAGTTCCTTTGTGGAGGTTAGGCCCATGAAAACGCCATGAACAGCATGTGCTAAAGCACAGAGACAAAGGTGGAATGAGCTGTCTGGGGTTGGAGCCGGAGGGGAAGTTTGTGATGCTCTGAATTTCTGAAGTTTCTTTCAGTACAGGAGGATGAGGCAGAGGCCACGAAGGTAGACCGGATGGAGGACTCAGTGATTCCTTCTTGTTCTCTGCCCACCCTAAATCTGAACCCCCACAACCAATAGGAATAAGAACGAAGCCCTGTTCCATCTCTGGGGACTGATCTGATGGCCCTGTGAGGCCCTGCTTCCCATTTGACCAATATTATGTTCACTGCTGGAGTCTCTCCGAGTTCCTTTTTCCACACTACCCTACTCCCAGACCCAAGAGGTTTTGTATGTGTTAGTGGGTTTTTTAAACCAACCAAAGAGAGAATCAAGATAAAGAGGAAAATCTCTCATACCCTGACCTCAAACTACTCACCAGGGTGTGCTGTAGGGGCTCCAGATTAGGTAAGATCTGAGTAGGACTAGGTTATGGCTTGGGAGGAGGAGTTTCTAACCTGACTGGGGAAACAGACAGCCAAATCCAACATTACCGTCAACCTGACCTTCAAGTGGGTCAGTGGCAATACCAAGGGGTAGAGGAGGGTTTTAGGACCCTCATCATCTCCACCAGCCTATTCCGATTCTTTGGTGGTTGTTCAGTTTTTATAAATTGAGTCCAAGTTTTTGTGTTAGGTAAAATCATTTGTGGTAGCCAGAATTCTAGGATGACCCTGAATGACCCTCGCCCTTGTATAATCCCCTCTTCTTCTTCCTTTTTTTTTTTTAATTTCTCACCCGAGGACATTTTTCCATTTATCATCAGATAGCGTGGGAGAGAGGGAGAGAGAGACAGAGAGAAACATTGATGTGATAGAGCCACATCGACTGGTTGCCTCCTGCATGACCCAACGAGGGCTGGGGATGAACCGTAACCGAGGTACGTGCTCTTGTCCGGAATCGAACCTGAGACTCATTGGTCCTTGGGCCAATACTCTATCCATTGAGCTAAACCGGACAGGGCTATAATCCCCTCTTCTTTGAGTGTGGGTGGAACCTATAAATACGGTATCATTCCTGTGATTATGTTATATTATATGGCCAAAGGGAGATTTTGCTGGGTGGTTCTGACTTCATCAAGTTATCCCTTTAAAGGCAGAGTATTTTCTCTGGGTGGTCACAGAGGAAACCAGTGGGCCTGTTCCTGCCGGGCTGGAGGAGAGCAAACTGCTGTGCCGTGAACTGCCAGTGCACAGAGGGGGCCTCCAGTTGCTGACAGGGGTCCCCAGCTGACAGCGCGAGAGAAAACAGGGATCTCAGTCTTCCAGCCTCAAAGAGTTGCACTTGGCCAACAACCTCAATGAGCTCAGAAGTGAATTCTTCCCCCAGAGCCTCCAGAAAGGAATGCAGCCTGGCCGACCCTGAGCAGAGAATCCAGCCTTGCACTGTACACGCAGACGTCTGACCTACAGAACTGTGCTGATAAATGGGTCCTGTTTGAGCTGATAAATTTGTGGCAATTTGTTATGCAGCAATAGAAAACTAATACAGTGATTCTCATACAGATATAAAATGAACATGTCAATTACTGCATTTAACTCATTAACTAATGGGGGATCTGTAAGTTGTCAATAACCGGTTAGAAGGAGGACCACAGAACTGCACCTGTGGGTGTTCAGGCATGTTAAAACAGACACAAAAGTAGTCAATAGCCACAGAGTCATAATCATTGCCTTTCCAATGGACAAAATTCATTTGAATTTCTGTGTATTGGAATCAACACATTATCAGTTTTCTACATTTATAAAGCGGTAAGATTGTGCTCAAACAACGAAAGGAGCAGATACTCTGTAAGGAAGGTTATCTAAAAGGACCGAATAAGAATTCTCCGGAAGTTACCAGAGACCTTCCAGTAATCTTTATTGCCTAGTTTAAAAGATTTTCACAAGTTTTTCTTGTAAATAGAAATGAAGCTTCAAGATGGGCCACCACGGCCACATCCCTCACCCACAGCATTGCCTCCACTAAATCCTGTCACGTAGAGATTGTGGAGTGACCACAGGCTGGGCTTCAGGGAGGCCAAGGGCTGGAGGGGCTCAGCCCAGCCCTGACCCTTTATGTCCTTCCACATCCGTTACCTGGCTCGTGATCTGTCCTCTGACGAGACTCCTCTGGGCGAGGAGACACAGGTAACGGTTACTCCCATCGTGTTGCTAAGGAGAATGGGCCCAGAGAGGATAGGGAACAAGCTCAGGGTCACCCAGGGAATCAATGACAGGTGTGACTCTGGATCCCTTTTTCCTTCAGGACTTGTCTTTTCCACACCCACCCTCAGGTGGGTGGACTTTCTGTCCCTCATCCTGTTCTGTCCTGTGTGATGGGCCAGCCTTCCCTCCACAACGCAGGGCTTGGCTCCTGACCTGAGGACTGGCTATGGCCTCAGATGCCCCGTGAGTGTCCAGTCTACAGACCACAATCCCAGGCCTCCGCAGAGCCTGCCTGACCCAGCACTGCAACCCCAGACCCCCTTTGTGCACTGAACACATTCATGTCCATCTTCCCTTCTTTTGCTCCAGCAGCCTCATAGTCCCCCGAACAGCGCCTGGACATGACTTGCCCAAACCTGCTGTTACAGGGCCACCTGCTCTGCCTCCCAGGCTGCCCACCCTGGCCACCCGCCTCTCTTGGCTTCCCACTGGCACGTGGGCTGGGAAGTCATCTGGAGGCCAGGCACGCCAGTCTGCCGGAGCCTCTTCCCAAACCCTCCTCCTGACCAGTGCCAACTACTAGCCACTGATGCCAGGTCGGGCAGCTGGCTCACAAACCAGCCACCTGCTCGGCTCACAGAGTGTAAAGTTTTTTGTTTTGCTTTGCCTTTTGAGTCCTGGAGCTGAGACACAGAGCTGGGAGGTTTTGGAGGGAGGCTGCCCAGCCCTACCCTGTCCAGACATTGTCACTGAAGCCGAGAAGAGCGAGGCTCTGTGAGGGCTGCGCTCACCGCCGGGGAGCCTGGGGCTGGCTCCTGCAGCTGTTCAGTACTGAACGCCTGAACGGTCTGCTCCTGGGGGCCCTGTGAGTGCAGCTCACAGGGGAGTGGGGTGCAGGGGGATCAGGCTTTAGGATTTGCTAAAGAGGCAGAATGGCTGGAGAAGCTGGGCTCTGGAACCAAGTGTCTGCGCAGTTGTGTGGCAGCAGGATCTGGGTTTCCTCACTCCTGTCCCCTTCCCTGTCCCTGTGTCTGATGCTCCAGTCCCGTGAAGGAACCACATGCTGTTTCCCAGACATACGATGTCTTGCACACCACCCAGCCTTCTGTCCTCGCGCCCCTGCAGCCTGAGCGGCCCTCTCCTGACTCCTGCTTGTTTCAAGGTTCAGGCCAAGCTCCATATGGATCTCTGTGCCCTGCCTCCCTGCCTCCCTGCCGCCCGACAGTGGAATTCACCTGCCTCTTTTCGCAACCCCCACCCTCTTTTCAGGACCCGGAGTACCTGGTTCCTCTCTTTATTCACCTGTCTAGCCACACTTTAGCATGTGAGCCTCCTGGAGGTGGTGGCCTTGCCTATTCACCTACACACCTGCACATCTGTGCGAGGTCGGGCACACAGTCAGGATTTGTGCGATGTTTGCTGAGTACGGGCTGCACTCAGAAAACAAAAGAGACGAGTATCTCCAGTGAGATTTACTAAGGCTTTCGAAAGCATCAAATGTATATAATTATGGAGAAACATATGGAAATAATATGACTAAACTTAGAGATTTACCTTGGTTACAAATATCATAATATAGAAATGAGCTTAAAGACTATTTAATGAGTCACTGATCTTAAAATGGAATCTCATTTTTAAACATTTTAAGTACATCCTGTTTATTGAAATTGTAATAACTTTTTTAAAAGGTCCAGATGCCTTGGGCAATTCTTGAGCATGAATATTTTTGAAATGTGTTAAAAAGTTTTTTTTCAAAGACAGAGAGAAAGAAAGAAGGAAAGGAAGGAAGGGAGGAAGGAAAGGAAGGAAGGAAGGAAGGAAGGAAGGAAGGAAGGAAGGAAGGAAGGAAGGAAGGAAGGAAGGAAGGAAGGAAGGAAGGAAAAGACTGTCAGAAACAGCCCCTGGATTTCTTTCACGGGGTTCATCATACTCATTACGCCCTCTGGGCAAATGATGCCCCCCCTCTGTGTCTTAGCTCCTTCATCAGAAGCTGGAGCTGGGCGCTATAATAAGAAAAGTTCTGGGTGTTGGAAAGGGTCACTGAGTTATCTTTCCATTACCCTGGACCCAGCAGGGGAAAGAAAGCTTTCTCTCTCTCTCTCTTTTTTTTTAATCCTCACCCGAGAACATTTTTCCATTTTTTGTTCAGTTAGAGTGGGAGGGAGAGGAAGGGAGAGAGAGAGAGAGAGAGAAACATTGATGTGAAAGGGGTACATCGAGTGGCTGCCACCAGCACGACCAACCAGGGCCAGGGACAAACTGCAACCGAGGTACGTGCCCTAAGCGGGAACCGAACCCAGGTCTCTCTGGACCGCAGGCCAACGCTCTAACCGCTGAGCCAAACCAGCCAGGGCAAAAGCTTTCTCTTTCAGGAGGGACCGGGGCTGTTAGAAATGAGAGAAGTCTGCGACAAGGAGCATGTCCTAGGACACCTTGTGAGGCCGGGCTCGTCTGGAGCCTCTGCGTACTGGCAGTTGAAGCCAAGTCTCTTCCTTCTCCGAGCCTCCGTTTCCAAAATGAGGGTGTTGGACCAGATGAGTCTAAGCTCACCGGCCAGTTCACAAGCTGCGGACCCCTCTCCGGCAGGCTGATGGTAAAAAAGCAAAAGAACGCCTCAGGCCTGGAGACCCTTCCAGTGCTCAGGCTTTCTAGGAGACACCTTCCTCTTCCCCAGGGTCCCCAAAGCTGCACGGCTAGGTGACGCAGCCAGCTGCCGAGACCTCCAGTGACCCCTTCCACATGTGGGATCCTTATTGTTCTTCGTGCCGGGACAGCATTCAGCTTATCTTTGACCTGGCAGCACGTTCTTCACATCGCAAACCAGCTGTTGGAAAGTGAAGTGCTCGGGCTTAAGCAACGGGGAGGAGTTGTTTATTTTAATGCTGGCGATCCAAGAAATGCACATGACTCCTTTTGTGGGTTATATTAAAATGTCCCCGCTGGTCTTTATGGTTCTTAATTACAAAGTAGCTTAATAGTGTCTCTGAAGCAAAAAGTGGGCAGGGGTGGCCGGAAGCCCAGGATTTCCATTGTAGCGCAGCTGGAGGGGCTAGGACACTTCCACGGGGGTGTGTAAATGTGCAGACTGATGGACCAACGAGCCAGGATCCACAGACCCAAGCTTTGAGAAGGGTTGTGGGTGGTGCCCACTTACAACCCGTGGCTGAGTCAGTCTTACATGGGTTTCTGCTCACCTTCAGCTCCCCTGGACTGGGCATTAGGTTTTTGTGAGACAGTTTGGACGAAGCATGCTGAGTGGCACTGTGGCCACTGGAGGGACAGTGACGCTGAGGCCAGGTAAGGGTCTTATCCACAAGACCAGCGTCTGGTGTGTAAATAAAGGCAGGACTTAGCTGAGTTTTCTCTTTATTTGTTCCCAGAAGGTGAGTGTACCAGGTGTCTCAGAGGCTGGCATCTGAGACCCATAACCTGTCTGGTGGCAGGCGGGATGCTGAGGCTTGAACTGGCACTTGCCTGAGGTCCCACGGCTGGTCAGAGGCAAAGTGAGGGTGGCAGCCAGGGGTCTGACCTGGCCTGCTCCTGTCCTTGCCCCACATGCGGCCTCCTGGGCTTCCTCTTCAAGCCTCAGGAAGACCAGGCCTGGCCAGACCACAGCGCTCGAGACGTGGAGCAATGTGGAGGCCTAGACTCAGCCATCTGGGAGGGGCTGAGGCATAAGGAGACCCCTTGGGCCCAGAAACACACCAAGCAGATACTTGTCCATGGGGTTGTGGGGTGCGATGCCACACATCTTGGATGAGATGCACACTTCATGTGATCTCTGCAGCCCACCACCTGGTAAATGCGGACATTGGCAAGGCAGCCAGGACCAGGCGGGGGAACAAGCTCCGGCCTGGGAAGGGGCCTGGGCACCGATGTGGTCCTCTCTCTGCTCCGTGGCCTTGGCCCGGTCAGTGTTGAGCACCTACTATGTGCACAGCCGCTCTCATGTGTCGTGTCTCATTATATATCCACAGAACAGCCCTTTCAGGTAGGGGTCGGCTCCCCACTTGGAGACTGGGCACCTGAGGCCCGGAGAGTGCACCGCACACACCCCACGCCCTGCAGCCAGGATTCGAACCCGCTCTGTCTGACCCAACATCTGAGTCCTTCAACCCTAGCGCCCTGCCTCTCCAGGAGAAAGCAGGACCTCGTAATCCTGTCCACTCTGTCTCTGAGAGCACTCAACGTTTCTGGCTTTGATGACAGAAGTTGAGCAGCATCAGAGACCAGCTCAGAGCTGCCCAGGGAACAGAAGACTTACTGGGGGTGGGGTGCAGAGGGAGGCGACGCCAGGAGAAACCCCCAGGGACGGGGGGGTGCAGAAGTGGGGCCCTCCTTGCTTGCAGGTGCCTTGCCGAGGATGCTGAGTGGAGTGCAGCAGGTGCAGGGGAGGTCAGGCTCCCCCACTCCCACCCCCAGCACATCACCGATAGGGCCAACTAGTCAACCCCAGCTTATGTCAACGTGCTGCTGTGGAAGCTGTTGAGAGGGGGATGCAAGATGTTTCCAAGTGGATGCAGGACCGCAAGCCATCAGGAGAGTGGACAGAGCAGCCCTCTGCCCAGCTCACATCTAGGGGTCCTCCCTCTGGTGGCACAACTGGCTGTCACTGTGGCCCCATATGGGACCTGGAGCCACATCCCATGCCAACCTGACTATCCTGGTGGGAGCCGGACGTATGGCCAGACTCCTGCCCAGTGCCTCAGCAAACGGGAGGTCGTCCTGATGGTGCTGCCTCATAGCAGGGGCTCAGAGGAGCCAGGGACTCTCACATGACACCGACAGGTGGAGGAAGACAGGGGGGTGTTGGCTGGGGGAGCCCAGAGGCCACGTGGAAGGGGGCTTTGGGGGGCGTGATTCCTCATCTTGAAGTTATTCTCCGCATCCAAGGTTCTGTAGGGTCAACCCAGGTAAGGTTCCCTGAAACGCCCAAGAGTGGGAGCGATAGAAGCAGCAGAGGAGGGCTGCGACTCACCGGAGTTCACAGACCGGTGGAGCAGATCAAACCCATGCGACCAGGACCGGTGCCTCTGGACGTGGGCGCCTCCAGGTGTGGACACTCACAGCCAGGGAGGGGCAGTGGCCGAGCTGGGGGACAGTGCTCTTGGAGACGCTGGTGGAGCAGGAGGGGAGGGGAGGGAAGAGAGGGGTGGAAGGGACGGGAGGGGATAGGAGGGGTTGTGATTTGGGGGAAGATGGTCATTTCTGGCAGGCCTTGGTGATGTGGAAGCTACAGTAAACAGAAAGGAGAGGAAGAAATGAGCTGTCGTTGAGCAGAAAAGCTCAGGGGGCTCTGGCCCTTCCGGCTCCCCAAGAGCAGGGATGAGGAGGCAGTGGGCAGAGAGACCAGGAATGCTCTAGAAGGAGAGCTTAGCAGTGCCCATGCCCAGTACCCCCTAGGATTTTCCAGAGGGGCTTTGGGAGGACCCCTTTGTACATATCTATGCCCCAAACCCCACAGAGACGGCTGGGGTGGAGCAGGAGGAGGGTGGAGCAAGGCAGCCTCGGGGGCTGCACTCTCCAGCTGGATCGACTCGAGAAGGGCTGGTGCTGCAGGGAAACCGTGTGTTTCCTGCCACGGCCTGCCACGGGGAACAGCACGCAGGGGACAGGAAAATGAACCTTCCAAACTCATACAAGTGCATCCAGCAGACAGCATCCACTTCACACCCACAACTCTAGCCACAAGAGGGTCTGGAGTTGGGTCTCACGGGGTCCCATCTCTCTACGAGAAGGAGGGCGCAATGGCGGGGAGCGAGCCACTCCACGGGAAGTTCAGAGAACTCTTTTGGGAGACAAGGAAAGCTCTGGAAGACCACACACAGACAGGTGAGGCCACAATGACCAAGGTCCTATCTGAGAGCACACGGCAATCGGAGACAGGCCGCCTTCCCAGACGCAGGGCAGGAGAGCACACAGGGCTTGGAGCAAGAAATGCTCTTTGCTCTTCGCATGGAAGGTGGAGAGCATTAGAGGGAAATGGGGAATTTCACTCCAAATGCAGTTGAGATCATATCTTGGCTTTGTTCCCCACGAATGCACAGTTATTTGTATTTCAGCAGAAAATTCGAACTCCGGGGACCTGGCTAACAAAGGCAGTGCTCCACGTGTTCCCCCAGAGGAAGCCAGATGGAAAGCCCAACGGAATTTCACTTTGAAGTGCTCTGTGTCATCTGACTCATTTGCAAAAGAAATGAGCTTTATGGGATGTTCAAATGTTTCCAGACATAACCAGTTGCCCCCAAGCAAGAATAAAGTTATAATCTCTCCTTCACCTTGTGCATACACAGACGGGCACGGATGTACACAGGCTGTTAGAATCCAGATCTGCCTCCTCCCCGGGCTCTGCAGGGGGCAGGCAGGAGGGGGATCAAAATGAAAACACCTCGAATCCAGCAATGATGGATTTGTTCTTTCCCCACGTTGACAGTGGAACCAGAACAGCGGTGCGGCTGGTCTAATGCGTTACACATTCACTCGTCATTAGGAGGGTGCACAATAGGCGGCTGGATGCGCTCGGCCGTTCAGCCTCAGTGGCTCTGTGGTGTCCGGGCGACAGGCAGACCTGGCTTCTAATCTCAGCCCTGCTGATTTCCAGCTGTCTGACCCTAGAGAGTAGCGTCTGCCCTTTGAGCCTCAGTTTCCTGTAAAATAAGCATTAAAATGTTGATCTCACAGCGTGGTCATGAGGAAGGTGTGAAAGGGCTTCCGAACCTCAAAGGGCTGTGCATGAATTAAGACCCCTCTACAAACCGGGTGATCCCGTCACCCCAGGCCACCTGGCCGGCCCGACTCCAGGGAGCAAGTTCCCCGGGTACCTCTGCTGGGGATGCCTTCTCTGGCCTGTTTCCCCACATCCTCGCCCACCGGATTGCTGCCCTTGGGAGGGGTGTGCTGAGCGGACACCGCCCACTGCTGATTTGGGGGAGGAAGGTTACGTGGAGGCCTGGGTCTGCTCCCTTCTCAGTGACTCAGCGTCTCAGGCTCCCGGGACATGAGCACTGAAAGGCCTCAGGGATCACCCAGTCCAACTCCTCACTGATGTCTTAGGGAGACGGGTCCTGAGAGGCCGAGGTGCCAGGCGCCTCAGCAGAGTGGGTGGGGGAGCCCTGCGGCACCCGGGCCACTTGGCAGTACCTGCACTGGCAACGTTCGTGGGCCTCGTGTGTTCAGCAGTGTTCTCTATAATCTCCACTAGGAGGGATATTATGGAGACAGGCAAGTTCAAAATCTGCAGAGTCAACAACCGAGTTCGAATCCCAAGGCCGGCTCTGAGCCAGGAAGAGCGGCCGGTCTGGCTGGAAAGCCCTAGGGCAGGGAGGATCTTTTTTCCTGGGGGGAGGTCGGCCTCTCGTTCTGTTCAGGCCGTGGGCAAATGCTTGAGGCCCACCACTCTGGGAAGGTCCCCGGCTTGGCTCCGCGTAGTGACTCAAGTGTTAATCTCATCGAAGGACACCCTCTGGGAAACATCCAGGCTGTTTGACCAAATACCTGGGCATCCCACAGCCCAGGTGAGTGAAACTATGTGTGGTGTCAGGTGGGTGTGAGATTGATCGGGATGATCACTCCGTAAGTTACGTGATGTCTGATCACTGCATGTACACCTGAACCTAGTACTGTATGTCAGCTGTAACTGAAAAATAAAAATGATTTTAAAATGGAGGTGGGGGGAGATGTATAAAATTAACTATCACACTCATGAAAGTTGAAACTCTTTCAGTAGTTGAGCAAGCAACTGTGTTTATGAGACGGATATTTAAAACACAGAGGAATTTGGAGAGAGGCGCTTGGACATTTTTAAATTTTAAATATTTCTAAGTGAGAGTTCCAGTTTAAGGTGTCACTTGGGCCCTGGCCGCTTTGGCTCAGCAGTTCGAGTGTGGGCCCGCGGACTGGAGAGTCCCGGGTGCAGTTCCCGCTAAGGGCACAGACCTCATTTGCAGTTTGTCCCCGGCCCCGGTTGGGGTCGTGTGGGTGGCAACCAGTCAATGTGTCTCTCTCACATCGATTTTTCTCTCTCTCTTCCTCCCTCTCTCCCTCCCGTTCTATCTGAAGATAAATGCAAAAATGTCCTCAGGTGAGGATAAAACAAAAAGATGTCCCTTGGTCAGTCGGTATGCCCCCTTCCAACCCCAGCCCTGCACGTTGCCACTAACCAGTGGCAACAGAGCCTCATAAATGCACGGAAGACTAAGATGGACAGAAAGGTACCCCCCAAGTCTGAGAGGACACTCAGTAATGCCAAGGCAGGTAAAGCAGACAGAGAAAAACCTTCTCAGGTTCGTCTCGGGAACCGGTTACTAAAAACACACGGGAAGCTCCTCCATTCCTCCTCCACCATCTGCGTCCTGAAAACCCTACGGCCACACAGGAGCACTGAGCTGCCCTTCGGGGCGGCCACAACCTCAGTGCCCACCCTACAAACACCAGCTTCCTTCTTAAATGTTGCTCAGAATCCCCAAGAAAACCTGTAAATCTCAGGGGAGGTTAAAGCAGCAATGAGGTGCCATGCACACCCTCCAGATTAGGGGTGAAGCCTGGCAATACCAAGTCTGGGAAAGGATATGCCCTCACCAACAACCTCCCCACCTCAGATGCCAGGGGGAAAGTCTCCGTCATCTTCCCCCCACTTATTGATAGTCATGACACTGTTGAATGTTCTCTCCTCTTGGAAAGAATTTCTTGATTTGGCTTCTGGGGAACCCCACTCTCCAGATATCCCCCTGCGGGGTATTGCTGCTCGGTCTTCTTTTCTGGTTCCTCTTCCTCCACCGTTAACCACTGACATACCCGGGGCCCAGTCCTTGGACCTTTTCTCTTCACTCTCCGCCCTGAGTGACTCTCCTCTGTCTCACAGATGTAATACTCTCTAGTGGCTAACAATTGCAAAACGTATATCCACACCCAAACTTTCCCCTGGACCCCAGGCTTGGATTCCAACCACCAACTCAATATCCCTCTAGAATTGTCTCAGACTTCTCGTGTCCAGATCTGATGTCCCTGTCGTCCCCTGGACTGTGCTTCACACAGCCCTCCCTCTCAGCACATGGAACTCCGTCTTCCTGTGGCTCAGACCCGAGACCTTGGACTCGGCTTGGACTCCTTGAAGCAAATTATGCTGGCTCCCCTTCCCACATGTATCCCAGACCTGACTTCTGTTCACCACGTGCGTGCCTTCATCGCTACCATTCAAGTTCCCGCTACCATCTTCTCTTGGAGCATCGCCACAGCCCATGGTCTACAGTCCCTCCTGCTACCCGAGCCTCTTAAAGCCTGTTATCCACTGACACCGAGCGATCCTCTTCAAGCATAATTCAGATCATGACACTTCATTCCTTAAAACCATCCATGCTTATCATTCCATCAGAGTAAAAGTCAAGTTCAAGTTCTCCATGATCACCCACAGGGTCACTGCAACTTGGCTCCATTCACCAACCTTATCTCCTACTTATCCCCCTCTCTTCTCTAACCCTACTGGGTCTCTGCTGCCTTTGAACTCTCCCCGCCCCCCGGGCCCTCCCGTCTCAGGACCTCGACTCCCGCAGGCCTCAGACATCCACTGGCGCGCTCCCTCACTTCCTTCAAGTCTTTGTCCACATCACCTTCTCAGTGGGGCCCTGGCCGCCCTACCTCACCCCGCTTTCCTTACTCTGCCTTATTTTTCTTTATAGCATTTCTCTCTTAAATGTACAATGCACTTTACTGATCATGTTTACTGTCTGTCTCCCCTCACTAACATTGTCAGAATTGAAAAACAGGCAAGGAAAAAGAAAATCAAACAACAGCCAGGATTTCAGCCATAAGACCAGCCTGGTAAAGACCCCACGGCCACCACCATGGAACCCCAGATGTGCCACTCATGCCGTTGGCATTAGGTTTGGCCACTGCTCCTGGCCTGACGACCCTGGAAACTCAGTGCTGGCCCTGTTCATGGCCAGAAGTGGGTTGTCCAAGGCTCCTACTTCTATCTCAGCAGCCTGTCCGAGGCAGCTGCATCGAAACTGAGCCCCGGCCCTCGCGACAAGGGAGGCTGGAGAAGCAGGTGTCAGGCACATTCAATGCCAAACACAGAGAGGAGGCCCAGGCACCGAGCAGCCAAAGAGAAACATCTATCACCCTGGGGCAGATATCAGGCCAGGGGGGAAGCCCACAAAGTTCCAGAAAGTTGGCATTGTACAGGCCACCTTCGCTTACCATAATCTAATAAACCATACTCAGTAGGATACAAGCAGAAAAGAAGTTTATTTCTTCTCCCTGTTGTCTCTTCACATTGGTTCTGTATAGATTATTTCTTCTCCAGTCCTTGGAGTAAATCTCAGGTGTGTCCCACAATGTTTCCTGTCACCTGTGGAAAAGATAAACCAACCAAAAAACCTCCATCTGTAGTCACAAAAATTGTCTTGTCTTTTTCAGTAATTAAAATGCACCCTATCTTCAGTTAAAGCTTCTCCCTTCCGTTGCTTGGGCTCGCGGGGGCTGGGAAGCCTGCAGTGAGGGAGGTAGCGTGGGGTGCCTCTGTCAACTCGCCACCTTACTCTGTCCCGCTGGCCTCCCAGCCTGTGGCTCCTGACCCCTTCAGGTGGGGCCAGAGGCAACTGGTGTCAGGGCAATTGAACAGTCTGATGTGGCTGGTGCTGCTTGGGTCAGTGTTGGTGCTCTATGGGCTTGGTGGCACTTTTGTGGGTTTCACAGAGCTCTCCCCAACTGGGACCCTGCAGTTACAATCTCCAGGGCAAAATAAAGCTTGTCTCTGGGTGGTAGCTTATATCTCCAACTGACTCCAACCGACTTCAGTCCTGAGCCCTGGGCTATCTAGAGGTCCATTTCCCCCACTTACCTTTGTTGGGTTCATCAACCCTCCAAGGGAAATTTAGGGGCAAAGCCGTTATTAAGATGGCCCCAGGCCACGTCTCCCTAGATGGCCAACAGCAGGTCCATGAGAAAACGCACGCCCCCTTCTGCTGGCAGACGTACAACTCATTCCTTAAGCAGCTTCTTCCTCTCTGCCCTCCCGGTGGACAGCCTCGGCCTCATGACTCTTCCAGGAGTCAGTCATTCCCAGGGCGCCGGCCTCAGGCTCCAGGAGACGCGTGGGGATGAAGGGGAAGCCTCCAGAGGCTCCTCCAGGGGAGGGTGTTGTGGCAGAAACTCGGTCGGCAGGAAGAGACAGTTCACGCACTTGGAGGATTAGAAAAGGACTGTTCAATGTGCACCGGTGCTGGCCTGGCGGAGCCACCTCCAAAGGCTGAGCCCCAAGCCCGAGTTCCAGCCACATTTTATACGTGATAAGCCTCCGGGTATTTGGGGGCTTTTTAGTTCCGCTGTGGTTTAGGCGGTTGGCGGATGTAAGGGGATTACAGAAGCTGGGGGGAGGGGGGGGTGCTCTGCACTCCCTAAGGAGGTTGTCTGCAGAAGACTTGCCTTCTCAAGGGAAGGGTAAATGCCTTCCACAACTTTCTCAGAGAAACATTCTCTCCCAGACACTTCACTCTCAACCTTTTTATATACTTGAGGTGCCTGTTGGGTGAAGGTGGCAAAACTCGGTTTCCAGATGTTTCCTTTGCAAGACCTATAGAGATGGTCTGGCTTCTCACTTCAGATTGGGAGGGTTTTATTCCCAAACTTTGGGGCTTCAGCCAAACTGAGAGGGAGCCCCTATGCCAAGGGATTTCTTTTAGTAATAAAATGTTAAATAGAAAAAAAGATGAAAATAAAAATATATTCCATACAAGAAAATGAAAATATCATATATTCACACTTATAGTTAATGTTGTCCTTGGAGAAAAATTTGTAGTGTATTTTTTTAAATATGTTTTTCTATTGATTTTTTTTAGAGCAAGTGGAAAGAGAGAGAGAGAGAAACAGCACTTTGCTGCCTCCTGCACGCCCCCTACTGGGATCAAGCCCACAACCCAGGCATGTTCCCTGACCGAGAAGCAAACCAGTGACCTCTTGGTACATGGAACGATGCTCAATTCACTGAGCCACACTGGCTGGACTGTAGTGTATTTTCAAAAGAAACTATAAAAATTAGTCACCTAAGCATTTAACTCAAAAAGTTAGGGAGAAAAAGACAAAATAGATCTGTGGGGAAAAAAAAAAAGAAGTAACATTCAGTAACGAAGACCTAGCAAAGTAATTAATAAAACCAAGAGCAGTTTCTTTAAAAAGTCCAATAATTATACACACTTTCGAAAAAAGTAATCAAAATAAAAAGGGGAAAACAGAAACTATGGCATCACAATGGAGGGACCTGGAGAGTTTTATGCTAAGTGAAATAAGCCAGAGAAAGATGAATACCATATGATCTCACTAATATGTGGAATCTAATGAACAAAATAAACTGACGAACAAAATGGAACTAGAAGCATGGATACATGAGACAGACTGGCAGGTGCCAGACGAGAGGCGGCTGGGGGTGACTGGATCAAGAAGGTGAAAGGATTAGCCGAAGAACACATATACATACCCCATGGACCGGACAATAGTGCGGTGAAGGCCAAGGGAGGGGGCAGCAGAGATGGGTGGAGATGGCAAAGCGTGTGTGGGGGGAGGGGGTAAGGCAGTTGGGAGACATGTGCAATAGTGTCAACATTAAAATTTTTTAATGAAGCCCAGCCAGTGTGGCTCAGTGGTTGAGCATCAACCCATGCACCAAGAGGTAGCCAGTTCTATTCCAGGTCAGGGCACATGCCCAGGTTATGGGCCTGATCCCCAGTGGGGCATGCAGGAGGCAGTCAATCAATGTTCTCTCTCATCGATGTTTCTCTCTCTCTCCTTCTCCCTTTCTCTCTCAAAAAATCAATAAAGAAAAAAAATTTTTTTTAATATTTTAAATGAAAATAAATAAATATAAAGAGAATGGTGATAGAAACAAAGGTACTGGTGAGATTTTATAGTTATAAGAGGACACTATGTATACCTCTACACCAAATATCTAAAATTGGGGAAAATTGATAATCTTGTTAGAAAATATAAATTGGTGAAATTAACTGAATAAAAAAAAAAAGAAACTATGGAAGAAAACAACACAATTATTGAAGAACCATCACCAAATAAGGCTGAGATCACACTGCTTTATGGGCAAATTTCTCTAAACCTTCAAGCAACAAACAATTTCTATGCTATTTAAACAGTTCCAGACCAAAGAAAAATATGGAAATCTTTTCAGCTTCTATAAACCCAGCATAGCAGCTCTGATTACCAGTGCTAACAGAGATGTCAGATAGAGTATGCTTGCCTATAGACTTTTTAAAATTCCAAATAAAGCAATAGCAAATAAAATACAGGAATACATAAAATAATATGCCATGCCAAATAAGATTTACTTCAACAAGGCTAGAATATTTTTATACTAGTATCTAACTATTAATATTTTATAAGAACTGTAGTTCTTGGTGAATATATATATATATATATATATATATATATATATATATAGTGTGTGTGTGTGTGTGTGTGAGTGAGAGAGAGAGATTTTTGTAAACTAAGTGTTGTTTGAATGTTGCAATAGTTTTTAGAGTTGTTGCAATCAATGTGAAAATCATATTTTTCAAACCTGTTCAGAGCCTATAGTATTTGCTTTGTGAACATATGTATATTGTATGTATTCTGTATAGTTACACTGTACTGAAATATTAGCTTGTTTGATATAAGAAAAGTGTATATTGAGTACCTTTTTGCTAAGTGAAATAAGCGTGGTTGTTTTATCTTTTTAAAAAAGGTTTAAACTTTTAAAAAGAATCTTTAAACTGGTGTTTGTTACATGGTCACAGAGTTAGTTAGAAGAGATAGGCAGGGAAAAACCAGTTTTGAGTGTCTTTGAATAGAGACATAAGACTAAAATATAATTTTTTTCCTCAGTAAAATATCTTTTTTGTTGCTGTAGTTAATCCTTACTCGAGGATATTTCTACATTGATTTTTAGATAGAGTGAAAGGGAGAGAGAGAGAGAAACATCGATGTAAAAGAGACACATCGATTGGTTGCCTCCTGCATGACTCCAGCTGGGGCCAGGGATTGAACCCGCAACCCAGGTATGTGCCTCTGACAGGAATTGAACCCTCGACCCTTGAGTCTGAGGACTGGCACTCTAACTGCTGAGCCAAATGGGTCAGGGCCTCATTAAAATACCTTAAGCTTTATGGTGCTGAGAAAAGAAAGGCTATAATGGTTTGATGAAAATCTATTGATATGATCCATTACATTAATAGGTTAAATGAGAAATATGATTATCTTGAAAATACAACAAAAGAACACAATTCAACCTCTATTCCAAATTTTAAATACTTTTAGTAAACTGGGGATAGAAAGAGATTTCTTACCTAAAATGAATATCTATCTACTATCGATACTAGTGTGGAACGCCCCACTGTAGGTAGGAAGAAGACATGAATGCCCATGATCACACTCGTATTTCACAGAGGACAGCTGATTGATTGTTAAACAAAGAGTATGAATAGCACGAAGAAGAAATCAAAGGTGTTATTTGCAGATGATACAATTTTCTAGCTTGAAAATCCAAAGGCATCAACTAAAAAAAGATGCTAGAATGAATGTGAATAATCAGGAAAGTGATCAGTTACCAAATTAAAAAAAAAAAAATCAACCACTCTCAATACAGTAGCAATAACATGGGGGGGGGGCAGATCCAGAGGATATAAAGACCCCATTCGCAATGGTAGCAGAAATATGAATGACCCAGAAATTAATCTAATGAGAAATGTACAGGATTTATATGACAAAAGCTATAATGCTTTACTAAGAGATATAAAGACAATTTGAGTAAATGGAAAAATATATCTATAGCACCTATCTATAGCCACACAGGCTGAACACTTCACCATTCCGATGTGAATGGCGCCCCCTGGAGTTGTGCAATGTGGTGGCCTTGGACGTATCCTGTTCCTGGTTAGAAAATTTTAGTAATGTGAAGTTATTAATTTCCCCATGAATTTTTAAATTTAATAAAATATCAGTTGAAATCTAGCAAAATATTTGAGAACTTGGAAAAATTATTTTGCAGTTCATAAATTTATAAGGATAGACAGATCATTTTGAAAAGAAATAGTAAATAAAAAGACTTATACTACTAGGCATTTAAACATATTATATGGTCACAATAAAGAAAACAGGGATGTACAGGTAAGGAAATTCAGCTCAATGAAACAGAGTCCATAAATAGACACAAATTTAGGTGCAAGTTTACTAATGATAAAGGTTACTTTTCTTTTTAATGTTTTTATTGATTTTTTTAGAGCGAGAGAAAAGGAGAAAGAGATAGAAACATCAATTGGCTCCTTCCTGCACGGCCCCCACTGGGGATTGAGCCCACAACCTGGGCATGTGCCCTGACCGGGAATCGAACCAGGACCTCTCAGTCCATGGGACAATGCTCAATCCACTGAGCCACACCAGCCAGGTGATAAAGGTTACTTTTCAAACATATACATTGGGGATTAGGGAGGGGGGATTGCTTATACTACAAGTAATTTTCTATTGGCTAACTGTTTAGAAAAAAAGAACATTTTAAATAGCATAGACCAAAACATTTCCATTTATAGACAAGATCTAAATGGAAACCATGAAACGAGAATATATGGGTGGATATTTATATTTTCCTGGGGTAGTTTAGGACTTTTATTTAAGCCAATATCTTTATTGGTTTAGGCATGGACAAATCATCAGTCATTTTTGCTTGTATTAAGGAAAAACACACAAAACTTCTAAATATTCCTAAATTATCATTTTCCTTATAAATGGAGCAAAAGTCCCATTGAAGCCCTCATGAATAAACAACTTATAAAGGGAAACCTAACTTTGCTTTAAAGGGTCATACAGAACTTTTAAAACATCCGTTTCATTGAGGAATCATTTATATACAATAAAATTTAACAATTTTATTTGTATGTTTTTGATTGAAGTCTTTATTGTGATATTGCAGATTCACATGTAGTTATAAGAACTATTGCAGAGAAATCTCCTGTACCCTTCACCAGTCTCCTCCAGTGGTAGTGCTTTGTACCAGTACAGTACAATAGCACAACCTACATATCAACATTGATGACATCCACTGGTCTTACTCAGATTCCCCATTTTCACTTGTCCTTGTTTGTATGCGTGTATTTCATTTAATACAAGGTTATGCCACATGTAGGTTGGTGTATCTACCACCACAATCAAGACACTGAGCAGTTCTATCACCACAAAGATCTTTCGTGTTACCCTTTTATAACTACACCCATATCAACACACAGAGGCACAAACAAAGTTTCATAAGTTTTAACAAATGTATTCAGTCATGTAACCATCTCAAAATTTTTGATAGAAAACATTTCCATCACTCCAAGAAGTTCTCTCCTGCCTCTTTGCGGTCAATTCCCTCCTCTTATTCCTCACCCTAAGCAACCACTGATCTACTTTGATTGTAGTTTTCCTTTTTAAAGAACTTCATATAAATGTAATCAACATAATGTTTTTGAGATTACCTATGTGATTGCAAGTATCCGTCCATTTCTTTTATTGCCGAGTAGTAGTCATTGTATGAATATATCCCATATTGTTTATCCCTTCATCGGCCTATAGACATTTGGGTTGTTTCCAGCCCTTTATTATTTTGAACAAAGCTGTGAATATTCGAGTCTTCATGTGAGTATGTTTTCATTTCTCTTGGGCGGGTACCTAAGAGTGTGATTGCTGGATCATATGGCAGACATATGTTTCATTTTAGATAGTTTCTAAAGCAATAGCTTCAAATTCCCTGATTTTTCCTTCTTCAAAGTCTAATCGGGTATTACTACCATCCAATATCTTTTTTCATTTCTGATATTGTATTTCCTACATCTAGAAATTCCATTTGGATCTAAAACTTCCAAAACTTCCATTTCTCTCCTCCTCGTAGTCACATTTTCCTCGATCTTCTCAAACATATGGATCGTCATAGCTGTTTCAATGTTCTTTGCTAAGTCCATCAACACTGTCGATTCTTGGTTTGTTTCTAGTGATTAGTTTTCTGTCTGGTGATAGAAGTATTTTCCTACTTCTCTGTCTGCTTTGAAAATTTTTATTGGATGCTGGGCATTGTAAATTTTACACTGTTGGTTACTGCATTTGTTTGCTTTCCTTTAAATACCATTGGGTTTCATTCTGGAGCACAAAGCAGGTGGATCCTTTCGAGATGTGGAGTGTGTAGGCCTTAATATAGGGTTAACTTGGTCTCACTATTAAGCCAACACCCTTCTGAGAACCCTGCTCAAGGCCTCGTGTGTGAGGAGTCTTTCCACTCTGGTTGATGGAACATGAAAAGTTTCATCCCCACATGAGCTCCAGGGACTATTCTTCCTAGTCCTTGGCTGGAAACAGACATCTTTGCTTAGGACTTTAAAGCATATCATTAAAGACAGAAACTGTAAATAAAAAGAGTGAAAGATTTGTTAATAGAAAAATTGTAAGCCTCTCTCTTTGGTTTTCTCTTAAATTCACTTCATTTCTGCTGCTGCTTCTCCCTGATTTGAGTGCCAGTTGGTAGAGGGAGAATATCAGTGGCCCACGGATCTGGAGTCGGCTCTGCCTCTCACTGTGTGACCTGAGGGGACTTTCTCTCTGGGCCTCAGTCTTTGGATCTGGAAAAGAGGGGGCTGGATAAAGTGGCCCTGAGGCACCTCCAGCCCTAACCCCCTGCCCCCTGGCCAAGTGGTACCAGTGTTTTGCTCATCTCTTTGCCTCCAATCATAACTGAGGCTCTCGGGACACCAGCTCCACTTCTAAGTAGCCTTCTTATTCTTATTTCCTTTTTAAAATATAATTTAGTTTTCATTTGATTTATGGACTTGGTCCCAGTCACTGAACTTCATTCGGCTTAGACGGCTTATTGATTTTCAATAACAGTGGAGCAGGAGAATAAAGAGATGACAGCAGCACTTGGCTGCAGACCCAGGGCCGGCCACGAGAGGCAGGAATTAATCATCTCTGGGGTGATCACTCAGGCTGTCCCTGGCAGCACAGTGACCCGGGGAGCTCAGCCAGCCCGAATGGCCCGACAAGCCACGCAGTGATTGTCTGCCTCTGATACCATGAGCTCACCAGACTGCCTTGCCTGGGTTCTAATTCCAGCATCACCTGATGTGAATCAATTTCCCATCCAGCCTCCTCACCTCTAAAGATGGAGGTTCTGACAGAGTTTCCAAGGCTGGTTGGAGAGAGGCTGTACCATTTGGAAAAACAAGGAGGAGATGATCACATGTAAAGGTGCCAACATTAAATAAACGAATGCAAAGATAAATAGACAATGAGAGGAAAAGGGTATGGATGTGCTGATACGCTTATTGATTTCAACACGGCTTCTCTTGGCTTTCTTTTGCCCCTGGACCTTTGCATATGCTGTTGTCTGCACATTGTGCCAGCCTTCTCTTGGCTTGACCAATTCTTGCTTTTCTTCAGGGCTCAGCTTAGTTGCCCCCTCCTCTGGGAAGCCTTTCCTGATTCCCCCACCCCCACCCCATGCTCCCCCAGGTTTCTGTGTGACCCCAGTAGGACATTCATCACACCGTATTACAACAGTTACAGCAACAATGTAATAGTTCATTGTTACAGCAATAACAACGGTCTGTTTTCTTAACTGTATCCCCTACCTAACTCCCAGCTGTGAGAGCAGGGACTGTGCCTGCTTTATTCATCCAGGATCCTGATATATAAGAGATAACAAATGTTTACTGAAAGAATAAAAAAATAGCTGAAAGAATGATTTTCAAAGTTACCTAGTGACTCAATGAATATTTATTGATAGTCAATTACAAACTAATATTGTGGGTAGGTATTAAAATGCATTAATTCCTTTATTTAATCCTCTCTACAACCCTTTAATTGCACGTGTAGTAAAACACTCAGAGATGTGAGGTGACCAGCCCAAGTTCCCGCGACAAGGATCTGGCCAACACCCTGGTCTTCTAATTCCTAACTCACTAGGGGACCTCAACGGGTCCCTTCTCTTCCAAGGACTCCATATGTATGAGTGTATTGAACCAGACCAGTGGTTCTTAATCTCTGAGAACTGATGAAAGCTATGAACTGTAACCCCAGGGAAATGCACATATGAACTGAAAGAATTACACACAATTTCATGGGTTCACGAACCCTGTAAAACAGCCCCCGAGCTCACTGATCAGGAAGGCCCGCTGACTCTCACAGCCCCTGCGAGGTCTGTGATTCACCCACTGACATGGGTTTTATGAAGTGGTGAAATTCTTCCATTCGTTTTTCAAAGTCTTAACCTCGCCTCCCCTCCCCAGCCTGGCTTGCAGCAGTTCCTCCCTGCTGAGAGACCCCATTAGCCCCCAAACCCCAGGGCCCCGCCAGACTGCGGCTGTCACACCGAGTGCTAGTCCTGATTTATTCTCCGTGGTGTCTCACTGGATGAGAAGTTGAACGTAACAGCAGGACTCAGTCTGATAGAAGAAATGGCCAACTTCAATTCTTAACAAATAAAACCACTGCTGTTCAGTAATTCCCATGGCTCATGAAAAAATGGGATTTTCTTGCTGCAGCCAATATGAAGGGCGGGAGATGCAAAGACTCCCACTTTGGTCCATGGACGGTACCGTAACAATATAAATCAGTGAAACAGATAACCTTCTCCTGGATTCATTATCTGGGCAGGCCAGAGCTAATGTGTTTGTTTTTTAATTCCTCTGTTATCAGCCACCTTTCCCCCTCAAGGATGGCTGCACTTGTCTGAAACCTACCAGGAACACTGTGGCAACGAAAAAGAACTCTCAGTTTCTAGAGATAATACCAATTACTTTAGGATCTTGAATGCCAGGCCAAGAATGTTACCCTAGGGGCATCCAGGATGGGGCAGAGCCCTGGTGAATCAGGTGCTGGACCCGGAGAATTATGTCAGAAAGATCACTGTGGGTGTGGGTTAGGATTCATCAGAAGGACTGAGAGATGGGGGTACAATTGGGGGGGCATGGGGAAAAGCCTGATTTAGTCAGGTAAGGGGTCTCCTCTTGCTCCTTATTCCTCCTCTTGTGTCCACAATGGGGATGGCAGCCTGCCCACTAAACCTAGACAGACAGGACACTCTGCTGCCCTGCACAAAGGAGGGTCCAGGGAGATAGACATGGAAGCCATTGGGTTGGGTGGTTTCTTGGAAGACCTTTTTGCCCTTCTCCTTGTAGTCTTTCTTTCTGTCTAGAACGCAGATGAGACAGCAGGCACCACAGCTGCCTTCATGCAACCACGAGGGAAAAGACAAGAGAACCTCTAAAATGCTTTAGCTGCTGAATAAATGCCAGACATGGCCTGCTTCTGGACTCATTGTGTGAGAAAAGTCCCTGCAGGCCAGTGGGTAAGTTTGGAGCTCTGGGGCATCATGGGCACATACATGAGGTGATGGAAGCCACAGGGCTGGGTGAGATGACCTAGGGAATAGATAGGCAGATGATAGATAGATAGATAGATAGATAGATAGATAGATAGATAGATAGATGACAGACAGATAGATAGTCCTGGAGAATACCAACCTTCAAGGAACAGGAACGGGCTGGGGGAAAGGGTAACTGAGGAGAGGGAACAGCCCGGGAGGGGTACCTAGACAGTGTCTGGTCCTGGGGACCAGGGGATGACAGGGACAGTGAAGAGGTGAGTGGTCAGCAGTACACATGACAGAGGGCCTGGGGCCCACGCCAGAGAAGGCGCTTCGGTGGAGATCCTGACAAGGGCAGGAGAGACAGCACTGAGACTCCATCCTGAGATGTCAACACTAGTCTGCTTGGGGACCCTGCTGTGCCCTCTGGACCCTCCCTGTGGGATGGTGGGCACCTCGCAGGCTGGTGTCTCCCAAGAATCCCTGTAGAAAACAACACAATGGAAAGGGAATACTTCCTTCCCTGACACCTTGACCAGGAGCTACTTTGGACATGATTATTGCACACGTGCCTCTTCCTGTTCCCAGTCTGTATTCAGATGTGCCTGTTGATCTTGTCAGAGGTGATTCTTCTTTGCTCAAAGGACATGCGGCTGGCGTTCAACACCAGCTCTGCCTCGTGCTCTGGGGACCTTAGGCAACTCACTTGACAAGCTAAAGGCAGAGCAGGGGCTAGAGCTCAGGCCTTCCGATTCCAAATCCACCAGACCTCAAAACCCATGCGCAGAACATTTCCTAGGTCTGGCTTTTAACAAACACATTGGAGGTTGGCATGCTGCCGACGTTTTGCTGGCTTGGGGTGGGTATCAGAATATTTTTCGCAAATTGGGTACTCTATCACGTAGAAAAACAGATCTTTTTAGGGGGTAAAACATCTGGAGTTACATAGCATAAAAAGAGACTAAAGACCAGGTTACACACTCAACACACAGCTCTCCAGGTTTTAATGATGCTCAAAGATTCGAATGTTCAGCAATTTTGTTTGTGGTTGTTCTTACTTTCGCTGTTTCCCTGGGGAGCTGCACTCCGGGGTTGTTTTTTTCTTTCTTGTTTAACCCAGTAGGATTCCTAGGGAAAGAAGTGTCTCCCAGAGCTTGACCAAATGTCTCAGGAAATCTCCAGGTCTCACAAATTCTAAGTCACAAAAATACGCTTCTAAAAACATACATTGACTGTCAAGAACACAGGTCTTGGCCCACTCAGCCCAGCCCCACTGGGAGCCTTTGTCTGAGACCAGGCCAGAAGGTCCATGGAAAGAGCAGCCCATATTGAAGAGTATTTGGGGACTTCTGCTCAATGGCCTAACTGCAGTCAGGAAATCCAGTGACAAGGAGCCTGGGCACAGAACAGGGGCATAATAAAGACGGAGGTTTACAAGGCTCTGAAAGCTTGGGCAGAGTCTGCCCAGAGATTTACAAAGTGCTAGTCTTGGAGTCAAAACCCAAATTCCAGTTCCAACTCGCCACTGATTGTCTAGATGCCCTTAGCAAGCCTCTTCCCATCTCTGGGCTTCAGGTTTTGCACCTATAAAATAGAGAAGGTAAATTCCAACACCCTCCCTGCTTCCACAGTTGCTGCAGAAAGCTGTATGGCACCTGAAGTTATGGGAACCAGCCCTTTCTTCCCCTTGTCTCGTCACCACAGGGCTGAGCCTCAGCTACCTGAATGTGGGAGGGAATACCTGCCTTTCTCTAGCTGCAGAAGCTGCAGTTGACGGCCTGTGTTTGGTGTGACTAAATATGCCAAAATGAGAAGAGCTTTGGTGGTGGGCTTGTGTCCAGAGTTAGAGAAATTGACCTCGTCTTGACAGTCACCCTGTCAAATGGTCTCAGGTGCTCCTGTGTGCAGGGGACAAACCAGTCTTTTGTGTTTAGAAAACATCTTGTCCCTTGGGAACTTCTGAACCTTGAATGTGAGTGTGTGCTCATGTGTGTACATGTGTGTGTCCATAAGTTTGCATCTGTGGGGGTATGCATTACAGATCTATGCACATGCTTATGCATGTATGGATGCATGCTACATGAGTGTGTACGTGTATGCATGTGTGTGTATCCACATGCATGTGCACTTGTGCATGTGTGGGTATACATGTGTATATATCCTCACCCTCTCTCTTGAGGAGGGAGGTTTTCTCAATCGCACCAGGGCCAGGGAATGATTTAATAAGCCCTGGGTCTCCTCGTCCAACTTGCTGAGCTATGGAAATGGCAAAGCCTTTCCAAACCTGAAAGACAGATACGCTCATTTTCAGGTTTTGCTGCCGGTCGGCTTCCTGGAATGGCTAATGTCTCAAAGAGGCAGCATTTGCATCCAGCGGTGTCAGAGTGGCTGTGGGATTCGTGGCTAGGGGGTGATTTAGGATAGCCATTTGGAAACATCCACCACTTTCCAATAGCGCTTGAAAAATTGCCTCTCCTGAGAAATTTCAAGAGGGTCCTAGAGCAGTGATGGAGGAGGCCGGAGGAAATGCAGATTCCTCTTGTCTGGGCTGCAAGGCTGCAGGCAGCAGGGAGCCTGCTAGCGTGGGGACCTCCGGGCAGGCTGGCTGCATCAACGGCGCTGCTGCCCGCCCCTCTGTGCACACGCTCATCTCCCTGCAGCTCCCCGGGTCGCCCCCAACATCTATCTGATGAAATTAGTATTTGAAATACAATAAAGTGATTAGTTCACTTGACTGTGACAAACATATTTAATCTTGACCGATCGATAGTGTCAGAAAACCAGTGCCATTAGTTAAATTATCCCCTGGTCTCAGAGAAGCAAGCGGCCTGAATGAAGAAGGCAAACTCCCAGCCACTTCCCAGCTTGTGGCTTTGAAGGGCTCTGATTTGAATTTTAGCCTCAACCTGCTTTCTCTCTGGCCACCACCGTCTGGACCCACTTTGAGCCTCAGTTTCCCCATCTGTTATTATAGTGCAGATGAAGAGGAGAGACTCTGGAGCTATGATCAGTTTAAATCAGCACCACTAACCAGCTGACCACAGGCATGTACTTAACTTCACTGTGCTTCAGTTTCTTTCTTTTATTTTTTATCCTCACCTGAGGATATTTTTTACATTTATCTTCAGATAGAGCGAGAGGGAGAGAAGGAGAAAGAGAGAGAGAGAAACATCGATGTGAGAGAGACACATCGATTAGCTGCCACCCGTAAGACCCCAACCAGGGCTGGGGACGAACCGCAACCGAGGTACGTGCCCTCGGCCATAATCGAACCCGGGCCTTTCTGGTCTGTGGGCCAACACTCTGACCACTGAGCCAAAACAGCCAGGGCTGTGCTTCAGTTTCCTTATCTGTGATACTAGCATCTCGGTGCTCAGGAAGGGCAGGTAAAAGGGGCCCAGCCTGGGTTCTCCTCCTGGCCCTGAAGGGTCACAATTTGACCACTTTAGCACCTGCCCTCTCTCAGCCTCAGTCTCCTCATCTGTAAATGAGGAAGTGAGATAGGTGACTTGTAGAGGCTCCTGCAAGCTGCTGTTCCATGAGCCTGGGAGCCTAGCACCCTTGTGGATGTGCACAGGAGTTACTGGAAGAGAGCCAGGCAACAAGGCTAGTGATCTCATGGCCAAAGGAGGATGCTTTTTTTTTTTTTAATCCTTACCCGAGGATGTGAAGGAGGACTCTGCTTGGGTGACTGTGTGGGGAGCAGAGCTGAACCCCTAACTAAGAGGGGCATCTCGTCCTTTCTTCAGGATGGCCACGGTCTCAAGGGCACCACGAGCTGCACACATGCATGCAGGTATGTGCACGCACACCAATGTCCCCGCAGGGCTAAGGCAGGGCCACTGCCGCACTCCAGACCTGGCTGGTGCTCCCCTGAAGAACAGGGCACCATTGCTCAGCTGACCGAGGCCCCGAGTCCTCTGAGGAGAGTATAATTCACACTCTCCAGAACTGATGGTTGTTGGAGAGAAATCCACCTGTTTCTGTTTACTCTGTGGGTCAGGCTGATAAAATCTGGGACTGAAAGTAATTTCCAATGAATAAAATGTGTTGGGTGTGGAGTGTTATTAAGAGAGAACAATGTGGCCTGACTGGTGTGGCTCAGTGGTTGAGTGTCGACCCATGCAGCAAGAGGTCACCAGTTCGATTCCCAGTCAGGGCACATGCCCAGGTTGTGGGCCCGATCCCCAGAGGGATCATGCAGGAGGCGGCCAGTATTCTCTCTCATCGATGTCTCTATCTCTCTCCCTCTCTCTCTAAAATCAGTGAAGAAAATTATTTTTTTTTTTTTTTTTTTTTGGTCAGGAAATTTTATTTTAACATTCTAAAGCAGTAATGGAAAATTATTTTTTTAAAAGAGAGAGAGAGAGAGAACAATGCTCTAACAAACACTTCCTCTGGGGACGCCCAGGGTGAGAGAGACTTAGCCCCAAGCCCTGCCTGCTTCCCCAGGCTGTCCAATTTGCAGAGCTCATTGGGAAGGACTGCAGGAGTCACCTGAGCTGGATCCCTCCCTTCGATCCATTTGACCAGAAACAGGGCACCAGGGTGGGCAAGCCCTGGTTTCAAAGTCCCAGCTCCACCACTCACCAGCTAGGAGACCTCAGGTTCCAGCAGGTTCTTTGGGATTACTCATAACAGTACCCTCTTCACAGTACCAGAGGGAGGCAAGAAACCTTTGCCATCATCACTGGGGCCTCTCCTGGACGTCTTAACCATAAAGCTCCCCTCTAACAGGGATCCACCTGGGCCAGGGGAAGAGCAATTAACACCTTTGCATTCCCTGGGGGACTCGCCCTGCCCCTGCCAATTACTGTATCAGGACCCACCTGCTCTTGAAAGGGGTGACCAATTATCAGGAGTAAGTGTGAAAGCGAGGCTGCTGCCCAGAGCCTCATTACCTGCCTTCTCATCAGCTGGAGGGAGGGAGCGCCCCATCCCTGCTGCACCCGTGGGGGAGGATCTAGGAGCGATGACGGTATTCTGAGCGTTCATCCACCCACGGGAAGGAAGGGAGCCCACTCTGCACTGCCACTGGAAGAAGGCAGAGGTTTGTGAGTCTTAGTTTTTTTTAAATTACATATGCATTTTCTGGCACATCACGCGTTTAGATGCTCGCCCGGGTTTTCTTCTGTCTTTTCCCTCCTGGTTCCGAGAAGGAGCCCAGCTTCTGTTCTCTCCTGACACTAGAGGAGCTGCTTGCAGGCATCAGTTTCTCCTTGGCTTTGTTTTCCAAAAACCTGTGCTGCTTGAGGGGTTTGGCAAGGGAGAAAGGGAGAGGGGAGCTGGCCTGGGAAAGGCAGTGGGGCTCAGGCCCCTTGGAGAGGAATGGCTGGGTGCCCGCGAGGAGGCCGAACTCTGCCTCCACGTCCAGAGTGAGTGTCCACGGGGCAGTCGGCAGTGAGCAGGCTCGTAGGGACAGCCGTTCTCCCCGCTCCCTGCATCTTGGGAGTCCAGTGAGGTGTGGTGCTCCCTCGCTCTCCTAAACACCCGAGCGCGAATGTCCCAGCGTCCTGGCGGGTGCAGGAGGGGTGGGCTGAGTCTGAGAGAAGGTGACATGACTTGCCTTACTGACTCAGGCTTTTGAAAGAAGATACAGGGTGCAAAGGACAGTAAAAGAATAAGCCATCTGAGCAGCCGGTGTGGTTCAGTGGTTGAGCATCGACCCATGCACCAAGAGGTCGCCAGTTCGATTCCCAGTCAGGGCACATGCCCAGGTTGTGGGCCTGATCCCCAGGGGGACATGCAGGAGGCGGTCAATCAATATTCTCTCTCATTGATGTTTCTATTTCTCTCTCCCTCTCACTTCCTCTCTCTGTAAAATCAATAAAAGGAAAATGAAAAATAAAAAAATTAAAGAAGCAGCCGTCCCAGGGCTCCAGCTTGGGTGACTGGCGCCGACATGAAAGTGACCAGAAGGGAGTTCACGACGCAGTCACGGGGGTTTTCTCTGGTGAGGACTCATGCGTGAATGTAGTCTGTTCTTTTTGTAACAGATCTTCTATAAATGTTCTCAATAGGATATCTCACTTTCGGAATAAGGAAAATAGCTGGAACTGACGCCACCCCTCCCACTTCGGTGGGCCCCATACCTACAGGCTGGGGGTCGAACCCTGCGGCATAGCTTTCAAGGGTCCCTGCTCCTGAATCCACCCCCCTTTATGCCATCGTGCCCTCCGCTCTGCCTCCCCCTCCTGGCCTGGCCATCTGTCCTTCAAGATTCGACTGAAATGCCGCTCCAGGCAGCTGTCGCCTCCTCATCTACTTCTACCCCAGCCCCGAGGACCCCCCGTCATAATGCCCATCTCTATCTTCTCTCCCCAAACAGCCTGCGTGCCATGGGGCAGGGACCAAGTCTGCTTGGTTTCCACCCCCGGCCTCCCGCTCAGGCCTGGGCACAGTCAGTGCTCACCGAACGCGTGCTCAGTGACTGTGGAGGGCTGGGGTGTCTCTGTCCTCGGGCACGAGGGAAGCAGTGCCCCCCCACGTACCCACAGCTGGAAGTATCGGAGGGGGCACATGACAGGCCATCTCACCTGTGGGGTATCATCATGCCTGACGGGCACTGTGCTAAGGGGCAGATGGCTGTGGGGAGCCCCGTGAGCCTGGCTGTGATGGCCTGCAAGCAGATTCTTCAAGGTCCTCGCAGATGGCTGGCCACTGCCACCAGCCCCTTAGCAGGCAGGTCAGTTCCAAGACACTTTGGCTTTCCTTCCTTTTGAAGCCTCCCACACCCGGTGTGCCCAAGGCGGTGAGTCTGGGTGTGAGGAGGCCCACAATGCATGCCCCACAGAGTCACCCGAAGCAGCCCTGCTGGTTCTTCTGGGAAGAACTCGAAGTGCAAGGCGCCCCTCACACCCGGAGCACACCTCTTCACACCGCCCGCTCCTTAGACCTCTCCTTCACATGGCCTTACGGGGAGGCAATTCCCCGTGGGTTTCTCGTGTTTCTGCACATCTTATGAGCAGGGGCACTGACAGCTATCCCTTGAGACTCTCTTTTCATGGATGTTTGTATGGGAAACAGCCTTGGAAGCTAGAGATCATGTCTCCCTCTAGGCCGAGAACAGGTTTATTTTCTGTCCAGCGAAATAAAGAGAATGTCTCCCTCTTGGACAAAGATAGGTTTGCTTGTAGGACACTGTAAAAGATTTGGGTTACCTAAACTTGGGGTTCCTCAGCTTTGTCACAGACCCATGATGCATGCAGCATTCCCCTAGGCTGCACTGGTCACCCCTGTGGGGCTTGGGAGCAAGGGGAACTGATGCAGGTGTGAAGCTCATGCTGCACCACGGTTCACGGATACTTCTGCCTCTGCCTCAGGAGTCTCCTCTCCTGCTAGCACCACACAGCTGTGGCAGGCTGGCTGGCGAGCTGACAGGCAGGGCAAAACCTCAGATCATCGCAGCTTTTCACAGGACTAAGTTCAAAGGAATTATTGAATTTTATAAGAGCAGTCTCCAGTTTCCTTGAAGTTTTCTAAAACGAAAAATGGGCATGGAATTTGTTGAACAGCTCCTGGGCATCAGCCCATTATGTCCGGCATCTCACAGCATCAACCCCATAGGCTGCAAAGTATGTGTGATGGTTTTACAGATAAGGAAACCGAGGCCCCAGAAGCCCAGTCTATTCTCACACAGCCCTGGTGCCTCCCTCCCAGAACCCAGCAGAGCGGAGAGCTCACAGTGGCCACGGGAGCCCACTCAGTGGCAGGAATCTGGGAAGTAATATGTGTCTCTATAGCAACCAGCTCCTTCAGGTCTACGTTAATGCAACAAGCCTCAACCCCGACCCTGATGTCCCTAGGCTGAAGTCTTAGGGGTCACCCCAGGGAGGTATTCTGCTGGCCTTTCCTTGCTGGAATCAATTCAGAGACAGCTGAGGGGGGATCTAGATCCTGGCAGCCACTGGAGTTGAGAAGTGTTGGAATGTGTATATCTTTCTGAAATGGTTAGACATGGCCATGGTGGAGTCAAGCATCAAATAAGTTGAAGTCTTAGCATGAGCCAGACATTGTTCTAGGTACAAGGCATAGGGCAGTGAAGAGGACAGAAACATTCTCTGCTCTTCATTTAAAAAAGATGAATGTATAATTTAGTGAGTTAGTGATAAGTGCCACTAGCAATAACAAAACAAAAACAACAACACAAAACAGGGTGAGGGCGCAGAGAATGAAGAAGGGGTGAGGGTGGAGGTTAAGAGAAGTTTCTCTAAAGAGAGGTTTGAGCTGACATCTGATGGAAAGAGGAAGCCAGATAAACATGTGGGCAAGGGTATTCCACACAGAGGAGACAGCCAGTGCAAGGGCCCTGGGGCAGAAGTGTGCAAGTATGTTCGAGAAGCATTGAGATGGGTAGGTGGCTGAAGAGGGGTGACCAAGAGCGAGCCTGGTAGATCAGGTTGGACTGGGCGAGATGAGAAGAGCATAAGCCAGTGACACCTTCCCTGGTGAAACACCGCGTCTAAAACACGATGTCCTTCACTCAGCAGTGGTGCCATCATTATCATGTGTTTATTATTGTTTAATCTCAGTGTCTTCTCCTCATTGTGCCCCTGTTCCTGCACCGTTAGAACTGGAGGCTGCCACTGCAGCGACTCCGGGCCTAGGAGCCAGTGGGGTGGAGGGTGAGCTGCTACCAGTAATTACTGCTCCCGGGAAGCCCTCCTGGCTCAGCTCCATGCTCAGCTCCACGCTCAGCATGGCGAGGACGACAGCCACTTGTCAGATGCCTCCCAGAGAGACCACCTGGAAATGAGAGCAGCCCAGACTGGGAGCCATGCTGAAGGGGGAAGGGCATGCAGGCCCCTTTGTCATTAGAAAGCCAGAGCTGGAGGGATCGCTCCATTTTAAATTAAGGATTTAATGAGATGAGGCCAAATTAGATGCAATTAAAAAGACACTTTAGAACTGGCAGACAACCAAGAGAGATGGTAATGACTTTCCTAGAAGGGAATCCCACAGGCTGGGGGTGGGGGAACCAGGAAGGCTTGGTTTTCTACTTCTGGAAACAAGCAAGGGTGGGGGTGGGAGGATAAAACAGAACCAACCATTGACCATGCTGGTGCCCGGTGAAGGCTGATTGGCCTTCTGGATGTCGGCCTAGGAAGGTCCCTAAGAGATGGCCTGGGCTTATGGTTTCCAAACCGACATTCCTAGAGCCCACAAGGGTCCAAAGAAGACCTTTAGCAACTTCACCAAACATTGTCTAAATATATATTTTTCATTATCCTAAATCTTGAAGCAGCATTGCTGTGCACACGCCCAAACTTCAGCCCATGGATCTGCCAACGTGCTGGGCACTGCAGTCCGCACAGCCCGTGGGCTGAGGCTTCCGTGGTGAGGCTGGCTCTGGACTCCAGGTGGACACACCGCTGCTTGCAAAGGTTGCTCACCTGCCTCACCTGTACTGCCCACCTTGGACATGAGCTCACACGGCACTCAAATATCTGGCACCAATAGAGCCCCGCACCCGACACCACAGAAGGGTTGAGCAATAACAGGGAAGTGGGTAAAAGTGCCAGAAATCTTGATACTATTATATCAGAAAAACCGTTTTTAGTGCTCGGTGTAAGTTTGGGCCCTTCTTGTCTGACTTCCAATGGGCTCGGTTTGGCATTGTAGGGCCCATGGTTCCCTTGCTTATAATTCTAGGGAATGTGCTTACAGTAAAACTGAATCCTTAAAGTGAAAAACAAAATAAAGTTGACTCTTCAAAAAGTCTGAGTGAAGAGCTGTCAGAGATGGGTGCTGAGGCGTGAGATTTTCTTAAATGACAGCCCTGAACATCCTTCATGCTACATTGGAAACGTATTTTTCTGCCAAACAATGAATATTTAAACTAAGAAACCTATTCATCATCTTCCTCCAAATTTAATACCCGCAGTTTAAGGAATGAGAGGAGAGTTTAGGTATTATTAATAATTCAACTCCGAAACAAAATAATGACCTATTATCCTTCTTGAAGTTCCCGGATCAGTTTAATTGGAGAACTCTGAGATGGGAAGTTAAGTGTTTTGAAAATCGGTTGCTATTTGCAACTACTTTTCAGGGTGGATCAGGACTTTAATAATACAGTGAAACCAAATCTAAATACTGAAATAAATTGGATATTGATGCTGATACTGGATTGCAACTATTATTTATAAAGTCCAATTTCAAATTATTTGGTTACTGAAATAGTCTCATTATTCTCATTGGTCGACTTTGTAAGAAGTAGTGCTCACACATTTGAACGGAAACATTAATTATAATAATGTCACTGTTGTCAGGTTTAGGTAATGGCCTTCCACTGACAAATGTGTTTGAATATTACTGCTGAAGCAGCTGGAAACCGCTAACCCAGCCCAACCCTGTGATGGTACAATCGGGAAATGAACCCACGAGGGGAACAGAGGCGTGTTCCTTCAGGACCACAGTCAGCGGCAGGGCTGGGCTCAGAAGGGGTCCCCTGACTCCGAGGTAAAGGCCAGCAGGACTCTGCCTGCCTGCTCTGTCTCCTGCCTCTGCCTGGTCCCAGCGGGAGGCTGCAGGGCTCCCTCCCCCAGGCATCCCCTCCATGCAGTACTGCACTGTGACTAGTTCCCGCCTTCAAAATCCGGGGAAGATCAGCAGCAGTTTCAACCCCTCTCCCTGGAGCCATCACGTCACATGGGAGAGCCTGGTGGCCCACTGCGGGAGGAAGAGGATTGCCAACCCGCAGCCCACTCCAAACAAAAATAGTGAGTGGAATACAGCGCAGTGCTTGAGCACGGCGGGCTCTGACACCGGGCTGTCTGGGTTCAAACCCCACCTCCCTCTCTTACCAAATGTAAGCCAGGTAAGGCGATGCTGCCTGCCGAGGAGGGATGTGGTGAGAATTTGGGGAATCCATCCATGTGAGGCACACAGAAAGCAGTCGATAACTCTTAGCCATTATTGTCTGTTTTATAATAAGAAATTGATGTAAGATACCCCTTTTCAAAAGGATTTGGTTGCTAAGAAAGGTAGGGCAAAAATTTAGAACAGAAATTTAAAACGTTTTTCCCTGGCATTTGAGGTCTTCAGTCTTTTCCCAGCCTTTTCGCGTGCCCCGTGTGCCAGCCACAGTGGTCATCGCAGGTGTGCCCGCTTACACAGGCCTCCTAGCCTTTGCCCACACCATGCCCTATGCCTAACGCCTCCACCACCTCCCGGAGGGGCCATGATCGCTCAGAGGGAGCAACTCCCGAATTTCTATAGGAAGACTTCAGGGCAACACTGTATTTGGGGGAAAGAGGGAAGATGGTGCTAGGAGACTTGTCTGGAAGCTCTGTTGGCTCAACTTGCTGTTTTTACTTAGACTCTGTTCACTGAGGGTAGCTCCGTGGGACTGATGGAAACCACAGGGGAACTGAAGCATCTCCCAGCCCGGTTGCAGCGCAGTTCTGCTGCTTGCCGCTGCTCTCAGCACAGAGTCTGTCCCGATCTTGCGGCAGAGCTGGTGTTTGGGCCCCGCATTCTCCTGCTTATGTTCCTCCCCCGCCCTCTGCCCCCTTCTTTGGGCTCTGCCCCTGCCAGCCAGGAGGATGACTAGCTCACAAGACCCCCGAGAATAGTCACCAGCACCCAGAATGAATATTCAAGCTCAGGAACTCCACCTTCCCAGCTCATTTCACAGATGGGAAAACAGAGGCCAGTAAAGGACAAGGACCTCGCCTCGGCTGATATTAGGTGCTCAAAACACCTTATGTCTGGAGCCGGGTGGAAGGGTGCACTACGGGACCAGAAGTCAATAATAGTTGGACCAATAAATCAAGCGGTAGATAGTAAAATGCAACAAACTCCAGAATCTATTGCACTCATCAATAACACCTGATTGCCTAACACACCCTGCAAATACCAACTACTGATTGCCAAACCCTCAAGCCAGTAGATAATTGTCATCGAATGCAGTGGTTTTCAAACTCTACTAGGCATCAGAGTCACTTGGAGAGCTTGTAAAAACCCTCCAGACCCAACCTCCAGAGTGTCTGAAGGGGGGAAGACTGGGAATTTGCATTTCTAACAAGTCCCAGGTCATGATGATACTGCTGGACAGGGAACCACACTCTGAGAACCATTGATCTCATGTATTATCTTCTCCAGCCTAAAGCTGCCACAGTGGGACTGAGGATTTCACTGGAAACTAGAGCATGGTGGTTCCACAACCTCACATCCCCATCACCGATGGTCCCCCTAAAACAAGCCTGGCCAGCCCTCTTTTCACCCCCAAACCCAGCCCTACCGCATTTTATTGAACTGGACCATTACTGATCTGTCTCCCCCTTGGCAGAGGAGTCCCTCCTGGGGGGTTGGGCCTTGTGATTCCCAGAGCCTAGAACAGAGCCTGAGACCCAGGACTCAAGGAACATTCGCTGACTGAGATTTGAGGCTAATAGACGCACAGGAATGTCCCCAAGCTCACATAGGAGGGTCAGTGATGGAGCTGGGGCCTGAACACCTGGCCTCTCCTCTGTGTCCAAACTCCAGAGACCTATTCTGACTCATCCCTTCCCCGACACCCGAACAAAGCCTGATATGGGTATATGTTAGGGAATCCATGACCTTCATCCTGACAATGGGTAAAGAGGGTCTCCTCCAGCCTCCTACCTGCCCTTTGCCACCATTCACCAAGTTGCTCTATCCTCTCGCCAGCAGGCTCCCAAGTCAGAGGGATGGGCCTGCACTGACCCCACCTGGGGACGAGTCTAGAGGCAGAACAGTGTGGAAACAGCACCTTCTTGTCAGAAACAGATTAGGTGGGGCCAGGGAAGAGGGCACAAACTGGGCAGGTTCTCAGTGCTGGGCTCCACAAAACTGTCGCTGACACCCATTTCACTAAGCTGCTAAACACTCTAGGTCAGAAGAAAAAAAAATTAAACTAGGTATTTTGCTTATCTATTGTAAAAAAACAAACAAGCAAAATGTAGTGATATTTTTTGAAAACCACAGTACTATTGCCCATGATTCTGTGGGTTGGCTGATCCCAGCGGGGTGATTCTTCCACCTCCCCTGGCACCAGCTGAGGTTATCGCTAGGCTGCACTCCGCTGACGGCCAGAATGGGCTACGAGTTCCGAGAAGACTTCCTCGGTGTCTGGTACCTTGATGGTCCTCCACGTGGCCTCTCCACAGGTTAGCTTGGGCTTCCCCACTGCATGGCAGTCTCAGAGTGATGGGACTTCTCACATGACAACTAGATTCCAACAGGGAGGGAGGAAGCGTCTTGTCCTCTTAAGCCTGGATTTGGAAATCTTAAAAAAATCACACCTGCCGTATTCACTGGTCAAAGTAAATCACAAGGTCCAGTCCGGATTCCACGGGAAGGGAGACAGAGTGCCCCCTCGTGTTCGGAGCAGCACACACATACAGGCATCGAGAGGATGGACAGACACTGTCCGCTTCACCGGGGGAAACAGAACGTTTTCAGCCCAGGGAGTTCCCAGGAATGCGTGCAGTGCATACAGCTGTGGAAACTTCTGAACGCGTGTAACCCCATAGATTTAGGGGGTGAGGGGGGTCCAAAACTAAAGAGGCCGTGAAGTGCAAATCTGAGTGCAAAACGAAAGGACCCTAGCCTGGGACATAGGATTTCTGGGTCCTTCCACAGCCCTGCCCCTAACTGGATGTGAGAAACTGGGTAAAACCTTGCCTCTTTCTGAGACACCAGATAGGTCTACCTCTGCCCATTGGTCATCAGTCCATAACCTTCCATCAGAACTGATGTCTTTTTGTCCTTTGCTATTTTCTGGACTCCTCAAGGACAAGGATCTCTCTTCTCTGGTTTCAATAGCTTAACAGCCCCTGTCCATGGATTGATAACCAGGAAATGAATTTAGCCCAATGTTAGGCAGTTTTTAAAAGAAGATTCTTGGCTCAGTGTATTAAGCGTCGTCCCATGGACTGAGAGGTCCTGGTTTAATTCCTGGCCAGGGCACATGCCTGGGTTGTGGGCTCAATCCCTAGTGAGGGGCATGGAGGAGGCTGCCAATCGATGTTTCTCTCACACATAGATGTCTCTACTCTCTCCCCCTTCCTCTCTCTCTAAAAAAAAAAATCAATAAAAACATTTAAAATAATAAAAATAGTAAAAGAAGACTCTTGAGAACTGCAGCTAAAATACAGAGCAGATCACTGGAACTGCATGCCAGAGAAGGCTGCCAAATTGTTCTTAGTTTATGCTCCTACTATACGAATTGATATACCGAGGCAACCTGGTGTGAAGAGAAGAGCAGGGATACAGAGAATTGATTTGGCCAAGTTCCTTCTCTGTTCAGGGAGCCCTGCCAGTCTTCCCCCTAAAGCCCCACTCACTAGGATCAGGTCTAGCCCAGAGGTCTCTAGGTGCCCAGAGGTCTCTAGGTGCTCCAACCCCCTTCGAGGCCACCAGTGCCCGCCCAGAGCCTTCTCATTCAAGCTTTGCAACAGTAGGGACAATCCCAGGAAGGAACTTGGGAAGCAGGGAGCCTCTGGGGGTGGCACTTCCTATTAATCCTATAGGACCCAGTGCTTGTCCGTGGGGAGACGGGAGAGGCAGGAGGAGGCCCTCCCCCTGCATAGGCCACCCTTTCCAGTGCCTGGCCCGCGTCCCATTGGTTAGCTATGATGATAACAGAGCCCTTTCCACCGGAATGTCCCATCAGACCTCACTTGTTAAGAGTCTCTGATTAACTCACTCATCTCTGCTCCCCAAACATAATCCACACTCCCCAGCTTCCTCACCTTAGTCCATGCAGTTCCTCTGCCAGCAACGCCGTCATCCCATCTGACCCCCACTTACTGCTCATCCTCCCAGGCCCAGTTCAAGCGCTCCCTCCTCCAAGAAGCCCTACCCTACGTCCCCCTCCCCGCTGGTAGAGCTATTTCCCCGTCTTTAAGCCCTCACCGCATTTGCCTTCTCCTCCTGAGGCTCTGAACACCCTCCCTGATAATACCGGGATTGCTGGGGAGACGCAGCAGCCCGCATGGGGCTGCCCCTGACCTGGAGTCAGCGGACTGGGGTTCTAGCTCGGGCTGGGCTCTGCCAACTGTGAGACCTTGAGGCAGAGTCTTCCCTCTGGGCCTCAGTCTCTCCATCTCTGGGACGAGGACTCATCGCTAGAGTTGTTTCCATAGCTTCATTTGTTGGCTACACCCCCGGTAACTGAGTTCTTACATCAGGCCCTGTCCTAGGTGCTGGGGACACAGAGTCCCTGACACAGGCTTCATGTGCAGGGATCTTGAAGAAGGTGATCCCACGGGACTCTCTGGAGTATAAGTCACACCACTGGGTTGTCCTGCCCAAGACCAGGGAGCTGGCGCCACACTCCTGCACCTGCAAGTCATTAGCTAAGGAGAAGCTGAGCTCCCAGCCACTGCAGGCTGTGAGGGCGGGAAGTTTCCAGTAGCCTGGGGCAGGCCGCTGAAGGAGTCACAGGTGTAGACCACTGGAAGCAAAAGAACTCGGGAGGCAGGGAGGAGGGGAGGCACGGACCCAGCCAAAGGCTCTGCGGGAGCCCCCAGCCCCACCAAACCCACCTCACAGCTAGCACCGCCCCTGATGCAAGGCCTCACAGAGGGGAACGTGTATATGCCAACAGGCCAATTCAGATTCACAGGCGATCAATCCCAGGAAACTGTCTCCACTTTTCTGAAGCTCCCCTGCCAGAAGCAGTGATAAACCAGGAACTGGAGCTGGGGCGGGCGGGCGGGCGGGACGGAGCCCACAGCCTCGGCCTGGTCCCCGCCTCCCGCTCCCCGCCCCCAGCTCGGGCTGCCGGCTGCGCTGTTGCCAGCAAGATGGGTGGGACACCTCAGGAGTCACAGGGCTCTGGCTCTCCACAGACTAATTGCAAGCTTAGGGTATGGAATAGGACTGATTTCCCCAGGGACACGGACATGTTTTCATAATTCTGATAGTCCCCGTTCATCCTAAAGCCCTGACGGAGCCCGGATGGTAATTAAGTCATTTCCTGTGCAAATGTACACTCTCGCCTTTGATTTGGGGGCAGAAGGGGAAGGGATGGGGCGGGGAGAGGGGCTAGGGCCCTGAGAGGGCTGCCTCTAGGTGACAAAATTGAGACTGAAGGGGGCCTCTGTCTCCCCAGTTGACCCGGGAACCCAATCCTAAAGCTGTGGGAAGCTCATGGAGCTCAGGAGTCCTTAGTGTCCAAGCCATGGCTCCCAAACTATGTGCTTTCAACCCCCACTTTTCAAGAAGGGACCACCAAGGCCCCCGGGAAGGAAGGAAGAAGCGACTCTGCCCCAGTCTCCTTATACGTCTTCCATGTAACAAGCCACCTGAACAGGCACATGTGGCTGAAAAGAGTCCCAGATGCTCTGGCCCAGCCGTCCTTGGGCTGCAGAGCCCTTGGGGGTGGGGCGGAGGGCCGGGGCTGTCCAGCAAGCTGGGGTCGAGCCTGGCCTGGACCAGAGCTCCTGGTTCCTGGCTGGACTTTGTCTCCTTTACCATCTGCCCCTGCTGCCTCCCAACCCAATCTGAAATTCAGAGCGTGGGGCCTGAAAGGGACCCAGTGCCAGTCTCCTGCCATCAGGAACTGGGTGCCCTCACAGCCACGGCCAGCTCACTGCCCCTGGACAGTCCCTCCCGTCTTTGTACACCCTGTGACAGTCCCATGCTGCCCCGACTGCCTGCCACTGGGGCCCCACGACAGCATGTCCTGAAACAGGGCCCTTTGGGTGCCAACAGTAGTAACCACGACCATCATAGCACCTCACTCCTTAGAAACGATTTCTATTAGCCGGGCCCATTCATCTTCTCCTTGTACCCCTAGTAGGAACAGACAGATCCTTGCCTGCTGTAATATTCGCAGTATTTCCTCCTCACTGTGGCTCTTGTTCCTCATGAGAACACTGTCCCACATGCACAGTAAGGGTCCATCAGTCCATTTCACAGCCGCGGCCAACAGAAGGGCTGGGATTAGCTTAAGATCCCATAGCACAGCTGGACCCCGTTTTCCTTAGAAGGCTTGGGGTTCGGTCTCCGGGGCGGTGGGGCCTCATTCTCTCATCTAGCAGGCGTCCCAGTGCCTCCCTCCAGGGCCCATCCAACCTTGTCAGCCCCCTAATTGGGGTGACATTGAAACATGTGTCTGGCTTCTGTGGCTGTGATATTTAAATTATCCGAGCGCCACGTGGGAGGGTGGGAAGGTGGCTACAGGGCTCTGAGCACCCAGAATCCTGAGTGTGTGGGTATCCATTCCCCCTGCCTCCGTCTGCCTGCAGTCACGTGGGCCCCGCTGGTTAAATTCCACATGGGGAGCTCCAGCTCTGATGTCTGACCTTCAAACACAGGGCAGCTCTGGCGGCGGGAGGCAGCTGGGAGCTTCCTCATAATGCCAGCTGACTTATTTTTTCATTCACTTGGCCAGTTGGTGAGTGAATTAAGTGATGCAGCCAGAATGAGCAGTGCCAGGCTTCCCTTTGCCGGCCTTAGCATCTTCCTGTTCAGAACTCCTTTACATGGGTGCAGGAGGTGGGAAGCACTGGGCTGGGACTTAGGGCGAGCTGGGTTCGAATCCCAGTTTAGTTCAGCAACTTGGTTGTATAGCTTCGGACAAGGCCCCTTCCTGACCCAGTCTTCGTCTTTCTGGCCCAGACAATGAAGAGATGGGATGCAGGGAGTGTAAGGGCGGACTTCTCAGGAGGTTGCCCTTCATGGCCTAGAGCATGCATGAGCTAGGTGAGTGATGAGGACAGATTCAGAGATTATAAGCTGGCGGCCTGAGCGCTGCATGTCTCATGCATGTTTTATTTAACAAGCACGCTGCCACGCCGGGATCTATATTTATTGTGATGTGTTTAGATGGGAAGTGCATGTTCAGTCTGGCCCAGGCTCCATCATTCCCCGTTGTCCTACACCTGGTCCCTTTGGCACGAGTCTGGCCTCTGGAGTTTGCAACCCCCGTGCCGGTGGAATCATTTTCTGTGGACGGGATAATAAGAGTGAAAACGATAATAGCCACACATGTTTTATGCTTTCAGGTTAACCAGACTGTTTTCCATCCATTGAAGTGTTTGGCTTGATGCTAGTCTCTGTGCTATTCCACCAAGTCTCAGTTTCCTTCTTTTTCCATCCACATAGAATCGTGGCGAGGCGCTAGTTGGCCATGTACGGTACAGAGAAAATGTATTATTGTAAAAGCTGCTTGCCAGTCGTTGCACTTTAGAGATGAAAGCTAAATTCACCTTAGCGGACGATCGCTTTGTTTTGGGAAAACACACTAATGGACCTTTGTTATCTAAAGGCAGGCCCGGGACTTGGTTTTGGGGAGTGGGAGACAGTGGTGGAGGTTGTGATGGATGAATGGAAACAAAATTGCTGCGCATAATACACTAAAATTAGGTCATACTTGGGTAGAAAATTTATGACGTTAACTGATTCCAGATTTCTTGGGAGTTCAAAAACAAGATTTGGGGGAGAAGAGGGGTGCTGAAGGCATGGGAGAGAAGACACAAGAAAAGGCTCTTTGCCCCCAAGCAGGAGTGAACACGAGCAGCACGGACCAAGGGAACACAGTCAATCATCCTCCAAGATATTATAGCTTCTTTGATGGTAGTACGACTTTTTTCCATTAAAAATGTTAAACTGACAAGTGTTAACACACTATAACTGGAGTCACCCAGTTACAGCCTGTGGGTAAAATCCAGCCACTGTTCATTTCTGTACTGCCTGCAAGCTAAAAATGTTTTTTTTTTATATTTTTCAATAGTTGGAAAAACCGAAAGAATCTTTTGTGATGTGAAAATGATATAAAATTCAAATTCCAGTGTCACGGTTTTACGGGAACACAGCCACGCTCGTTTGCTCGCCTGTTGTTTACAGCTGCCTGCACACTACGTCGGCAGGTCGAGAGGCAACAGGCCACATGTGGCGCTCCCCAGTCTCCCAGCACCTGCGTCGAGAGGCACAGCGCCCTTGAAGGAGGAATAGGGGGGAGCATCCTCACCATAAAAACTCATGGATTCCTCCTGAGGACTAGCCTCCTCTTCAGGCAGTGGGTCCAGGTACGGAAACTGGCTCAGGTCTGTGTACTGAGAAGTAAGCCCTTCTCCTGGGGCCACCATCCTCTGCCTCCTGCTTCTCCATTCTCGGTCTCCTGAACGTAGATGTTAAGGACCTCCTCCCTCATCAGACCCCGCATGTCTCAAACCAGGTTACCCTGGGATTTAACCCTAGTTATCACCCTGGAGCCAGCGGAGGAAGTGGGGGGAATGCAAGTTTTCCCAAAGAAAAAAAAAATCCTAGCTCCTGTGTCAGAGGAGCGGGCCACCTCTGTAAACTCCAGCAGTTCAGGGGGTCAACAGAATCAGCACTTCTTGGGGACAACACCCAGAAGTCTCCACCCATGTTTCAAGTCCCCAGATTTTCCTAGCCAGGACCCTGAGCATAACAGACCAAAGTTAGCTGAACATTTAAATATCCATGGCCCTAGGCAACTCTACCAAGTCCTGAGTGGGTCGTCATTGCAAAGATGAGAATTACTTTGTCATCTGCCAAAGCCAGTGCTGGCTCTCACACCTGACCTTTAAGTGGGGGGCGGGGGAGGTCCCACCTTGGTGAAAACCAGCCAATCCCACTGTCCTTGCTGGCACTATTTCCTCTCTAGTCTTCAAATGCAGGTGTTATCGCCTCTGGGACATTTTCCCAGGTCACCACTTGTGAAATCTTTACCCACTGGGCCACCACCTTGTCCAAGAACTGTCAGGGCCCCACATTCCACTTGGGATGGCGCCTCTCTCGACATAGCTGGCCGGTGAGAGCCAGGCCCCACACCCCATCCTCCTACAGCCTGTTTTCTCCTCCCTCTGTTGGAGCCCTCCAAGAAGCAGACACCAAGATTGGGTTAGACCCGTAAGTGAGACGTATTGGAGAAACACCTGTGAAGGACAAAGCAGGGGAGGGGGATGTGGAGCAGAGAAGAGGCAGAGGCTTCAGACCACAGGTCTGACACTATGGAAAGAGAGAGGGTAGGAGGATCGACTAAAGAGTGTCAGACTCCAGTGCAGTTCTTAGAAGGTCTTGGCCAGCACTGTGGGGAGTTTCCAAGCAGAGGTTAGCGGTGTCCCCTGATGGCCAGAAAGGGGCCAGTACCAGCATCCTGGCTGTGCTCAGTCTTTGGTTGGGGGCAGTCCTGGGGAAGTGTGGCCTCAGCATGATGTTGTGATGCATTCAAAGGTGAGATGAATAGAGGCTGTCAGTCAACTGTGCCCCTCTCAAAGGTTTCCTTAAAGGAACCTCCCCCGTCATCACAACATCCCCATCGGTTTGTCCCACCTTCAATGCAATGCCATGAAAATTAATTTAGTTCACTGACCATAGTACCAGGCAAAGGCATGGAATCAGATGGAATCCAACTGTGCATTGTTTTAAATTTTATTACAAATAGTGCCCCTGTCAGGAAGAAAAAATAGGAAAAGAGTAAGAATTCAATTAGGTATTGAACAAAGTGAGTCATTGGATGAAACTAGATGCAACATGGTTGGCAGGGGGCGCATGGCAGACTCATATCGGATAAACAACTTAAGTAATGGTGTGACTTCATCTAAGAGGCCTGGGTTATGAGTCAACTCCATTTGAACATTACGGGCTTGGGATTCCCTGAAGTCACGTTGAAAAGTACATAAGGGGAACCACCCAGGATAATTATGCTTCTAAGTCCCCAGTGCCAGTCACAGCCTCTGGGCAATAAGCAGCTGCTACCCTCTGAGATGGTCAGAGCAGGGCCTTGATGACGACCAGGCACCTCCGTCACATGAAATGAGCGTGGGCCTCACTTCACTTGGGATGAGAAAGTAATTCCCTTGGTGAAAAGGGGAAGGTATAAATTAAATACAGAAATAATGAAGTCAATTAAGCCCATAAATTAATATGTTTGTATTAAATTTAGGAACGATCTGTGCACAGTTGGTATTTGCAGGGTTTGTGATGCTTTAAGAGAATTTGGCGCACCTGAGATTTCATTGCAACTGTGTGAGTGACTGGATTTAGACTTGTGATTTTTAAATTAAAAGTTGTAAGAGAATTTGATTAGTTTTATAAACAGTATTGGAATGTTTATGAGAACTTGAGATTCACCATATTTATGATTTTGATTTATTAATTTTACAAGAGTAATTCAAGTGCTTGGAAAGTAAAACCTTGTTAGGTCAGGCACGTGAAGCGCTCGGAAGAAAACAGATGCGTCAGATTTATAAATACACTTCCAAGTGCTTCAAGGAGGCTAACAAAATAAATTGTAAATGAGACTGTTTAAGGGAATTTGGATTTATAATTAAAATAATAAAATATGAAATTAAACTTAAAGGCTTAATTTGTTACTTTTTTTCTGCACCAAAGAAAAATAATAATGCCCAACCGATGTTGCTCAGTGGTTATCAACCCATGCACCAAGAGGTTGCCAGTTCGATTCCCAGTCAGGGCACATGCCCAGGTTGTGGGCCTGATCCCCAGTGGGGGCAGGCAGGAGGCGGCCAATCAATGTTCTCTCTCATCGGTGGCTCTATCTCTCTCTCTCTCTCTCCCTTCCTCTCTCTCTCTAAAGGCAATAAAGAAAAAAAAATTTAAATAATAATAATTCTCAGTCATCAAGAACTCCCTCTTGACATTCATTATGTCTAAAAAGGAATCCGTATTGTTTTCCATCCCAAATGTTAGTTCTGGAAGGTGAACAGCTTTAACATGCATGCAGGTGTCCAGGTGAGGGTCCTGCGGGCACCTTGGCCCTCCCTTCCCTCCTCTGAATATCTAGATTTTTCCATTACTTACACCCCCTTCATGTTATAAGATCTGTCCTCCTGCCTCCTCCACCCCTTGGCTAGCCTCCCCCCTCACCCAGGTTCCTCATCTGCCCCAGGGGCTCCCTGCCTCTGGTCTTCTCCTCTTCTCTTTCTTTTCTTCTGTTATGAGAACTGCAAAAACACCGCTAAGATTAGAGCAGAGCCCCAGCCCGCCTGGCTCTGGCTGTCTTTGTACATCTGCTGCCCCTCTGGCAGCCCCAGAAGTCTGTGGAGAGACATCCTCTGAGCACCTCACCCTGGGTAGCAGATGGTCCTTCCAGACCTGAGTTGCAGCTTCCTGCCTAGAATGGCAGTGTCATCTCCATGAGCCCAGTGACTGGAGACTTAGTGTTTGGTGGTCAGTGGCCAGGATATGCGCGTTAGAAAAGATGCGGCCTCCCCTCTCTGTCCACCTGCTTCTGCTGTGCCTCCAATTTGGTGAGCAGGCCCTGGTGATGTTGAAGGTGACAGAAGTCACCTCTGGGCCTTCTCCCTGATAATCACTGTCCTCCAAGGATGGTATCACCTGACCTAACTCTGAACTCTTAGAAGGCAGAGTCTTATCTCTGCCATTTCTGTCTCTTTTAAGATAGAGATGAGCATTGATGGGAGGCCAAGGGAGCAAGGAAAGGACTCTGCCTTTTGTAGCAAGAGCTGGGAGCAGGAGCCCAGGTCCAGCTCCACTGGGGCTTCCTGTGTGAGCCAGAGTAAATCATCACCCTCTCTGGGCCTGGTTTCCCCTGAGTGTCAGAGACCCTTTCATCCAGCAAAGCCACTTCTAGGTGTTTGTCTGAGGAATAGACACTCACATGTGCACAAAGAGGTACAAGTAAGGATGGCAGCCTCACCGGCAACAGTGAACAATGTCAGGCTAAGTGTCAATCAATAGAAGAATCCTTGAATAAATTACAGGACACATATATAGACTGTGTCAGTCCACGTCCAGTCAAGAAACACAATTTAGACCAGTTATTTCCCCCCAACATTCTGTTATGAAAAGTTTCAAACACACAGGAAAATTGAAAACATTGCAAAGCGAATACCTATATTCCCACTAAAATGAACATCCGGCCTTAGTTGCTTTATCATACATCCATCCATTTATCCATCTGTTTATCCAACTTATTTTGGGATGCATTTCAAAATAAGGTGCAGACAGCAATATGCTTTACCCAGAAACACTTCAACAAGCATATCATTAACTAGAGTTCCATATTTGTTTACAGTTCTTTTTTAAGGTGAAAAATTTTAAGGTAAATTTTCATAGAATCAAACACACTGCTCAGTGGGTTTTGCCCAATGGATCCACCTGTGTAATCCAAACGCCCATCAAAATACAGAACATCACATTCACACCAGAACCTTCCCTCGAGACCTTTCCTCCGCCTCCCACTGCAAACACTGTTCGGAATACTTCCCACTAGAACTTAGTTCCGTCTGCTCTAGAACATCGTAGAGAGTGAGTCACACTATGGAAGACCTCTTCCAGTCAGCCCAGTGCTTACCAGACCTACCTTGTTGTACACGTTAGTAGTTTGTTTTTCTTTTTGCTGAGTGCTTCATACTATATGGATATTCCACCATCTGCGTGTCCATTCTCCTGATGATGGACATTTGGAATATTTCCAGTTTTTGTCTATCTGTGAATAAAGTTGCTGTGAATTTTTTTTTTTTTTTTTTTATCCTCACCCGAGGACATTTTCCCATTTTTTTTGTTCAGGTAGAGTGGGAGGGAGAGAGAGGAACAGAGAGAGAGAGAGAGAGAAACATCGATGTGAAAGGAACACATCGAGTGGCTGCCACCCACACGACCGACCAGGGCCGGGGACAAACCGCAACCGAGGTACGCGCCCTTAGCGGGAACCGAACCCGGGTCTCTCAGGACCGCAGGTCGGCGCTCTAACCGCTGAGCCAAACCGGCCAGGGCAAAGTTGCTGTGAATTTTTTTTAAAACAATTCTTTTTGAGGTCATGTGTTTTCATATGTCTTCAGTAAACACCTAAGGCTGGTCTTGCTGGTTTATACGGCAGGTTAATGTTTACGTTTATAAGAAGGACCCAGCACCACCCATGCCCAGACCTGACCATGACCTGGCCCGTGTCCTGTCCCATCCTTTGTCCAGTCCAGCTGCCAGCCTGCTGGTGCCATCACCCTTCATGCTTGGTGAGTCCTCTCTCGGGGGCCCTCCTCCCCATTCATGCTCATCTTTGGGCCTCGGTCAGGGCCTCCCTTGGCCACCAGCTATGCTTCGGTAATGGTAACACTCATGGGAAAGGGCTGGAGTCTCCATGTCGTTCATTCCAGGAGCCCTGCTTGTTTTGTAAATGTTCTTGTCTCTCCCCGCAGGAACTTTTAGGTTTCCCACACCAATCGACGGGATTGAAACTGGGCAACAACATTGGCCTCTAAGATGATTCTAGGCCCTGAGTGAGCTCAAATGTTCCATGAGGAGATCTTACCACCCCTGGCCACCAGCCTGCCTTCCTGGGCCCATTCAGAGTGGCTGGGGCAGGGGCTGTGGGGCAGGGGGTAGACTGCAGCCTGGTCCCCAGCCCCTGGCTCATCCAGGATTAACACCTCCCATCTCCCCATGATGTCTGCAAGGGGCCACCAGAGAGCCACCTGTGCTCTCGGCCTTCACGCAAACCTATTATAGCATCGTTTAGAGTGCTACAGAGTGTTTCAAGTTTATAGAGTGTTTCGAGTTTATAGAGTCCACCATATAAAGGTTAAGAGTGCAGACACCGAGCCCAGATGCCCAGGTTCCAGTCCTGACTCTGTCCCTCTCCGGACATTTCTCATTGCTTCTATAATGAGGGAATTTAAAATACACTGTGAAATAGAGAGGAGTCTGCTGTTTCTGGCTGCGTGTGCATCTCTGCTGTGCCCCCTCTCTCCTGGACAGCCTGAGCCCCACAACCTGCTGCGATGCCTCTGAGCCTCGGTCCCTCTTCTGTATAGAGCCACACAAACGGCAGGCGGTGGGGCTGTTACAGCTGACCTGGGAGCTTGGGGAACCCAGGGGAGCCCAGTAAACAGAAGCCTCTCTCCCACCTAGGGCAGCCCCCTGGCCCTTGAACTCATGCCTAATTCATGGCCATCACTTGCACAATCCTCACCACAGCCGTGGGAGAGAGACTGCACAGCAATTATTAACCCTCTTTACAGAGGAAGAAATTGAGGCAGAAAGCAGGAAGGCAACCTGCCACATCCCCAGGTGGGGAGCCTGGGTCCTGACTCTCTTCTTGTCCGGCTGTTTAGCATATTAATTCATGGTGTAGTCTCACCCGTGGAGAGGGAGGGGTAGAGCCGGGTGGCTAAAAGCCCAGGTTCAGAGCCAGACCACCTGGATTCTGAAGCCGACTGGCATCAAATAGGACGAGTTGCCTATCCTCTTTATGCGCTGGTTTCTTCATCTGTAAACGAGTACTCTGAGAGGACTTAGGTTGTCAATAATAAAGCATTATTATTATTATGCCTAGTGAGAATAAATGAGCGAACACAGGTAAAACAGAATGATGCTCAGTACATAATGATGTCTCACAAACATTAGCTATGATTGTAAGGTATCCCTCTTAGTCTAGGGGGCAGGGTCTGTGTCCCTGTGTCCAGTTCCAAGCTGATCCAGGGCTGCCAGTTGCTCAGGGACTGTCAGCTGAATGAGTGAGTGCACGGATGCATTTAGGTCACCGGAACACAGGACTTGAGGAGAGGTGAGTCTGGGTGGTGCATACGGGAGCTATGCCAGCACACCCCAAGCTTCTTCCCAGTTGCCCTGACCCCTTCCAGGGTGAGCTGCAGCCCCTGTGGAGCTGTGTTTCCCACAGAAAATCCTCTCTTTGTTCAGGCTTTGTTTCCAAAGTCAGACCTTCTCAGCCAGGACACTGCAGCTAATGATGTCCATGGAGACAGTGGAGGCTGCAATGCACGGCCTCGCCCCGGGAGCTGGCCCGGGAGAGCGCTTTGCCTGGGGCACTGCAGCCTGGAGTGGAGCCAGGCTGGCAAGCACATGCCCAGTCCTGAGAGTCAGGGCTGGAGGAGCCTCTGCAGATGTCTGCCACAGCTGCCTTCTCCTCGTACGGAAAGAGGGCAGCTGGCCCACAGGCTCCTGTCTCAGGCGGTCAGGACAGAGCCAGGCCTGGAATCTAGAGCTGTCGACACCCCCCACCCCACCTCACCCACACACATACACACAGTGGGTCTCACACTTGAGCAAGCATCAGAATGGCCTGAGAGTTTGCATTTTAACAAATTCCCAGATGATGCTAATGATGCTAGTTGGCATCTATGCTTTGCTAACCATTGTTTTAGGAAACTGCCTGTACCTAGGAACGAGGAACGGACCCAGGAACATAGTGCGGAGAAGGCCAGGACGGTGACTGCCTTCCGGAAGAAAGTAAAACAGAGAAAAAATACTCAAGCCTGGCCGGTGTGGCTCAGTGGTTGAGCATCGACCCATGTACCAAGAGGCCGCCAGTTCAATTCTTGGTCAGGGCACATGCCCAGGATGTGGGCCAAATCCCCAGTGGGGGGCATGCAGGAGGCGGCCAATCGATGTTTCTATCTCTCTTTCCCTCTCCCTTCCTCTCTCTCTCTCAAATCAATAAAGAAAATATTAAAAAAAAAACAAAAAAACTTGAAGAATCTATGATGAGCAGATCTCTGGGGAAGACAGGGTGGGAGTAGGGCAGGAAGAGGGGTCCTGGGCAGGTTCAGGCTAGAATGAGACAAGGTGCCTAGGAAGGAAAACTTAAGAAGACACCCCTCTCAGGTTCTTGCAAGTGCTGGATGGGCATCTGCAAGCACCTGGGAGGAAGTGTCTCTTTAAATGTTGTGCCCTAGCGCCTGGCTGGCATCCCCCGGTCCCAGCTCTGCCCCTGGGGTCCTGACAGCCCCAGGTCTGGCAGGTTAGCAGTGCAGCCAGTGTTTTCATGAGCAGCCACCTTCTGTGTCCACAGGAAATCTCTCTTGGTTTGAAGCATGGCATTCAAACACCCAGGCCAGGAAGAAGTGGTGTACTCATGCGTACATGTGTGCACGTGTGCATTTGTGCATCAGTGTCTGCGTGTGACTCAGGAAAGGTGGCAGAGAGCGGGTTCTATAGGTGCCTACAGAACCATGTAGACTCCTTGCTAATTAAAGCATACCTCCTGGACCTGGGGGGGCTTTAAAATTTTTTTAATTTTAAATTCCCTTATCTGGGAATTAAAAAAAAAAAAATACTGATGCCCAGGCCCGACCCCCAGAAACTCTGATATAATTCTCCGGGGCTCTTAGTGAGCATTAGGTTTTAAGACCTGCCTGTGTGGTTCTAATGGGCCACACGTCTGAGGATCACTGGGGCAGACAGCTCCGAGATCTTGGGAATCTGTGCTGGAGGCAGCATGACCCAGTAGAACTCACGTGAATTCTAATCCTGACTCTGCCACTAACCAGCCAGATGGCCTTGCTTTGTGACACTTTCTCAGTTTCCTCAAAGCAACATGGGAATATTAACAAACTCTCTGGATCAAAATATTAATTGTGTTATTAGAGTTCAAAGGGGTCTTGGGTAATATTTAGGTCACATCTCTTCAAGTTTGCCCTTGAGAAAGCTCGAGGCCTCTCTGGGCCTCCATTTTCTCATCTTGTAAAATGAGACCCTGGACCACCAGGGGCCTCTCTCCAAAGCAGTGTGCATGTTCCTTGCTTTGCACAGTGGTTCCTTCTGGTCACAATCCCTGCCCTTCTTTCTCACTTGAGTGCCTCCACCTCTCCATACAGGCATAGCTTGGGGTTGTCTCTCCTCCCTACACCTCCCACTACCACCTCCTTAAACGAGAGGTGTCAGCTCAGAGCTGACTTCCTACAGAGAGCCTTCCCTGACTACTCACTCCCAAGCCGAGATTAGGGACTCTGTAGTCACCTGAACGTCCCTAGCTCCTCCCGTCCTTTACATGGGACCCTGTCATTGTCTAAATGTTTGGCCTCCGACTGGACGGTGACAGCCCTGCAGGCACTCTGCATGGTTACCTCCAGTGCCCAGTAGGTGTCCCCAGACCTGTGCCTGAAAGGAGAATGACTGACAGCGGGAAGTTGTGCTCAACAGACCTCACCGCTGATGCTGGCTCCAAGCTTGTGACCTTTACCAATCCGATTCAACTCAGTGTTTAGAAAGGAAGTGAAGCATGAGGAAAAGCTCATTAATTTAGGTCTCTTCCCTCCTGACATTAACCTCAATTATCGAACTGCTGGAGGAACAGTTTTCTGGATGGCTAAAGAGCAACTGAGTTACGGGCCCGGGCAGATCTCGGCCACAGCCTCCCCACAATTTACAAAGCACTTTCCCATCTGCTGCCTACTTGCTGAGAGGATGGCAGGGCAGGAGTTATGGCCATCGCACTAGAATATGGACTGCTCGAGGGCAGGCATCTTGTCTGTTTTGCTCACTAAGGTTTCCTTGGCATATGGTTGGCATTCAATACGTATTTGTTCGATGAAGGACTCTCTTGTCTTCCAGATAAAGGAAAAGGATACTCGGGAGAGCTGAGCAGCACCCCAGGTTCACAGCGCTGGAGCACCAGAACTGAGGGGTCTCGACTTCCCGTGCAAGGCCCCTTCCCACTGTCGTGGGCCTGCAATGTCTAACCTCGTGCACAATTTATGCTCCCAAATGTGCCGACCTTTTATGCCTCTCTGCTCACACTTACCACATCTTTTCCAGGGCTGGGGTGACGGTGCCCAACATCCACGCCTTGCATAGGGCCTGGGAACACATCTCCCACAGCCCAGCGTTTTCTCTGCTTTGGCCTCTGTGGGCTTGCCCATCTGCAGGCATCACTGAGTGGGCCCAGTGGCAATTCACTGTTCTCTGTCTGACAGAGTCATAATTTCTCCTCCCTTTGTAAGCACATAGAAAAAGGGTCTCCTCACGCATCCCAATCCAGCCCTCAGCTCCACATCTGACAGGGATCCTTAGGGCTCAAGGAGAAGAGCAGAGAGAGGCTAAGCCAAGCATTTTATGCAGGGACAGATGGTGGCCGCAATGCAGCAAATGATGGGGAAACCACACACATGCACAGAGAATTCAATGACCAGCTTCCAATTGCATTCTCTAGTTTCTTTTAATACTTTCCCTAACAGGACAGCTAATGGCCCACAAGACTTTAGTCTTAGCTTCACCACTGACTTACATGTGTGACCTTGAGTAGGGCAACCCATCCTACCCAGAACATTGGGGAAGAGCTGCCTTTAAAAAATGGAAATAAGCAACAGCAGGAACGATGATTCGTTGAGCGCTCACAGTTCCAAAGCACTCCCTCATACACCGCTTCCTCTAGTCTTCAGGGCAGGTCTCTGCGCCCATTTTACACATGAGCAAGTAGATGGACGGGTTAAGGACTTGCCTTTGGTCAGTCACATTGGCATTATGAGGCAGGGCAGGGACTTGAATCTATGTCTTCTAACTCAAAACCCTCGTTTCTTCTCTTTATTTCCAGTCACCTGACTTCAATAAGCCCTTTTCTGATCACATCCTGCACCAAGGCCCAGGGGGCAAGCCAACAAATCAAAATGAGGTGGTGCCCGCCCTCGAGAAGCCCAGTGCCCAGTGGCAGAGTCAGACACATGGTTTCCAAACAGTCCTACGGGAAAGAAGAGGCAGGTGGCCCTGCAGGGGTAGATAAGGCTTCATGGAGGAGTTGGTAGTTAACAGCCCTGGAATAGTGAGTAGGGCCTTAGTTGAAAAGAGAGACGATGGGAGAGGTAGAGACATGTCGTTGCCAAATGCCCCGAATCTGCAGAGGGGATGGGATGGAGCGTCCCAAGTGTTCAGACAAAGATACAGAGAAGACAAGGCTGGAGAGCAGCTGTCCCAGGGCAGGAAGAGTCGGGGTCACAGACTAAACGGTTCAGGTTTCTTCCCGTATGTGGCTGGGAACTTTGAAAGACTTTAAACACTGTCTACCAGCTCAGATCGACTTTAAAAACGGATTAAAATAATAAGGTTCTTGCTATAAATCTTCCTTGTAAAAGTGGAGACAAGCAAAGGGAAGAAAATAAAAATCATCTTTAATCACGTTGCCCAAAGGTAACCAATGTTTTCTATGAACATAATCATGTTTCTGAAATGTCACTGTATAGTTCATTCCTTTGTAGCTTTTCTAACTTACGATTTTGTGAACAGCTTCTTCCATCTTCTTCTTCAACCGTGGTTCTAATCTTTGGAGGGGTTATGGACCCCCACGAAGATGTGATGGAAGCCCAGACGCTCTCCCCAAAAATGTGCATCCCCAAATACACACCAGTCATGTTGCCAGGTAGAAACGCAGGCCCTGGTTTGCCAGGTCTTTGGATGTTTCCAAAGAGTTGAAAATCCATTTCTCATGAAATCTTCTGGTTTTTAAAGGTTGACTGCTAACTTGAAAAACTAAGAAAATAAAAATACGAAGAGAACCAAACAAACTTGTCAGAGGCCTCAGTCTGGTCTGGGGCCGCCAGTTTATAACTACAGGACAAGGCCAAGGTCTCAGATATTTAGGGCTTATGGTCAGATCCAACTCACATTTCCAACCTAGACTTGCCTTCTTACACAGCCAGACCCCACTCTTCCATTCCCACTTCCACACCTCGGTTCTTGCCACTTCCATACACGAAACGCCTGCCCCGTACCCCCAGCCCTGCCACTGGCATTATCCAAACCCCACCAGGATCTTTCCAGGGCTCTCTGGGTCTGCACCTTGAACAGCTGGCTGCGTGCTCTCTGTTCCTAGCTATTTGTGGCCCATCTCCAGTCCTCCGCTGCACTGGGAACTCCAGGGACAGCACATTTTGATTCATCTCTGTGCCCCCTAGTGCAGGAACCCCAGTAGTCAGCCCCGAGCGGGTGAGACGGCAGCATTCATCCCTGTGCAAGTGAAGTCCTCACTGGAGCAGAAGGAAGGATAATTACAGCCTGGCTTTAGCAATCTGCTGTGCACACACCCCTCAGGGTATGCGAATTGCTGTGAAACTCTTACAAAAGGGAAAGCAGAAAGTGACTCTTAAAAGGAAAGTTCAAAAAAGGAGAAAGGAAGAAAAGCCTTTGTACGTCCTGGAGCCAGGCCTGTGGTGACCTTTGAACCATGGAGATAAGGAGACAGAACTAGGCTGGAGCCTTCAGGTGGCCCAGGTCAGCTCCCCCCCCCCCCCTCCCCGGTCCTGCCCTGGTGTGACTTTGGGCAGGTGCCTTCCCCTCTCTGAACAGGAAGGGGCAGAACCAGATCACCTCCTCGGGCCCTTCTTTCCAAAACACTAAGATTCTGTGTGGCAGTCAAGGGGATCTATAATGTCCCTTTAAGAAGCCAGAACTGCTACAACCTCTTGCTGTCTGTCTCCATCTCCATTTCTCCCTCTCTGGTTCTATCACAACCCTTCCTGCTTCTCGTCTTCCCTCTCCCCTAATGTCTGCCTCTAGTTCATAAACTTGCTCACATTGTTTTTCATGGGTTAGCTTAGAATTAAGTCAAGCTCTCAGTCATTTACCCAATGTATGGCCAAGATGACTGGTGACAGGAGTCAGTATAAAATGCAGTTGACAAAGGCTAAAACCCCACATGGTGGGAATTTTCATTGACTAAAAAATTCCATTTTCTTGACATTGATTTGCTAAATATGACCCAGGAAACTTGGGCTTGCTCAAAATAGTGACCAAGAAAAGAAAAGCCACAATGGTAGATATTATCATGAATCAATTAAGAAAGAAACTAATTGTCCAGATAGCATGGCTCAGTGGATTGAGTGTCAGCCCATGGACTGAGAGGTCCCGGTTCCATTCCTGGTCAGGGCGCATTCACAGGTTGCAGGCTCGATCCCCAGTGGGGGGCGTGCAGGAGGCAGCTGATCAGTGTTTCTCTTTCACATCAATGTCTCTCTCTCCCTTCCTCTCTCTCTAAAAAAATTAATAAAAACATATTTATTAAAAACAACTCATTGATAAACCAAGTCTTGATGAAATAACATCCTGATAGAAATAATTTCAATAAGATTAAGAAGAGAGAAACTAAAGAGAAACATAACCAAAGGAATTAATTAACTTTATGGTTTGGCTTTGAAAAATAATCTTTCCATTAAAGATAATCAGTGTTGATATAATTCTTATCAAAACATTGATAATAGATTCAAATGCCCAGGCCTGGGGTACAGTGGGGGAGACACAGATGAGTGGGCTTGGTGACCTGTCTGTGGTCTCTTACTGCTCACTCTGCACCCTACTCCCTGTGACAAGCTGGCTGGTCCCTCCTTATTTGTAATCATCACTGTCTTACCAATGGTTTGGAGTGGAGTTTTTATACTAATCGCTGCCTCCTTAATCAATTAATGAGACTTAAAAGGTCATTTATCATTGGAAATTGCAACAGGAATCACCAGAGCACTACATTGGCCCATAGATGCTAAGGAATTGCATCCTACATTGATAATTGTAACCCAGCTTTAATGAGATTCTTATTAACATATACATTATTAATTAGACCATTAATGCAGATGTCATTTTGAGTCACACCAGGATTCCCAATAGCTCACATGGTTATTAAACCTCGCTAATTTTCACAAGGAATTAATATTATATTAAAGGTTCTCTCCACTGTGTATTCTAAATTAAACGCTTACTTTCGACATCTCACCCACAGCATCCACTCAGAGCTGTTAAAGAGAGGACTAAGAGGGAAGCATTTTCATTCTAAGACCCGAGAGCTTCCTATGTTGCAAGTAGCTGGTGTCTGTAAGTAGCAGACGGAGAAGGAAAGGCTGGGCCAGGAAGGACCTCCCTCCCCTCCCCACGTCTCCGGAGGAGCCTACTCTTCTTTAATTAGCAAGGTTTCCTAATGCGTCTAAAATAGAATATTTAAACTTTTTTCTCATTACAAATTACCATTTATTCACTGTAAATAATTTAGGAAATACACATAAGCAAGAAGGGGAAAATTTTTATCACCCATTCTCTCAGCACTTGGTAATTACCACGCTGAGAACCCTCGTGGGCTATTTTCATCTATGTTGAAATACACATCCTTTCACACAAATAGAACAACACTCGATACCTTGTTTTTAAACCTTCCTTTTTAACTTAGTATTTCATGAACACTTTTCTGTGTTCACAGATGTTCTCCGACAGCATCATTCACTGTCACGTTACACACACCCAACTACTTAACTCTTTTCATTGGCTATGGGACAGTAAAGGGGACCGCACGTTTTGCCTTTGGGGATATCGATTTTAAGTTGGTTATTAAGAAAAAGACTCAGAAAGAACCTGGGACCCTCCCACCTTTCCTGCTCAAGAAATTCATACAGAAAAGTCTGCTTCAGGAAGGGGGTTCTTAGGATGTCCCCTTAGCCTAGTGTGAACTAAGTACGCAGCAGGAGGGCTTCAGGCAGGAGCCATTAGCGAGAGATCCCCGTGCCCCATTATTTCTGAGTTGCCTAACAAAGTTTACCTGCCAGATGTGTTTAGCTCTCTCTCAGCTACCAGTAAATCGCCCATTCTCACGTCTGAAATCTAAGACCCTATTTCCACCCCTGTCTCCTTTGTCCAAAATGTCTATACCCAGGGTGGCCTCACTGTCTTCGGAATTTTCATGCTTATGTGAATTCCCTGTGCAAATGTATTAAAAATGTGATTTTCTCCTGTTAATCTGCCTCTGTTAATTTGATTATTAGCCCAGCTAGAAGAACTTGGAGGAAAAGTATTTTTTTTAGTCCCACAACAGTCATCTTGATACATCGACTTGGTTAGACTACAGCTCTAATCTAGATATTGCCAGGAATGTATTTTGTAGCTGTGATTACAGTCCATAATCAGTTGACTGTAAGGGAGATTATGCTAGATAATCTATCCCAGATTGTCACAGAAAATCTATATGGGCCTAAATCAGCCACTTGGAAACCTGAAGAGCAGAGTTGGGGTGTCCCTGGAAGAGAAACTGCCTATGGACAGCAGCCTCAGCCCATGCCCGAGTTCCAGCCTGTCCCTCCTGACGGCCTGCCCACAGCTTTCAGACTCACCTAACCAGCCCCATGATTCTGTAAGGCAATCCCTCTCCTGATACATACATCTCTCTCCTACTGGCTGTTTCTCTGGTTGAACCTGACTGATACAGGCTGCACAGGATTTTATTATGTGGCCACACTGTAACTTATTTAACCAGCCCCCCACTGCTGGACATGATGCTGGATTGTCTTGCTGTGGACTTGGCACCGTCACTCCTGCTTCAGGCTGGAACTACACTTCCAAGGCTAGTTTCCGGAATAATTCCGGAATGTGGAATTGCTGGTGAAAGGAACCCATGCACAATCTGGAAGGGAGAAGCTAAAGGGAAGCCATTGTTCTCAGGAGGGCATGGCAGTCACACAGGATGGCAGTGCCACCAGGCAGTTGCAACAGATGTAGTGGCTTTGCACACCTCCCCATGAGCTCCCACTCCACGGACCCATTTTGGTGGCCAGATGCATGCAGCCTCCCAGACTTTCCCACAAGCTCATCCTTCTCACCTGTGCCACCCACACCACCTGTGCTTCCGGTGGAAGTGGTTAGCAATGCTCCCTGGACCCTTCAACTTTCCCCTGAGATCCTCACTCCCAAGGCTACTCCCAGATCTGCCCAGGCCCCGCCCCCTATGTTAACCCCCCATTCCTGTACTGTAATACTTGTAATGGCCTGTGTTCCCACTTGAAACCAGTTCAGGTGGACAGATCCTTAAAATAGAAAAGTGAAATTCTCTCACCAATGTTAGAAGTGAAGGCATTAAGGACACCACTGCTAGATCATGCTAGTCCTGGGTAAAACTTCTGCTTAAGTTATTATTACCTGTAAGTCATCTGAAGTCAGGTACTTGCAGAAATAAAGTCAGGTGACCAATTAGCTGCCTCAGTAGAACATTGTGGTGGAAATAAAGATGGTAAGGACTGTGGGGTTAGTTGACCAGTTTTAAGTTACTGAAGAATTTGAAGAGAAAATGGTGAGCTCAGGCTCTACGTTCCCAACTCAAGGCTCCAGTAAGAAAAGACGAAGCTTTGGTGACTGCCCTGAAATAATCTCCAACTTCACAGAATTTGCCCACCTAACCATGTTCCCCATCACTCTGAAACAGCAGGCCTCATAGAACAGTGGACTGGCCTGAAGACTCATATTTATGGCACCTTTGCAGGCTGGGGTAATGGCCTACAGAACGGGCTGTATGCGCTAACTCAGTAACCCGTGGGCAGTAGCACTGTTTCTCCCACCGCCGGGATTCCAGCGCCCAGGAACCAAAGCCTTTGGGCTCTCTGGTGTAGAGAAGTCTCAGATCCCAAGGGAAGACTACTTCCATGAACAGACAGAACAAGGGTCCATTCTGTACTCACGGGAGTGATTCTGATCCCCAAAGAGAAGTTAAGATGCTACTTCACAATAGGGGCTATTATAGATTAAACGTTCGGGTCTCCCCTGATGGCAGTAGGAGGTGGGACTTTGGAGGTGATCATGAGAGTGTCAGCCCTCCTGAATGGGATTAGTGCTCCTACAAAATAGACCCAGAGAGTTCCCCGGGCTCTTCCACCGTGTGAGGTCACAGAGCGAAGACAGCCTCAAGGAGGAATTGGGTCGTCACCAGACCGGAATCTGCCTGTGCCATGATCCTGGACTTGCCAGCCACCAGCACTGTGAGAAATGAATGTTTGCTGTTTATAAGCCACCCGGTCTCCGGTATTTGATTACAGGAGCCCAAACAGACTCAGACAGGAGCGAACAGGAGTTTTCCTAGGGCACACAAGATTTTCTGGGTGTTTCCTACTATTCCCTTGTCCTGTGGTGAAAGTTCACGGAGAACATCGGCATAGTCTAATGACACAGATGCTTCAGGAATGAAGGTCTGAGTTATCCCATCAGACAAGGAACCATATAACAAGCCAAACAGCTTGTGAAGAGCAAAGCAGATTAAGGAATAGGCAGTAGAAGAAAGAAGTCAAATTCCAGCTACAAGCACATGACCAGTGGCCAAAATGAGAACTATCTGCTCCCTGGTTTCCTTGCCTTGATAGGAATAAACCTGTTACGTGTTCACCACAGCTTTTCTATTTCTCCCTTCGCATTCTCTCGCTGTCTAATACGAAGTGCATTAACACTATTAGATATACATCTTAGATATGAAGTATATTAATAGTATTAACTCCATTTTTAAGTTACAGGGTATAAAAGGGGAGGTTGACCCAGCTGGACGAGGAAACGTCTTCAGAGATGGATCAAGTGACCCACGGGACTTCCAGTGTCTTCTTTGGGGAGGGGGGGGCAGTTAGCATGTCTTCCTTTTACAAAGGAGGGCTGCATCATTTTAGGTAGGAGTGTGCTGTTACTGCCTTTATTCGACGTCAGTCTTAGTGAAAGGGATGTGCATGGATGTCAAGTTGACAAAGGGATGGGATCTTCTGGATCTTGGAACCACTGTTCCTATGTGAGGCTCACTACATTTCCCAGCATCCCTTTCCTGTATGGTTTGCAGGATGGGCGTTGTCAAAGACAGCACCTCACATGAAAGTTGGAAGGCAGAAGTGAAGCAAAAGCCACTTCACTCAGGACATCACGGTCGTGGCCATGGTGGCAGTCAACACAGCCATTCCCTCAGTGGGAAGCGCTTCGTCCCTGCATCTCCTGACTCCCCTTCCAGGTCCTCACTCCCCAGCTCCGATGTCCAGGAACTGGGCATTTCTCAGGCAACGGTCTGGCCACCTCACCTCTAAGGCTCCTTCATTCCTAGATTAAGCCTCTTATTCTTATATCACTTATAGCTTGTCTGTTCTTCGGAGAGAATTCATTCAGACACAAAAATCTAGATTGTTTCAAATTTCCTGCTGTTATAATTTATACTGTAATGAACATTCATTAACACCTGACTTTTGAGTAGTAAAAATAGAATTTTAATGTTTTGTGTTATGTCTAGTCATGTCTGTTGAATTCTCTGCTACAGAAACATTGATTCCAGGGTCAAAAGAGGTGTGCTGAACTCCTGCTGCTATTTCCTTCTTCTCTGACCTGCCACGTCTCCAAGCCTGTTTCCTTTTCAGGGAACTAGGGGCGTCATTGCCACACTTTCAAGCCTCCTCAGTGGTTTGGGGGATCAGCTGGGCAAGTAGAGGTGGAAGAACTTGAACAGTGATAAAGCGATACTGGACGTAGAAATCCAGGGCATTGCCTGAGTCCATGCTGAGTGTTAGGTTCTGTGTCAGGCACCTGGACCCGTGTGGGGCAAAAGGGAGCCCCGTGTTCCAGACCTGAAGAGCCAGGTACCACATCTGGGTGGTGGTTCAGCTCCATGCAGCCTGGCCCTTAGTTGAACAATTTCACATTGTCCTTATCCAGCTGTATACTCTTAAGACAGGGTGACGCAGCCCCATCTGGACATTCTCCCACCTCTGAACTAGTTCTCACCACACATGCGTTGGGCCCACTGTGGATCAGAAAACTCCATGTGGTTGGAGGGTCCAACCCAGCATCCAGAACTGGACGCTCTCAGACACTGGCCTTGCCACCTCATCATGCAGGTCCCTGTGCTGTGATTTTCACTAAATCCTCAGAACTAGGAAAATATTAGACCATCTGGATTTTTAAAAAGAAGAGTATAAAACACCAGAGCTTATGGAACAGAAGCATTGGAGAGTAGGAATTAACTGTGCAGATAAATCCTTCACCCTCTAAAGCAGCAGTTTTCAAGTGGGAGCTACTTTGCTCCCCAAGGACATTCGGCAATGCCTGGAGACACTTTTGGTTGTCACATGGGGTCGGGGTGGGTGGAGTGCTACTGGCATCTAGTGGGTAGACAGAGGCCAGGACAGATGCCAAACTCCTTGCCGTGCACAGACAGCGCTCCCCACTCCCACAAAGGATCATCTGGCCGAGTGCCTGTCATGCCTAGGACAAGAAACCCTGCTTTAGTTCGTGCTTTGGTTTTAGTCTAGTCCCTGCAATTCCAAGTGTTCTCTGGTAGGAACACCTTCAAGGAGGTCAAGGAGGAAGAAGGAAAGTTCGAATGTTCCAAAAGCTAAGCATAGCCTGGCTGGTGTGGCTTAGTAGGTGAGCGTCGACCCAGGCACCAAGAGGTCACTGATCAATTCCTAGTCAGGGCACATGCCCAGGTTATGGGGCCGGTCCCAGTGAGGGGCGTGCAGGAGGGGGGCAATCGATGTTCTCTCTCATCAGTGTTTCTGTCTCTCGCTCTCCGTTTCTCTCTCTCTAAAATCAATAAAGAAAAAAATATTTTTAAAAAAAGCTAAGCACACAAGCTCCCCTGCTCTAAAGGGGTCCCCGTATTGCTATAACGACCTTTAGAATGGCAAATTCTTCTAGCTGAGGTTTCCAGAATGTTCAGATTACAAAAAGTTGATTTGGCTACAGTTATCCCAAGCCTCCTCCACTGGATGAAGAAGTAACCATCTGTACCCTGCAAGGACACACGGCACTGTCCCCTCCACCCTGCCGGGACACACGGCACTGTCCCCTCCACCCTGCCGGGACACACGGCACTGTCCCCTCCACCCTGCAAGGACACACGGCACTGTCCCCTCCACCCTGCCGGGACACACGGCACTGTCCCCTCCACCCTGCCGGGACACACGGCACTGTCCCCTCCACCCTGCCGGGACACACGGCACAGTCCCCTCCACCCTGCAAGGACACACGGCACTGTCCCCTCCACCCTGCCGGGACACACGGCACTGTCCCCTCCACCCTGCCGGGACACACGGCACTGTCCCCTCCACCCTGCCGGGACACACGGCACTGTCCCCTCCACCCTGCCGGGACACACGGCACTGTCCCCTCCACCCTGCCGGGACACACGGCACTGTCCCCTCCACCCTGCCGGGACACACGGCACTGTTGGCCCCACTGCGAGTCCATATGGCATCTTAATGCAAATTAGAACAAGCTGCTCCTCTCCCAAGGAAAGTTTTAATGGGTATATTATTTACTTCTTAATAATAATTATAACAAAGTCATTTTGTATAAAATAAACCAATCAATGATAGAATAGAAAAGAACATTAAAAGTTGTGTACATGTATATTAAACCAAAGTAAAATGTTTTAAATAAAATAGAAAATTTGGGCTTTTACTCACAATAATTTAAGCTAGAATATAATTATTTGTGTTAAAATTGTTATATATTTTTTAATATATTTGATTGATTTTTTTAGAGAGAGAGATAGAAACATCGATGTGAGAGAGAGACATTGATGGGCCGCCTCCTGCACGCCCCTAATTGGGGATCGCGCCCGAAACCCAGGCGTGTGACAGGGAATGGAACCGGACCTCTCAGTCCATGGAACGACGCTTCCGCTGAGCCTCGGCGACTGGGCAAAATTGTTATATGTTGTATAGAACGGCTTTTGTGCCCCACCTCCCAGCCTCTGGGCGACTTTTCTACTCCAGCTGTTTTTGAGGCACCAGCTGTGTAAGTAGCCTGACAGTAGCGCACCTCAGCTGTCCCCAGATCTCTTGCTTCTTGCTTTGGGGCTTTTAATGCTGTGGCCACATAGGACATTCTGACGAATGAGCAGACTTTGAAGGACAAGGGGGTTAATTCCTCGAGAGCAACAGCCTTGCCCGCTAGGGGATGGGCACCGTGGAAAAACGCTCCCTTCTTCTGCCCCAGGGACCAACAGTGCCGATGCATTCCACATGGCTCCTCCGCGTCCCACCAGACGGAGCCCAGGGGCTCGCAGAGTGGCCAGCTGCAGGCCCAATGCCTCGCAGTAACTTTCTTTCCTATTTAGTTCTTCCCAGTTCCTGGCGCCGATTTCCTCAAATGAACCACCTTCACGCAAACCCTGGTCTCAGCCTTTGCTGTTTAGGAAAACCTAGCCTCAGATATGCATCTCGCATATCATGTCATGGAAACAACATGTTTGTGATCATTTTACTGCTTACTTGCTCCAGTAGCTTCTTTTCTCTAGAAATGATTACTAGATTTGACTGATCAAAAATCTTAAGTAATTTTAAATACATTTTAATGTCACAAAGCTATGTTCTCCATTGGCAACCAATAATGTCAAAGTTAAATATATTCTGAGATCTACGAAAGAATGCAGAAATGCGTCCGGTAAATTATTGATACAAGTGTATTGCTAACATCAAAAGGAGAGTATAGAGAATAGTCTAAGGTTTGGTTCTCACAGATCAATGCCCCGAACAGCACAGCAGTCAGCTCCAGTGGTGAAGTTTCATTCAGTGCAGTGTCCCAGTTCACACAATTCTTCAGGTGGCATATGTCATCTAGAAGAGTAAAACACCATATTTTTCAGCTTTACAAACCTTTCTTTGAAAAATGATACTGTCATAGCCAGTATTTTAGAAAAAAAATAAATTCTGAAATTTTCTATAGGTCACAAATGGGCTGATTGTGGAATTCACAGTAAAATGAGTCTTCTGACATTTTCCCCCTAAGATTTCCTTTTTCAGAGAAGTTGGCATCGATGATCTCCAACTTATTTAGCATTAAGAATCATTTTCTTGCCCTGGCCGGTGTGGCTCATCAGTTAGAGCATTGGCCCACGGACAAGAGGTTTGTAGGTTCAATTCCCAGTCAAGGGCACATACCTGGGTTGCAGGTTTGATCCCCAACCCCAGTCAGGGTTGTGCGGGAGACAACCAATCGATGTGTCTCTCTCACATTAGTATTTCTCTCTCTCTCTCTCTCTCTCTCTCTCTCTCCCCCTCTCTCTCTCTCTTTGCGCCCCCTCCCCTTCCTCCTTCCCTTCTACTCTACCTAAAAATCAGTGGGAAAATATCCTTGGATGAAAAAAAAAAAAAAGGAATAATTTTCTCACCCTGGCCAGTGTGGCTCAGTTGGTTGAACAACACCATCCTGTGCACCAAAGTGTTGCTGGTTCTATTCCGGTCAGGACACATGCTCAGTCTGTGGACTCGATCCCCGGTAAGGGGCATGCAAGAGGCAGCAGATAGATGCTTCACTCTCAAATAGATGATGTCTCTCTCTCTCTCTTTCTTTCTCTTTCTCTCTCTTTCCTTCTCCCTTCCTCTCTCTCTAAAAATCAATTAAAAATATTAAACAAACAAAAAAAGGATAATTTTCTCAGAGGAGAAAGTCTAAGGACGGAATTCCAGGCAGAGGAAATAGCGTGTACAAATGCATGGAGGTATGAGACAGCCGGGCCTGTTGGGGAACTCTGAGTCACTTAGTGTGACTGGGACATTCAGATATGAGTTGGGCAATAGACCCTAGAGACTGGTTCAAGCCAGACTGTGATGCCTGAGATGTTAGACTTTCTCCCAAAGGCAACAGGGAGTTTCAGGAAGGCCGTCCTGGCATGACCCACATACCCTGGAGGCTGAGCCAAGCACCACGACTGAGCTCTCAGAAAGGGCAAATAAAGGACATGTGGGTCAGCCAGGGGTCTTGTTAAAACACAGCTTCTGATACCGTAGGTTTGGAGTGGGGCCTGATATTTTGCACATCCCCAAAGCTCCAGGGAATGCTGATACTAATGGTCCAGAGACCCTTTCGACAGCAAGGGAGTGAAGCCTCCTTGCTAACCCGGTCGCTGATGCGTGCCGTGAATGGACAGACCACCTCCTGCACTCTCACGCTTTCACTTGCATGGGATTGAAACCATTTCACCGGACCCTTCCTGCCCACCCCTCCCCCAGGAACACAGAGAAATCAGGAGGTGCCTCTGTCCTTCAGTGGAAGCAAGGGGTCATTAGTGGATGGACAGTGGGTCACAAGGTCATTTGTCTCAGGATGATATACAGGCGGCTACTGGTCCTGCAATAAGCATTAAAAGGACACATTCATCACAGGATATGTCCAGCCACGCTTCTGGTGTGCTGTGCTCAGCTCTGTGAGCGGAACAGTGGTGAACCATCATGCATCAGGAGTGAGAGGACAGGATGCGGAGGGACCCCCTGGCTGAGGGATCTGAGGCACTCACCTTGGAGAAAGGCTCAATGGGACAAGGTCACCTCCAAGTTTCTGAGGGTCTGCCACCGGACAAAGGGAGCAGACATGATCTGTGGTACCCAGGGACCGAGCGCAGACAAACCAGTGGAATGGAACCACCGCAGAAAAGCTCGTGCTTCACTGTAAAAAGCAGATTCCAACAGTCAGAGCTGCCCAAATAAAGGATGATCAGTCTCAAATAACAGTGAGCTCCTCATCACTGGAGGTGTACAAGACTGTTCTAAGTAGAAGATTGAATGGGATGAGCCCCGAGTCCTGAGATTCTCTCATCCATTCATCTAGCTCAAGAGACCCTAATCACTGCCCAGAAACCCTGCTGCTGCCCTCAATAAAATTCCAGAGCCAACCTGATTATTAATCCTCTTTGCAAATAACCTAGTGCTAATCACATTTCATGTTTTCCATTCAGAGCCTACCACCTTTTCCTGAAGCTGTACCATGCTTCAGAGAAATCCTCCACACTGGACTGGCAGTCAGAAATTACAGCTTAGTCCTCTCTCACTACTGTGACCTTGGGAATGTTGTCTCCTCTCTCTGGACTTCAGTCCTGATATTAAATATCACATCTTGACCCACTGCCAAATATGACAAGTAGAAGTCCACTCAGGATGGGAAGTACCTCATGTTTCCTGGTGAGTTCCGGGGCCTGAAACATAGTAGATGCTCAGTAAATAGTTGATGAATTGAAATGTGCTCAGCACAATGACTGAGACTGTTGAACTGAACTGAGTTAAACTTAACTGAATTAAATCGAACTCACACATGTTTATGGCACAGAGCAGCAGACGGTTGGTGCTGGATGGAATTTATAAATGGTTGCATCCCAGCCTCTCACCACTCACCCTCCTCCCCTTCCTTCCCCCCATTTTCACTTGAAGGACAAGGGGCTGATCGGGGCTGTCCTCCCTCCTACAAAGAACACGGTCTCTGAATCAGCTCACCTGTGCTAAAAGGTTCTGACTTTTTACTTTCAAACCAAACTTCTCCCTGAAGCCCAGACCCCTTTGGTTTCTGCCCACCAATGTTTCTATGATGATTCCACATGTACCACAAAATCCACATGCCCCACTCCCCCCAAACCTGCCCCTCTACCACCTTCCCGTCTTATCCCCCCAGTCTCTTAGTCAAGAAACCTGGGGTCACCCTAGATTTTCCTGATTTTACAAAACTCAGCTGATGCCTGAGGGCAGAGCATGATGAACGATTCCTGAGTTTGTTATTTTTACATCAGTAATAAACTCAACTTTGCAAGTTAGAATAATAATTTGAAAAAGACGCAGTGCAGAATTGATCTGAAAGTGCACCTTTCAGCAAAGCACACAAATATTTGCTGAAATGGCCAGATTATAAATTCCATGCTCATCACAGTGTTTTTCCAGAAGCAACATCTCCTCCCCGCCAGGTTGGCCTTGTTGGCAGCTGACCTGGATCACTCTTTCTTGCCTACAAAGGCTCATCTACTTGGAGGGCTGCAGGGGGGCTACTGGGTGCCTAAGGGTCAGGAGATCTGGCCTCTTCTTTCCTCATCTGCGTAATGGGGTCAGGGAGTTGGTTGAAAGCATCAGAAAGCAGATCCCTGGGCCTCACTCATTCAGTAGATGGGACCCTGGAACGTGCATTTTCAATAGGTTTTCCAAGGGATCCTGATACAGCTGATTTGCCAGAAGCATTATGAAAAGTACACGACTAAACCATCTCAAGGAGTCCTTGCAGGATTGACACCTGTGAAGTTGGACAGACACCCCCTCCTGTCCAATGCTCAGAATGCAGATTGGCTGTTAACATGTGTGACTGAAAGCACGTTAGTTATGGGACGTCCCCACATGCCTTCCTCCTGAGGAAGAAGCCAGGTGCATGGAACCAGGTTAAGGAATGGAGCAGCAGGACCACTGTCTAGGTGGTAATTTATTTTTTAATTGATTTTAGAAATAGGGAAAGGGAGAGAGACAGAGAAATATCGATTTGTTGTTCCACTAATTTATGCATTCATTGGTTGATTCTTGTGTGTGCTCTGACCTGATATCGAACCTATAACCGTGGTATATCGGAATGACACTCCAACCAACTGAGCTCCCCAGCCAGGGCCAGCATGGGTGGTAATTTTTAAGGGGTACTAAAATATTCCAGGAATTATAACAAAATGTATTTCCCAGAATGCTCCTCTGAGACAGAACCACACGGGACTGGAAAGCATCCCGACAGCCAGCTTGGTCTGGGGCCGAGATGCTGACCTGCTCCCTCGGGAGGGCGGTGTAACTGTCAGCGCTTCTACCGGTGAGCAGCAGAAACAGACTGTAGCTGACAAGCCGCAGAAAGTAAACGTACTGAAAACACAGAGAGCAGCTCACAGCATGTTTGGGACAGACACAGTATCAGGAGCAGAAAGCGAGCAGGGGCCAGGACTACAGCCAAAATGCCACCTCAGTACCAAGGACACCACTACTGGCCCCAAGCCTGTTAGCCACAGCTCTTGTGGCCCTGCGACTGCCAGTGGGCACGGGATGCCACCTGCCCTCTCCTATGTGGCCCCGGAGGCTGGGTGCTGTGCTGCACCGGGACAGAGCCTCCACTCTCTTCCTGTCACTAGAGCAGGTGGGTCTGAGTGCCCCCGGCCTGCTGCACGGAGGCGAGGTGGGGAAGGTGAGTGTCCAGCCTTTTCTGCTTCTCCCGGGAGCCAGGATGTTCAGACGCCAGGATGCCTCCCAAAAGACAGACGTCACTCCCAGAAACCACTCCCAGAAACCAGGGCTCTGGCCTCACATAGTGGAATAACCAAGTTTGGGACCAGAAGTAAATATCTCAGGACAATAGACAGAGGGTCCATGTTGCCATTAGCTATCCCCTCTCCCTAAATAAAGGCCAGGGCTTTCATTTTGAAGCTGAACTATCCACCTGCCTGGGGCACCTCCATGCCTCAATTAGAGCCTGGCCATTCCCCGTTCCTGAGTTCTGTTGGGTCGAGTCAGGAAGGAGGGACTTGGACCCTGATACGCAGGGAGGTCGAAGCTCACATCCTTGGGATGAGTCCTGGAGGCCGCTCTCTAACTGGGAACCTGCTAGGGGAGCAGAGTCGCAGCAGTGAGGTCTGTCAGGTTAGGGAAGCCGAGCAGCTGAGAGCACAGGAGGACACGATGACCGTCCCCTTCCATTAGCGCCGAATACCTGTCTACACCGGAGGGTCCCCCTTTCTTGTTGACTTTCAATTGTCCACAACCCAATCATTTTGCAGAAACAATTACTCGGGCCCAGAGCTGGGCACAGAGGGCACCCCATCTGGCTAAAACCAGAGATTGAGAAGCGCAGGCAGGAGCAGGCTGCGTCCCTTTCTCCAGAGGCGGGTTGGGAGCAGCTTGGATCCGAAGGGGCCTGGAGCCGCCAGCTTTTGCAAACGGCCCCCAGATGTCCATGGCTCAACAAACACTTATTTCTGTCCCATCCATATCCGCTGGGGGTCAGCTTTGGCTCTGCTACCCTCCGTCTTCATTCTGAGACCCAGACTCGACGAGAACACCTTATTTCGGTTCCACGGAAGAAGGGAAAGAGCAAGAACGGAAATGAGGGCCGCTCTTCAAGCTTCCACTCAGAGCTGGCCTGTCGTGCTCCCGGGCCAAAGCAAGTCACATGGCCAAGCCTGAGGCCGGTGAGGTGAGGCGATCTGGTTCTTTCTCACGAGGAGAGCAGAGAACGAGGGAAGCAGCCACACAGTCCACCACGGAGCCTCCCCACTGGAAGCCACAGCAATGCTTCCCCTTCCATGTCCTCCAGTTTGTCCCGTTACTCCTGCTCCTTCCCCTTTCTCTAGGGTTTGGCCCACGGTCCTAATTAGGTCCATTTTAGAGATGTGGAGGCTGAGGCCCACAGAGGAGACCCAAGTCACTACCTCCTCCCAATGCCCTTCTCAGACATGGGGGCTCCTGCCTACTTCATCCCCTTCCTTGCACCCCAGGTCCCTCGAAAATACCTGCTGTCTATGGAGCACCTGCTGCGCACCAGCCGTCACTCTATGTGCTCCTCACGGAGTCTCCCAACCACTCGGCGAGGTCAGCAACTTACGAGGCAGAGGTGGAGTGGGAACTCCCTTTCCAACCCCATGTCCTGACAGCACACTGGACTGGAATCCAGTTTTGCCCAACTCCAAAGCCAGTGTCCTGCCCATCCTTCACACGGGCTCAAATCCCTTCCTTCTCAGCCCATCCACATCCATTGCCACCTGTGGCCACTCAGGTTCTGGATGTCACAGCCACGGAACTGCTCCCCTCCTCACCAGCCCTAACTGCTCGTTAATTCAGGCCCACGAAGCCAGCCCTTCAGCTCCCATTGCCAGGCACAGAAATGAGGATAAATGTGGCTGTCAGCAGCTTCCTGCCTCTTTGTTTTTTAATTTACTTAGAGTTGGGCCGCAGAGATAGCAGGAGAGAAGCAGATGGCTCAGCGTGACAGATGGGATCTCATCCAGTGACACAAGGACAAGGTGAGAGAAAGCGTGTTCAAGAGAAAATGCAGGCTCTGTGTGTGCACGGGCTCCGGTCAGGATGTCCATGCTCTCGCCAGCTCGCCAGGGCCCAGGACGCTGGGCTGAGCACTCTCAGGACTGGGGCTCCGGTCTGCCAGTGCCCCTTCACCATGGACAGTGAGGACACAGCCCACCCAGAGAGGGACTGCAGCCTGCCCAGCGCCACCCGGTCAGCCACTTGAAGGACACCTGACTCCACACAGCCCCAGTGGCACTCTCTGGTGTCAGCGTGGTGGGTGATGCCTATGAACTGGCTCTTTGGTGCTGTCCCCAAAGATGTTTTTGCAGAATTCTACCTTCAGCCTTGGCTTTCCTATGCTGAAGGCTCGAGGCGGGCTTTCAAAGGAGGGTTTCGCACCTAGAACATCCCGAGGTCTCTAGCACGTGAGTGGCAGCGCCAGGACCCCAACCCGGTCTGGGGATTGGACAGGGCAGCTCCCATTCCACCTCTGCCCCAGCCCCCTGAGAAGGAGGGCGCGTGGAAGAAGTCTAACCGGTGGCAAAGCTTCTGACTTCTCTCCGTGCCCCACCGGGTCACGTCAGGGAGGGGAAACAGGGCTGTTTAAGTGGGCGGCTGGGTTCAAAGGGGAGAGAGGCTGTTCTCCTGGGTACACTGGAGAGATTCGGGCCCCCATGGGTGGCCTGCAGAACTGGGGAGCAGAGGGTGGGCCACCCTGCAGAGCTCAGCACGACAGGGTGAGAATTTGGAGTTCCCAGGGCCATTGGGAGGGAGGGGAGCAGAGAGGAGATGGGATGGGGAGAGGAAGCCAGAGCAGGCCACAGCCAAGTGCAAGTTGTGTTCTGTGCTGGGGAGGTTGGTTTGTTTTTGCAAACACTGTGCAAAGGGATACATTTTATATCTCATTCAAGTTTAGGAAAGAAACAACATTGGTGAGATGAAAAGAGGATCCAGAAATAAAACTAACTCAGAGGCAAAGTGGCCACTGGAAAATGTACAGAAACCTTGGAATTCACAGAAATCTTCGGGAGCACTGGGTTTTTCTCAGGTAGGGATTGGGGGCTTACGTCTCTCTTGTTTTAATGTAGAAGGCTGCCTCTGGGATACAGTATTATGAAGGTCATTTTGTAGGACAGTGAGGAAGGTAGAGATGGGGAATCTCTTCACTAGCACCCTACTCAAGAGAGATGATCTGAGGGTGAGCAGGAAGGGGGCGCAGGACTGGCCCACACCCCAGCCCTTCCTGTCCAGCCCGTGTGCGATCCTCCCGGTAGCCTTGGCGCAGCAGGGAGACTATCGATATTTCCATTTTACATATGAAGCAAGGGACTCAGAGAGGAGGATCCAGGATTCAAACTTGGTCTACTCAACCCTAAAAGCCAGCTGTTTCTCCTCCCATGAAACCTGCTTCCACTTGGACATGCCAAGCCTGAAGGTAGGGGAGGTCCTTCTTCCCAGGGATAACTGTTTCCCTCACCTGCCCCGCGTGAGCCACAAGGAGCCTTAAGCCACTGCACAGTGCAAGTGTGAGTATTCCTTACCCTGACATGCCCAGCGCCCTGGCCCAGAGGAGCCAGGATGAGGGCCATGCTACCAGGCTGAGATGAGGGGAAAGGAGAGGAACAGAGATCCCCTCTAACCGTATGGAGGATAAAGACTGTCCTGGAGGATGAAGACTTCAGCATCTGTTCACTGAGGTTCTACAGCCAGGCTCTGCAATCAGACCAGGGGGGTCAGAGGTGAACGGGGCTGGAACCTGATCTCCAGCTCAAATCTCCTCTCAGTCAGGATCTTGGCAGCAAATATAAACTCATCCTGTGGAGGGACCTTTGCAGAGGTCTGAGCAGGACGACGGGCACCCAGAGGCTAGCCACAGCAGCAGCCATTCCACCCCCAGGCCTGAGAGCAAAGGACAGACCGGTGTTCTAGAGCCTTGCCAGAGCAGAACTGCAGAGGGGTGGCTGCCTGGCTCACTGCGGTCACAGGGGGACCCAGACCCTGCTGGAAACACGATGCCAGAGCAGGGCAGAAAAGGAGTCCTCTGACCTCTCCCCCTCCCACCCTCCAATCTCCTGTGCTGCCTCCCTGGGCTGAACCCAGCAAGACGCCCAAGGGCAAAGGAGATGGTGCAATCCATGGTGTCAGCCCCTGACGCACAGAGCAGGGCAGGGAAAGTCAGAGACTGGAATAGAAACACATTGCAATGGAGACGAGCCAGCCAACCCTGGGATGCGACCCTCCGATGTCCCCAACAAACCTCTCCCAGCCAGGGCTTAACAAGTCCACTGCTGTTCTGAGACCACACGCTGGAATAGAATTAGGTAGTTAGGAACAGACAGACCTGCCTCACTGCTTCCACCCTTTATGAAGCTGTCGACTTTCACGTTGATCCTGAGCCCGTCAGGCCCACTTGTCTCAGACCACAGCTGTGAGGGTCATTGCTCAGACCGGAGGGGAGGCCATGCTCTCCATCCCTTCCAGCTCAGGGCGGGTGGTTGAGGCAGCTCCTCCTGGGTAGCACCAGAGAGTCTAGACCAGTGGTTCCCAACCTTCCTAAAGCGACGACCCTTTAATCCAGTTCCTCATGTTGTCTGTGGGCGTATCTGCATGTGGGTGGACCCACCTGGAGACGGATAGAGGAGCGGTGTCTTGGTTCCTAAGACCATCAGACATATGTGAAAGGGTCGTTCAACCCCCAAAGGGGTGGCGACCCACAGGTCGAGAACGGCTGGTCTAGAACCTCCCTTCAGACTGGGAGGTGTGCTCCCTCAGACGGTGCTCCTGAGGACTCAGTATAGTCAGCACAAGAGCCGGCTTCATAGTTTCAGTGCGTCCTGGAAATGACACGAGTCTCCAACTAAACACAGACCTTTTCCCTCCCCATTAAGTTTCCTCCCCTCCCTGAGTCCTGCTCCAACCTGGGACTAGCCACTACACTTCACAATTGTTCTTGGAGGGAGAAACGAATTCGAAACCTTTGTGTTACTGGAAGAGACACAGATGGTCCTGGGAGCGATGCTCCCGGTGACTTTGAGAGAACAGGGTGACAGGAAAGCCAGACCTCACTGTCACCCTCCACGAGAAACTGCTGCAAAGATCTGTCGGGTTTCAAGAGATTAGCAAACCACATTGTTCAAGTCAGCCAGAGCTTGTCTGTACTCAGCATGGATTCAGCAAACCCAATATTATTGCAGTTTTGACTTTCTACAATGTGCAGCAGGTTCCCGTCTCCTGGTCAATGATTGCCGACACCTGCTCTCCTCCAAACCCCCCAGATTCTTTACAGCCTTCAAGGCCTAGCTCATCATGCATTCGTTTGTTCAACAGATGTCCTTGAAACCTGCTTTGTGCCGAGCTCACTGCTGGGCACTGAAGCTACAATGGCGCAGAAAACAGACTCCTGCCCCGGGAAGTTTTCTTCCGCCTGCAGTCCCTCTCTGAGCACCCAGTCCAATGATCCTATCACATCTGACCTCCAGTGACGACCTCTCCAGTCTGTGCCGAATCCTCCCCACCGGAACACCAGCTCCTGAAAGCCAGCGTCTGTGTCTTCCTCTATCAACCAGGGCAACGCCGAACACGCAGGAGATCCAACTCCAGCAACAAACTTTCTAACAGATGAGGCCAATCGCTTAACCTCAGCCTCTTCATCCTCACTAGAGACATTATCTCAGGGATCCCTGGGTCAAACGTTCTGCGTGTCTGCATGTGAAAGCACTCTGCACACTGTACACCTCTCAGCATCAGTAGGGACTCGGTCTTTATTCACCACCACGACCGCTCAGAGCACTTCACGGAAAAGGAACTGCGCCCAGCTCCTCTGCAGGCCAGTGTGTTCCTAGGTGCCTCTCAGCCAAGCTGGAGGCCCAAAGCCAGTGCTGACGAGTCTGCCACCGCCACGGCCACCAACGCATCCCTCCCTGCGGTGAGAAGGTGGGTCAATTACCAGCGGCTCATTTGTAATCATTGCCGTTGTCTCGCGTTTTCTCTGCTGATTGCTCGGGTTAAGAAGCCCCCTAATCAATGGAAGGGATGTGGGGGCTTCAGAGCACCTTTTGTCCGCCACCCCCATCCAATCCCACCTCCCATCCAAGCTGGGGGAAAGGGTGTCAGGAACGGGTGCCTATGCCTTTAGCCCTCAGGATCCAGAGGCTTATTGGAGCCTCAGAGGTTTTTCTGGGCTGACCTCTGATGGAGGAGCGTGGGAGGTAATCCCATTAAGGAAAGGGACCCCTGGACATTTTCATTATGTTGATGCATCCTGTCCATATTTCATCATCACCAAGGCAGGTTTTCTCACTCTTTTGACACAAAAACAGACAGGTGGAGTCATTTTGATTTGGGCTGCCTCGCTTCTTCCCCAGGGAAGCTGCTTTCTCTGGCTTGCATGATAATTGAATTTCACGGATGGAATCTTCCACATACTTCTCAATTAGGGATGTGTAGAGGCAGTGAGATTTTTCAGGTGTTGTTGATCTATGATTGTCAGTCTTTTTTTACCTTTAAATTAATCTTCTTAATTTCTGCCAGCTCTAAATCCGCTTTGCTAAATAGCATTATTCTGACTTAAATGGTCTAATCTGTTTGTCGTAAACTGGGTACAGCTGAAAATCGTGTATGCAGGAGCCGCCCTCATTAATCACAGCTGACAAGAAATCAGAAATCAAGGAGCAAAACTGCCTCTGAAGGCAAAGTGGGGAAAGATTGGGAAAAGCAGCCAACGGGATGTGGTGGCTGAGCTGGAGGCCAGGGCAACGCCCAGCTCGGGCTGTGTGGCCCTGGGTGCATCCTGGCCCTCTCTGGGCTTCAGTTTGTACCTCTGTTAGGAAGAAAGCAGGTGAGGTGTGTGTGTTGGGGGGAGGGTGGGAAGGGTCAGGTTAGTTGAGTCCTCAGAGACCTTTCAGCTTAACATTCTCTTATTGTTGTTGTTGTTGCTCTTTACCCAAGGATATTTTTTTTCTATTGACTTTTTTTTTTTAATCTTCACCTGAGGATATTTTGTCAAATATCTTCAGACACAGTGGAAGGGGGAGAGAGAGAGAAACATCGATGCAAGAGACACATCGACTGGCTGTCTTCCAAACAACCCCGACCAGGACCAGGGACGAACCGAAACCAAGGTACATGCCCTTGGCCGGAATCAAATCCGTGACTCTCTGGTCTGCAGGCTCTAACTGCTGAGCCAAACTGGCCAGGGCTCTATTGACTTTTAGAGAGAGTAAAAGAGAGAGAAATATCGATGTGAGACACATCGATTGGTTGTTTCTTGCACGTGCCCCTGGGGAGGAGGGGACGTCAAACCTGCAACCCAGGTGCGTGCCCCTGACCAGGAAGCAAATACGTGACCCTTTGGTGCATAGGCCAATGCTCTAACCACTGAGCCCCACTGGCCAGGGTCAGCTTCACATTCTTGAGCCTATACATGACCTCTCAGAAAAATGCCACAAAAATGGCAACTTGATATTTAAATGCACAGCTGTTGTTGACTCTGGAGAACCTACAGTCTCAATACTTTACCACAGCATTTTCTAAAATGAGGACGTTGGGTAGAAAGGAACGCAATTCAGTGGCACAGGAAAGCTCTGCCCTTTGAGTCTCCATCCTCCGAGCCGCTCAGGGGTCTGCGCAGCACCTCTTCGGCGCTCTCCAGCTCTGGCCCGCTCCCAGGTGAACAGAGGAGCGGCCGCGGCTCAGCTCCTTCGGCAGGCGACAGATCCGTGAGAATCAGTACCTGTCTGGTGGTGGGGTGCGTGGTTTCTTTGTTTTTCTCCATATAGGACAGAGATTGCTTTCTTTTAAGACATATTTATTAAGGAGCTGATTTTAAAGAATTTTAATTTAATGCAGAAGCTGTGTGGTTATGGCAAAAATTTAAAGTAGCATGTAAATATTTGGTTTTGCGATCTCTGAAGAAATATTTAGTGCCTCAGGAGTCCAAGCACTATTCGGGCCCCTAGGAGACAGGTGAGTAACACCTTTAGGTCCTTTAACCTCGCTCCCAAACCTCTGCTCCCATATGCTGAGGGTCTGGCCAGCCTTCCACCCCCGTCCTGGTGCTGACCACGGGAACCAGCTTTCTCATAGCCCTTGCACTGCCGGGTCGTCACCGCTGGATGATTAGCTGTCCTAAGGGGGTTTCCCACACATGGGCTTTCAGTTTTAAAACCCGGACAGTCCCAGACAAACAGAGACAAGTTGGTCCTTCTACAAGGGAGCTAGCCCCATCCTGAAGCAATGCTACCCCCACCTTCATCACCTCCACGCCAGCGGCTGCAGCCGGCTGCAGCTGCAGATAAATCGATGTCCCTTCCCCCTCGCCACAGACTGGCACCCTTCCAAATTCTGGTCTCTGCTTAACATGCCTGTCAGTCTTTTATAACCCTCCCCCACTCCCCTCAAGAGCTATTTCACACTTCTCCATCCCTCCCCAACACACCCCTCCTCCACTGCCCCTTCTCCCTCCACGGATGAGTTTGCTCCACTGAGAACCTGGAATTCCCTCCCTCCTGCCTGACCACTTCTCACCACCTGCTGTACCTACAAGCATGCAGTCCCTTCCTGTCGCTCTGTCCTTCTGTCCTCTCTCTCCAGTATCCACAGTCACCCCTATCCTGCTAGCACCTTCCCTTCAACTTCATAACATTCGGTCTCTCTGAACCCCGGCACACCCTCTCCCATCCAGCTACCGCCCTTCCTGCTCCCATCTAAGTAGCTCTAAGGAGCATGGCCGGGGTGGCTCAGTGGTTGAGCATCGACCCATGCACCAAGAGGTCACCGGTTCAATTCCTGGTCAGGGCACATGCCCAGGTTGTGGGCCAAATCCCCAGTGGGAGGCATGCAGGAGGCAGCCAATTGATGTTCTCTCTCATCGATGTTTCTGTCTCTTTCTTCCTCTCTCTCTAAAAATCAATAAAGGAAAAAAATGTCTTTAAATAAGTAAATAGCTCTAAGGAGCTGTCTCCTTGCTTCCCTCTCTCACTTTTGAGTCACCCGCTCTCCATCCTTGCACTTGGGCTTCTGCCTCCTCTGAGGCAGCTCTCTCCACACCTGACGCCCGCTAATTGCCAAGCCCAGTGGCTATTCAGTGTCCTTTGTTTCGAGTGTTTTACAGATATAAGCTGATTTGAGCAAAACTATCCATGTATTGTTAAAGCACAATAAAATGACACATCCACCAAGTGCCATCCTTTTACCCCACCGTACAGCTGAGGGACTGCGGGACAGAGAGGTTAAGGTCGCAGCTGCATGTGAAAGAGCACAGGCTGGGAAGTCTGTGTTCCTCACACTCCCCATTCTGCCTTCATTGCTGATGTCATTCCCTTCCTCCTAATCTTTGTGTCCCCGGCACCTGGGAGAGGGTCAGACACCCAGGGAGTGCTGAGCAAATGTCTGTGGCTGAACTCACTGAATGCCTGGGACACACTCAGAAGTCCCAGTCTAGGGGAGGAAGACCAGACAGCGGCCCCAGTGTTTTGGATGGTAGGCAGGACATGCTCAGAGGGTTCTGACAGTGATGAGAAATAGTAACATTAAGAACCACAATGACAGTGTCACCGTTTGTCGAAATCTAATATGCACCAAGAACTATACTAAATAGTTTTATCTGTTACTTCAATGAATCTTCAAAACAATCCTCCCAGGTAAGTATTATTATTTTTTTAATATGTTGCCATTGGTTTTTTTAGAGAATGAGAGGAAGGGAGGGAGAGATAGAAACATCAATGTAGAAGAGAAACATCTATCCGCTGCCTCCTGCACACCCCCTACTGGGGATCGAGCCGAAAACCTGGGCATGTGCCCCGACTGGGGATGGAACCAGGACCTCTCAGTCCATGGGATGATGCTCAATCCACTAAGCCACACTGGCCAGACTTATTCTTAAGCTCACTTTACAGATCAGGAAACCAAAGTTCAAAGAGGTCCCCAGGGAAAGAAAACCTCGGAGGGAGTACAGGGTGTCTAGGAAGGCTTCCCGGAAGAAGTGCCACCTGAGCAGGGGTTTGAAGCACAAGTAGGAATTAGTCAACTAAAGAAGGAGACAGGGTATTCCAAGGAAAGAGCGCCGTGTCTGCAAAGGTTAAAAAGCATGTACCTAGTCCTGGCCAGTTTTGCTCAGTGGTTAGAGCATCAGCCTGTGAACCGGAGAGTCCAGGTTCAGTTCCCGCTAAGGGCACGGACCTCGGTTGCAATTTGTCCCTGGCCCCGGCTGGGGTCGTGTGGGTGGCAACCTCTCGATGTATCTCTTTCACATCGATGTTTCTCCCTCTCGCTTCTCCCCCTCTCCCTCCCACTCTATCTGAAGATACATGCAAAAATGTCCTCGGGTGAGGATTAAAAAACAACATGTACCTGTCAGGGAACCACAGACAGCCTGGGCTGGCTGGAGGTCAGAGAATGAATGGGGAGTAGAAGAGGTGAGGCTTTCAAGGGAAACGTGGGGAGGTGGGGGGAGCCTCACAGGCCACAGGAAGGAATTTCAACATCATGGGGGTGTAGCTCTCAAACCATGGTGTGTGTGTGTGTGTGTGTGTGTGTGTGCATGTGTGCATATTTTATTGGACTCAAATATACTTAAACTGCTTTATGAAATATAGCTGACATATAATAAACTGTACATATTTAAAGTATACAATTTGATAGGTTTAGTATAGGTATATACCCATGAAACCATAACCACAATCAGGAGAGTGAGCATATCTATCATCTGAAAGGTTTCCTTGTGTTCTTTGTAATCCCTCCGTCCCACCTTACCCTCACTGTCATTATAGATTACCTTGCATTCTCTAGAATTTTATAAATGGAATCATACAATATATAGGGTGTCTCAAAAAATGTATACACACTTTGAATAATTATAAATTCCAATGGATTAAATCTGAAAAGAAAGAAACATCAATGGGCTCTGGCCGGTTTGGCTCAGCAGTGAGAGCATTGGCCTGCAGTCCAGAAAGACCTGGGTTTGGTTCTCGCTAAGGGCACGTACTTAGGTTGCAGTTTGTCCCCGGCCCTGGTTGGGTCGTGCGGTGGCAGCCACTCGATGTGTCCCTTTTCACGTCAATGTTTCTCTCTCTCTCTCCCTCCCACTCTATCTGAACAAGAAATGAAAGAGTGTCCTCAGGTGAGGATTTAAAAAAAATAAAATAAAAAAAGAAACATCAATGGACCTATTAGTTGTTCAAGTGTGTATACATTTTGGGGGGGATGACCCATATATACTTTATTGTCTGGCTTCTTGCACTCAGCATAATTATTTTAAGATTCATTCTGAGATAGTGTATCAATAATCCATTCCCTTTTCTTTCAGAATAGTATTCCAATGTATGGGTGTGCCATACTTTGTTTATTCATTTACCTGACAGCGAACAAATAATGCTGCTGTGAATATTTGTGTACACGTCTTTTCATGGGCAATTGCTTTCATTGGTCTTGGGTAAATACCTAGGAGGAGGATGGCTGGATCATATGGTAGAGGTAAGTTTAACTTTTTAAGAAATGTCAAACTATTTTCCAAAATAGTGGTACCATTTTATATTCAAACAGCAGGTATTATATTCAACACAAGGAGTGGGATCTTACTGTGGTTTTTAATTTGCATTTCCCTAATAATTAATGATGATGGGCATCTTTTTATGTTCTTATTTGCCATCCCTATATGTTCGTTGATGAAGCATCTGTTCAACTTTTTTGTCCATTTTTAAAAAATATGTTGCCATTGATTTTTTTAGAGAATAAGAGGAAGGAAGGGAGAGATAGAAACATCAACATAAAAGAGAAACATCTATTCGCTGCCTCCTGCATGCCCCCTACTGGGGATCAAGCTGAAAACCTGGGCATGTGCCCTAACTGGGGATGGAACCAGGACCTCTCAGTCCATGGGATGATGCTCAGTCCACTGAGCCACACTGGCCAGACTTATTCTTAAGCTCACTTTACAGATCTTTTTTATTGGTGTTTTAGAGAAAGAGGAAGGGAGAGAGATAGAAACATCAATGTTAAAGAGAAACATCCGTGGGCTGCCTCCTGCACGCCCCCTACTAGGAATCGAGCCTGGAACCTGGGCATGTGCCCTGATCAGGAATCGAGCCTGGAACCTGGGTATGTGCCCTGATCCATGACTCTCAGCCCATAGGTCAACACTCAATCCACTGAGCCACACAGGTCGGGCTCTTTTGTCCATTTTTAAATTGGATTATTTGTTTTCATATTGAATTTTGAGAGTTCTTTATATATTCTGGTTACAAATCCCTTTTTCAGATATATGAACTGCAAATATTTTCCCCAGTCTATTGCTTATCTTTTTGTTCTCATAACAATGTCTTTTGAAAAGAAGGGTTTTTTTGGTATGTGCCCCTAGTGGGAACCGAACCTGGGACTCTCTGGTCCGCAGGCCAATGCTCCAATTGCTGAGCCAAACTGGCCAGGACTGAAAAGAAGTTTTTAACTTAAGTCCAACTTTTCAGGACTGTGCTTTGGTGACATATCTATGAAATCTTTGCCAAATCCAAGGTCACAAAGATTTTCTCTAATGCTTCATATATATAGTTTTAGGTTACACTTAGGTGTGTGATTATTTGAATTAATTTTTATATATAATGCAAAGTATGGATCCAAGTTTTGAGGTTTTTTGTCTTTTTTTTTGCATTTGGATATCCATTTGTTCCAGCCTTTGCTAATATATTTCTCCATTGCACTGCCTTTGCACCTTTGTCAAAAATCAGTTGTCCATATACATGTGGGTCTGTTTCTGGACTCTGTTCAGGCTCTTTATTCTGTTTCATTTAACCATTTGTCTTTATACCAATATCATGGTTTTTATTAGTATATGTTTATAAAAGTATTTCAATCAGATAATAAGAGCCTTCCAAGTTTGTTCTTTTCAATTTTTTTACTATTGTGGACTCTGTGCATTTTAGCATATTAGAATCAACATATCAATTTTCACCCAAAAAGGCCTATTGGGAATTTGATTTGGATTGTGTTGCATCTATAAATCAATTTGGGGAAAACTGACATCTTAGCAATATTGATTTTTCCAACTTCATTTTTTTAGGTTTTCTTTCATTTCTCTCAGTAATACTGTATAGTTTTAGGATACAAGTCATTTACAACTTTCCTCATTTTTATCCCTAAGTATTTTTTATCTTTTGATACTACTGTAAGTGTTAAAATTTTTAAACTTCTATTTCCAACTCTTTGATCCTCATATGCAAAATACAATGAATTTTTGTAGATTGAGTTTGTATCCTGCAACTTTACAAAACTTATTCATTACTTCTGCAGCTTTTTTGTAGAGCCTATTAGATTTTCATAGATGATCATGTTGTGTGTGAACACAGACAGTTTTACTTTTCCCTTTGCAATGTAAGTGTTTCAGTGCTTTTCCTTGACTGATTGCACTGGCTGAGTCCTCCAGTACAATGTTGAATAGAAGTGGCAAGAATGGATATCCTCATCTGATTCTAGATCTTAGTGGGGAAGCATTCAGTCTTTCATGATTAAGTTTGATGTTGGCTATCTAAATTTTGTATGTGTCCTTAATCAGGGCAAACAAATTCTTTTTGTTACTAGTTTATTGAAAGGGTTTTTTGTTGGTGGTGGTGGTGGTGGTTTTTTTTGTTTTGTTTTTTTTTAAATCAGGAATGGATGTTGGATTTTGTCAAATACATTTTCTGTGTTTATTGAGATGATCATGTTTCTTCTTATTTAGGTTGTTTATCTGATGAATCACATTGATTTTTGTAATGCATTTCTAGGGAAAACCCCACTTGGTCATGGTGCATCATCCTTTAATCTATTGTTGGACTCAATCTGTGTTCATAAGGGATTATTCTCTTATCTTATAAAGTTTTGTCTGCTTTTGGTATCAGGGTAATGCTGGCCTATTGAAGAGATTGGGAAATATTTTCTTCCCCCTGTTCCTTAAAATTTTGTGGGAGAATTTGGGTTGACTTGGTATTATGTCTTTCTTAAATGTTTTGTAGAATTCATCAGTGTGGGAAGGTTTATGTAACTTAAAAGTTCATTTTTTTAATAGATTAAGGGTTATTCAGGGTAACAATTTATCCTTGCTTAACCTTTAGTAATATGTGTCCTTCAAAGAATTTGCTCAATTCATCTAAGTTGTTAGATTTATTGGCATTGAGGTGTTCATAATATCCCATTATTATCCTTTTACTAGCTGAAGAAGCTATAGTGATACCACCTCTTTTATTCCTGATACTGCAAATGTGTGTCTTCTCTCTTTTTTGTCAAACTGGAGGTTTATTATTCTTATGATCTTCTCAAAGAACCAGCTTTTGTTTCCATTGATTCTCTCTACTGTTTTTGTATATTCTGTTTCATAAATTTTTTTCACTTTGGTACTTATTATTTTCTTTCTTCAGTTTATTTGGGTTTTGTTTTCTCTCCCCTTTCTAGTTTCTGAAGGTCAGAGCTGAGGTCATTGATTTGAGACTTCCTTCTAATAAACCCATTTAGTACTATAAACTTCCTCATAAGTAACTGCTTTAGCAGCATCCCACAAATTTTGACATATTTTCATTTCATTCTGTTCAAAATATCTTCTAATATCATCTTTCACTTTCACCCATGGGTTACTTAGAAGTGTTATTTAGTTCCTACACATTTGAAGATTTTACAGAGATCTTTCTGTTATTGATTTATAATTTAATTCCAGTGTGATTTGAGAAAATACTTTGTATGAAATGAATTGTTTTACATTTACTGAGGCCCTAAATATAGTCTATCTTAGTAAATGAGCCATATGTACTTGATAAGAATGTATATTTTGCTGTTGTTAGGAAGAGTGTTCAATAAATGCCAGTTGGGTCAGGTTGCTTGATCATATTGTTCTAGTATTCTATAGCCTCACTGATTTTCTGTCTACTCATCCCATCAGCTTTCAATTAGATGGACAAGAGTTCTTATTCTAATGGGGCAGTAAATATTAAATAATCCTACAAATAAATCTATAACTATCAATGGTGATTCGTGTCAGACATTTGCTCTGGCAGGAATTGGAAAACAGGACAGAATCACAGAAAGCCCTCCATAAGTGCTGGCTTCTATTATTATATTGTTAGTAACATTATTATTTGTTTTATTATCTATTCATTTCACATTTCCTGAGCACCCACTTTGGGCAAGGAGGCAAAGCTGCATGAGATAGGGCTTTGTCCTCCAAGTGGACAGACCATCCAATGCGGTGTGGGAAGTGCTGTAATTAGGAAGCAGGAGCCCAGAGAAGTACAGTCTGCCTGGGAAGCAGTAGGGGGGATCCGGGCCTGGGAGTGGAGGTGAGGGTGCCTCCTGGACAGGTAGGAAGAGGTTCATGGGCTGAAAGCTAGCAAAACTGCTGTGTTGATTCCCCTCGTTCTCCACAGACCTCCAGGAAACCTCTCTCTAACCCCCTCCTCACACCCACCCTCACCTCTTGCACACTTGGTGATGAGGGGTTTTGCTCAGCTGGGCCCCCTAGCCAATTAACACTCTTTGCATCTGAAAAGCTCAATCAGCTCCTTGGAGGTGTTAGAGATCAGAGTAATTAAGGTCTCTTTCTAATGCAAATGTAAACCAGAAATTGAATGTTTGTCTCCTTGGAAAATTAGGGTCCCGGGTTTTATGAGGCGGCAGTGAAATTCAGAATGGGGAGGTGATGTCTGAGAATTAGAAGCCAATTTGTTTGGACACTCTCTAGAAATATTTGATTCGATTACATAAAATGTACTCTCCATGGCAGCAGAAGTGATATTTTAAAAATGCCAATTGCATCCCATCTCTCCCCTGGTCTCCAATGCACTTGCGATAAAACCCAAGGCCTTTACAGTAGTCTCAAGGCCCAGCGTCATCTGGCCCATGCCTTCCCCCTCCCCCACCTTCATCTCAGCTCCCTTTAAAAGTGCTTGTCACACTTTGCAATTATTTTATTTATAGGCTGGCCTTCCCCACATCATTAAGTAAATACATCCACAATACTGCTCAACCTGGAGCACAATATATAAAGTTGTCTGAGTGATTGGTTGCAAATTAGCACTTGCAATTTGGAATGTCCCCTAGAGCCATTCAGAATACGGCTCATACTAACAACTGCCACTGTTTCCCCTCAACTCCGTCGCCCTCTCTGCCCGTGTGTACCGGCAGGCCAGTACAGTAGCAGCAGCCGTCTCTGACTTGTAGTTGTATCAGAGTTCAGCCTTCTGGAGAACTAAATGCTCTCTCTTTGAGATGTCCCTCGGCTTAGCTTCCGGAGCACTCTTCTCAAATGGCTAATTTTTAAGTCAGACACAAACATAACCTCCAAATGCAAAGAAAATGTCTCCAGCCACGGGAACAGACAGAAACATTTTATTTAACTAAGTTGCTACTCTTCCTTTTCCTGTCTCCCCACTGGGAAAGCAAGCTCTGGGAAGGAAGGGCCCATGTCTATCTCAGTCACCACCTAGCCGCAGCTCCCAGAACAGTGCCTGCCACTTGAGGGATGGTCCAGAAACATAAATATTTTGAATAAATTTATTTTCTGAAACTGCCGTGTAGAGGCGTGGTGCCAATACCATGGGCACAGAGGTGGACAAACCCAGTCTCAGCCTTGGAGGAGCACATAGCCCAGTAGCGAGATCCAAAGGGCCAAGGAATCATTTGTTCACTAAGCACTTGAGCGCCCCCTGCAGTGGAGTCAGTCCATAAGTGCAAAGACAGGACATAAACAAATTCCACCATGTGTGTGTGGGAGAAAGGAAGCAAGAAATGACCGTCTTCCCATTGTCGGCAATTCCCCCAGCTAGGAGGAATCCTAGCACCTCATTTATTTACCAAGCACTGTTGGAGCCAGGCATTGTTCTGGGCTGTCCTTTGTCATTAAGTGAATCAGCCTGATAGAAGGTAAAGATGGGCAAAAATAAAATAAAAAGAACTCATAATACCATGTTACATGGTAACAACAGATATAAATATAAGTCCAGACCTCTCAAAGAAATGGACATGATGTATCACAGGGGAGAGGAGAGTACAGTGAGACTTCTTGGAAGAGACAATGCCTCAGCTAGGTTTGGACAGACAAATAGGAGTTTTCCGGGAAAAAGAGAAGAGAATGGCATTCCAGGCCAAGGGCATACCCAGTGCAGAGGCACAGGAATGTGAACCAGCATAATGCATTTGAAGAACTGCATTTGAAATCATTGTCAGCCCTGGCCGGTTTGGCTCAGCGGTTAAAGCGTCGACCTGCGGTCCAGAGAGACCCGGGTTCGGTTCCCGCTAAGGGCATGTACCTCGGTTGCAGTTTGTCCCCGGCCCTGGTTGGTCGTGTGGGTGGCAGCCACTCGATGTGTCCCTTTCACATCGATGTTTCTCTCTCTCGCTCTCCCTCCTGCTCTATCTGAACAAAGAATGAAAAGGTGTCCTCGGGTGAGGATTAAAAAAAAAAAAGAAATCATTGTCAAAGTGTAAAGTGAAGAGGTCGAGATCTAGAGGACACGAGACAGGAGAAGTAACAGGTCCCAGATACTGGAAGGTTTTGCCTGGACTTTATGCCCCAAGCTACAGGGCACCAGTGCTGGGGTTTAAGCACAAAAATAATGAATCAGCTTTTGACTTGCGATAAAACACCCCAAATCTCAATGGCTTAAAACAACAATCATTGTTTCTGACTTACACGTCTGGGGTCAGCTGGATGTTGGCTGATCTTGGCTGAGGGGTTTTGGCTCTTGGCCACGAGTCTCATCTTCCTTCCGAGACTGCCAGGCCAGTCTGGGCATGTCTTGCTCATGGCAGAGGTCCAAGTGTGCAAAAGGAGACATGCAAGGTGTCTTGAGGCCTGGGCTCAGAACTGTCATGTCGTCACTTTCACCTCATTCTGTTGACCACATGAAGTCATGTGGCCTAGTCCATGGGTATAGGAGGAACGGAAGAACTGGGTCCAGCAACACACTCTAGCACAAGTGATGTGATCAGATCTCTGCATCAGGTCTCTCAGCAGCAATGTGGAGGGTGGATTAAAGGGGATAAGGCAGCCTCAGATTCAGGCATGAACTAAACAAATGCCCCAGGATCCCACAACTTACTCTTCCCTCTATTCCATACACTGGGATTTCGCCAGATCAGGCAAAGGGGGGCTTATCCTTTGTTCGATTCTAAAAGCTCAGCCTGAGCACTTTGGTCCTTGCAGCTCTGAATAAGGAATCTTTGAAATAAGCAGATAAAGGCTAATATTCAATAAACTAGTGAACAAGGGTTTTCTTTAACTCTCTTGGAAAAGACATCTCTGAGACAAAAACAAAGCTGAGCTGCAATATTGGATAAGCCCCACTGATCACAAGAAAACCTAACATAGGTAATTGACTATTGGCAAACGCAACAGAACCAAATAAAGCAAGTAATTAACAATTATTGTACTCCGAGGTAATGAAACTACAAATCCAGGCTGTCTGGGTGTTTGTCCCAGGCATCAGATAAGAACAAAGTGTTTGTTAGTGGGTGAGTAACCCAGGTGTGAAATTCATTTTATTAGACTAGCTCTAAAAATAGGCTTGAACCAGACAGTGTTAAAGGACAGAATTCATGGAGGCTTGCTCACTCGGGTACACAGGGAATAAACTCATGGCTCTGGTTTTTGTATAAAAAGGGGGAATTGTGGTAGATTGTTTCCCAAACTGACCCCAGTTATTTCTCTTCTCGTATCTCTACTGCTCTGTAGATGAGACTTCGCAGCTCTTCCCATCGAGATGTGGAGTCTATTTCCCCACCCCTTAAGACTGACTAGCTTTGACCACTACACCGGCAGAGATGACCTTATGCTAGTCTCATTTGTAAGCCTCAAGAGCTGTTGCACCCGCAGTTTGCTCCCTTGGACCCTTGTGCCCCCATATGAACAAGTCCACCGGAGGCTACAGGAGATGAGTTATGAGTCACTCCAATTGTCCTGGCAGTGGCCCCGAATGTGAAAAGTTCAGCCAAAATCAGCAAAGCCAACCTGCAGCTGACCCCAAGAGTAAGAAGAATCCCATCTGAGTCCAGAAAACCTGCTGGCTGAGCCCAACCTAAACAGCTAACCTACAGAATCTTGAGGGTTAATAAAGGATTGTTATTTTAAGCCACACAGTTTTAAAGTGATTTGTTACACAGTAATAGATAACAGATATAGGAGTATTCTTCATCAAAACCCCTGGAAACAAACCAGCACTTGATAAAAATAATGGTATCACCATTACCAATTACTGGGTACCTACTGTCTACTGGGAACTTTGTGTATCTTAAACTTTGCTGGGTACTTCATCTACATCACCTTACCTCATTGAAACTCTACTCTGCAAGGCAGAGTTATTTTCACCATTTTGCAAAGGCACACATAAACAGGCTGCAGAGACAGTTTAAGCAACTTGCTCAAGGTCACACAGCTATTGTATAGGATTATATACAAACACACTCCGAGGCAAGTGGGGCCTCTCAGAGGCTACAGGAAGCCTGGGCCACTTCTGATTTTTGAGTGTTTGGTATACTGATCAATGAAGACATAAAGAAACAGTTACTCAAATTGTGATATATTTTCATTCTTTACATTTATTAAGTGACCACTTTCAATAGCAAAGAAAAAGACAATGCAATAAAACAGCTAATCACAAGATCACAGCATTTATTTAAAAGCATATTAATTTATAGGGCACTAAAAGTCACATGTTCGGTAATGGGATGCAAATGTTACTTTGTCAGCTGCGCATTTTCTGCTTTCTTCCAGTCAGTGTACCCACGTGATGGGACATACAACCCACATAACCTTTTATGAGGTCAGGCTCAGCCACAGGGCCTGTGCATGGGCCAAAGGAATCCATTCTAGATGCTCAAGCAGCCCTTACTGAGCGATAAGCTCCCAGGGAGGCCTCTTATGGAATTAGAATGTCCTGCTCTCATCAGAGAATTAAGCCATCTTGATGAGGACACAAAGGATGTCCCAGGTGCACAGGGAGCTCAAATTCCCCAATCTGACATGCAGCTTAGCCAGGGGAAAGATGAGAGCTGGTCTCAAGAAAGCTCAGTTCAACTGCCCCCGTCCCAGGGCTGAAAGGGACCCTGAGATTCCACATACACCACCCCTCACCCCATCCTCTATGCAATCCTCTCTGGAGGCCTCTGGTGGACCCCTTCACACACCTCCAGAGATGGGAGATCACTACCTCCCAGGGCTGACAATCACATCTGCAGACGGCTCTGCCTGCTGTGAAGGCTTCCTTTTGCTGAAAGGAAATGAGCCTCCCCATGACTTCCATGAACTGGTCCTGCCTTTGACCTGTGGGGAACTAACTTTCTGTGGACTTAGGAGGTAAGGTTGAGGGGGAGAGGTGTCCAGTGAAAGAGAGCGAAAGGAAGAGGGAAGGCCCTAAAACTGTCTTTCCCAATTTACGGTGTGGCGAGACCGTTTCATGGCCCTGCTGTAATTCTTATTCATGTCGGCCGCACATTGTCTCGCCCATTCTGCCGTGGTGGATGCTGAAATCCTTGTAAACCCCAGCTCCTTCAGAAAACCCAAAATGCATTTTCTATGGAATCCTGTGCAAGGGAGCTGGTTGCCATGGTAACAATTGGATGTAAATTTCCCAGAACCCCCAACTAAACTATTAATCAGAAAGATGAGGAAAGGGCCAGGCAGTAAATAACTCAGTTAAGAAATCGCTTCCTACTGGGAAGGACATGGAACAGGGCCACCCCCCACCACACTAAGGTGACAACTCATCCCTCCTTTTGAGCCTTTGATGTGAAAGGAGGGGCAGCTGGAGCCCTAGGGACGCAACCTCACTCCCTTCTCCAGCTGTTTTGTCCCTCATCCTCGGGGAGTCAGAGAGGCCTGAGAGTGGGAGCTGCAGCTGGAGAGGGAGAAGGTCGGGGAACATCACGGGTGAAAGTGTCGGACCCTGAAAACAATGGTCTGGCAGGCTTGAAAGAAGTGCTCTGCTGAAGTGTGGAGACGAGAGGGGGTTCGATGCAGCACGGATGGACAGCCGGAGTCAGAGTGATGGGCGCCACATTTGAACTCCTAGTCGCCAGGTTGGTTTGGTTGGTCCCCCGACCCCAGAATTTTATTTTGCTTTTTAAACTGTTTATATTGGGCTGTCTAATGAGTGCTGTGAGAAGCCCTGCTAAGCTTCCCCAAGTGAAGTAGACCTGGCGGGTCCCCCCACACAGCCTGTTGCTTCCGGCTGGGGGGAAGGGCGGGGTAGCGATGTAAGAGAGACACATCGATTGGTTGCCTCCTGCACTCGCCCTGACCAGAGCCAGAGATCAAACCTGCAATCTAGGTACATGCCCTTGACCAGGAATGGAACCCAGGACCCTTCGGTGTATGGGTCGATGCTCTAACCACTGAGCATGCTGATCAGGGCTATAATTTAATCTTTAAAATATATTTAACTTATGTAATTTCTCATCCACACAATTTTGGACAATCAAACTAAGAATCTTTTAAAATATTCTCCTGTCACTTTTAATGTTTAAATTAAAGATCAATGGCCTTGGCCCAAATGCCTCTTTACCTTAAGAGATGCACTAATAATAATGGTGGCGGTTCATTTTATTTTTTATTTTTGAGGTGCTTACTCCTTAAAACGCTCCAGGGAGGAAAGGAACAAAGGCTCCTTCCCCTCTTGCCCCCCTCCCCCACTCCCCTACACACAGAATCCTGCAAAGGGACATCCATGTGACTAAGAAGGGCTATCAGGCCTCAAGACTGGGAGAGGGGCATTGAAGATGAGTGTGGTGGACTCCTCTGTAGACTGGACTGTGTCCCCTGATGACCAGGCCTGGTGGTGGCCCCATCCCAGGTTTAGGTGGGCAGGGCCAGCGCAAGGGGATAAGGGGGAAGTGCACAAGAGAGGCCCAGCCCTGGCCCCACCGAAACTCACCTTGAGAACATGGGCAAAGCCCTTCCTATGCCTGGGCCTCAGTTTCCCAAACTGTAAATGGAAGGGCCTGGACCAACTGAGGTCAAAGTCACCGTGTAACTAGCAGTAATGGGCCTTGATGCAAAGTCCCACCACCCCTTGTTTCTCTGAGGGGAAAGGTGGACTTAATCCAGGGAGATATTGCACCAGAGAAGAGGGAAGGATGCCTCCAGGATTCCAACACGGGGGCCCCCAGTGGCCTCTTTGGTGCTCTCGGGGGGCTCTAAAATGTAAGTCAAGTGTGAAAAGAGGAAGGGGAAGCAAAGAGAGGACAAAAGGGGGCGCCCCTTTCCAGCCCTGAGGCAGTAGGCAGAGGTTGAATTAAAATCACAAAGAGAGACCTGGCCGGTTTTGCTCAGCGGTTAGAGCATCGGCTTGTGGTCCGGAGAGACCCGGGTTCGGTTCCCTTTAAGGGCACGTACTTCAGTTGCTGTTTGTCCCCAGCCCTGGTTGGGTTGTGTGGGTGGCAGCCACTCGATGTGTCCCTTCACGTCGACGTTTCTCTCTCTCTCTCTCTCCCTCCCACTCCATCTGAACAAAAAATGGAAAAATGTCCTCAGGTGAGGATAAAAAAAAAATCACAAAGAGAAAATCCTGATGGTTCTCTCCCCCACCCACCCCCCGAGGGAGTCCTCACCCCAGGAAAAAGCACTGGCCACAGGAGCCTCTTTGCCTGCCGCCTCCAGTAAACAGCGTCTGCGCAGGGAGGGTTTGCGGGGACCACTGAGGCAGGAGGGGGAAGGACAGCCGCCAGGCCTCACAGTGAGCAGGTGGGAGGCCAGGAGCACCCAGGCCTCCTGCCCCCACACCTGTGCAGTTTCCACTGCCCTGTGGCGGAATATCCCGTCTTTCTTGGACTCTGCTATAATTCATGCACATTCTGCAGTGAAAATGGCAGGGAGAGACCCTGCAGGGATTGGTAATTTTTTACCACGGGGGGCACTGAGGCTTCCCAGTTCCCCAGAGGAGGGAAATGAAGGGTTGATTAAGTACTTAAAACATCCCTGCCTGTGGACCGTTTAATAAGTGCCTCGTCCATCTCTCAGGCATTAGATTAGACATTTGGTTCGCTAATCCAATTTGGCAAGCCTGTCCCAGGCTGCATCGCTGGCTGCTGGGCGCCATGTTGTCTGATGTGTCAGGAACCCACAGCTCCCTGCGCTGCTCTCACTACTGCTTGATTAATTACAGACAAGCCTGGCCCCTCACAGTCATGATCCAATACAGGCAGAGCAACCCCAACACTCACAGAAGCTTTGAGGATCTGGTGATGACCCAGCCATTCCCTGGATCCTCTAGCCTGATTCCTGGATCTTCCCGGATCTGAATAAATCTGCAGAAAGCAAGTGTGGGGTCTTTAATCTCTGAGCTGCGATCTATGCTATGTTGTCCACTTAGCTGGAGGAAATCTATACAGAACCACAGAACATTCCAGCATCTTGCATAAAAATTAACAACAACGGCCCAGCCAGTGTGGCTCAGTGGTTGAGCTTCGACCCATGCACCAAGAGGTTGCCCATTTGATTCCCATTCCCAGTGGGGGGCATGCAGGAGGGGGCCAATTGATGTTTTCTCTCATTGATGTTTCTAGCTCTCTCTTTTTCTCCCTTCCTCTCTAAAATCAATAAAGGAAAATAAAATTGTTTTACATTAACAACAATGTACATTGTCATTTTGTTATGCCATGTCCCTTATTTGGGTGCCAGGTTAGTACTCAGTGCATCTGTTTCTCTCAGCCAACAAGATCTCTGCGAGTTATTGGGGTTTCTCTTTGCCCTGGCCACCAGAAAGCCATGGACAATAGGTAAAAGAATGAGCATGACTGTGTCAATAAAACTTTACTTACAAAAATAGTCAGTGGGCCTGCAGGTCAGTTTGCCAACCCCTACTTTAGATCATTACATCCCATTGGGCAGAGCTTTATGACACAGCTGTAACTAGCGGCAAGGAAGTCTGGAAAATGTAGTCTTTCTTCTAAGCAGCCATGTGCTAGGGGTAGATACTCAGGTTTCCATTACAGTAAACCCTCGATTTTGCAGACCTTGATTTAACGGACTTAAGATTTAACAGACAGAATTTCCGGTTCATATGTCATATGTGAAAGTTAACACCCTGTTGCCCTGGCTGGTTTGGCTCAGCGGTTTGAGTGTCGGCCTGCAGTCCAGAAAGACCCAGGTTCGGCTCCTGCTAAGGGCGTGTACCTCGGTTGCAGTTTGTCCCCGGCCCTGATTGGGTCGTACGGGAGGCAGCCACTCGATGTGTCCCTTTCACGTCGATGTTTCTCTCTCTCTCTCTTCCTCTCTCTCCCTCCCACTCTATCTGAACAAAAAAATGAGAAAATGTCCTAGGGTGAGGATAAAATAAAATAAAATAAAAATTAACACCCTGTTAATTTTAAAATGCTTTTAAACCAGAATTTGCTTATAATTAAATTAGGTTATTTTTTGTTATTAATTCACTGTTTTGTTTTGTTTTTATCCTCACCTGAGGACATTTTTCCTTTTTTTTTGTTCAGACAGAGTGGGAGGGAGAGAGAGAGAAACATCGACGTGAAAGGGACACATTGAACGGCGGCCACCCGCACGACCCAACCAGGGTCGGGGACAAACTGCAACCAAGGCATGTGCCCTTAGCGGGAACCAAACCCAGGTCGCTCGGGACCGCAGGCTGACGCTCTAACCGCTGAGCCAAACCAGCCAGGGCTTCACTGTTATTTTTAACAAATTTTAGCGAATAGGCCATTATGTTGGAAAAAACACTGTAGTAATTTTGCTGACATAAATATTATATATCTACAACTATAGTTTACATATTTAAATCCAAGAGTCACTAATCCTAAAGAAAACAATGTTGGGGGTGGGAGATGACTAGCACGTGATCACGCTGCAAGCGCTAGGTAATTGGTTCAGTGGTCAGCTGGCAGTTTTAACATGCAGGCCGATGTTCCCACCTGCGTTAAGCCACGTCCCAGCCATGTGCATTTGTTTACTCGTGGTGATCGGTGAATGCACAAATTTACTATTTACAAATTTTAAATTATAGTAATACATATAGAAAACTTTTCTGTGATATTAAACTTTTCATACATAATTTTAATCACACAAATGTGTCTACATATGCAAAAACAGGTAAACTAAATAATTTGTCTATTTTATTTTATTTTTTTAGAGAGAGAGGAAGGGAGAGATAGAAACTGTGAGAGAGCAGCATCATCAGCTGCCTCCAGCATGTCCCCCACTGGAGATTGAGCCTCCATCCCAGGCATGTGCCCTGACAGGGAATCGAACCAGGACCTCTCAGTGCATGGGACGATGCTCAATCCACTGAGCCACACCGGCTGGGCTAACTTGTCAAATTTTTAACATATCCATTTTGAAAACTGCTTTCTTGTATAACGGACTTTCAGCTTTAACAGACACCCTGTGACCCAAATTAGTCCATTACATTGGGGTTTTACTGCATATAAAAGAAAGGGAATTCAGCCATTTCTGCCACACTTTCCAAAACATTTCTGAACCACCAAGATAATGAACTCAGATATGTAGGTTCATGCCTTCTGGACTCATTCCCAGCAAGACCCTGGTATTTTCTATACTCACTCCCTGCCCCTGCTACTGGTTAACTGCCTTTTGAAGATTTCATTAAAATTTTATCTCCACTTGTTACACACATGTGCACACACACAACAAACGTAGAACAATTTTTTTTAATCACTTAAGTACCATTCCCTAAGTCGTTAACTGAGAACACCAAAACTTCAGTGGGAATTGGATTCCAGGCAGACCGCTAGGTTCACTCGCTGGCTCACAACTCAGGATTCCAACCCATGGCCGTTTAGGGTCTTCAGAAAGAGCCAAAGCTCCGTGTCGTGGCTGTGAGTGCCACAGGTACTTTGAATGGGGGTGAGTGTTGTGACAGGCTTGTGAGTGGAGCAGTCCATTTTGATGTGGCTATTTTCATTCAAAGGGCATTTTACTGTGGTACTTTCTCCAGGTCATTCTGAGCTGTCTCCAAATGTAGAAGCTGTTTGTTTTCTGTGCGAGCCCACCATTAATCCCACCGTATTTCTCAGGCCCAATCTGCTTGTCCTCCTCCTCCTCCCTCGTCATTCAACCATAAAATTTATGGCCACAGCAAATGGCGCATAATAAATGGGCCCTAGTAAAATATCTGTAAATCCACCATTCTTCTCCGGAGGGAGATTTAATAAAAATGACCTCAGATAAAAATACTCATTAAGAATTGAAACAGAGACTGATTGTGCTTAATTTATAATTAATACATGAGAAAATTATGGTCCCTTTCTCAAGGGTATTTGAAAACATTTCAGTCTCATAATTTTTGACCAGCATAAAAATTGTTACATCAATTCTCATATTTTAATAATGCCCGTGGCGGGTTTCTTCTTTTTACACAGAATTGGTATTCTAGGTCTCCTTTGGGTCAGTCCCTGCACTGGCACATTTCCAAATGGCTTTGACGGGGTTGACATTTTTAGTCATTACCTTTCATGACCTGGCCTAACATGGGCAGAAATAATGAGGTTTAGTAGGGTTTATTTTTGACAACTTTGGTGACTCTAAATAAGTGTCTTTGACCCAATTTTGAAATGGTTGCAGATATTTTAATGCATATTAACTATTAACACATCAAATGGAACCGCTGGTTATTAGTTGCCAGAAACAAAATCATTTGAGCTGCAAGGAAAAAATTCAAAGCACTTCTGTCTGGTGCTTTTAACTCTTCCTTGGTTACTATCTTTTATAGAGTTTTGTGCACTAAATGGAAAAAAATTTTAGTACTCAAGAAGAGTGACTAGGTGGCATCTAACGTGTCCTGCTTCAAAACCATTGCCATGGATACTCAGTTTCCTCGTTATAAAAGGGAAAAGTAATGGTCTCTAAGGCACAGATTTTTGAGGATGAAATTAGGATGCGTCAAGTGCTTAGCATAAGGCCAGGCACATAACATATGCTCATTAGATGATAGCTTTCGTTTTATTGTTGTTATCCTTTAGTGCAGTTAATTCATAAATGTTTTACTCCCTCAAAAAGGCACTTGTGAATACTGGCATAGACTCAGAACTTGTCCCCGCATGTTACAAAGGGGAATACAGGGCCCTTCCAGTGGAGAAAGTTGTCAGACAACAATGCCACCAGGTGATTAAAATGAAAGCAAGGGACCGACATCGTGTGCTCCCTGCCACCATGCACTGAAAAAGCCCAGCATCATTTTTCTGTAATACCTGTCAAGAAAGCATGGCCTGAGTGTGGACCCAAGGAACCATCAACAGACCCAGACTGAGGTCCCTGCCCTTGAACAAAAGGCCTGTATTCTTCAAAACGGTCCAGGATGTGTGAGCAGGACAAACTGGAGGATTGCTCCTGACTACAGCAGACTAAAGAAACATAATTACTAAATGCAACGTATTGGCCTGGATCGGATCCTGGACTAGAGAGGGAACAGAGACTTTGTTGGGACAGTGGACAATCATGGGAGTTCTTTGTACAACTGGTCCTACAACTTTTCACTGAATTTGAAATTTCAAACTGAATCATTATTAAAAGATGTCCGTATACTTCTTTATGCCTTGAGGAGGCAGTGGGTTCCAAACTGTAAACATAACTGTTTCATTTTAGCTGAAATTGTACACCTGCCCCAAGGAAGTGGCCACCAGCCTGAAGGTACCTGAAGTGCTGTCTTTTGGTGACTCCAGGTAACATGAGATCATCAGGCAAATAGCAAAGGATGAGTCAGGGCACCTCCACTTCTGCTTGGGAAGGATTAATTGCGGAAGAAATTGTGTCTGCTGGCACAAATAATGAAAAACCAAACAAAATTAGTAAAATCTCTCTTATAGATTTTGGACCCACAATACAGGACTGTGATTATGAGAAAAACCACAGATGAGGCTTAGGTCTGCCCTGCCTGACTGCCTAGAGGGAGTTCCCAAACCGAGCCCAGCAGACCCACTAAGCTGAGGGACAAGTCAGAGTTCAAGGGGGTGGAGGCAGCTAGAATCTGCAGGACAGAATGTCAAAGGTGAGAGAGATGCACAGAGCTCCAGAGACCCTCAAGACACACATCACGAAGGCAGATTGGTGCTTGGCTGGGACTGAGGACACGCAGAGGGAATTGTCTGTAAAGAAACAGGGAAAGTTCGGGGGTAACAGAAATGTTTTCTATCTTGACTGTGGTGGCAGTTACATGACTGGAAACGTTTGTCAAGATCCCTTGAATTATACACTTAAAATTGATGATATTGTATGTAAATTATATCTCAATAGAACCATTTAAAAATAATACACGACTGAGAGCCACCTTGAAGAATCAAACAGCGAAATGGCTTGCGGTCTTGCGATGTTTAGGAGCTTCGTCCCCTGGTTGCCCTGATGTCCTGCGAGTCTCTGGCCTCGCCTTCATTTTTTTTTTTTTGCTGCTCCAGTGTTTTAGCAATTTCTCTTTTCTGGTCTTCAAAGCATTTGGATCAGCCCCATTGAGAATTCCAGATGGAGCCTGAAGAGTCTCTCAAATGCAAGTCTTGTCACCTTGAACTTCGAGAGTCTCTCCCACACTTAAGAAACCATTCACCTGGGGCTGAATGTCCTCTGTTCTACCGGAATGATGCAATGTGGCTTTTTCGTCACATGAAGCACACTTCTCACTACCCCAAAATCAAATGGATTCTTTGAGAATAAGTCTCTCAAAGCAGCCTAGAAAGCCACCCCACACAGAAGTCACTTTTGTCCCACTGGCTTCCGTGGGACACCTGTGCTAGGGGATAAAAATACCTTGTGTGAACAGGTTCCCAAACTCCTGCCGGCATTTTCCTGTTGCCCTGTGGCTGTGATAAACTGCACTACTGCACCGTCTTATCTGAGTCATCTTCCTGACATAAAACCAATTTGGTCAAATGTATAATTCTTTTAACATCGTACTGGATTGAACACTATTTCATTTGGGATTTCTGCCTCTACGTTCTGAAGTGTGTAACCAGTTTAATTAAAAGCCTAAAGTCAGCAGGGCATACACATAAAATGGTTTTATTTTTATTTTTTTGTCCAATTACTTACCTTCGAACAACTTCTGTGAAATCTCTCCTTCCTGCTCCATAATGACCTTTAGCAGGTCACATGGCTTTTTGGTCATTTTCAGTTATTAAAAAGTACAAGCCGACGTATCACCTGTTTCAAACGCCAGCTACAGGTACAGCGTGAGCAGCACTGTGCCCAAGTCTGAGCATGTCAAGAACATTTCCTACTCAAGACTGCCGAGAAAAGTGTAGACGGAACCCACAGAAAAGCTTCAGAAATGTGCAGGCACCTACAGATGCCTTTTGATCCTCTCGCTGGCCAGCATGAGTTACCGCAGGCTGATGACATCCAGGACACCTGGAAGCCGCAGACGTCCTTTGGCAAGAACTTCAAGGTGTTGACGGTGACCTTGGACAGAGGACTTGTCTGTAGAGTACAAAGACAATCCGCACCAGGCCAGCAAGAAGTTACAGGTCTCTAGTCTACCAGCTGCCTAAGGAGGAAATAAATGAAATGCTCTGAAATGAGCCCACTAGAAACCAAGCAACGCTCACCCTGAGTCTGCACTTGGGGGTGTCTGGAGCTATTCCCCCTCCATGGAACTACACTCGGCCTGCTCACCACCTTCAAGAGGAGTGTGGAAGAAATGAAGTACCGTGGAGTGATATGCTCCCACACCCCAGTGGGTGCCAGAAACCACCCACAGTATGGAACGCTTATGTTTTTTCTAAAACATAATGTATGATAAAGCTTAATTTATAAATTAGGCACAATAAGAGATTACAAACAATAACTAATAGTAAAATAGAACGATTATAAGAAGGTACTGTAATAAGAGTTCTGTGACTGGGGTCTCTTTCTCTCTCTACATATCGTACTGTACTGGATGTGTACAGGTGGACAAAGTGTTGATGATTCACATCCGGGCCGGATGGAGTGAAACCGCATGAGATTTGATCACAGTACTAAGACCAGTGTGCACTTTAAAACTTACAAATTGTACATTTCTGAAATTATCCATTTAATACTTTTCGGACCATCCTTAACTGAAACTAAAGAAAGCAAAACCGGGATAAGGGGGGGCTGACTATGTCAGTCAAGAGTAAACCACTATTTTCTGAGTCTTCTTTACCAATTAGAGAATATTTTTCACTTTTCATTATGTTTTGTAGCACTTTTACAGCTGCCTAGATTTTCCTCTTTGTAACAGACACTCCCTATCCTTCTGTGGCAGGGCCTCTCCGCTCTGTTCCTCATCTCTTGATGATGGTCGTGAATACTTCTCCAAGTTCTTTCTTCAAAAGGGTACAGGTCAGTATTTTTTTTTTTAATTTCTTTTTCTTTATTGATTTGAGAGAAAGAGAGAGAGAAAGAGACAGGGAGAGAGAGATAGAAACATTGATGAAAGAGAACATCAATTGGCCGCCTCCTACATGCCCCCCACTGGGGATCAGGGCAACAACCTGGGCATGTACCCCGACTGGGAATCAAACCGGTGACCTCTTGGTGCATGGATCGATGCTCAACCACTGAGCCACACCGGCGGGGATCAGTATGTTTTTTTTAAATCCTTACATATTTGAGGGTATCTTTCGTGAGTGGGATATCAAATAATCGTCTGGAAACTCGGTAGACAGTCTCCATTGCCACTGAGAACAGCGAGAGGTTGAAGCCAGTCTGATGTCTTTCCTTTGTAGGTTTTCCCTTTATTCCAAGTGTACATGTGCAGGATTTTTAAAATCCCGATTCTTCGAGCATTTTTGTGAGGTGTCCAGGCATAGGCCCATTTTGAGTGGCCTTTGCCTGGCACACGTTGACCCCTGTCCAGCTGCACGCTCGGGATCTGTGTGGTGTTCTCTCATCTCTCAGCTTCTCTCCGGCCCCACCCTCAGAAGCATCAAGGTATGCTTGGCACTTCTTACTCTCTGGTCTCCATACTATGGACTTTCCTTCGTCATTTCAATGTCTTTATCATTTCCCCCGTATTTTTAATGAAATTTGTCAACCTTGACCTCTGCAACACTGATTTATTGTTTTACAGCACCGAGTCTGTTCTTTAATCTCACTGAGGGATTAATGGAGAGTTTTAATTCTGTGACTGCATTTTTAGTTTCTCTTACAGTGTTTCTTTTTCTCATTAATTCCCTTTCCATTTATTTATTTATTTATTTTTTAGCTCATTCTGTGGCTTTTAAAAGAATGTCTGGCCCTGGCTAGTTTAGATTAGCAGTTAGAGCATTGGCCTGAGGACCAAGAGGTCAAGGGTTCAATTCCTGGTTAAGGGCATGTACTTGGGTTGCAGGTTTGATCTCCGTCCCTGGTTGGGGTCATGTGGGAGACAACCAATCGATGTGTCTCTCTCACATAAATGTCTGTCTCTCTCTCTCTCTCTCTCTCTCTCCTTTCTTCCCTCCCTCCCTCCATCTTATTCTATTCTATTCTATCTAGAAATCAATGGAAAAATATCCTCAGGCAAGGACTGATAAAAAAGAATGTCTGCCCTTCTCCTTATGGCGTCCTGCCTTTATTTCATAGGGAGCTGTATCTTCTGACACATGTAACAGAATGATTTTCCCTATTGATCCAGAGTTGATGCGAAGACCCAAAATAAAGACAAAGGGCTAGGTGCCCACGATTTAGTTTAAGGGATGCAGTCCGTATAGACCCTATACTTATCCTATGAATTCGACTCCTTCGGGGCGACAGGCCACTCTTGGGGCTCCTGGCCAGACAGACGGGCCTGCATTCCCAGAATGCCCCCACAGCGGGATGACAAAGCCCCTACTCCCAGCTTCCCCGTTCCCTTGAAGCTGGCCAAGGCAGACCTTCCTCAGCCCAGGAGGCCTCTTTTGCAGAAAAGAGCTCTAGGGCTTCAGCTAGTCAACACTGTCCCCCAAGGGAGCCAGCTTCAAACTCCTTCAGTTTCCTCCCCAGCACCTCCTCCCAGCCTGGGAACAAAGACGTTTGAACAAATCCACAGGAACATGCTAATTGGCAAACAACTCAGGTTCCCGTCGCCCCGAGGGGCCTTGGGCCCGGTAGGCACTGCCAGAGGAAGAGAAAAAATGAACACCTTAGCAATGACAACAGCTCCTATATTTAATGTATTCAAATATGTCCCCTCAAGGAGTTTGCAGGCCCCCAGGGGGACAGGGAGTCTGAGCTGAAACAATTTCTCCTAATTGTCCAAGCAGACACCCAAACAAGGCCTGGATTTGAGATTCCCACATGAAGACTAGCTCATACTGGTTCCAGGGCTGGTGAAGACCCCTTTCTAAATCAGGGTGTGCCAAAGTGGGTTTCTCAGAGCCCTATTTTCACAGAATGTTAATACATGGTTCTGAAAACGGGCTTGCAGTGAAAATAAATTTGAGATACACATAGTAAACAGAGCGGCAGGCTTCTTTCTGCAGGACTCTTGGCATCTTGCATAGTAAGTCACCCTGCATACACTGAGCACCTATCGTGTGCCAAGCATTGTGGAACAAGCATTGTGGAAACAGACACGCCCGCAAGTAGCTCCCAGCGAGCATTCCGATAGATCAGTCTCAAATCGTGGTCTGGGCCAGTGGCTGCAACACCTACTGAAAACTTGTTGAAAGTGAGGACGCTTCAGCCCCACCTCCACAGGCTCCCCATGATCTCAGTGTATGTTAACATATGGGGAGCCCTGGAGTACTGCCCTGCTAGGGAAGAAAAAGAAGGGCTGCACAGGGAAGCTGGAGACCTTTTGCTATAGAGCCCAGTTAAAACCATGGGCAGCAGAGCTGGGGAGGGACACATTGTCGTCACTTCAGCCTGGACACAGCAAGTCTCCCCCTTTTTTTTAAAGATTTTTTTTTAAGAGGGGGAGAGAGAAACATTGATGTAAGAGTGTAACATCGATCAACTGCCTCCTGCACACCTCCTACCAGGGATCAAACCTGCAACCCAGGCATGTGCCCTGACTGGGAATCAAACTGACAGCCTTTGGGTACACAGGATGATGCCCAACCAACTGAGCTACACCAGCCAGGGCCAGGCTTCATTTTTGGTATCAGCATTGGTTGAGGTAGGGTTCAGCTTTGAGGAAAAGAAAAATCCTAAGTAATAGTGTCTTTTTTCTTCTTCTTCTTCTTTTATTGATTTTAGAGAGAGAAGAGGGGAGAGGGAGAGAGAGATAGAAACATCGATGAGAGAGAACATTGATTGGCCGCCTCCTGCATGCCCCCCACTGGGGACTGGGCCCACAACCTGGGCATGTGCCCTGACCAGGAATTGAACCGGTGACCTCTTGGTGCATGGGTTGACACTCAACCACTGAGCCACAGTGGCTGGGCAGTAACAGTGTCTTACACATGATGAACGTTTATTTTTCCCTTATAGTTGAGAAGTCCAGCGACGGGAAACCCTGGTCTGGCACGGCATTCCACAGGATCGCGGTCCTTCCATCCTGCTGCTCTCTGTGCAGTCCCAGAGCCAGCTCATGTCCCACAGGGCCACACACACAATTCAGCTGAAAACAGAATGTCACCTTCCTTGTAAAAATCAATTATAATAAGGGAACCGTCAACAAAATTCTCAGCCTTGGGACACACAAGCATTAATGAATAATGGTGCTGCTCTACCTTTTCCATTACCCCAACCTCAATCCAACAGGAGGACGTGGAAGGGACAGGGGCTACCCCCTGTGCTCTAGTAACAGACCACCCCCTCAGCTCCTGGGCCACACCAGTCATGGCACATAAGGGAGGAAGGGAGAAGGTTCTCCGGGAAGACAGGCAGAGGGGACCATGCCAAGGTCCAGGCAAAGACATCAGCTGCCCAGTTCAGCACAGGTATCAGCACGGTGACCCAACACATACCTCTGCCCTCTGGGACTCAGTTTCCCAATCTGTATAATAATGAGGGAGTTAACCCTTCCGGCTACCATGTTTTGTGACTCTGTAGGCTAGACTGGGTTGACAAACTGCAGCTTACAGACCAAATTGGGCCCTCGGTTTCTGCACTGGGCCATGAGCTAAGAATTGTTTTCACATTTTTAAAGGGCTATAAACAAAATAAAATCACAAGGAAGGCTATGTGATGGCCCACTGGATGTGGCCTGAAAGGCCCAGCCCTTTCTAGAAAGCTTGCCGATCCCTGCTCTAGATATTGTTGGATCTGGGCTCCTGCCTCGTTCCAGGGCCCAGACCTCTCTGGAACACGGTGGGTACGTAGAATTTCTCGCTAGCTCTGCAATCGTTGTTTAATTCTCTCTCCTTCACTGTCCTGTAACTCCAGGAAGGCACGCTCTTAGACCCTAGCATGGAACAGACCTCAGTCAGCATGTATGAGGTCTGTGTTTCCAGCATCCCCACAGCCTGTATGCAGCACCATTCAGGCTGAACAATTACTTGTCATAATACATACATAACACACAATACATACTGTAACCATATGCTTATTTTATCCAATTAACCATCACGAGGGCTTTACTAGATCAAGTTTCCAAGCTAGGCTGCTGCCAGACCTGGCTCTGTCCACCAGGAGCTCATAAGAAAGATCAGACACAGACACAAATAACTACAATCCCAGCTAGACCATGATTCATGTCCCAGAAGAAAGGTAGAGGAAGTGAAATGCACACACAAAAGGAAGAGGCAAATACATCTGAACGGGAATGAACACTCCCCTACATAATGGGCAAGGCCAGGAAAAGGCAACTCACAAAGGGGAATATACTCTAATAAAACAAATATATGGGAAAATCCTCAGCCTTGCTAGTAGTCAGACAAATGCTAATAAAAATTACAATAAGGTATCTTTTTACGATTATTAAAATACTAAAAAATCTATTTCAGGTCCTAATGGCCAGTGTTCTCAATGGTGCAATGAAATGACTCTCTCACACACTGCTGTTGGGAGAGAATGAAATTGAATAACTCTTTGAAATCAATTTGGTAATAATATTAAATATAAAAATGTACAAACTTTATGACCCAGTCATCCCACTTCTAAGAATCGGACCAAAGAAAAGAATTCAAAATAAGAAAAAGTGTATGTGCTCATACATGGGACTAAGACCGTAGCAGTTATTTGGAAGCAAAATAAAATCTCACCGTGGAATTCTCTTCCCAGGATCCCTTTAGCAGCCCAGCTCCCTGGTTATTTAAGGATGACCCACATTAGGAGAGTGGGACCTTGCACCTGCTACACAGGAGGAGTCTGCTCCTTAGGAGAGGGACCAGTGTCTGCTGGGTAGCTGGGGGTCACATGTGCAGCTTGGGCATGATCAGTGAGTGTTTTCTGCCATGTGGCCGGGAAAAGAAGAGGAAGCTGGTCGGGGGAGGGAGGGAGGGAGGGAGGGAGGGAGGGAGGGAGGGAGGGAGGGAAGACTGAAGTTGATACAGACACAGGATGTACCTCCTGGCATCTGCATCCCTGTTCTGGGGGACTCCCAGCCCCAGCCACACACCTACCCTTGGCTTCTTTCTGTGAGATCTTCCAGTGGCCTCTTCACAAAGACCCCTTTTCTGTTTAAGCTCATTTAGGTTGAGTTTCTGTCACTGAGAACCAAAAGGTAACTAATACACAATGAACAGTGTGTAGCCAGTACAACTGTAATGGAGACTATGGAAGCAACATGGGGAAAGGGGGCTTTTGAGCTAATAAGGGTTTAAAAAAATCAGAAAATAAAACATTACAAGTGTGCTACATATTCAAAACACGTGGGCTGAAAAACTAGAAGGGAATACATTAAAATGATACAAGGTGTGCCGGCAGTGGGATAAAAGTGATTATTTTCTCTTTTCATACTGTTGCACTGCTTTCCTTAAACTTGAGAAAAAATTCTGAGTGAAGAGATGAGTCATAGAGCAAAACGACTGTGATGCAGAGCGAACAGCGCTTCTTGCCCAGACAGAGGGCAGACGTGGGCCAGGGGACCCAAGGGGAGAATTTTTATTATCTCCACGGGAGAGATCAGAGAAAACAGGGCAAAGGAAGCAGCGTTTGAAATAGGCTTCCAGCCAAGAGGAGGACTTGAACAGAGAGCAAGGTCTCCAGGCGAGGAGGGAAGGGAGAGAAAGAAGGAACGAAAGCTTGGAGGTAGAAGAACACCACACTTGGGGAAAGAGGAGCCGTTTCCCGTGGCAAGAGCAGGACAAAGTGAAGATCAGTAGGAAATCAGGCTGCTCTGCAGAAGTTTTAAACCGGTGACCTTCAGGTCACAAGGGCCCAGTTGTTTTTTTATTTGGTCAGCATGGTAATCCCATATTTCTAAATTAGTTGCTATGCCTCTCGTCTCTAAGCTACTCCTCTAAATTCCACTTTGTGATGCTGGGACTCTTATGAGGCTTGGCCAGCCAGCGCCTTCTCAGCCTCTGCCAGTAGGGGGCGCTGGAGGGAGGCCACAAGGTAGAGGACTGAGGGAAACACACTGCAGGTCGGAGCATTTACTAATTTAGATTTAATTTGCAAGGTTGGCGGTTCACACACCATAGAATCAGGCAGTTCAAATCCACCATAAGTGTTTGAGAAACTCTTGCATGTACCCTGGGAGACATGCCCAAGAATGTACATAGCACCACTATTCATGGATAAGGGAAGGGGGCACAGTACAATGTGCCCTGCGGTTGGGCATGCCCTTCTTCAACCCACCCCAAAGCACAGCCTCACAGCCTCCACTCAGATGACCCAGGGTAGTGATCACCGCTCAGGGAGGGCCTCAGCTCACCTCCACGTGGCAAAGTCTCCACTCCAGCCTGAAGGCACCAGAAAACCGGCTCCATTCTCCCAATGAAAGGTTAAACAAAATAAAAGGCCCGGATCCTTAGAAACACAGACAAGTTCCTTCCTGGGTGGGTAGGCACACTGTCTGTGGTGAAGCCTGGGGAGAAAATGCTTTTGTTCCTTCTGGAAAGCCCACAGGAGTTAACAAAACACGACAATAATTAATTTCTCAATAATTCTATCCATTAATATCCAGTGTTAGCCAAAATCCAATCTAGCCTGCTTTAAAAGAATAACTCTTACAGTCCCCGTCTTATAAAGTGCAGCTACAAGGACAGACAGTGGCTGAGTGACGTCCTTCAGGGTGGCGGGAAACACCTTCCGAGTGAGCGCTGTTGAAATGCATGGTGTTTCCCTCGAGTCTGCGGTTGGCTGAGGAACAACCCCAACGATATCCAGGTCCTCATCCCTTGAACCTGGGAATGTCACCTTACATGGCAAAAGGACTTTGCAGATGTGATTAAGTGAAGAGTCTTGAGATGGGGAGATTATCCTGGATTATCCAGGTGGGCCCTGAATGTGACCACAAGTGTCCTTATGAGGAGGAGGCAAAGGGAGATTTGACACAGGTGAGGAGAAGGTTCCATGACTGTGGAGGCAGAGGTTGGAGTGATGCAGCCACAAATCAGGCAATGTTCACGGCCCCCAGAAGCTGGCAGAGACAGGAAAGGGGGCCTCCCCGGAGCATTGTGGGGGACTGTGATGTAGCCCTACAAAACTCGGGATTTCTGACCTCCAGACTGTGAAAGAATAACCCTCTTTTATCTTAAGCCGCTAAATTTGAGGTGATCGGTTAGAGCAGCCACAGGAAGCTAATGACCTCAGGAAACTGTGACGTCAATGGCAGCAGCCTTCTTAGCCTCGGAGGCCTGAATAACCAGGTGTCCCTGCTTTATCTGTGCAGTATAAATTACACGTGCCTAGGAGGAAGGAGGGAAGTGAAACTGAATAGGTAAACTGAGGCCAGATCATGAAAGACCTTCCAATGATGAACTAAGGACTTTGGCCCTTACCCCACAGAGTCTCAGAAGCCATAGACAGTTTGGAGTAGGGAAATGGTGTGACCTGATTATTTATAATACACCTCAGCTTTGTGGAGAAAGCAACTGGGAGGCAGCAAAACTACAAGCCAGGCCACAGGGAAGAGGCTGCTGCAATAATGCAGGAAAGAGAGAGGGTGAGTGGGAGCCTCACAGAGAGGTCAGGGGAAGGGACGCCCGTGAAGCCGCAGATCCCGGCAGAGAACAGAGAAGAGCGGCTTTTGTAAGAAGGGAAGTGGAGGATAGCAGGCAGTTTTCCAAAGAACAACGTACATTTCCTCTGGTTTGGGTGACATACATAAGAAAAGGAAGGAATTTGATTACATCTCCCTGGATATGTTTTTAAATGGCAAAAAACAACCAGATCATTCACTTAAAAAAGAGAAATGGTCTTAAATTCCAAGAAGACCAGCGCAACTCTGGTTGGTGTCATGATCACTGAAAGCCAACTTGCACCCTCCTTGGAGCCAAATTTTGCCAAGCATCCAGCTGCATTTCACGAGGGGCCTTGTGTGATCAATGCAAATGGCACACAGATTGGGATCGTTACCAAGGGTGTGGTCGGCAAAGAGAAAGTTGCTCCGGATGGGTGGCAGGAGCCCTTGGGTTCAGTCCTGGCCTAGCCACTGTCTGTGTGGCCTCAGACAGGTACTTGTCCCTCTCTGGGCCTGCCTCCCCCTAGATCAGCAGTGTTCAAACTGGGTGGCAGAGCTCTTGAATTCTGAAGAGGTGGCCAATGACCACAGATGCCTGGGAGTGAGGAAGGGGTCCCTCTCCTGCCTCCTTCTGGAGGGCTGGTCAAACGTGACTGCCATTTGCTTTCTTCCTTCAGCTGACATTTTTGACTCCTCACTATCTGCCAAGCACTGTTCTCGGGTCCTACTTGTATTTCTTGTTTTACAGATGAGGAGACCGAGGCACAGAGAAATAAAGTGGCTTGCTCGAGACTGCATAGCTGAGAGGACCCAGCTGGGACCTGAACACACCCAGTCTGGCTCCAGGACCTGAGGTTTCAGAGGTTTGCTCCAGGTCCCATACTCTATCCCTCCTCTGTGTCCTCCATCACCCTGTAGCACACTGTCCACTATAGCTCTAGGCTGACCTGTCAGTCTCTTTCTGGCCACACTGGGAGTGCCTTGCGGGCCCCGACTGAGTCGGGTTTATCTCTGTTCCCCCATAGCACAGCCTGGCCTGTTGGCTTGACTCTCGGTGATCGTTCTGGGGGGCTTCTCTCCCCACACACTGGGCACCAGCGCTGCACTGCTCTGTGGACGCAGAGAGGAATCTGACCGGGTCCCTGACCTCCGGAAGCCCAGCCGGGCCAAGTAGACAGATCTGGAAGCTGATAGAAGCCCTGTATGCTATTGTCTGACATCACCTAGACAAACCCGCTTTACACTGGGAAAATAATAAGATCACATGAAACCTGCCTGCCACCCTCACAACCAGACCCTCCCCTCTGGACTTGGAGCCCCGCTGGTCACAGGAGGGCACGCTGGTGGCAACACTGGCCACAGCCACCACCCAAAGGCCCTTTGTTCCCTCATTTAGCCAGACACGAACTGAGCAGCAGTGGGCTGGCCCTGGAGGGTGCAGACGAGATGGATCAGACATGGTCCTGCCCTCTGAGATTTCACGGACCAGTAGGCATGACAAGCTGCAGACACATAACAGTCCCACGAACACAGGCAAAGCACCTCCAAGTCCTGGGTGAGGGAGGAACTGTCGAGGATCACAACTGCTAAGCCCCTGGAACCAGACCTTGACTTAACAGGGACGGAAACTGTGGGCCAAGGTGGGGGGGGGGGGGCTTGTCCACAGCGGTCAGTGGCAGACCCAGGACAGCAGCACAGCATTCTCTCTCTCTCTTCATCCCACTCCTTCCCCCAGCGTTGAAAGTAGAAATCTCAAAGACATCGTATCTGTTCTCCCCAGCAGTTGCTGAGATTTGGGGGACAATGAAAAAAAAACAAAACTCAATGTTCCCATTCCCGATACCGCCCCCCGCCCAGGCCCACAGGGACAGTGGCCATAGTGGTGCAGCCACAGCCCTCACACACAGCTAAGACTGGGGCTTACCTGGGGACCAGGCCCCAATCCTCACAGCTGCTCCCAGAACCCCAGGGTCTTGTCACCTGCTGTCCCCAACCCATGCTGCTTGCCCCAACCTCTGGGCCGCTATTCAGACCTCTGGGGTGGACCCAGAGAGTTGGAACTGTCAGGCACTTCTGTCCAGGATGGAAATCCCAGGGAGAGAGACCAGGGGAGGAGGGACTCCCACTTGCTGAGCACCTACTGGATGCCAGGGGTATGCCAAGACCTCTCCATGTGTTGTCTCAATTCATCCTCCCAACTCTCACCTGGGAGGTAGGATGACCCCACCCTTCAGATAAGGAAACCTGGGCTCAGAGAGCGTCACAGGGGTCACTGCTGGCTGGTCACCAAATTCTGCAAACCAGAAACATCAGCGTAAGAGCCCATGGGACTCACAGTCCATTTGTTTTTTTTTTAATCCTCACCCGAGGATATTTTTCCATTTATCTTCAGATAGAGTGGGAGGGAGAGAAAGAGAGAAGAAGAAACATCAATGTGAGAGAGACACATTGATTGGTTGCCTCCCACACAACCCCAACCAGGGCCGGGGACTGAACTGCAACTGAGGCACATGCCCTTGACCGGAATTGAACACACGACTCCTTGGTCCAAGGGCCGATGCTCTAACCACTGAGCCAAACCAGCCAGAGCATCACAGTCCATTTGTGATCACCTTCTGGCAGCATCATTTCATAAGTCTCAGCCTGGCGCCTTCTCCACGTGCAGGGCTCTGAAACTCAGAGCAGAATCTCACCAGCACCTCTCTGAGCCACAAAGCCTTGAGAAGGAGGAGGGGAGAGGTCAGCCTCCCATTTCACAGACAGGAAGCTAGAACCCACAAGTCAGATCTCCCAGGCCAGAGTTCTCTGGGAATCCTAGACCCAAAGTTAGTTCTTGCCAGGAGTTATTTTGAGGTTCTTCGAGGCACCTGGGTTGAGACGACAGGAAAGGAGACGTGGCCAATAGCTTGCCATCAAGGAGGTAGGCAGTGGGAACAGCAAGCAGACCTCAGGGTGGGTCGGGGGTTCCAGATGAAGACACATGATCTGGATCCCTCAGCTATGACTCACACAATCGACCAGACCCAGCTGGTCAGGACCATGGCTGTCCCCAGATGGAGCCAGCATCATCCCCAAACAGGCCAGTTTCGCAGCCCCCTTTGCGGTGCAGGAGAGGCTGTGATGGGCTGCAGAAGGCTGGGCACAAGCTGCTGGCAGCAGAGGCCTCGGCATCCGTGCAGAGTGTTGCCAGAGTGTGGACCATCCAGCGGGCCTCCCAGAGGCAGCACGTGCAATGGGAGGGAGCATGCGCTCTGCAGCCAGAAGGACCGGAACCTGAGGCGAGGGGCTTAGCACCCCGGAACCTCAGCAATCTCATCTGTAAAATGGGGATAATGATGGACACCCCCTCCGAATGGTTGTGAGGACTGAGGGACATAACGCACGTAAAGCGCTGAGCACAGCGCCCAGAGCAGCGAGAGCCCAGGGGACGGCAGCTGCCGGTAGCAGTAACAGCAGCATGAGTGGTGTGAACAGTGGTGTCACCGGAATGGACAGTTTCAGACTGGGCCTGCAGAGCCTTGGCGCTCTGAGGGCTGACTCGGGGCTCAGGGGCCCCTAGACTGGTGGAAGGACTATTCCTAGAAGGGGCGGAGCCTGGGGCAATTCAGCGAATGCAGGTCCTACGAAGCCCATATATAATGAATGTCATAGAAAAGCAGGTGCTGGGTGGTGTCAGTCTTCGTCCAGTCAGCAATGTCCAGTGGCACCCCAACCCCCTCCCCATGCTGAATATTTTTGCTCTTACTCTATCTCAGCACCTAGCACAGCCAGCCACACAGTAGATCCCCAATAATTTTTCTTGGATAAAAGAAGTCACACAGTGTACCCGGGTTCCGATCCTAGTTAAAGGAGCTCCTCCTTTCTGTTCTGTCTTACCTAACAGGCTTCCATGTAGACTTTCCTTGAAACACAAAGGGGTTTTAAAAAATAAAATTGATCTGTATTGCTAAGTACCAAACAAAGAAAGCAAGCTTTGTGTACCGCTATGTGGAGGGATTTATTTTTAGATGACGTGCACTTCTAAGAATCTGTATGTGTCTAATCTGAATTCTTCCTATAGCAGGTTGTCCTCACAGTACCTGAAGACTTACCAGTGTTCTGATGTAGTATGAAGCTTGTGATCGTTACTGTGCACAAACCTAGTAGTTTTTCAGCATTATGAAATTTTAGGTAAATTTTTTTTATGGCTTTTCTCTTTCCTTCAAAACGTTTCTGCTTTACATATGCCATGCATACGTTTTAGTTTAAAATATGATTTATGAGATCCTTAATGTTATCGAACAAAATTGTATATAATAATATGTATAATAATAAAAGAACTACCAAGTTTGAAAAAAAGTAAAATTGAGATCAAATCACCTAGAGTACGCTCCTTTGACAGAGGGGACATGAGGCCCAGGGCAGTCGTGAGCTCCCGCAGACTCGGGCTTTCTCCTCCACCCTGTGAGGTCGCTCGGGTGCTGAGGCTGGGGGGCCACCAGCTGGGCAGGGGTTCTGGGCGCCTGCTGCCAGAAGTGGTGGAGGGGGGGAGGCTTCTCCCACTGCTCCCACTGCTGGGATGGAGCCCAAGTGCAGGCGGAGGTGACGCCCAAGATTTACGCACTAGGATGTTTATCATCGTGTTATTTATAATGCTGAAAAATCAGAAATGACTAGAAACAGGTTGATAAATCAAGCCACAACCTTTTAATGGAACATAATGCAGCTGCCTAAATTCATCTCTTTGGAGACTGTTAAATATTAAGTTAGAACCGAGGCAAAATACAAATCTCTAAATAAGACTGACACCAATTCTTTTTAAAAACATGCATAAGGAAAAAGGCTTGTTGGAAATATATCTTAATGTTAAGAATGGTTATTTCCTGGGAGGTTGGAGTGGGTGTTTAATAGGTAGTAGGGTGTTTGTTTGTTTTTCTACATATTTTTTGTATACTCCAAATTTTCTACAATAGACATACATTACCTGTATCAGAAAGGGAAAAAATGAACACTTCCCTTCCAAGGCCAGGTCTCGCCGAGAGAGCCAGCCTCCTCCATCCTGTGATTCAGTGAGCATCCATTCAACATACTGTTTCAGTATGTTGCAGACACCAGGAATGTGTCAACTTAAAGGCACACAGAGGCCATTTGCAATCCATTTCATGAGCCAGTCACCACATACTAATAGGCTCCCTCTTAATTGCAGAACTGACCATTAGAGATTCGGAAAGTGCTATAATACATATTTTGCAGTTGGGAAAGCAATTTAAATGTTCAAGCTTTAAAACCCCAAAAGATACTATTTGTGTCCTTTGCACCCCATAGATTGCCCTTCATCTTCAAAGAAGGAATCGTGTGAGCTCTTTCCCCTAGTGGTCCCTGGTGCACTGTGTGACGTTGAACAAGTTCCTTGAACTCTCTAGGCTTCAGCTTCTTCCTCTGTAAGGGCCTTTCCAAGGTGAGATTCGTCGCTTTTCTCAGTTTCTTGGTGGTAGCCAGGCGATAATGTCAAGATGGAGAGGTTTTGGCCTCTGGACCCTTTGGCCGGGTCCTTACACGGTATTCCTCAAATGCTGCGTCGCTGAATTTTGCATGCAGACTTCGGAGCATTTCAGAGAAGAAATGGCATCCTTCAGGGGCAGTGCTCAAGTGGACTCAGCATCCTAAATGGGCAAATCATTCTGATCTAAATCTTTATGGGCTCCCACTGCCTCATTAAACATCCAAGCCCCAGAGGCTCTGAATCACAGCGCCTCTTCTCTCGCAGCCCTTCAGGAGGAGTGCTGATTACCCCATAAATTACATGATGTCGGAGGGTATCTATCTGCAAGCCCTTCATCTTGCAGCCCAGCTGCCAGCATTTTTATGGGATATGGATCCTGCTAGGCTCCCACTCTCCTCCATCCCCATGGTTACCAGGGAGGCCCAGCAGAACGGCTTCCTTGGAGCACTCGCTCAGTCTCCACGGATATTTCTCCCTCCCAGGAACTCAGTAAAGTCTCTCGGATGGAGAGTTCCTTCTACCAGAAGGCTTTGTTCTCAGATCTCCTACTAAAATGAAGTCTAGGTGACCTGCAGATCCTGCTGCCTCACTGAAACCAAACAAGGCACTTTTTATACAAGGGAAGGACTTTACTCTCATTCTTCCCAAGGGCAGCCAGAACCGCTGTTAGGATCCCCATTTCAGAGCCAGACCCCAAATAGTAGCATGGTGAGCAGCCAGCCAAGCAGAAGGAATGGTCAGGGGAGCCGTGAAAATATCAGGTGTTAAGAAGGCCCTAATCCTCTCAGCTCACACCCGGGCCCCAGATGTCCGTCCCTCGGCTCTGTGGGGCCTGCCATTGATCCCTGGGCCTTCATCTCACTTGCTGGCCATTGCCTACTGTCTTACTTGGCTTTTCCCAGATGTTGACCATGGGACGAGGATTCAGGTATAAACCTCTGCTGGAGAGTGGAAGGTGAGTCGGAGCTCTCCATCCCCTCTGCATGGGGCAAGGCGGCTGGGGTGTGCACACACAGGCCATTGGCTGGAGGCTGCTGGGGAGGCTACTTTTCATTCTCCAGCACTTTGGGCCTGTTGTGGGCTCTGGCCAGCAGGGTAAGCCCTTGGGCGGAGAGGCAGCTATGACACTTGGAAGCCAGGCCTTCACTGCAATGGGAGGGCTAACGGGATCCTCTGCGACAGCTACTTAGATGCTTGGCAGGAGGCTCCCCTCCTCTGGGAAGCTATCCTGTGCAGAGCGAGGCAGCTTTTGTACCTTTGCTTCCCTCCGAGGCAGCAGGGAATGTGGGGACACTGGGCTCCAGGGTGGGAGGTGAGTGCCTTCTCAACAAGTGGGTGCAGAGATAGGACCCACCTGCTGACACCACCAGGTCTGGTGGCCTGTCTTCACCCTAACACCGCTCCAGTCTCAGCGATGAGGGGATGCATTTACTTTCTGTCTCGCTCTTCTACCTGTGCTTCCTGAGATCACTTTCCAGATAAACTACTTGTATTCAAACCCTTGCCTCAGGTCTGCCTCTAGGGAACCCAAACAAAGACAGCAGACAACAGGGAGAAGCCTCAGAGAGGTGAGAGGGGGCACTTTCCTGGAAAAGTCTAGATAGCAAGACAGAGTCATATAAAAATGTCAGTTCTTCCCAAATTAAATTCCCTGCTAACACAATCCAGTCAAAAGCACAGTGGAACAACACTTAGAACTTAGTTTTCTTTTAAGAATTTTTTTTTTTTTTTTTTTCAATCCTCACCCGAGGATATTTTTCCATTTTTTGTACAGATAGAGTGGGAGGGAGAGAGAGGAAGGGAGAGAGAGAGAGAAACATCGACGTGAAAGGGACACATCGAGTGGCTGCCACCCGCACGACCAACCAGGGCCAGGGACAAACTGCAACCGAAGTACGTGCCCTTAGCGGGAACCGAACCCGGGTCTCTCCGGACTGCAGGCCAACACTCTAACCGCTGAGCCAAACTGGCCAGGGCTCTTTTAAGAATTTTTAAGTATGCCCAGCCGGTGTGGCTTAGTGGTTGAACATTGACCCTTGCACCAAGAGGTCACTGGTTCGATTTCCGGTCAGGGCATATTCCCAGTGGGCGGCATGCAGGAGGCGGCCAATCGATGTTCTCTCTCATCGATGTTTCCATTTCTTCTCACTTCTTCTCTCTCTCTAAAATCAATAAAGAAAAAAAATTTTAAGAGAAAAGTTTCTTAAAAAAAAAAAAGAAATTTTAAGTCAGTGTGTCACTTTCTTAGGGCTGCTGTAACAAACTACCACACACAGTGGCTTCAAACAACACAAGTTTATTCTCCTATAGTTCCGGAGGGTCAGTGTCGGAGATGAGTCTCAAGGTGTTGCAGGGCTTGCTCCAGGAGATCCTTTGTTCCTTGCCTCTTCCAGCTGCTAAAGGCTGCCTGCATCCCTTGTGGCCCCTGACTCCCATCTCTGCTTCCATCATCTCTCTCTGCCTCTCCTGCCTCCCTCTGGTGATTGCATGTGGCTCGTCCGGTTAATTCAGGATAATCTTCCCATCTCAAAATCCTTAACTTAACTACATCTGCAAAATCTCTTTTGCCATGTAAGGGAACGTCCCAGGTTCCAGCAATTAGGATGTGGATGTCTTTGGAAGGGTGTTATTCAGCCTGGCACAGTTAGAGGAGACAAATAAATAAAGTAGAATTGCTACATTTTTAAGAAATAAAGAGTAGTGAAGGGAGAGCATTTAAGATCTTGTGCCCCTAAATATGTTAGTGGTTTGACTCAAATCAACTCTTACAAAAATTTTTGTAAAAAAGAGTAACAAGGTAAACTTACTTACCTGATAAATAAACTCCGTAACTCTAATAACTGAAACAGTGTACGCCTGGTGGAAAAATCAACAGTAACACGGTGGCATAGAAATAGATTCAATTATGTGTTAAAAGCTGATTGATTTAAGATAAATGTGGTAAATAAGTGAGGAAAGAAGTGATTATTCAATATATAGTTCAGTTGGTTAATTATGTGCAGACAGATAATTTCCTTACAACTAAAAACAAAATAAATTGTAGGTAGATTAAAGACAGTAATATTTAAGAGTTGAACCAATAAAGTAACAGAAGAAAATATAAGTAAAAATATTTACTAATTTTGGTGTTAGTAAGAATTTTTCAGTATACAAGCAATACAATTCATAATTGAAAAGATTAATGAATTTGACTACATAAAATCTAAAGTCTCCAAGTCAAATATACTATTATATGAATGGCAAAAAGTGCATGAAAAAGTGCTTGATATCCTAAGTCATCAGGGAAATGAAAATTATTATTACAATGACATACCACTGCAACCCACTAGAATGACTAAAAATTTTAAAACTTACATCAAATGTTGGCAAATATATGGAGAAACCAGAACCTCATACACAGCTAGTGAAAATGCAAATGGTACAATCACTTTGGAAAATAGTTTGACGGTTTCTAAAAAAGTTACACATACATTGATTACATAATACAGCAATTCCATTCTTAGACATTTATCCAATAAAAATAAAAACATGCCTACAGAAAGACTGGTACAAAAAATGTTCATTGGAGCATTATTCATAACAGCTACATACTAGAAACAACACAAACACCAATGGACAGAAGAATGAATAAACAAACTGTGCTGTATTCTACAACAGAATACCAGTAAGCAATAAAAAGGAACAAAGTTACCAACAGTAACACATGGCTAAGTCTCAAACACATTATGTTGAGTGAAAGAAGCTAGACTTGGAAAAGTACATACTTCATTATTTGTTTCCACAAAATGCTAGAACAAACAAGAGGATCTATGGGGATCGAGCAGCGACTGCCTCTGGCCACGCAGACAGGGGATGAGGGCTGACTGGGAAGGGACACAGGGAAACCTTCTGGGGTAACAAACGTGGGCTGCACGACTATATGCATTTGTCAAAACTCATGAGACTTACCATGTTCTGTGCATCTCAATAACAAAACATGAGACAACAAGCAAAATTAGAAGATAAATGCCAAATTAGAAATAATGTTTGTGAAAAATCTGACAGTCTCATAACTTTAATGTAGAAAGATTACTTGGAAAAAATATAAACATCCCAGATGTCCTTTCCTGGCATCGGCACTGCGGCTGGAGGTGCGGCTAGTCCCTGCCTGCTGTCCACTTCCGCCTGGCCTGCCGCTGCCACCCTGGCGCCGCGAGCTGTGTGTCGCCGCCCCTCCTTCCTGTCTTGTGACGGCTGGCACTAAAAATGCATTCTGTGACACGCGATTCAGCCAGGAGTCTTACAGGTGACAACAAGTGTGATCAAAAGCCATGCCACTGGTGAAGACGTATGTATATCAAGCCCGTCATGCTCCAGGGAGGTTACTAGAGAATTAGGAGAGGCTCAAATCAGCCTCTTGCACATGGCTGTCAAACCATTCTGAAGTCATGAGGCCTTCTGCTCAGTGGGTCACCAGCAAGCCAGAATGAATCACCATTGCCAGGAATGTCCTTGTAAGGCAGTTGGGGAGCCTTGGCGGAACTACAGGCCAAGATGCGTCCTCCCACAACCACATCAAAGTTACAGCTAAACTACAGAACAACCATCGTTCAGAAGCGCCTGACACCGAGCAGGATGAAGTCCTACGACTATGGAATTAAAGCAGCAGCCACACAGAGACAGCAATCAAGACTCAACTACAACAGAAGGTTGTACAGTCCACACAAGGGGTGCACCTCGAGGACCCAGCTGGGTGACCAGGGAGGCTGTGCCACTGGACCCTACAAGACACCTACTACAATAGACCACCCTACGAAGCCTAGGAGACACCGCAACACACAGGGAACACACAGGGAGGCAGCCAAAATGAAGAGACATAGAAGCATGTGCCAACTGAAAGAACAAAACTTCAGGAAAAGAACTAAACAAAATGGAGATAAGCAATCAATCAGATGCAGAGTCAAATCACTGGTTATAAGGATGCTCAAGGAACCTAGTGAGAACTTCAAGAAACTTAAGGAGCCCTGGCCAGTTTGGCTCAGCGGTTAGAGCGTCGGCCTGCGGTCCGGAGAGACCCGGGTTCGGTTCCCGCTAAGGGCGCGTACTTCGGTTGCAGTTTGTCCCCGGCTCTGGTTGGTCATGCGGGTGGCAGCCACTCGATGTGTCCCTTTCACGTCGATGTTTCTCTCTCTCTCTCTCCCTCCCACTCTATCTGTACAAAAATTGGAAAAATGTCCTCGGGTGAGGATAAACAAACAAACAAAAAAGAAACTTAAGGAGAACTCCAAGGAACTTAGAACATAACAATATAAAAAGAGGACCCATCATAAGTGAAGGATGCACTAACTGATATAAAGAATAATTTACAGGAAATCAATAGTAGAGTAGGTGAAGCCAAAAAGCAAACCATAATTTGGAATATAAGGAAGCAAAAAATACCCAATCAGAACAGCAAAAAAAAAAAAAAAAATCCAATAAAATGAGGATAGTGTAAGGAGCCTCTGAGACAACGTCAAGTGTACCAACATTCGCATTAAGAACTTTTTGTTGCTTGCCCAGAGAAGAGAGAGAGAGCAAGAAATTGAAAACCTATTTGAAAAAATAATGACAGAAAACTTCCCTAACTTGGTGAAGGAAACAAGCATACAAGTCCAAGAAGCAAGAGAGTCACAAACAAGATGAACCCCAAGAGGTCCACACCAAGACACATCATCATCAAAATGCCAGAGGTTAAAGACAAAGAGAGAATCTTAAAAGCAGCAAAAGAAAAGCAGTTAGTTACCTACAAAGGAGCTCCCATAAGACTGTCAGCTGATTACTCAAAAGAAACTCTGCAGGCCAGAAAGGAGTGGCAAGAGATATTCAAAGTGATGAAAAGCAATGACCTACAACCAAGATTACTCTATCCTGCAAAGCTATCATTTAGAATTGATGGACATATCAAGAGTTTCCCAGACAAGAAAAAGCTAAAGGAGTTCATCACCACTGAACCAGTATTATATGAAATGTTGAAAGGTCTTCTTGAAAGAGAAAAACAAAATATGAACAATAAGAGGGCAATGAATACATATCTGTCAACAATTGAATCTATAACAAAATGAGCAAACAGAAGAGAAACACACTCATGGATACAGAGAACTTTTTGTTGCTTGTCAGATGGTAGAGAGCTGGGGGGATGGGTGAAAATGATGACGGAACTAAGAAGTACTAATTGTTTGTTATACCAATGAACCTCAAAGGGAAGGGGGAAGGGTGGGCGGAAAGAGATAAACCAAAGAATTTCTATGCATATATGCATAACCAATGGACACAGACAGTGTGGGGAATGCAGGAGGGGGTAGGAATGGGGAGGAGGGGGGTCAATGGGGATAAAAGGGGCAACATCTGTCATATATTTAACAATAAAGTTTAAAAGAAATAATAATAAATTTTTTAAAAAGAAAAAATATAAACATCCCAAAGTGGAAAAAAAGAGAGCACAGTCACTTCCCTCCAAAAGAGAGAATACACACACATGCATGCACACATTTACTACATATAAAAAGTATAATAAAATGGTATAGATATAGATTATTTGTGTATATATACATACATGTAAATATATACCTACATAAATATGAAAAGTGATAAATATTTCCATACATTAAAAGTAGTAATAAAATAAATACAAATTAAAACAATAACTCTAGCCCTGCCAGTGTGGCTCACTGGTTGAGTGTGGACCCATGCACCAAGAAGTCGCCAGTTCGATTCCTGGTCAGGGCACATGCCCAGGTTGTGGGCCAAATCCCCAGTGGGGGACATGCAGGAGGCGGCCAATCGATGTTCTTTCTCATCGATGTTTCCATCTCTCTCTCCCTCTCCCTTCCTCACTAAAATCAATAAAGAAAAAAATTTTTTTTAAAAATAACTCTAGGTATCAAATTAATTAGCAAGGATTATTCAATAATGATGACACAGTGGCTATTTGGATAAAGAAAGGGGACTGTGCTCAATAATCACTCACCCAGGGTTAGACAAAATCCTCCCTCATCCCAGCCTTTTTCTCCTCTGCAGTACTGGCCTCAGAAAAAAGCCTCTCCCAGCAGAAATGACCACACTCAGGCTGGAATTCCGAAACACAGCCATGGCTGCACTGGTCACCGGACTGCCACGGGGAAGCTCAGGGACGGACAGATCTAAGAGCCCTGCACAGATGCATGCTGTCCACGAATTTTTATCCTGCCTCACAGATTCCTTCCCACCACTCTCATCATAACCTAGAGTCCTACTCATTCAGTTCTCCTGTCTACATTAGTCTTTTCAGCCACTGCCACCCACAGACTGACTTTGATAATCTGGTATCAGCCAATAAAGTCCCAGAAAGTCACAGGTATTGAGGAAATAGGGGTTTTCCCCCAATAAGACATCTTCTTATCTCCTTTATATAAAAATATGCTATCAGTCAAATGAGCAGAGAAAAAGAACAGGCAGTTCAGAGAGGTGAAAATACAGTTAATTAACAAATATATATGAAAACATTCAATCTCACTGGTATTTTAAAAATATACAAATGAGCCCTGGTCGATTTGGCTCAGCAGTTAGAGCATTGGCCTAAGGATCAAAGAGTTGAGGGTTTGATTCCAGTCAAGGGCACATAACTCAGTCTTAATTCAATCCCTGTCCCTGGTTAGGGTCGTGCAGGAGGCAGACAATTGATGTGTCTCTCTCACATTGATGTTTCTCTCTCTTCTTCCCTTCATCTCTCCCGCTCTACCTGAAAATCAATGGAAAAATATCCTCAAGTGAGTATTAAAAAAAATTATTTATATATATATACATATATATAAATAAAATGTCCATAAAATTAGCAAAATTTTTATATATAAAAATTAGCAAAAATTAATTTTTATTATGAATACCCAATGAGGATAAGAGTATAATGAAATTGGGGTACTATATATATTGTACTGTCCTTTGAGAAAGCAATTTGACAGTATGTATTAAGTCATAAAAATGTCCACACTATTGACACAGCAATTCATCTTCTGAAATGGAACACTAAAGAAGAAAGCCTAAATGAAGAAGAGAAAAAAAGCTTTATGTGCAAAGATGTTCACTGTCATTTAGAAACAGCATAAATAACCCACAAAAATATAGTTAACTAAATGAGGGCACATATATTAAATGAAATATTCTGTAGGCACTCAAGAAGTATGACTCAATAGAAAAAGTAATTCACTGAAAAAAATGATCAGCCATCCCCATAATTAAATAAATGAAATTAAAGCAATAGAGATATACTATTTTCCCCCCTTCAGATTGGCAAAGATTTAAAATTTTGTTAATGCCCTATTGGCAAAATGGGGGGTGGGGCCATGCCCAGTCACTGTTCTTGGGAGTGTACAGATTGCAACCTAGTGTGCATGTGTGTATACTATGCAAGCATGCAGAAAAATATGGGCAGTAATATAATTGGCATCTGTGTATCTCCTACCCAAGTTCTGAAATATTAATATTTATGGAACTTCTCTGAAGAGCAATGTGTCACTAGCCATCACACTTGTAAATGTATATGCTCTTATATAGTCCAACAATTCCATGTAATATGTATCCTCTTTAAATGTATATACGGTTGTAGACACCAATAACTGTGTTCCTAGGAATTTAATGTACAGAAATAGCTCCGCCTGTGCATAAAGATGAATGGACTAAAAGCCACATTGAAGTAGTATTTCTAACGGCAATAGCTTGGAAACCACACCAAGTCAACACAGGAGAGAACTGGTTGAACAAACCCTGCTCCACCTCCACAGCACCATCCTGCTCTGGAAACAGAAGGAGCGCTCTCTCTATGCTAATGAGGAAGTATCTCCAAGCTACAGCATCGAGCGAAAAAACAAGGCGCAGAACAGAACACTGTGGGCTCCCTCTTGTCTATTTAAAAACATATGCATATATACACATATAGGCATTAAACGTTTTTGGAAGAATTCCCAAGAAAACTATAAAAAGCAGTCATGTCAAGGAAGGCGGGATGGAAGAAAATGGAGAAGCCTTTTATTTTCATCGTATATTCCTTTCTGAATTGTTTGCATTTTGTTTTACCATATACATGTGTTCCTTTTGTAATTTAAAAACTAATTTTAAAAGATAAGAATGAATACTGTGTTGCAAATGGGAAAGGCATGTGGTATAATCTTAAGTGACCAAGACAAAAAGACAAGATGGAAGGTGCACTCTGCGGGGAGCCAGGATGTAGCGGAGGGTCTTTCAGAGACAAAGGCAACCCGGCTGCCTCCGGCATTGAGTCCTGCCCCTGCCCACTCCTCCAGGGTCGCCTCCTCTCCCTGAGCTGCAGCCTCTCCCTTGAGCACTGACACATGATCGGGTGCCTCCTCATTTAAACACGCCAAAAACTCAACAACCGCTCTGGCTCCTGGGCTGTCTTATTCCTCTCACAGCCCCTGCAAGCCGGCGCCCATCCCACCCTCGCTGGCTGCCTCACAGGCAGAGCTCCGCTGCCGTCACTGGCGCTCTCTGCAGGGCATCACACCATCATTTCCTCTTGGGAAAGTCTGCTCCAGGGCTGGCTGAGCCTGGACCCTCCTGCCTCTCCTGGCTCCTGGGAAACTTTCTGGCCTGCCCTCCAGCCCTGAACTTGGGGAGCCTCATCACTCTATACAGTCTCCCTAGGTGACCTCATCTGCTCCTCTCGAAATGACAGCTCTTTCTACCTTGTTTGAGATTTTCCAATTCAATTTCTAAAGCATCAACTATTCAATTGTACAAGCCCCAGGAAACTAGGTTAAAATGACATGTTTAGAAAGATTGAGGATCAGCTGAGCAGGAGCTGGGCATCGATGCCTCAAGCAACTGCTTTAAAAGGTTAGACTTGCTCCTGCTTTGCTGACACAGAAATCACTTAATGAGTCCATACAGATTGGATTTCACTTCTCCCAAACCTAATACTTCTAGCTAATGGCCCTGTCAATCACTGCCCACCTTCCATCCTGGCACTCCGCTCCTTGCGTATCTTCTGTGACTCCCCATGACCAAAAGGCTCCAGCCTCCCAGATCCATGCCCTTCCCCAGACACAGTGCACAGGCTCCTGCCCCGGGGGCTCCACCCACCCTCTATAGCCCTCCTATCTCCACCTCATCCCTGCTTCCAGCTTCCCAGGGTGTGGCTCAAACTCTGCTTCATCCAGGAAGTCTTCACACCACCTTCCTCTTCAAGCAGGAAAACATTTTCTATTCTTTCAATACCTAAAGCACTTGTTAATATCTCTGACGCCTCTGAGAACAAGTTGCTTTTGGCCCACGTGTGTTCACACAACTCATCTCCCCAGTGAGGCTGTCAAGTCTGCTTGAAGCTTCGCCTTGATGATAGATTGATGTCTTCCTCCTTGAGCTCCCGTAGCAACAGGGCATGTCTCCCCCACACTGCCCATCATCGTGCCTGTGACCTCCTCTTCCCACACCGGCTCTCCTCTGGGAGTGCAGGGGCCAGGCAGATTCATCTCTGTCTCCATCACAAGACCACGCGTGAGGGGGAATCCTGACACCAGTGCCTGAAGCCATCAGGTACTGTCCTCTTAACTGGATGCCCAGGTGCCGGTGGGAGCTCGAATCAATTACTCTCAGCCAGAAAGGAGCAGTGGCGGCTGTAAGGCAAGGGAGGTGGGAGGACAGAGGGGGACCCCTCTGGGGGCACCAGCAGTCAAGGCTGATAGCCCCTTCCCTGGGGTCCAGATGGCAGGTGTGCATGAAGAACTCGCGCTGGAAACGCTCAGGAGCTGAAAGAAGAATCAGGAAGGACAGGAGGGACTGCTGGGGAAGAGGAGAAAAATCAACAGAGGCAGGTGTCAAGAAGTCAAGGGAAGAGTCTTGAGAAAAAGGGACAGATGCAGGGCCAACTGCCACATCAGAGAAGCTGGAGAAGGAGCCGGAAGACACTGGCTCCCCTGGCCTAACGGAGGTGCCACAGGGCTGCTGGGATGAGCAGGGTGGGGGTAAGTGCTGAGCCACTGGGATCCCCCGGACCTGCTCCTGAACTGATAAGAGGAGAAACCCTCTCCTGTGTCCTCAACAAGTGGCTCCTTCAAACAAACCGCCGCACCGCCAGGCCTTTGCTCCGGTGTGGCCTCCTCCTCCTACCTCATGGCCCAGCTTGACAGCACCCTCCGCAAAGCTGCCCCTCTGAGCCCCGTGCTCTGACTCTGACGAAGGTCCGTCCTGCTGCACGTCCCTTACGTGCTGTGGCTCCTGCCCTCGCAAGATGGAAGGAAGGGGAGGAGGATGAAGACCCTGCACACCCACTGGCGCTGAGTCCAGACTTGCGCTCCCTGCCCTGCTCCCTGAGGGCTGGGAAGGCGTCCACACCCAGGCTCTCAGGATGAGGTTCAAACGGCCATCAGAGGTGAAGTGTCTCTTTTTTAAAAATGTATATGCAAAACCACGAGATACCACCTCAGCCATTAGGAAGGCTACTAAGAAAAAAACAAAGTAACGAGTGTTGGTGAACATGCGGAGACATTTGTGCACATTTGGTGGGGATGTAAATATATCCATCCATCTGATTTTAATATCAAAATGATACATGAGTTTTCTCTTCCAAAATCTTTGATAACAACGAATACTTCAGGAAGATGTTCTCTGTTTATCATGACCCCAGGAGGGAGGCCCAGACACCAGAATGCCCAGCGGGGAGGCAGTGCGTCTGACCCTCCCCCAGGGCCTCAGGTGGGCTCCTGTCACCAGCCACGCTGCCAAGAGCTTCCCCACAGCGGCTGACCAGTGCTTCGATGACCTCAGTGGAGCCGATGGTAGAGTGGCCTGCTCAGGGACCAGAAGCAGGGAAGGAAAGGCAAGAGAGATGTTAGAATTCGACCAAAAGCAGTTTCTTCAGCGGATGAACTATTTTCAAGAGCGATCCCTCTCCCCTTTGCTTAGAGTAGTGCTGTCTCTCTTCTGGCTCCCATGGAGAAACAGCACAAGAACAAAGGAGCTCAATTATGCTAATAATAGCTTTTCCATAATTGTGTCTGGAGTGCTGAGGCCACCCTAGAATAAGTTTCGCTCCCACCCCCACCCCAGTCTTCTGACTTCGATCTCAGCTCCTCCTCCCCACACATCACTGAAAGGGAGTCCTAAACTGGAGCCACTCACCCACCCCACACAGCACAGGTCTGACCCCAGCTCTTTCCTGCCCTCCCTGCCCCACCCTGCCTCCAGTACCAGCCTGAAGCTCCTAGCCGTGTTCATAAACCTTACAACCTGCTACTTGCCCTGCACTAGAGGTTCATGGTTCCCTCCAGGCTTTTGCACATTCCACTCTCTCTAGCCGATTTTAAAACCCCTCTCTTCCCAGAGCGTCTTGTCTGTCTCTGTTTTCAGCCTGGAGCCCTTCCTGCCTGTGCTTAGCTGCTGTGATCGCCCTGAATTCAAGGCTGCTCACAGCTCAGCCCCAACAGGGCGTGGCATATAGGAGACTCCACAAGCAGCCTAAGGAAAACAACCACAGTGGGCTCCCGGAAGGAGGCTCCCTGGCTCCCAGAGATTGTCCGTTCTCTGGAGATCATTCCCAACACCCTGTGGTTCAGGCCACAGATGAACATCCAATCCAACCCAGGACACTTTAAGTCCTTCTAGGGATTTCCCCAACTGAAGAGAGGAACCATTCTGTCTCTTGGGGCAAAGCTCTGAGCTGTGGGACCCTGGAGACCAGTCAGCCCTGTGTCCCCTAATGAGGAAGAAGCCATTAGAAAATAGAGCTGATGCACAGGTAAGCAGTGATGAAAGATGGGGGAGGGTCTCGGCTGCATTTGAGTTCCTATGCCCATGAAGTAGACAGAAACATGATTTGTTGACATCTGAAAGGATTTTCCATGATTTAGTGATCTGGGAAAGCCCAGTGTCTTCCCAATAACCTCCTCGCCCCCATGGCCTAACATGTGAGTTGAGTTTCCTTGATAACCAAAAGCATCTTGAGTGAATGAACCAAATGCATTCTGAGTTTTGCCTTTGTTGTAAGGAATCCTGAAGTCTAGCATGGAAGACTCCCTAGAGGAAGAGGCCCATTATACTCCCTCATCCTTCTGGGGCAAAAAGAGGCCTCACATTGCCTCTGCTTCTTCACCTGCACCAGTCTTCCTCTACCTTTCCTTTTAGAGAATTCCGTTAAATCTTAACAACTATCCTAACAGGCTGCTGCCTATCCGTCTTCCTTGGTGTACTATTACTCCTTCCCTGGCCAGACTTTGTCCTAGGACCTGCAGACAGCCTGGCCAGCAGAGGGGTGACTGGGAGGGAGGCCTGCATTGGTTTCCACCGCCAGGCTTAGGTGAGAGGCACGGGAACTGGGGAGGGTTAGTCTCAGATGATGGTGCACTACACAAACCAAGTGTGTTCTAAAGTCAATTTGAAGATTGCATCTCAGTGCTGCCTCTCCAGCCCCTAAACCTTAGAGATGAGACAAGATGAAACGAGATAAGATAATAGGCAAGAGACGGCCTGAAGCGCTGGAAAACCCCTGGCTGGTTCAGAAGCCTTGGGCTCCAGACCAGCTCTGCTCCTACTGGCCATGTGGCCAAGTACAAGCCTCTGCCCCTCTCCAGGTCTCTTTCTCCAGCTGCTGATGAAGGGGTTGGACGATTTCTAAGGGACCTTCCAACTCTGATGCTGGTGGATTCCTGTTAGATGGAGAGGGAAACGGAACAGGGAACTCCCAGGGGCAGGAGGAGAGAGTGCAGCACATATCACAGGGGTGTGTAGCCAAAGGGCAGTCTGAGACCCCAGTCCTACCCACAGCCTGGAACCAGTGCTTGCCACCCTGCTTAAGCCCACTCACCTCGGACAGCACAGTGACATGGGGGTCCCATGCCCAGAAAAGGGGACCCCATAAATAAAGTTCCCTGTAGCCTACAAAGGCATCTCTTCAAATCCCCCCACTCTCCTCCTCCCACTTCAGTTTGGCCCCTTTGATGGCAGGAAAAAGGGCAGGAGGACCAGGGGACAAGTCCAAAGAACAAGCACCTTTGAAGGAGGCTTTGGGGGAATCCTTAATGGAAGGTCAGGAGACCCTGGTTCAAGGCCCAGCTCTGCCACTGTCTGCTCCATGCTCCAAGCAGTCCCTTCTCCTCTCCAGCCAGTCTGTCCTCTGCACAACAAGGAGTGAGACACCAGGATCTAAGAGGCAGCTGTGGTCTCAGGCCACCCAGAGATAGAGCAATGGAGGGGTCAGGCATAAAGAATGGAATCTGGCCTCGTGGTCTCCTGATTTCTGTGCCCCCAGAGTATCAGAGCTTCCTGGTGGACCTCCTGCAAACAGTCCCAGTGTTTAAATGGAGGCCCCAATGCAGCTCAGACACATAAAAATGATCTATGGATTACCTCAACTGAACCTTCACTCTACATAAATAGATAAAGAGTTGGACCTACCCCCACTAGATCCTGTCCTCTAAGGCCAGGGCCCTGTCCTGGGAACTTGCTATGTTCAACAGCTGAGATTGTAGGACTGTTTGTTACTGCAGGTCATCTACTCTGACTAATACACTATCCAAAGCACATAACTAGATCTACCTTTCCTTAACTTTGGGGTATCTGAGGTTGCCCCTGGTAAGATGAGGATCCCCAGGAAGCATTTGTGTTCCTCTGGGGAGCCCTCTGTCCACTCTGCCTCTATATGTCTGCACCCAGCTCAATCCTTCTGCATCCCAGCACTTCACCCTCCAGACCTGGCCCTCTCCCCACAACCCTTCACCCCGCCCCGCCTGAACCATCAGCCAGAGCCACATACGTGCACTGAAGGTCTGAGGGGCACAGCCGGGAATTACTTTACAGAATAAGAAAACCATTTAAAATGAAACAGCAGGCATCATTCTTACTGATGCTCATCAGCCAAACTCGCCATTGGTTTGGCTTCTGGTAAGACTCCAGCCCCTTCATGCTGTGTATTCCCTCAGCAGCTCCTGCCTACACCGGCCACACCCCAGGCACCCCTTCTAAGTGCTGGGGACAAGCAGAGAACGCATCGTCCCTGCTATTACAAAGCTTACTTTCTAATCAGGACCAAAGACAACAAACAAATAACATAATATGATGTCAGTCCAGAACAATTATTTAAAATATGAAAAACCACAACATTGCCTAATAAGCTGCGTAACAGTCATTTGACTTCCTGGGGTTGTGCTGTCTAATAGGCTAGCCACTAGCCACATGTGGCCCTTTAAATCTCACTTATTAACCTTATATTCATATAAATTATATGTTTACTTAGTATTTATATCATATTAAATCATTTCTATTAAATTACATATGGTATTAGTAAATGCATAAGTATAACATATTTAATATATCAATTAAATTTACTGACATTTAATCTCATGTAAATATTGAATATTAAAATTCTGTTCCTCAGTCACACCAATCACATTTCGAGAGCTGACTAGTCACATGAGGCTAGGGGCTATGGCATTGGAGAGTACAGATCTAGAACATTCCTTCATTGTAGAAAGTTCTTCTGGACAGCATTGTTCTAAGAGAGTAACTTTTGTTTGACTTACTATTTACTATTGATTAGGGCCCAGACTCTAAGAAGTGAAATGTTAACATACAGAAGATTGATACGCTGCAAATAATTTCTGTCTGGAAGAAAAGATAACCCCACAGGCCACGGCTTTATCGCGCTTTAGGACATCAGCCAATTTAGTATCTAGCTCCGCGATCTTATTTTAGCACTCTCTGTCCATTGAATGCACAGATGGGTTTCTCATGCCCCCTTTGACCAGCTGGGTCATTCTGCTGATCCCCACACTAATGAGTTCAATAAAGCACTGGTGCAGCCCACTGGGTACTTGTGACTCTTTGGAAATTATACTTTGACATCAGGTAATGATCGGTGCTATGAAGGAAATTTAAGCAGAGTGACGAGACAGAAAGCAACAGTGCGCAATTTGAGCTAGGCAGGTCAGGGGAGGCCTTTCCGAGGGGTGACATTGGAGCAAAGACTGAGCGAAATAGAGGAGCAGGCTGTTCGGATGTCCAGGGGCGCACGGTGCAGCAGGAGAACACAGGTGCCAAGGCAGGTGTTGAGGCTGGATTGTGCTTGAGGTTTTAGCAGAGCGGGGAAGCTAGTGTGGGTGGAGCGGCGTGATCCCAATGGGTGAGGAGCTATGGGAGAGGCAGGGGCCTGGTGGCACAGGGCCTCGAGTCCAAGGTAAGGACTCTGGACTGCATATTTATGGGCGGGTGAGGATTTCAAGGTAGGAACATAATTCTCCCTTACATACTCCAGCGGCAGAGCCCTGCTGAGGCTCTCCCTGGGTGGGAGGGGACACCTCCACAATACTCATGTAGAAGCAGTGTGGGTGGGCGCAGGGGCACGTGAGGCTATGACCTGGAGGTAACCTCCCCTGTAGCTCCTGCTCTCCCATTCTAGCTCCACCCATCCCGTGTCTCACTTAAAGGTTCTTGAAGGAGCCTCTCTAAACAAAGGAGCATTTTTCTCCAGGAGAAGACTTTGGCACACCTTCCAGAAGTTTCCAAAACAGCCAGCTTTCCAACAAGTTTTTCTTCTCATTCCCAACAGAGAAAGATGGGTTTTCCACCAGCTTCAGACAGCTGGTGAGCTGCTTGTACAAGTTCAAGGATTTGGGCTGATGAAGTGAAGACAGAATGGGGCTAAGAGACTGAGCGAAAATGGGGGACGGTACTAAAAGGGATGAGAAGCCTCTGAAAGGTGGAAGGGCAGGGGCAGAGGGGAGCTGTGGCCAGGGAGAGCGGTGTGGCAGCTGAGGCTTCAGGGAGGGGAAGGCCCTGCTGGGGATGGGTCCTGGCACAGTGGCAGAGCGAGGATTTGACACCGGCACCATTGTGCCAGGACCCATCCCCACCAGGGCCTGTCAGATGGCAACCTGCCTTCCTGGGTACCCTTCAGGGCCAACTTCAAGCACCCCTGCTCCCAGATCCCCAGCAGAGCCCAGTGGGAATCCCAAGCTGCTAGGAGGCCCTTAGTGCCTCCCAGAATTCTGGAGTCCCAGGAACTTCACATGCACCTCACAGTTCATCCTCCTAACAGCCCTGAAAGGTAAGTATGCGCATCACCGGCCCAGAGCTGAGCTGATGAAGGGCTCAGCGAGGCAGAATCCCCTTCCTTTGTTTCAATCAAAGCAGTCTCCTTTTTGTTGGTGTCTATACTGGACCTTCTCCGAAGATACTGCTTGCCAAAAGGATGCCACAGCTTAAAAAGTAAACAGGAGCCCGGCTCCTATGGCTCAGTAAACTGAACATCATTCCATAGACTGAGAGGTCCCAGTTCCATCCCCAGTCAGGGCACATGCCCAGGTTGCAGGTTCAATCCCTAATAGGGGATGTTTCTATCTCTCCCTTCCTCTCTCTCTAAAACAAACAAACAAACAAGAAAGGAAGGACTGAAAAGACCTGGGATTGATCACCTGTAAGAGGCTCTTTAAAAAAAATTGGGGGCCCTAAAATTGCACTGAAAATTTTCAGGTAGCCCTTAGTCTTAACAGGATCCAAGGAAGTCTTTTCCCCCCAGGGCATTGCCAAGTATGCTCCTTTGGCCTTACACAGATTCACCAATAAGCAAAAATGCTGCGGATCCTGAGGCTCTGCTCATGGGCGAGGGGAGGAGGGCTGGCGCCGGAGGGAGAGGAGAGCAGGGACGTGACCTTGTTCCTTCCAGATCTCTCGCTCATTGAGATTCTGCAGCGGGAGCATCTGCACTTCGATACACTGCCCGGGAGTGCCACACAGAACACAATGATCTGAAGCTTATCTGCTCGCCCAGGCAGGTCACCGGACAAAGTGCAGGCAAAGGGAGGGCGCATGCTCTCCACCGCACCACCTCACTCCTGTTCAAGTCCATGAATGGTGTGTCCACTCTCCACCCATGTGCCACTCCCCTTCCTCCCAGAGAGCGCAAGGCCCTCCCTCCGCTGGGCACAGCTATTCAGGAGCAGTTTCTACCCTCGATTCCATCACTCACACAGCGTCCTCCATCTGGAAGAGAATGTCCTTCTGAGCCAGGAAACTCCCAACCTCCATCTCTGAGTGTCAAGATGACCTTCTTCCCCCATCTTTATGCCTAGGAAGTGAGATTTTGGGTTAATTAAAATATTTTCTTCTTTGCACTTTTCTGTACTTCTTGGTTCTGTTTAGTTAACAAGTATTACAAATATAAAAGCAATAAAACTATTAATTTTATATAGATCTTTTTTGGGGGCTGGGGGGCTACCTTCTCTTCAGTGTCCAGGAGGGTCTTCTAATCCCCAGGCAGAGAGAACCTTTACCTCTTCCATCTCCCAGAGCACTTCCCTGTCCCTCTCCCACATCCCCAGCACCGTACGTCTGCAGTTCCGGTCTGTGTCCAGGTCCCTCCTGCTAACCAGCCTGAGAGGGCACTGAGGACCAAACTGGGTGACTGGTCTCTAATGCCAACTCCTCTTCTCCAATACTCTCATCAACACCACTACCATTCTCTCTTTCAACACACAACTATCACCACCTACCACCACCCACCAAAATTGCCACCACCTCTATTCTGCTCACCACAACCACTACCACCCACCACGATCCCTAAACTCACCATCACTAACACCACAACCAGCACAACCACCGGAGTCAGCACTACCGCCACCACCACAACCACCATCATCACACCACTGTTACCCTGTCAGCAATACCAGTCACCACTGCCCATCAATACACTTCACAGACAAGACCAGCCGGTGTGGCTCAGTGGATTGAGCATCGTCCCATGCACCAAGAGGTCACTGGTTTGAGTCAGGGCACATGCCCGGGTTGTGGGCTTGATTCCCAGTAGAGAGCATGCCAGAGGCAGCCGGTGTTTCTCTCTCATCAATGTTTCTATGTCTCCTTGTCCCTTCCTCTCTATCTAAAAATCAATAAAAACATATTTTTTTAAAAAAACACCCATCTACCACCATCACCAATCATTACCAATACCACCAACCTATCACCACCATCACCATCACCCACTACCATCATGACAACATCAGCCCCACAATAGCCCACACTCATCAATACTACCCAACAACAACAGAGTACTCCCTACCACTACCACCACCACCACCAGTGCCACCCACCTCCACCCCCTTGACCACGCCTGAGCATGTGCACCATGAATGATTGGTTGATTGGTTAGATGAGTGAATGAACAAGTGTATGAATAAATAAGTGAAGGAATGAAGAAAAACACACCCTCAAAATGTCCATGAAAGAAAGTCAGCTCCACCATTTGGTGATTGGTGGTGTGCAATGCAGATAGATTTACATGTTTGAGCTTTGTCATTTTAACATCTCTTCCATCTTCCCAACGTATATACCCATCTGCTGCCTGCTCCAGCCATTGTCCAGCAACCCCAAAGCCCCATCATGGAGCAACCACCTCTAAGATAGCACCCAGATGCTGTCAAGTTGGAGTCAGAGGAGCTGAAAGTCTGAGTTTCTGGTGGACAAAGGGGAAGTGTATGGCCAGCTGCCTCTCAACTCCTGGGGTGATAAGGTGGAGCTGTCCACGGAGTTCTATATAACAGCCTAATTTAAAGTGCAGAAGGGGGAGGGAGAAGCAGGGCCACCCAACCCCCAAATTCTGTGTATGTTCCTGGGATCTCAGTCATTCTCACTGGCTCAGAAACCCCAGTCTGTCCTCCCAGCTTCCTTCCCTGCCACTCCGCACGCAGCCTGATGCCCCAGACAGGGCTGGAAGCTGGAAGATCTAAGTCCTAACTTCTAGCTCCTGCCCTGACAATGCCTTTCTGGACTCTGTCTCCCCTTCTGAGCAAGGAGGAAATTAGGAAAGATGTGGCTGGTGCTCCTCCAGCTACATGGTCTGTGACTTAACACTTCCACTAGAAAGATTTCTTTGCTGGAGGAATAAATAGACAGATTTACAATAAACAATCCTCCCTGTTCACATCCCTGATGGCAGACATGAGTCCAAAGTAGTAGTTGGCTTGAGCATCCAAGAAGAAGGGATGGAAGGAACCCTTTCAGGCCCAGGAGCTCAGTCAGTCATGAAATTTAAAGCTGGAAGGGTCTCAGGCATCAGTGCAAACCCTGGGGTGGAAACCTTCCAAGGACCCTCAGCCAGGCACTCCTAAACCAGGACCAGAGCTCCTGATGTCCCTGCCTCGACGAGCTCTTTCTGCAGCCTCAGGAAGCCTGGAAGAAGCTACTGGATAAACCTCAACACTTTTCTCAAAATCCCACCTGATACCCAAAAAATTGGTGCAGCTCACACACCACCTGAAAAGCTGAAGCTCCAGCCCCCAGTAAAGAAGTCTTGGGACAAAGTCCCCTGGGGCTAGGTCATCCCTCAGAGAACCCAAAGGGAGCAACAGCTGTATCACCTTTGAAGCATTTCCCAGGGCTGGAGCAGAGGAAGGAGAGGGAGGTCGAGAGAGTGGGTCTGTTCTTGTAGTTTTCCTTCATCTCAGCTTCCTGTCTCTCTTACACACTCTCTGCCTCTTTCTGACTCTCTTTTTATGGCTCTGTTTATCTACTGGTCTTTGAAATTTTTTCATCTCTATCTCTTTTTATCCCTCTATCACTTTTTTTGTCCCTATATCATTCTTTTTGTTCCTGTCTCCATCTTCTCTCATCTTTCTGCTTCTCCTCCTCTTCCCCACCCTCTCTCATTCTCTATCCATTAGTGGTTTTGCTCTAGAAATTTAAAAGACAGATGCCAATTTCAAGGTCTTATTAATTCAGCTCTAGGAAAATCACCGTTCATGAAATAAGACGTGCAGGAATTACAACAATTCTCACAAAACTCCAGAGCCTGCTGGAGAGAGAGGAGCAGCCCAGGCCTGAAAGTGAGAGCCCTGGGTTTCTTTCCCAGCCCTGCCTTCCCTTTCCGGGTGATCTATAAAATGAGGGGTTGGGGCACATTGGTCTTGAGCCCCAGTTCCAGCTCTGAGGACCCAAGATTTGAAAGGACACAGCTGCTCCTATTCCCCAGCACAGCCAGTGTGAATACTGGGCATCATCAACTGCTTGCACTTGTGGACACTGGCTGGAAATTCCACCAGAGATCCCCATGCTAGCAGGCATCTCCATGCTCAGTGATTAGGATTTTGCACTAATCCTCACTTCTTCCTGCTCCTTTGTTTAAATGTGGATGAACGTGAGTTGGAGTTGGCAGCAGATGAATCCAGCCACCCTTCAGGAAGATCAATTTATGGTAGGTGAATTGGAGGGGATCTCTCAAGTAGCCTGGTGGGGGAGGGAGTCTAAAGCCAGAAACCCAGAGAGAGAATTCATTCCCTTTTCAGCAAATGTTTACTGAGTACTATGTATGTGCCAAGCGTCTGACCTAAATCACAGACTGTCTTTGCCTTTATTCTAATATGAAGAAAGAAAATTATTCTTCTCTGCTGAATGAGTAATATTCTGTAGAAATGCAGAAGCAACAGGGTTTTGCTTTGAATGTAGAAATTAAGAAAGACTTCCCAAGAAGGTGATGGTTGATCTGGGGCCTGGTGGGTGAATAGAATTTCAATGGACAGTAAGTGTGGGGAAAGGTACAACTCCAAGCAGAGGAAACAGAATAAGCAAAATAATGAAGGGCTCATCCCTTCAGAACCAGCTGAGTACAGAAACTGAGTTGAGATCAGACTGTAGAGGGTGTGAGAGCCTACAAAAGAAGGCTAAGGAAATAACCTTTATCATGGGGAGCCACTGAAGGTTTTTCATCAGGGGAGTGACAAGGTCAGATTTATGCTTTAGAAAGACGCTACTGGTCATCATTGTAGAGGCTGGGAATAGGATAAACAGAAGGCAGAGACTCTCTGAAGAGACCAGGGGAACAAAGAAATAGAAGCCATGCCAACAATGAGAATAAATTTGTACATCAGCACACATACCCTAGGCTACAGGGTTGGGGAAGAAGCCAAGTGGAGTGAGTCAGGGACAGGAAATGAGGGCTGAGTAGGACTTGGCAAACTCACCTTAGAAGACAAGTCTGTTAAGTAGGCAAAGAGAAAAAGAAGAAAATATCCCAGAAGTCCCATGAATGAGCCTTGTATTTGAAAGAAACCATAAGTAATAAATCGCTATTCATCAGAGTTGGCAGGGGACTCCAAGACAGTTCAGTTCGTCATCCCCACTGCATGGATGGGGAAACCAAGGTCCAAAAGACATGGAGGATTTGCCTTGGTTTAGAATCAAGGACGTCTGCCTCCAAATCCCACAGTTTACAGCCTTCTCCACATTTCCCCTGGCTAGTATATGGCACTATCTTGCCAGGAAAAAGAACAAGAGCCACAGGAACCGCAGGAAGGTGCTTGGATCCTAGTTCCTGTGAGATAGCATACAGTTGTGTCAGGGGCTGTCATTCTGCTCAGAGTTCAGTGAGGGCACAGCTAAGGTAGAGTCAGTGAAGACAGAAAGAGAAGGTGGGGAAAGAGACATTTTAAAAGAAAAGTTAGAAGGATCAAGAGAATGATGCTCCAAGATAAAAGAAAACAACAATCTGGGAATTTAGAAATCTCTGGTGGTGTTGGATCCATGAGAGATGTCATCATTATTTGCGACCAAGGCCAGGTCAGAGGTGACCCCTGAAGCAAGGAAGCTGGAGGGCTAGAAGAGGCAGAAGACAAGAAGGCCTGTGTGGAGTGAAACTGTGAGCTTGGTTTGAACAGACTGAGTTTGAAGTGATGGTGGAACCCCAGTGTTAATCTTTATATCACTTAGTCTACCACGGGCATAGAGTATCCGTGTTACCTCATTTAAGCCTCACAAGAACTCCTTGAGAGTGCACTATTATTATCTTTCTTGGAGACATGAGAAACTGAGCAATGAAGTGTAAGTAAATATGTCCAAGCTTCCCCAACTTGTATATTTCTTTTTTTTTTTAATATGTTTTTATTGATTTTTTTTAGACAAAGAGGAAGGGAGAGAGAGATTAGAGAAACATCGATCAGCTGCCTTCTGCACACCCCCTACTGGGGATTGAGCCTGCAACCCAGGCATGTGCCCTAACCAGGAATTGAACTGGGACCTTTCAGTCCATGGGACAATGCTCAATCCACTAAGCCACATCAGCCAGGTGCAACTTGTGTATTTCTAAACCAGATGTCAAACCAGGTCTTCCTAATTCCAATGCCCACTCTGCTGTTCCATCATCAAGTTGCTACAGAGAGGAGACAGTTGAAGAAGTAAGAATAGATAAACTCTGTAAAGTAGAGAGGAAATAGAAGGAAATGAGAGCATGCTAAACCCTGAGTAAACTGATGATCCCAGTAAGGAGTCAGAGAGGAGCAGATGGAGCCAGAGAAAGAATAGAGTCTTTGTCACTGAAGCCAAAGTTGGAGAAAGTTTCAAGCCAAATGTCAAGATGAGTTTTGAAGTCAATTCAAGTGTCTTATGTAGTGAAGATGTGCTGATCAAAATAAACACAGAAGGACCCTGGATAACAAGAAATTCCAGTGTTTGGAGGTGGTAAGGCTGCCTGGAAAAGTTAAAAGAGAGAGTCAGAGTACAGATGAGAGTTTTAGCTGGGCTGGGTTAAAACAATCAGATCTGTGAAGGCATATCAGGAAACATGTCCCAACATACTCCAGGTAAGAGCAACAACAAACTCTAGGGGTGGGGAGAAATTTTGATTTCCAGAATTGCTTTTTATATTATTAAATATGTCCAGTTTTCAACAGCAACAACAAAATACAAGACATGCAAAGGGGGGGTGGAGAGAATGTATCATACACACAGGAAAAAAGCAATCAATAAAAACTGTACTTGAGGAAACCCAGATATTATGAATTAGCTATTTCAAATCTATTCAAAGAACTCAAGGAAAACATGTCTAAAAGCTAAAGAAAAGTATGAGATGGTGTTGTAGTGAGTAAAGAACAACAATACAGAGATAGAAATGATAAAGATAAACCAAATAGAAATTCTGGAGTTGGAAAGTATTATAACAGAAATGAAAAATTCACTAGAGAGTTTTAGCAGCAGAACTGAGCAGGCAGAAGGGAGAATCAGCCAACCTTCAGATAGGCATTGGAGATTATCCAACTGAGGAAAGGAAATTTTGAAAGAATAAAGAAAAATGAACAGACCCTCAGAGACCTGTGGAACACTATCAAGCACACCAATATTCACATAATGGGAGACCCAAGAAGAAAGGAAAGAGTGAATAAACAGAAAGAATATTGGAAGAAACAGGGTCAAAAACTTCCCAAATTTGATGGAAAACATGGATCTACCCATCCAAGAAGCTCAGCAAACTCTAAGTATGATAAATACAAAGAGATCCTGACGCAGACATATTATAACCAAAATAACAGAAGCCAAAGACTAATGGAGACTCTTCAAAGCAGCAAAAGAGTAACAACTCATGTACAAAATGAGCTTCATTGAGATCACTCGCTAATTTTGTATCAGAAACCATGGAGGCCCATAACCAGTGGAATGACATAGTCAAAGTGCTGAAAAAAAAAAAAATTAAGCTGTCAATCAAGAATGCTAAATCCAGGTGAAGCATTACAAGAAGAAGAAGAAAAACCTACAGACCAGTCAATATCTCTTATGAATATAGATAACAAAAATTCCCAATAAAATACTAGCAAACTGAATCAGGTAACATATAAAAAGGGGTTCTACACGAGGATCAAATGGGATTTATCCCAGGAACACAGGGTTGTTTTAATATATGAAAATCAACTAATGTAATTTACTATACTATTAAAATAAAGGGGGAGGGGATGCATGATCATCTCAACAGACACATGGAAAGCATTTGACAAACTGCAACACCCTATCATAATAAAAGCATTCAAGAAACTAGGAATAAAAGAGAACTTCGTCAACTTATGAAAAACCCACAGTTAACATTACACTAATAGTAAAAGTCTTAATGATGAAAACTTGAAAGCTTTCTCCCAAGATCAGGATCTGCTCTTACTACTAGACAGTGTTGTGCTGAAGGTTCTAGCCTGGGCAATTAGGCAATAAAAATAAATAAAAGACATACAGAGTAGAAAGGAAGAAGTAAAACTAGCTCTATTTGCAGATGGCATGATGTCATATATAGAAAATCTTAAGAAGTACACACTAACAATTAGAGCTAATAAGTTCAACTAGGTTGCAGGATATAAGATTGACATACTAAATATATTGTGTTTTTATATACTAGCAATAAAGAATCCAAAATAAAATTAAGAAAACAATTTCAATTATAGCACCATTGAAAAGAATAAACCATTTAGGAACAAATTTAACAAAGGAAGTATAAGACTCATACCTTGAAGTTCTAAAACACCATTGAAAAGAATTAAGAAGACCCAAATAAATAAAAGACATCTCATGCTCATGAAACTAATATTGTTAGGATGACAATACTCCTCAAATCTACCTATAAAGTCAACTCAATCCCCATAAAAATCTCAGTTGGGTTTTTTTTTTTTTCCTTTCAGAAACGAACAAGCTGGTCCTAAAATTTATAGCAAAATGTAAGAGATCCAGAATAGGCAAAACAATCTTGAAAAAGAAGAAAAATACTGTAAGATTCACATTCCTTCTTTTAAAATATATGACAAAGCTACTGTAGTCAAGGCTATTTGGTTCTGGCATATAGCTCAATGGAATAGACTGAGTGTTCAGAAATAAACTACACATCTCTAATAAACTGATGTTCCCCAAGACAGTTTAATAGAAAAAAAAAAAAGTTTTTCAACAAATGGTGCTAGAACAACTGGACACCCATGTGAGGAAATGACACTGGACCCCTCTCTCATAGCATAAACAAAAATTATCTCAAAATGAACTAGACACCTCAATGTAAAAGCTGAAAGGATAGAATAATACAGGAAAAATTGATGTAAAGCTTCATGACCCTGTATTAGATAATGATGTCTAAGAATGACACGTAAAGCAAAAGCAACAAAAGAAAAATAATAAATTGAACTGCATCAAATTTAAAAATGTGTTCTAAAGGACACCAACAAGAATGTGAAATGACATGCAACAAATGGGAGAAAACATCTGCAAATCACATATCTGATGAGTCTAGTATCTGGGATATTTAAAGAACTTTTAAACCTCAGTGTAAAAAGACAAATATCCCAATTAAAAGTAAGCAAAGGACTTGAAGAAATGTTTTTTTTCCTCTCCAAAAAAAGCGATAAGTTGCTGATAAACACATAAAAATTTACTTAACATTATTAGTAATTGAGGAAATGCAAATCAAAATCACAGTAAAATAATACTTCATACTCACTTGGATATCTATAATAAAAAAGACTGCCCTGGCCGGTTTTGCTCAGTGGTTAGAGCGTCAGCCCACAGACCAGAGAGGCCCGGGTTCAGTTCCCGCTAAGGGCACGTACCTCAGTTGCAGTTTGTCCTCAGCCCCCGTTGGGGTCGTGTGGGTGGCAACCACTTGATGTGTCTCTCTCACGTTGACATTTCTCTCTCTCTCCCTTCCTCTCTCCCTCCCATTCTATCTGAAGATAAATGCAAAAAACTGTCCTCAGGTGAGGATTTAAAAAAAAGACAGACAATAACAAGTGTTATTGAGGATATGGAGCAAGCAAAACCCATATACATAGCGTGGGAATGTAAATAGGTGCCGCTGCTTTGGAAAAGCGTGTGGTTGTTCCTTTAAAAGTTAAGCGCACAGTTACTATATGACCCACATATTCCACTTCTAGTCATATAACCCAGAGAAGTGAAAACACATGTTCAGGTAAAAACTTCTACAGGAATGTTCACAGAAGCATTATTCATAATGGGCAAAGAGTGGAAACAACCCAAATGTCTATCAACTGATGAACAGATAAACAAAATATGGCCTTTCTATACTCTATGATATTCAGTCGTAAAAAAGAATGAAGTACCGACATGCTGCAACACGATGAACCTCCAAAACATTCTGCTGAGTGAAAGAAGCCAGACACAAAAGACACCATAGAATATGATTCCATTTATATGAAATGTCCAAAATAGGCAAAGCCATAGAATCAGAAAGTAAATTCGTGGCTACCAGGGGCTAAGGGGAGAGAGGAATGGGGAGCGACAGCCTGACAGACACAGGGTTTCTTTCTGGGGGGATGAAAATGGCCTGGAATTAGTGGTGATAGGTATATAATCTGTAAATATACTAAAACCCCTGAATTATACACTTTAAACGGGTAAATTTTATGGTATGTAAATTATATCTGAGAGAGAACACAGAGGCAGAACTGTCTGCAGCAATTACTGAGTGGCTGTTGAATCCTTCCAGAACATCAAGAACTCATTCAGATGATCTTGGGGGGGGGGGGGGGGGGGGGGGGGGGCAGATTTTATTCAACTGTTAAATTCTTTTGAACATATTACTCTGAAGGCTAGCTTATGTTGCATTTTGGACTCTCTTCTTAGTTATATATTGTAGCTGGATTTATAGAGAAATGTCTGCAAGGTTGTTGTCTGACTGGGTAACAGTGGTTGCTTCTAGGAGCTGGAGATGGTATCTCATGTGGTCTTAGATTTATTCTTAGGCGTTTATGTATCACTTACAGCTAGCTTCTATATGCATACTTAACAACTGTATAATCAGCAAAATCCATAAAGCTCTTTTTGTTTGGGGAAAAAAAACAACTTGGCTACACTGAAAAAATGTTGATAGATAATTTTTAAAATTCTTTCTACCTACATGAAACCAGTATCATTTTGCTAGTTGTTCCCAAGGGGGAAAAACATCCAATTAGCCAAGTGATCACAATTCAACACTTATTTTTTTGAACCGAACAAGGCCCTGTGCTGAGCGCGCTGTGTGAGAGAGAAGGACGTTTAGGGCATGGTTCCTGCGTTCAAGCGTTTTTTGATGTAGTAAAGGATCTCAGATGTGTGAATAAATAACTTAAAGCAAAGCAGAACAGAAGTCTAGCAGAGAGGCACCTGACAGGCACGGCAGAGCCCCTGAGGAAGCTGTGACTCGCGACCCATGGATTCAAAAAGACAGGACAGCTTTAGAGTTTGGTCTGGAGGCCGAGTTGCGTCTCACTGTGTGGGAAGCAGGAGGGAGGGGCCAGAGCAAAGGCAAAGGCGTCCGGAGCCCACCCTCCTCTCCTGCCCCTCTCCACCTCATGTTAGGGGCCCTTGCCTTCCTGAGCTGCTCATACTCCTGGGCACAGCCCTGCAGTCTCACAAGTCCGTGCTGTTGTCCACCTGGAATACCTTTCCCTCCCTCATCAGCTCGCTCATTCCTGCTGTTCTGTGAGACTCGGGTTCCTGTCACTCTTCCAAGAATTCTCCTTGACTGAGCGGATTGTGTTCAAGGACTCCTGCCTGTGCTCTGACAGCATTCCGAGTCTGTCTCTCCTGTCACACTCTACACCCTGCATTGTGATGATCTGCTGGGCATGTGTCTCCCCCGCCAGATTGTGAGTGCAGGTGAAGGGGGCGCTGGGAGCCTGGCACGGAGCGCTGGTGTTCATAAGCCTCGACTGAAGAGAACACGCCCTGTGGCTAGTCTGGGGATAGTCGCCACAGCTTTGTGTGCCCAGCACACTCTCCTGCTCCCTTTTTCTAGGAGCGCACCCTGCCCTCCTGGCCACAGAGTTGGGCCAGTAATGCCAGCTGGGCCAGTCATCGCTCCCAATGCCCCAAATACAGGGACTGTTCTGGGGATGCAGGTAGCCCGAGCCAGGATAACAGAGCCCCTCCCCCAGGGCAGCCGGAGGAGGCTTGCTTTCCAGGGAGGAGACGCCCTAACAGGGGTCATATTCCTCATCAGGCAGAGAAGACCTGCCTGCGGGAGAGCATGAAACCATTACCCAAGACAGACAGAAGTCGAGGAAAGCAGAAATGGCCGGATGGATGGGAGTTACTGATGGTCTTGGAGACCCTGGTTCCTGTCCTTGAGACACTCAGAGCCGGGCTGGCACAGGCAGGTCTTTCTTCATTGTGTCGTCCTAAGCTGGACCTCTTCAATAAATAATCCTGTGGGAATAAGCTGGTCAGGTTGGGTTTCCGTCACCTAAAAGAATACCCCTGTCTAGTGCTGGGGTCCTCACTAAGACATGACAACTGGGAAGGCCAGCAGAGACCCGATTGGAGAGGATTCAGATTGGGGTTTGGAGTTTATATTGTAGGTGTAATAATGGGGAGTCAGAGCCTCATAAGAGAACACCAGCAACGTGTTAGTTTTGAAATAGAGGGAGAGACAAGATGGGAGGCCAGATGGAAATGCAAAATAAAACCACCCCCATATCTCACCGAGGTCAAGGAGAAAGAAGATCGAATAAAACCCTGATTTTGTTGTGTAGGAAAGAACAGCAAGGCTTGTGATAAATGGGGAATTAAAGGAGAAAGGTGGTCATATCGAATAAATAGTCATTTCTGAAACACTGCAAACAGCCCTGTGTGCAAACATTAGTCACTGTTACAAATGGGATCTCAGGGGTTTTATAAACAAGCACGCCATTGCCAACACTCACATCTGGCAGATGATACATTCATCATGTGTAATTACTTCACGTAGCATCGATTACCCTGATCAATTTTAGGCATCTATCATTTCCCAGGCCTGCAACCCAGCACAGGGCAATTGCAAAGAGAGAGAATGTTCTCATCATTCCAGGGCTACCGCCGCCTCAGAGGAAAACAGTGACTAAATCCGTGGCAAAACTCAGGTGGTTTCCAAGGCAGAAGGGAAAAAAATGCTGTTTTGTTTTTCCATCGAAGTATTTCTTAAAATAGGTGGAGAAACCATCTTTTTCAAAATTTATTTTTAAAATCCTGGGAGGGGAAAAGATCAGTAAGGACACCCAGAAATATGGACAACAAAACTGGGAGCCACGGTCATCAGGTCTGATTCTGCAGCGTAACATCCGCTTAGAGGGAGCGAAAGGAAGGCTGGAAAGCTGGGAGGTGGCAAGGAGCTTGGGTTTTGTCTTGGAGGCAAAGGGGAGTCATAAGAGGTATTTTAAACAGGAAAATGACATGGTCAGATGGTTCAGAAAGAGCCTTATCTAAGCAGGAGTGGAAGGCAATAAGGTCCCTGCAAGTAGAGAGAAAGCCACGGACACATGCCTGTCAATCAAGAGAGATGATGGGGGTTGGATGGAGATGTCGGTGAGAGCTGAGGCCCTGCAGTGGGGCAGGAGAGAGTGACTGGCACATACCAGGAAGGAGAGAGAAGAGAACCAAAGGTCACTGAGTCCTTACTGGGTGCCAGGCACAACTGTGGGCACTTTCTACACATTATCTCGTTCGGTCCCTAAAAACAATCCTGTGGGGTAGCTGTTATTGTTTTAAAATTTACAAATGACAAATTTTACAAAATTTACAAATGAGCCTCAGAGAGGTTAAGTAGCTCAACTGAGCCCACACAAGTCTTTTGGACATAAAAGCCCTTTTCAACATGAAACACTACCTGGCGTACATTACTTGTCTTTCTCAGCTTCATCAGGCAAGAGCTGAAACTGACATTTAAAACTTTTCTGAACACTGGACACTCCCAGCTGCTAAGTGCCCAATTCTGGATGTGAGCCCAAGCCTGACCTACTGTCTGTCCTGCCCTCCCCACCCACCCAACTGATCTGTTCCATGGCCCTTTGCTCTGCCTGTATAGCTCCCTTCAGGTTCATTGTCAAACCAGAGTCTTACTGGGTATGTTTTCTTACTTTCTTTCTTTATTTTTATCCTCACCCGAGGACATTTTTTCGTTTTTTGTTCAGATAGAGTGGGAGGGAGAGAGAGAGAGAGAGAGAGAAACATCGACGTGAAAGGGACACATCAAGTGGTTGCCACCTGCATGACCCAACCAGGGCCGGGAACAAACCGCAACCGAGGTACGTGCCCTTAGCGGGAACCGAACCCGGGTCTCTCTGGACCGCAGGCCGATGCTCCAACTGCTGAGCCAAACCAGCCAGGGCATTACTGGGTGTGTTTTAAAGAAACCAGAGGAAGGGGTCTGGGGGTGGGGGGAATGTGGGGTGGAAGTGGCCCTTCCTCCCACCAGGATCTCTGAAAATAATTCCCTTGAAGTCTCCTAAAACCCCAGATCTCTATTCAGCAGCCCCAGCCTGTGAGGTAATTTCTAAAGCCCCAGCCTTGAAGGCTCACAAATCCTCTCTTCATGCTCAGACATATAAATTGCATTAGTGGAGAGAACTATGCGTCTGGTGGTGTGATCTCCGAAGAAAAGGAGGCACAGGAGCTCAAGAGCACACACGTGAGCACACTCGGGCTGGCCCATCCCCAGCACAGTCCAACGGGAAGCAGGGGCCTCTCCAGGCTGAGATGGAAGGAACCCATTTCCCTTTTAAGAGTGAACTGGATGTGGGGGCAAGGATCTTCTGCACCAGCAGGCGAGCACCTAAGCACGCACACTCACTCTCTCTCTCCAGGCCACTGTCACTGGAATTAACACATTTGCTCCAGAGGCTATGACCAGAGGGTCTGCTGGAGTGTATGGAACAAATACCCTTTTCTGTCGAATCCTGATTTGTTTTCAGCACTTCCAGCTGCAAGTGTATTTGAATTCCAATGTACAAAATACTTTTTTTTTTTAATCCTCACCTGAGGACACCCTTCCATTTTTTGTTCAGAGTGAGAGGGAGAGAGAGGAAGACAGAGAGAGAGAGAAACATCGATGCAAAAGGGACACATCGAGTGGCTGCCACCCCCATGACCAACCAGGGCCGGGGACAAACTGCAACCGAAGTACATGCCCTTAGCGGGAACCGAACCCAGGTCTCTCTGGACCGCAGGCCGATGCTCTAACCACTGAACCAAACCGGCCAGGGCACAAAATACTTTTGAATCCATTCACATTTATCATGAGCCCCTGATCTGTGTTAGCTCCTGGGCTGGGTTCTGAGGACCCAGAGATGAATTGGAAATGGTCACTGATCTCAAGTTCTCGCTCTGGACAGTGAATGGGGTCACGGACCTAACACAAAGGGCTCTGCACGGGCTGGGAGGAGAAAGACCTGGGTTTACACTCAGTCCTCACACTTGCTAGTTGTGTGGCCTTAACCAAGTCACTGGAATAAATACGCCTCTGTTTCTTCATCTAAAAGTTCAAATCTACCCATCAGAGTTGGTGTATAAAAGAGAGAGGATTGGCATCATACCCAGGACAGAATAGGTATGCCATATATGCTATTGATTATTAAAAGAAGAGAGTAAATATTTTTCAACCGAAAGAATCAGTGAAGGCTTCCTGGAGGAAGTCGCATCTACACAGGGTCCTAAAGGATTGGTAGATTTTGACATATAAAAAGCCAGGAAAAGTTGTCATGAGGGGTTAAAGGGGGGGATATGTTGGAAAGCGCATAGGGCTTTTCAGGGCAGTGGAATCCTTCTGTATGATACTGTAATAGTGGATACATGTCACTATGCATTTGTCAAAACTCACAGATGTACAACACCAAGAGTGAATTCTAATGTAAACTATGGATTTAATAAGAATGTATTAGCATTGGTTCATCGGTTGTAACTAACATACCACACTAATAAAAGATATAAATAATAGGGGAGACTGGAGAGGGGAGGAGGATGTGGGAACTCTGTATTTTCTAATCATTTTTCTGTAAACCTAAAACTGCTCTTAAAAAAAAAAAAAAAAACGAGCCAGGAAAAAATATTAGACAAAAAGATCAGCATAAGCAAAGGCCAGGCTGGCAGGCAGTGTGGCTGGAGCAGGGAGAGCCTGGGAGAACAGGGAGCCGGAGGGGTGAGCTAAACATCGTGTCCGGTGTCTGTGCTCTACCCTGAGACTGCAGAGGGATATCTGCATGTAAGCATGATGGGTTAAAACGGCCACTGAGCAGACCTGAAGCTGTAAGAAAGGCCAGGACAAAAGATGATGACGACTTGAGTTAGGATAGCAGTGGTGGCTTGGAGAAAAGGGGCCAGAGGCAAGAGGTATCTTGAGACTGTCGTGGACAGGACCTGGTGACTGACTGATTGACATGAGGGAGAAGGGAGGCATCCAGGTGCCTGGGATCTGGTTTATACTGGATGAGGGGCAGGGCCTTCCCTGCAGAGATGTGGGGTAAAGGACGGACAGAAGTGAAGACACGATGACCCAGCCGGAACATCACTGGCTGTTGTTCAAAACACTTTCTAGCATTCTACCGACCTGGCCCCTTAGGACTGACTGGGGACTCGCTGCCGACAGACATGGGCCCGAGCGCACCTGCCTAGACACAGCCTGGTGCAGAGGTCTTTCCAGCACGGAGGGAAAGCCACCTCCTGCAGCCTCCCCCACTGGCCCCAACGCTGCCCCCAGGGGCCTCACTGACCTGCTTTCCCAGAACAGCCCACTAGAGTTGCCGACCATGCCCAGTTCCCTTGAGTCTGTCCTTCTTCAGCTGAACAGCCCCAAGTCCTTCATTGTTCTAACACAATACAATGTTCAGGCCGCCCTCCCCACCCCAGACATACTCCAGGACACAAAACTGCAGGAGTGTCTGGTGCAGCCCAGAGTGCCCAGAACACTCACCTCCTTCCTTCTAGACATTATTTCACCAGCCTGAGATCCTCTATCTCCCGAGGGTGGCCCCATCTCTGTCACACCATCACCGGGGCTCTTCTCTCCCTTACCTCTGCTGAGCTAGAATTCTGCAACTGGTAAGACTTAGCATGGATCCTGGATAAACTCCACCCTGCTATGGGCTGTCTATAGCACAAGCCAGTTGGAAACTGGAACACACAGAGCTCCGCCAAAGCCTTTTGAGGACTTAGAAGCAGGTGAGGGGGAGCTGAGATGGTCCAGGCCCCACTCTGGCCTCAGCTTCTCCATCTGCCATATGGACATGAATAACATCTTCTTTCTGGGGATCTAGGAGAAGTGAGTATACCCAGGAGCTCATGCCTCATCCCCCAGGAGCAACAGACTCAGAGTTCAGCTCATACCTCCCTCTGCTGCTGGATACCACCCTCAATCTATCTGAACAAAAAACTTGCAGAAGCTGTGATGTGCAAGGGTCTCCATCACTCAGTGGCACCAGCCTTCCTAGAGTACCCTGGCGGCTGCTGGGGACCCCTCGGCATAATGAATTATAAAACTGGGCGTTCAAGTCCTGGAGAAGGTCCCACAGCCAGTCAGGGCCACAAACCCGTATCCTCCCACCGCCAAGGACTCTCAACATCTCAGTCATCCCCATCCCAGCAGTTTTCCCTGTGGGTACCCTACCATAGTTCCAAAAAACCCCACCAATATGCTGTTCCCAACCCTGAAGCCCTATCCACAGGCTGATTAAAGGTCTAATTTGCTTAGTTGGCCCCTTATTACATTCAACATTTGGCCCATTGGAAACAAGTTTAAAAAACAGAGGCAGGTGATGTTGCTGACCACAGCAATGATCTAAAAGGCAAACCTCAGGGTCACTTACCTTTAAAATTCAATTCATTTTGATTCATCAAATACTAATACAGGGTTTAAAATGTCGTGATCGAGAGTGACATCAGCAACATGGCAGAGTAAGTAAGGATCTCCAAAAATCCTCTCCACACAACCATGAAAACTGGCAAGAATTGTCAGTATCAACTTTTCCTGAACTCTGGAAATTAACCAAAGGCTTGCAGCAATCCAAGGAGTTTTATTCAAGAAAGCATACGTCCCTTAAAAGACTTGTTCATAAATGCTCATAGCATTCTTCATAATAGACCAAATGTGAAAATAACCCAAGTGTCCATCAACTGGGGAAAAGATAAATAAAATGTGGTAAATCCATACACTGGAACATTATTTGGCCATAAAAAGAAATGAAGTACTAGCCCGGCCAGTGTGGCTCAGTGGTTGAGCGTCGACCCATGCACCAAGTGGTTGCCAGTTCAATTCCCGGTCAGGGCACATGCCCAGGTCGTGGGCCTGACCCCCAGTGAGGGCCAAGCAGGAGGCAACCAGTTGATATTCTCTCTCATTGACATTTCTACCTCTCTCTCACTCTCCCTCTCTAAAATCAATAAAAAATAAAAAGAAATAAAAAGAAATGAGCCCTGGCCGGTTTGGCTCAGTGGTTAGAGCGTCGGCCTGCGGTCCTGAGAGACCCGGGTTCGGTTCCCGCTAAGGGCGCGTACCTCGGTTGCAGTTTGTCCCCGGCCCTGGTCGGTCGTGTGGGTGGCAGCCACTCGATGTGTTCCTTTCACATCGATGTTTCTCTCTCTCTCTCTCTGTTCCTCTCTCTCCCTCCCACTCTATCTGAACAAAAAATGTCCTCGGGTGAGGATAAAAAAAAAAAAAAAAGAAAGAAATGAAGTACCGATACATCACAAAGGGCCACGTAGTGTATGATTCCATTTCTATGAAAAATTTGTAATAGGCACATTCCTGGGGACAGAAAGGTGGCTTAGTGGCTGCGGGGGGCTGAGGGCAGTGGGAAACTCGGAGTGAGCAGACGGACACGGAGCTTCTCCTCAGGGTGATGGAAATGTGCTGGAAACAGATAGTGGTGATGGCTGTACAACCTTGTGACTAAAAAAAATGACTGACTTGAATACTTTTTTTTTAATCCTCATCTGAGGACATATTCCCATTTATCTTCCGGTGGCGGGGGGGAGGGGGCATCAACTGGTTGCCTCCCGCACGACCCCAGCCCAGCCAGGGCTGGGATATGAACCATAACCAAGTTACACGCCTTTGACCAGAATCGAACCCATGACTCTTTGGCTCTAACCGCTGAGCCAAACCGGCTAGGGCATGACTTGAATAGTTTTAAAGGGTGAATTTTACAGTGTATCAATTATATCTCAATTTTTAAAAATACCCAGTAAATTAAGAATACAAACAACAGTACAGCATAGGGAATATAGTAAAAAATATTGTAGTAACTATGCATGGTGCCAGGTGGATACTAGACTTACTGGGGGGATCACTTCATAAATTATATGAATGTCTAACCGCTATGCTGCACACCTGAAACTAATATAAAGTAACAGTAAATGTCAACTTTAATTGAAAAATAAAAAATGTTTAAATGACTAAAAAGTACAAATGAAAAAAGCAACAATAACAACAAACATAAATTATATACATTCCTCTCCTGTTTAAAACCCTTCAATAATGCGTAACTGTTATTGGGTTGAAGCAGAGCCTGTGGGCCCCTCAGCCCACATGGGTCTCCCTGCTGTGCACTGAAGCCACACTGGCCCCTACTCTGTCCTGGTGCTGTGCCCTCTGCCTGGAGCGCCCATCCCTGCAAACCTGCATGTGCTCCATCATCAGGCCCGAGCCCCCAACGCCGTCTTCCAGGAGACCCTTCCTTCTCGGCTGGGCCTCGGCGGCCATTTGTCCACTCCACGGCCCTCGGCCCAGTCCATCCCCACCGCTCATGATTTGCTTCCTTGTGTGTTATCCTTCTCCCCACCCCGCAGGTAATGTCACGATGACCTTTCCTGCCTTGTTCACTGCAGCACAGGGCAGGCACTCACTACATGCTTTTTATAATGAATCGGCGACATGTCCTCTCAAAGCCGGTTGTCATTTGAAATTAAATATTTTCTAATATTTTCTCCTATTCCCTGCAATATGTCATTTAGTCTGATTGGTCCCCTGATGAGGACTTTTTGAGTCCCGTGAAAGATATATGACGATGTTGGGGGCTGGGGCTATGATCTTGTCTGGTGATGGGATATCCAAATCCCTACTGGAACGTCTCGGGCCACGATGAAATATCGGCTGTCCTGCTGGCCACTTGATTCGCTTGAGAGGCACCAGCAGGGACTGCTGCCGGGCCGGCCCCCACCTTCCTGGCGGAATGACTCATCTTTCAGTTTGTGGCCGTAGGCTGAAGTGAGCCAGCCCCCCTCACTGTGTGACCGCCCCCTTGGGTACAAGCCGTGCTCTGTCCAACGTGAGCTGGGAGGAAGGGCTCCCCTTAAGTGTCGGTCAGGGGATGTTTCTAGAGATTCTCCAGGCACTTTTCCTCAGCTGGGGTCAGTGCTGGCCTCAAACCAGGTTTCTACAGTTTCTCACGCTAGTGCCTGTTTCTCAGGCATGTGGACACCCACTCAGATTGTTTCCATTTTTTCATTAATACCAACAATACTTTCTTCTGTGCATGCGTTTTTGCGTTCTTATCTGTTAATTTCCTCAGATACATTCTTCAAATTACTGAGTTCAAGAGTATTCATACTTGACAACGAGAGCCACCCTACACACCGACTTTCAAAAAGGCTCAACCAGTTCATGCCACCTCAGTGGTGTCAAGTCCTGCGTTCTGAAGGCGTTTCTCAAGGACTCTTTATTCCCAGGGGACATCCCCCCTCACCACACTTCACTTCTCACGGAGACTGACACTGGGCCTCCTCTCTCACTGAGAAAATGAGGGGCGATGGGTCCGCCCATGGGAGGCCTGGGTGGGCGAGGCGGCTGTGGGAGGCCTGGGTGGGCGAGGCGGCCCGTGGGAGGCCGGGTGGGCGAGGCGGCCATGGGAGGCCTGGGTGGGCGAGGCGGCCATGGGAGGCCTGGGTGGGCGAGGTGGCCCAGGACTCTCACCTCCTGGACGCATCCTGGAGCAAACTCACCACGTCTCAGGCAGCCATCCGCCCTCCGGTGGAAGTGTCCAAAGTCACAGCCGCTCCAGTGCCCAGGACGGCGGAGGAGAAGTTACCAAAGACGTGCGGCAGCCTCGTGCAGGGCCCTTACACAGCCAGACACTTCCACGGAGCCGGCTGTGTGGGGGGAGCTGTCAGGCCCTCCCTGAAACTCTGTGTCCTTCCCCCGTTCCCGTCCCCCAGGCTCTGCTGGTCCCAGTCAGGCTCGTCCGTCATCAAAGAGAGGTGGGCTTCAGCAACAAGAGAGCTCTGCTCTTCTCCATCAGTGACGAGGACTGTAGAGACACCAGTGCTGGGGCAGTGCGTGAGATAGAGCGCCCCTCTGTTGCTGGTGGGAGTGATGCGTCCATAGGTGCCCGAAGCCATGCTCACACCCTTCTCCCAGAAACTCTTCTCCGAATGTGCCTGAGGGAACACTCGGATGCTGGCATGGGCTTTAGGTACAAAAGTGCTCACTTGAGGATTATTCATAGTAGCAACAAATTTGGAAACTACCAAAATGTCCAATGATAGTGAAGAGGTTACACCGATGCAAAGACCAGAATACTGAGCAGTCGTTCCTGACATGTGCCTGAAGAACATTTAACAACATGAAATAAAAAAACAGAGCTGCCAAATTGTATGTAGATGATGATTTCAGCGTTGTTAAACACAGGTAAGCTGTCGGGGAGGTTACTAAAACGTCTACAGTGGTTTCTCTGGATTATACCTGTTTATAACTCTCTTCTTTAGCTGTTTCTATAGTTCCCAAATTTTCTTTTGGGAGCATATATTATTTTTAAATTAAAAAAAAAATTTTTTTTTAAAGTCTTATCACTGTCCAAGCCTTAGCTTAAATCATACTTTGTCCTGAAAACCTTAACCATGGATGTGACAAACATTTCAAAGACGTGGCCATTAACATGACAAGTTCTTGTCACTGTCAGATCTGGTCATTAACCTCAGCCTTTGCACTTTCTCATGTGGCTTAGCCTCTCTTGCTTTACGGTCACTTAACAAAGTGCCCACCCACCGCCCTCTCCCCAGCCTGTCCTCCAGATGGGGACCAGGGGGGCAGGGACAAAGTCTCTCTCTCTTCTTTTTTTTTTTTTTTTGTCCTGTTTTTCTAGAGCTCAGTACAGTGACTGTTTATTGAATTAGTTGAATGTAGTCAATCAGATTATCCAGAAAATAAGAAATTCTCATTGTATTCAGAAGATCTAGCTTAATGGAGCCCATATTCTAAGATAAAAGGATGTCAAGGTTAAGATCAAGATCTCTGCCTCGGACTTTGGCCTGTAAGAAAGGGCTCAGCCAGCCCCTAGGCACCCTACCAACAATGGTCCACCCCTGGCTCGTGGCTCCTCATACACACTTGCTGTCTCCCTCAGTCACTGGGCCATGCCCTTCTTCAAACCTCAGGCCTTCCCACCTGTTCCCTTTGAAGGGAAATGTGGTCCCCTTCTATCTGTCAAGTTAAACTCCACAATAGGTTGGTTTGGTTCCCTCCCCACCCGCCAATGGCTCTTTCTTCTTTTCTTTCTTACCCTTCTCCACAATTGTCATTCTGCACTTGTGGAATCATTTACTTTATGCTTGTCTCTCCTGCTTCACGGGAATACCCAGAAAGCCATGTCTGTCTATTATGATTGGTCCTAGCATCCGGCACAGAGCTTGGCACCGTGATAAGCCTAGGGAATGAAATGAGACAGATGACATGGAAGGACCTGGCATGTAGTAGGTATATTTTCCCATTTCCCTCCTTCCCCAGGTTCCGGAGCTGATCCAACTGCCTGCATTCAAGCGGATGATGTGGCATCAGAATTTTAGAGGCAGGCAAGGTGCAAAGAGGTGAAGAGGTGTCCAGGGCACACAGCTTGTTTGTGGTAGGGTGGAGTCTGACCCCCAGGCTCCTGACTCCTAGCATAGTGCTCCAAAGAGCCAATATGAGGTGGGGATTGGAAGCAACCACAGTGCCCCGATCCTTTCCAGGGAATGAGCTTTGCCATGGTAGAAGGAAGTGAGTGAAGTCTTTCATGCCTCCATTTACTGCCAGGGCAGGGACCAAGAGCTGCTGCCTGTTCGGATCTAGCTCAGTGCAACGACAGTCACCCCTTGCATTTTACATTGCATCATCATTTCCAAAGCAATACAACACATAAGAACGAGAGGCCCAGAGACATGGATCAACTTGCCCAAGGCCACACAGCTCATCAATGGAAGAGCCAGCCTGGCTCTTGACTCTGAGTCCAGAGCTCTTCCAGTATCTCCGACATCTAACAGTGACACTCAAATCTTTGTTTCTTATAGCACTTTTTAGTCGTGGTATCTCAGTGTTGTTAGTGATATGAAAAATGGCCAAGGGAGCAGCTGATGGGGTGATGAGTATGGTTCCCCATGACTCTGGCTGTCCTGGTTTCCATCACCCCTATTACGTGCCTGGATCTCATGATCTGAATCTCACGGCTCATGTTCCTTTCCTAGCCTCTCTGCTCTGATCCTGACACTGATTAAGAGCAAAACAGCCCCGGCCGGTTTGGCTCAGTGGTTAGAGTGTTGGCCTGCAGTCCAGAGAGACCTGGGTTCGGTTTCCGCTAAGGGCACATACCTTGGTTGCAGTTTGTCCCTGGCCCTGGTTGGTCGTGCGGGTGGCAGTCACTCAACGTGTCCCCTTTACATCGATGTTTCTCTCTCTCTCTCTCTGTTCCTCTCCCTCCCTCCCACTCTACCTGAACAGGGAATGGACAAATGTCCTTGGGTGAGGATTAAAAAAAAATAGCAAAACAGATGCTATTTTCTCCCTCCATGCACAACCCCTGCAAAGGAGGCAAGACAGGAATGGGGGAGCCTAGAGAGTGTTTTTGATAGAATCAGGACCCAGGACCACATGCACGAGAGAGGCAAGTGCAAGCACCCTCCGGCTGAGAAGGGTTTGGGCTGTGAAAGGGGGGGTTCAGAACTCTCAGAGTCTGCTATAGGGTTCACTCAGAACAAAGAACGATATATTGGGAAAAGCCCCGTTTTCTACAACTAAACCTTAGGGAAGTTACTATACCTCTCTGGGCTTTAATGTTCTCATTTGTAATACTGAACAGGGGAAAGGGAGGGGTCAAGACGTCAAGCTCCAGTCTTCCCAATTTGTTGTAACTGACCCCCAAACTGTCACCGTGACAGTTCCCCCAAGTACTTTACATGAACAATCACTGGGTAAAATATCCAAAGAAATTAAGTCATCATTATCTGGGGCACCTTAAAACACAGTGCTTAAGAGCACAGTCTCAGAAGCCAAACTCCCTGGCTTCAAACCCAAGCTTGCCACTTATTGGCTATGTGACCTTGGGTAAGTTACTAAACCCCCCTGTGTTTTAGTTTCCTCATATTTAAAACAATAATAATATTGGTACCATTGCATAGGGTTATTATATGGATCAAATGAGTTAATATAAATAAAGCACTTAAAATCGGGCCTGAAATTTGATAAACATTCATTAAGTGTGATTCTTATTAGCCAGCAAAATCTGGTATTCTCCATTCCGTTTAAATAAATTTACTGATGGCTGAAGCTTTCTCTTGGCCAAAATGTTAAAAACTATAATTACTTTGGATATAAATTAAGACCTGCAATCATTTTGAATATAAATCTTTCTAAAACACACTATAAAATGTCTTGCTTTCTTAAACAGTATCTATTAATTATAGTTCACCTCCTCTCCTGATTCAGGCTCAACAAGAGTAGGAGATCATTGTAAACTAGATAATTTCTAAAAACCTTTCTGGTCTAACTTCTAAGATCTCACAGGTACAACACCCGAAGAAAGCTCACCTCCAGCCTGGGGTGGCTTAAGACACACCCCTGTCGCAGCCCAGTCGCCTGGAGCTAGACAGTACGACACATCTCCCCTGAGAGGGCTGAGTGCCGGTGCCCATCCCTGTCCAGCTGCTGTGCTGCCTGACTCTCTAGCGTCTGCTGTGGCCCAGCTTCCAGGTCGACAGCAAAGTTGTGCTCCCAGCCTCCTGTGCTCTCCCAACGTGTTGAAACTCAAGCCTGTTTGGCAAGAAATTTGGCCTCAGTGATGCCAAATGGCAGTCTGCCCACTGCCCCACTGTGTATGAAGCTTGCCTGCAGGTTGGGACTTGCCTCTCTTCTACCCAGGGCTTGGGTCAGACCAGACAGGGACCACGGGGCCTCCTGGTTCCCACATGTACCAGGAGACCGTTTCTGGCAAGCCATGCCAACGCCTTCAGAATGCCCCTCTCCGGCCCTCTGAGGAGAGGCCGTGACTGCTGAATGGGAACCAGCGATGGTGCAGCTCCTTGTCATCAACAGAAAACCCCTTAACACCTCAAATGGGAGAATCTCAGATTTTTCATAAATTGGGGAGATTTTGCTTCTTAAAACCTTACCTGAGCCAAGGTTAGACTAGAACTCTTGAAATTTGATGGGAAAAAAACCTCTCTGTGGGTTCACAGAAAAGGAAGGGAATGTCTCTGAGGGCATTCTCAATGTCTCATAGGGTCAGGACAACAAGCTTGGTCCAAACATTGAGTCAAGTTATTATTCTCTCTAGCAAGAATTTTTGTTAATGCTTAGCATGGTGTCTGGTATATAGCAGGCACTTAGTAAATATTAGTTCTCCTCCTCCTTCTGGAGCCTTTCCTACACTCTATATGTCCACACACACACCATCACTACCACATGCCACCATGTGCGCACACACACCACCACCACACGCCACCATGTGTGCACACACACACCATCACCACACGCCACCATGTGTGCACACACACACACCACCACACGCCACCATGTGCGCACACACACCACCACCACACGCCACCATGTGTGCACACACACACCATCACCACACGCCACCATGTGTGCACACACACCATCACCACACGCCACCATGTGTGCACACATACACACCACCCCCACACGCCACCATGTGCATGCACACACACACACAAACCCCCACCACCACCACATGCCACTGTGTGCACACACACACACACACCACCACCACATGCCACTGTGTGCACACATACATACCACCACCACACGCCACCATGTGCGTGCACACACACACACGCCACCACCACCACCACATGCCACCACCACACGCCAGCATGTGCACACACACACACACCCTAGAAACCTAGATTAAGGGAGAATTAGAAAGTAGATAAAGCCAGGGGTCAGGGTGTGGGGAGGATGGTGTCAATGGGGAAAAAGGAGAAACATCTGTAACAAAGTAAATAAATAAATAATATAAAAAAGTAAAAAAAAAAGTAGATAAAGGGACCAATCAGGTCCCCACCTTTGCCCTCTTTCCAAGACTGACTCTCCCCCCACCCCACCACAGTGCCAAGCAGACCCAGAGGTTGGTTTCCTCCTCTAGCCTAGACAGCAGTAAGCATCCCTGACACGCACTGGGCACTGCCCGTGTGCCAGGTGCTGTGCTAAACACCTCCCAAGCCTTCTTATCCCACCGCCCAGCAGCCTCGGCCGTCCTCGGGGCCCAGCCCAAAGCATCCTGGGCTTCATTCATCCCTGTGCCTGCGACTCCTGAGAGGCTGCCGTCTACACTCAGAACTCTCCACGCCACCTTTCCCTCTTCAGGTTCTCACGTAGACATTCCCCCTGGACTAATATAGCGATGTTTTGTTTTGTTTTTAATTCTACATTACATTTACCGAAGTCATTCTCTTTGCTAGTTTCTCAACTTTGCTTTCCAGTCGAGTTTTCCTGATTTTGACAAATTAGAACAAGAATAGCTTTCTAGTCCTTTCAGAAATAGTGACCCTCCACTCTGAAACTTGGAAACAAATGACCCACTAAATAGACTGGTTGTTTTGCCCATAGCTCCCCTTCCCCTCCCTTTCTTTCCTCAGTACATACTAACATAATTTCATAAGCTGTCTCCAGGCAGCCTTTCCACTGTAATTAATTGCTTTTCACTCCAAGTGACTCATGTAAGGAGTGAACAGCACAAAGAAAGATACATGTAAGAAACCGAGAGCCCGGTGTTACTGGTTGCTATGAAAAGGAGTAGCTCTTCTTCAGAAAAACAGGGGCTCTCAAGGATTTAAAAAGTGTGCCCCACTGGAAAAAAATAAATAAATAAATTACAAGAAACAGACAAAAATATCAGCGGTTGCCTCCAGGTGACAAAATGATAGATTAATAATTCCTGACTTCTAAAGCTTCTCTGAGTTTTCTTATTTTTAATTTTTTTTTCTTTATTGATTTTAGAGAGAAACGAAGGGAGAGGGAGAGAGAGATAGAAACATCGATGAGAGAGAATATCAACTGGCCGCCTCCTCTATGCCCCCACTGGGGATTGGGCCCACAACCTGGGCATGTGCCCTGACCGGGAATCAAACCTGTGACCTCTTGGTGCATGGGTTGATGCTCAACCACTGAGCCACACCGACCAGGCCTGAGTTTTCTTATTTTCAAAAAATAAGCATGAATTGCCCTGGTTGATTTTGCTCTGTGGTTAGGGCATCAGCCTGTGGACCAATGAGACGCAGGTTTGGTTCTAGTCAAGGGTGTATGCCTTGGTTACGGTTCGGCCCCAGCCCTGGTCGGGGTCGTGCAGGAGACAGCCAGTTGATACGTCCCTCTCACGTCAATATCTCTCCCTCCCCTTCTCTCTCCTTCTCCACCTCTCTCCCCCTCCCTCCCACTCTATCTGAAGATAAATGGAAGAATATCCTCAAGTGAGGATTTAAAAAATAATAAGAAGCATGAATTATTTTTATAACAGAAAGGAAAAAATACACTCAGGGCGACGGCTGCTGAGATGAAGGTGCAAACCTAGCAAGTCATTTCCCGTCTCTCGCTTCCCATCTTTTCCTGGAAGAAACACCAGGGCAGGAGAGGGACTATCATCGAGGCCTCGTCCCCTGAGCAGGTGGACACTCCGAGGTTGCACAACTTGCCCAGAGTCACAAAGTCGCTGGCAGACTTAGGAAAGCTCTAGGTTACCAGGTCATCTGCCCCTTGGGTGGTGCTATGCTTCCCCATTCTCAACCCGGTGGGCAGAGATCACGCCTAGCCGGTCCAGAAACACAGCCGCCGGCAGGGAATAGGTCCGAGCGAGGCCACACTGCACTATTAGGATGGCTACTATAAAAACGAAGTCTAGATATAGTCTTTGCCCTTGAGGTGCTCCCAGTTTAGTGGGGGAGACAGACTTACAACAACGAAATATAAATGAGAACAGGAAAATAAAATAGATGAGGAGAGAGGACAGAGAGAAAGGAGGCGTATGAGTGAGGGGGAAGTCGTCGCAAAAATGCGGCATTTGAGCTGTGCCTGTAAGACAGTGAAAGGATTTAGAAATGAGACTGGAGAGAGCCTCCTCCTGGTGGAGCTCGAACCTAGACACGTGTGAGTCCTTGGGACAGAAGACAAGAGTGCGGCTCTGGGGTGAGGCTGCCAAAGAACATACAGGACAACCAGTTGAATTTGAATTTCAAATAAACAAACGTTTTCAGTACACATATGTCCCAAATATACCAAAAATGTTATTCATTGCGTACCTAGTGATCAAATACAGTTGACCCTTGAACAACACGGGGGCGAGTTAGAGACACCGACCCCAGGGCAGTGGAAAATCCGAACACAACTATGGATTCTACAGTGGGTTCTTCACATCCACAGAGTTCACTAACTGTGCATGGAAAACAGTCTTTTCCATCCACGGTTGGGAATTCAAAAATACTGTTTTCAATAAGAGGTTGGTTGAATCCCTGTGTGTAAACCCCACAAATATGGAGGGGCCGACTATATTTATTGAATAGCATCTGCCTGGAAGTTGACCCGTGCAGTTCAAACGTGTGTTGTTCAACAGCCAACTGAATCACTGGGCATCCTAATTTTTACTTGCTAAATCTGGCATCCCTACCCTGGGGTGGGAAACTTCTGCAAGCCCGTGGCCTGGACCTGAACTTGTGTCCCCACCCACCCATTTGTGGTTTGCCACCTTCATGAGTCATTTGGTGTTGTTGAGTGGGCTTTAGAGAGACCCTGACGAGCCGTCGGCAAATTGTTCGGTGCCACTCTGTTATTAGTAGTCACCCTCCCCTCCCCCAGAGAGAGATGAATGGGAAAATCCCACGTGCTCATTTTGTGGAAGGTCACTGTGTCTGCCCTTTTTATGTTAGCTTCTTTATTTTTCTGAGATCACATCTCTTTTTTTTTCCTTTGAGATTCATTAACACCATGATGGAAAGGAATTCATTTCCTTTGTCACTGTTATAAACAGAGGAGGAGAGAAAGAAAAAAAAAATACCAGCACAATGGAGTAACTGAAGACAGTGACACTGGCTGTGAAATGCACGGCAGGCACCTAGGACTTCACAGTGGCCCCCCAGTGTCGCAGGCTGGTGATGTTTTGCACCAACTCTTTGGGGGTCTCTGTAGCTCCCATCCTATCTGGGCCTTTAACGCTTCAGGTGAGCAGCCCTGAGTGAAGCGGCTGCCCCTCTGTCAGTCACGTGCCGAAGAGGAACCTGGCGACCTGCAACCAGTCAGAGGTGGTCCTTGGGACCCTCCCCTCATACATAAAACATGCCACGCAAAGTCATTTCACGCCCCAGCATCTGTCCGCTGTTCCAGAAAGGTACATCTATTCATCTCTCTCAAAAAAATGTTTATGGAGAGAAATTATCAGCAAGAGAAAACAAATTCTCTGGTGAGATACTGCCCTTTGTGCGATATCTGTTTTTGTGGAAACACTGACAATGGGGATGGTGTGTGGCTCGAATGTGGTGTGCCCGAGAGAACTGGGGGGAACCTGTCTTCACAAAAATCCCAGAGCAGGGAGGTTCTGCCGCCTGGGTGCCTGCCTGTGACTGAGCTGAAAGACGGGCTTACAAGGAAATTTCTGAGATTAAAGGGGAGTGGGGGGGGCTCCTTTTCTTGTTGATGCGCTCAAAGCTTACTCCAGCTCCCAGGCCCCAAGACATGAGACAAAATGTAATCACTGAAAGAAAGGACCCCTCTAACCCTGTTTTGGCTGCCTCGGGAGGATTTTATTCATGGAGCGCCACAGACACAGGACTGGGGAAATACAAGCTTCTCAAGAGCCTCAAAAAATGCACGCCATAAACATGCTTGCTGACTCCAAGATACAAAACGAAAATTCCAAAATCAAAATTTAACTAAATATCTACAAAACACAGTATTATATTAACTCCCTAAGTTATTCAATTTGATAGCCATAAAATTTTTATTATCTTTGAAAATAATTAGTGGATTCTCTCACTTCAATGAATTCCTACCTATGCACAGTGCTTTCTGATAAATCACAGCCACTGAAGATGAAATGAGCAAAATAACCTTGAAAGCAAACTTAGGAAAATGCCCTCAATACTATTTTAAAGCAAAAAGAGTTGTGTTTACAGTGGTAGGTGGGAACATCGTGATGTGTGCTCTGACATGAGGCGGTGCATCTAAAAGTTACACAGCTTAGTTCAACCCTGTCCCATGGCTCAGGGCCCATCAAGTGTTAAGAAAGCAGGTATAGGCAGACAGGGGTAGTGAAGAAATGTCTTTGTAGCCAACTGAACTACTTTCTTCACATAACCCCAGAAACCATTTAAACTAGAAAGATCCCTGGCCCTCATGGATCCCAGTACAAAGACAGGGCTGGTCTGATTCTCCAGACACCAATCCTCTTTGTACAGTATGAGACACTGGAGGCTCAGAGAGGGGAAGGTTGTCCCCTAGGTCACACAGCAAAAGCATTCATCAGGCAAAGGGCTGAGAACCTATAAGCTTAGAGATGGAACTCCAAGACTCTTGCCCCCCAGACTTTGCCCTGGCCACTATACCATACCTGGATGTCCTGCTTCCTTCACCAAGGCACTAACGCACCCCTTGGTCCTTATCAGACTATCTAGATCTCTTTTCTAAAAAATATTTTTTCTTTATTGACTTTAGAGAAAAGGAGAGAGAGAGAGAGAGAGAGAAACATCAATGAGAACATTGACTGGCCATCTCCTGCATTCCCCCAACTGGGGAGCAGGCCCACAACCCAGGCATGGGCCCTGACCGGGAATTGAACCGGCGACCTCTTGGTGCATGGGTCGACACTCAACCACTGAGCCACACTGGCTGGGCACACTATCTAGATCTCTCTTTTTTTTTTTTTTTTTTTTTTATCCTCACCCGAGGACACTTTTTCATTCTTTGTTCAGATAGAGCAGGAGGGAGAGAGAGAGAGAGAGAGAGAGAGAGAAACATCGATGTGAAAGGGACACATCGAGTGGCTGCCACCCGCACGACCAACCAGGGCCGGGGACAAACTGCAACCGAGGTACGTGCCCTTAGCGGGAACCAAACCCGGGTCTCTCCGGACCGCAGGCCGACGCTCTAACCGCTGAGCCAAACCGGCCAGGGCTAGATCTCTTAAAGTTCACTCACTGTTTTGATTTTGGAGGATTCAGCTCATATTCTTAGTTGCCTGTTAATGTCCATCATCCACGTGTTTAGCCTTTGGATGCCCCAACCTTGGCCCAGGCATCCTACTTTCCAGGCCTTCTAATCACCTTCAAATCACCCGTACCGAAGATCACCTTTCTAGCAGGGCTCAGTTAGCTGACTGGCTCATCCAGCCATGTGGACAACTGGATATTTGGACATGCCATCTGCCGCCCTCTTGTGGCCATTAGGAGAGATGCACTGCTTGGGACTTGGTCCATTCCCCCCACCCGGTTTGCCCAGCATGTTTGAACCAGCTTAATTACTCTTTCTGGAGAGGCTTCCTTATTCCTGGATGGCTGGTATCTGGACAGCATTCCTCTCCTTCACTCCTACTCCTCCAGTTAATTGTCCACGGCAACTCCAGCCTCCCCACTGGGCAATCAGTCCATCAACTCTCAAGTATTCATTGAGTACCAGTCAATAGTGATAAATCTGGCAATGGGGGTGAAGGGGGAGTGCAGAGAGGATGTAAGATGTAGTCCATGACCTTGAGGAGTTCACAGTCCATAATGGGAATCAAAACACACCCAAAAAGTGTAAAAATAATTTGATGTTCAATGTTCTGTGCCAAGAACTTCAAGAATTCAGAAGTGGGGTGAAGTATCGAGGGAGGCCCCTGGAGCAAGAGATTAGAACTGGTGTTAGAAAGACAGGAAGTAGTTTGAAAGCAGAGGTAAAGTGATGCATGGTCATCACTTTCACAGCACTACCGCCCACTTCGGACACCAGGGGCGGGCATTTTCCACGCAGCAAGCGGTTCTGCCACACCAGCTGGGTACCCTTCCATGTCCCTCAATTCTGAACTGTCTGCCTGGAAATAGCATCAGTCCACAGGTGAGGGGCTCCGTCCCACCAGCCTGCAACCCCTTCAGATGCCAATTGTAGGTCCAAGTACCTGTGCTTCTGACCAACTAGTTATAACTTGGAGCTTCTCAGACCCTCCTCAGGTCTGATTAGTTCGCAAGAGCAGCCCAGTGAACTCAGGAAAACTTAACTGACTAGATTATAGGTTTGTCATAAAGTAATATAACTCAGGAAGGCCAGATGAAAGACACGCACAGGTGTGTGGGAAGGGTGCAGAGCCCCCACGCCCTTTCTGGGTGGGCCACTCTCCCTGCATCTCTACCTGGTCACCAGCCTGGAAGCTCTCTGAACCCTGTCTTTGGGGGTTTTGTAGAGGCTTCATTATTTAGACATGATTGATTCAATCGTTGACCATTGGTGATTAGTTCAACCTCCAGCCCCTTTCCCCCTTCTTGGAGGGGGAAGGGTGAGAGGTGCCTGAAAGTTTTAGCCCTCTGATCCCTGGACTGGGTTCCCTGACAGCCAGTCCCCACTGGAGGGGCTCCCCAAAAGTCACCCCATCAACATAAACTCATGTTCCAGGGCCTTGTTATGAATAACAAAAGACACCCATTTCACTTTTAGGCTCTTATAACAAGAAACTCCAAGGGTTTTAGGAGCTCTGTACAAGGAACAGGATGAAGACCAAATATATATTTATTATAAATCACAATATCACAAGAAGGAAAGGAAGAAGAGTATTCTGAAAGGAAGCAAAGGCCATGAGAAATAACAAGAAAGATAAAAATTATGGCTCAAAGAGTATTCCAAGATAAAAGATACAATGGGGATGAACTCCTTTCTTATTTCCATCTGCAGGTGCTCAAACCACTTCACTGGTCCTCTTGCATATGTGCACTTTGACTCTGAAATGTTTGTGTGTCTCCCTTCTGCTATTCATTAGGACCCTTTTGGTTGCAATTAACAGAAATCCAACCTAAATTAGCTTAGGCAAACAATAAATTTATGGGTTGAAATAATTGAGAAGGACACAGTTTGCACTGGTAGAAGGTGTGACCAAATCCAGGTCTAACACAGTCACATTAGTCTCTCTCTCTCCCTCCCTCCCCCTCTCTCTCCTTCCCCAGCTGTTTTTCACTCTGTTTTCACCCTTTGAGGGCTTCACTCTGTCCTACCACATTCGAGCTTCCCCCAGAAGTCAGGGAGGATGGTCAGGTAACCAGTTTCACGTGCTTCCAGCTATGAATCCAGAACAAGAAAAGCCTTTCCCACCGGTCCCTTCTGAAGAGTCCCAGGGCAGGACCTTCATTGGCTCAGCACCCTTCCCATGCTTGTCCCCGTGTCACAGGGCGGGAAGCCTGAGAAGTGCATGTCCCAAATCCCTGTCTGCAGATCAGGGAATAAAACACAGGACTGAGAAGCACTTGCCAACACATGGTAGAGAGCGGCGCAGCAGAAGCTGGGTTTGCGCTGCTCTGGCTGTGTCAAACTGCAGGCTGAGGCAGACAGGACGTTTTGCAGTCTCAGTATTTTCCCGAAAGCCT